>NC_090943.1:33775878-34400545 GCF_040807025.1 Struthio camelus | reverse complement strand
AATGTGTGATAGTAACCAATTTAAAAGGTACACGGGTTGAATTTCCAAGAGCCAGTTATTTAGCAGAAAAAAAAAGTTCTCTCTCTGTTCAATTAAAAACAGAGATTGGCATGCATCACTGATGGCAACTAATTCCTATTTGTGCATCCCTTTTAATGTCTGCGAACAGCAAAATTCCATTTTCTTAAATCAGTTTGAGATAACTCTGTTCTGGTTCTTACAGTTTGCTTCGTTTAAATTTCTGGAATAACTAAATTTCATCATTAACATCATGCCTCGTTAAAACATACAGCTTTGACAGTCCATTACTGCACTGAAATGCAGGACTCTCACAAGTTTTGCCCCAGGAAACAGTTGTCAATATATCATCTGAAACTCTAAAGAGCACTTTACTTTTTTGGATTCTCCTAAAAACAAGTTATGAATTAGCCTATCACACCATAACCCAGCTCTGGTAACTAGAAGCTAATTCTAGTTATCTCGTTAGATTGCCCAAATGATTCACAAAACAATCATTCTTTAACCAGCATGGCTCTATCACAGCATTTACAGAGCAGAAACTGTTTTACCAGAGCTAAGGTTTGTGTTTACATACTATGTTATAAGTGGTTAGAACTGTAAACATCTACAGAGCTCAGTCATACAAGCAAGTCTTAATTCCTTATCAGAATACAGATAAAGTCAAACAGGAAAAGCTAGGGCATTGCAGATATCAACAAGCACACACAGGAGCAAAACTGCTGAGTCATAAAGGCACACACAGCATTAAAAAAGGCCATTTCAGCATTTACAGATTATTTGTACACATGGTTAAAGAGCATTCACACTCAAATTTTAAATTACTATTATTATATTATTAATAATTATTATAATATTATAATAATTATTATATTATTAATTATATTTTAAGATTGTAGCCAAGCAAACTATATTTGCACAAATTCAAGTGGGTGAATTACAAAGTCCACAGAAGACACACTGCAAGCCTGATGCCACCTCTAACTACAGTTCTCAACTCAAACTATGCTTGGAGGAGGGATCACCAGGTATTGTGGTTTGTATAACAAAAACAACAAGGGCCCAACCTCTTATTTTCAGGTGCTACAGTACAGCAATAGAAACATCAACAAAGATCACAAGATTTGGAATATACATAGTGTCAGAAAAGAAGTATTTCCTGAGGTTAGTCTTTTTATATTTCTACCCATTTTGGTAGTTGAGTATCATACCAACCATAACAATGCCAATTCCAGGAGCATTTATATGGTTAACTTTGCAAGATCAGAGCCTAAAATATACGTTACCCAAATGAGACTATTCATGGGAATAGGTATTCAGAGCAAAGCCTAGAACAGTACACTTAAAATTATGTATATGTATCTGCATTAACAATTGCTACAGGAAAAAAAAAAAAAAATCAGAATACTATTCATGCTGGGACTGTTTTTTTAAGAAATGTTACAAGAGCTTTGTGGTATGTAAGAGGTTCCTTCACTGGCTTTCCGTATGCTTTTGATTAAGAAACACAAATAGAAGAGAGAACCTTTTACTTCTCTTCCCTGCAAAGGGAGTCCTAACAGCGATTAAGAATATTACTACTGAGAAAATATAGCGTAACAATCCAGAAAAAGAAATCTTGAACATAAACTATCAGTTTTTGCACCTAATTTCTCCTTTTATCCAACAAATATATTGACATATTAAGCAATTACTTTCTGATATGCAAAGCCATTAAATGTTAGATGTAGGTATAAGATTTATTAAATGGAAGACATATCAATCTATACAGGTATAGGGCTACTCAGTTTTGTGGGTTAAAAGCAAGTTACATGCCTTGTGACATAGCATTCCCAAGAGTGAAGTGTTTCTGATCAAAGAATCAGAAGGCAAACATACACATTTTGAGACTTAAGGCAACGTTACAGCTACCTGGCTCTGATCACCATTTTTGAGGAACAAAATGTAGAACTTCAAAGCCTAAATCCTTACTTACGTTCTGTTATATAATTTAGCCTGTAGCAGACCAACCGCAAACGGTCAGTATGGTCAGTATGAATCTCAGGGTGGAGCAGGGAGCAAAACAGAAACACTGAGGAATAGCAGCATGGAAGAACAAGCAGGGATTAGGAAATAACATGAATTGTATGAGACACTATTGTATGATACTGAAATAACCATACAATTTGAAGGCCCATACTTTGGAATGATTTTGGATGGGTGGGGGGAAGGTGAGAGATGATACAAAAGAGAATTTGATTTTTTTTTTTCAATTTTTTCCCACAACACTCTAAGATTCAAAATAGCTCATTCAAAAAGTGAAAATGAATTCATATGGTAGATACTGAGTACTGAAATGTTCTCCGATTGGGCACAGAAAGGCATAAGCACCTATGTCGGTAATCAAACAGAAGTCTGCATAATTGTTTATCAGAAGCATATTATTGCTAGAAGAACCACTAAGAGCTGTGACGGATTCCCCATTTAACTTTTTTGCATAAAAATATCAGGTGGCACCCTACAAAAATAAAAATCCCACACACTACACACTCACTATCTCTCAAACTTAGAGGTGAAAAATAGCTCAAAGGGGAGTCATGAGTCAAAAAATACTCATCAGAGCCATAAGAAATTGCTGGCAACAGTGCATTCCTATATGGCATCAACATAAAGACTTGCAAGTTGTAACTGCAGCCAGATTCCACTGATCTATTCTGGAGAGGTTTAGCTTTTCCTAACTTGGGAGTCAGAAGCATCTATGTATACAGTAGGAAAAATGGAGAAAGAGGATAAACAGGAAAGGAAAGTTGCACTTTCAAAAAAATATATGAGGAAAGCTGCATTAGACAAACAAGTCAGGTAAATATAATTGTCTGAAACAAAAGTAATTGATTAAAACAAGAATAACACAACAGATCTACTTATTTTGTAATTGGGGGTTTCTGTTTCAGAACCAGACTGAACACTTGGCAAAAGAGTTGTCTATATCAGCTAGACTACGTCAGCTCGACAGCCATTCTCACTGTGACAGAACAGATCCTTTGTCTCCCACTTTGCCCATCTGTGTGTTTTATCTTAGGATATACTCTTCAGAGCAGAAACCACATGCAGTACATTCTCCAAAATATGCACTATGCATGAACAGTGGGCATCAAAAGAAAAATACATTATATGAAAGATATTTTATGTGATGACAACAGGTGCATTGCAAATTTAAGCCATGTTATGCCAAAGAATGTGTGTTAGTTATATCACAAAATAAAATTTGGCAATGCAAACTTACTGGGGGGGAAAAAAAAAAAACTCAAAAAACTTATGTTGTTATTGTTGTGCTTGCCCGAATCATTTGCATAAAACATAAGAAACTAATTTTGAACAGAAACTTTCTTCTGTAATTGCTGAATACTCTCCAGCAAGTTTTGGGGGGGGGGGGGGGGGCAAGAACACACATACTAGAAACCACAGGAATTCTTAGCAAAAGGGATGAAAGCATAATTAATAACGAATGTGTTAAATTTATTTCCTAGTGTATTGATACACATGCGTAGTGCTACAACTTCCGTAAGCCTTTCCTTAATCTTTAACACACCTTATAAAAAGGTATTTTAACAGTGCCCCTAACATGTAAAAAATAACGATTAGTCATACTAACTCTACTTTTATCCCTGTTCATCCCTGTAACTTATCCAAAAGCTTAGGAAGACTCATTGTAAATGTTGTTTCTTACTGTAGTAAGGTATTTAAATCCTTATAAATTGATTCTGTAAGGACTAAAGCTAAAAGCAAAAGGGCTTTTTCATTTTGTATGCACCGTGAACACAGGCTATGCCTAAATGATCATCCAGTTGTGCTCCAGACGCTGAACTCACACTGACCCACACGCACACACAAGGAAGTGCTCCATATTCTACTTCTTTATATTT
Organism: Struthio camelus; assembly: GCF_040807025.1. Taxonomy (NCBI): domain Eukaryota; kingdom Metazoa; phylum Chordata; class Aves; order Struthioniformes; family Struthionidae; genus Struthio; species Struthio camelus. The sequence continues at coordinate 34,396,625 of NC_090943.1, read as the reverse complement.
TCACCATTGAATGCACACATGCATTGGCACTTACCATCAGAACAGGATGAAATAATACCAGGACAAACTATAAAGCCATTACTGCCCTTCAGCAGACACCTGTCTGATGTATCCTTGTCTCTTACAAACTTGCACGCACAAAGTAAATCCTTCACCAGTGATTTAAGCTAACCTGCTTGACTCTGAGGACTGCTAATCTGTTTCGGTATACGCAGGTATTACATCACAGCTGAAAACCAGTAATAACTTAAATCACTTCTCAGGTGTGACTCACTGTGCAAAAACTTTGACTTCATGATGAAGTAGGCTGAAAAGACATTGTTTTAAGCTACTACTGATTTTTTGACCTTAAAGATCTATAGTTAAGAAAAAGTCTAGTATGCACAAGAGTATGCCACAGTACTTGACATATGGATACAGAAAGCCTTCTGACACTAATGCTGACTTGAGACTAACCTAACCACACAGGCAGCTACAGTGCCATTGAACTAATGTATCTAAAGGAGCAGTGATCCAGAAGAATTATTCAACAGCAGACACTGAATAACTTTAATTTAACAATAACAACCGTAACACCCAAAAGCAACAGCTGAGAAGAATATAATCAATCATCAACAGAGAAAAGGAAGATTTTTGAAGGTCACAGAAAAGAAAAAGAGTACACCTACTTCCTAAACTCTGAAATAAGGTATGGGTGGCAGAATTCTATTGCATCTTAATCTTGAGACTGCAGAATAACTCATCTTGCTTTACCACTGGAGACAATTCTGTACCATCTTAATGATGGGGGGGGGGGGGAAGCAAAAAACCCCTTTTATGCTTGGCTTTTAAAACAGCAACTAAATTTTTTTGACATTTAAGTGAGGTACATTTATTCAAATTGATATAACTTCTATTTGCGATGTCATTTACAAAACAGTTCTTTCTTTCACAGACTTCCGCCTTCAGAAAACAGACATCCACTCAGGATTATTTAAACTTGGAAAAATGCAAGTGTTTTCTTTGAAAAAATATCTATTGTTACAGCAAAAACTTGGGTTTCCTTTCAAACAAGATCATATGATTACGCGTTTATATTTTACTTTCCGCAGGAATTTACACACCCCCCCATTTGCATCCTGTTATTCATTTAGAGTTTCCCTTTAGTTCAGCATGCTGTGTTAATAACGTGGACCTGTTGGCTCAGTCTAGGCGCTCAAGGTGACAATCAAAGTGCTCATTCCTGCACTTATCAGATTTATTCTATATGTAGATAGGGTATATTATTTAACTACACGAAACATTTCACCAAAAAGGTAGATCTACAAGAGGCGTTGTACGGCCAGATTGTGAAACTCTCTGTACTAACTCAGTTTTTGTTGTTTGCTATGTACGTGAAAACACTTATTTCTCCTTCGGTGGGTAAGTTTCCTCTGAAATAGATTCATACAGTGTTAATTAAGTACATTGAAATAGTATAAAAGATGATCTTCCCATTTTCAACATTGTACCTCTACCTCAATCAACAAAACGTAGGATATAAATTTACGAGCATTACCAAATTGAAGCCACTAGTTACCATAAGTGAGGAGAAATGCTTTGTAGTCCTGCAGGGAAAAAGGGAAGCTATCTTAGGCAGTTAGTCCTATTACCCATGGTACTGAGAAACTACCAAGAGGCCAAAACTTTAAACTGGTAGCTGGTGAGGACACAGGTTATTATAAGGTCCAAAGAGCTCTGCTGAAAAAAAACTTATAATTTAATGTTAACGTCACTCTAAATAAGATTCCTTAATATCTGCATCTGATCAATATAATTCCATCTTTGTTATAATATTGTAAAACTTCACTGATTGATAAAAAAAAATAGGCCATTTACTTGAATACAACCTTCCTGTTTTATTCCAGTAATGAACAGGACCAATTTCCGCCTTTGAAGAAACTGGCATGAAGCCAATCACCCTATCTCACCACTAGAGAACAATTCAGATATTGAAGGAGAGGGGTAAAACTCCTTTGCCAGCTTTCAGATGGTATAAGAGAACATATGTTTTTGGCCTCATTAGCACTCATTGTATTATGCTTGCCAGGGCCGAGATCAAGGAAAATCTGCCCACACAATCAGAAAACCATAGCTGTCTTCCTGATCCCTCATGCTCTGCACTGAGCAGGGCATGAACACAGGAAAGACTTTGCCTCTGCTTCTTTACAGGCCACATCTGCAGTAAATTATAGGAAAAGGCACTAGCAACTACTTTACATCAAAATGAATTCACTTTTGATGCTTCATCAAGTAAAATGTCCAGGTGATGGAAAAGTCATACGCAATGTAATGAACAGTAATAGTTTTATGAAGGTGATTTTCGGAGGGGGGGAGGGGAAATCATTTCTTCAATATTTCTGAAAGGCTATGTAACAGGACTGGAAGACTCATTAAGGGCATTATTACTTCCAAACATAAAGCCTTGAAAGTCTGGTGATTTAAGTGAAATGTAAGCAAATACATTTGGTTTTCAAGAAACTGGAAAGCTTACTTTATGTAGTTACATTGTACATAACCATGCAACTGGATGTTCCATTAAAATATAGATAAATTTAATGATTTTAAGTGCTTAAACAGCTGAAATAAACATAAATTATGAACAGAATTTTACAAGCAGTCCAAACACAAATAAATCCCCAACTCTTACCATCAAAGAAGCTTTTGGCTCTCAGGTAACTGACGCTAAGCCTAAGCACAGACAGCTTATCCAGTTTGGCGATAACATCTTGAGGGAAAGGCAGCAGGCTAGCCAAGCGATCTAATTCTGCATTCAAACGATCCCTGTGTCTCTTGGATGGGTTGGACTTGACTCCTTCAGCTGGGGACGGCTTTACTCTGTGGCAAAAACAAACAAAAGAAGTGTACGTTACCTCCAAAAACAAAGGTAAATATTTGCTAACTCTAACATTACAAAGAGCCTTTTAAAATTTAACATGCAAAATGTTTTTACCAATTGACTTATATGTTCCTCAGGGTGGGGGGGGGGGGGAGTTAATCTAAGATAATTTAAACCCCACTCCAACACACACTCACTGATAAATGGAGCAATAAGAGCTATGTAGGCTATCTGAACACTTAATGGATGTTTGAAATCTCAGAGGTTTAGTGTTTATAACAAGTTTCCTACACTAACTGAAATGTCACTTGGAGAAATCTTCTAAATATTTATATTACAGATAATGCAATCATGTTTATGAATATTTGTACAAGTTTACTTGATATCTATACTTCTTTTTTTTTTTACTTCAGTTATAACTTCTCATAGTTGTCCTTAATTCTTAATCAATGTTTTGAATGGTTTATTGTCATTTAATATGACTAAAGTTTCAGCAACCTGTTAGACAATGAGGCATTCAACATGGCACAAGAAAACAAGAGTTACAGCTCCGTCAGCGAGTAACATCCTTCTGGCTAACGCTGTAGTAAGCCCATCCTCTAAATCACCTTAGGTAAGAGTATTTCATTTGAGTACAGCATGACAAGTGTACTTATATGCACTGTACAAAGGAGAATTAAAGCAGCTTTCTGTTATGAATTAGATAATAAAGTTTTTGTAAACTTGCTATTTTCCATTCATATCCCCCCTAAGTCTAGTTCTAGATACTTTGATGCTCCTGTCTTCCCGAATACACAAAAGTCTATGAACAGGTTTAAACCCCTACTCACTCCAATTATATTTAGTCAAAATAAGCCAACACTGAAACTCATCAACTTATCTGCACAAGCTATCATATACATTAACACACTTATCATACAGTTTTCTAGATAACAAAAAAATCAATTTTCACTTTTCCATACTGTAATTGAGAGGTCTGTAGCTCAGTTTGTTCTGTAAGACACACCTTCTGCAAAATACTGAATGTAAGTACTTTGAGCAATTATTTTCCTTAGTATTTCACTTAATCTGTTTCTGAGCTTCATCTTTCAATCGATTGTAAAATTAGAAATTTTAAGAGCTCCAAAAGTTATTTTTAGCACTACTGAATCATACTGTAAAGTATTTTCACCTTAAATTTCCAATCAAGTACTAATAGAACATATTAGCTTGCACATTTTAGCTTGTTTTCTGTTTCAACTACACTTCTTGTTAGTTTAAAATCCTTCTTTACAGGCACAGCTTATTCAAGCACTACTTGTCAAAAACTTGTACTTAAGTCTGACTACCTATTCACTAGCACTATAAATTTCCTTTTATACATTAAAAAAGCATGGTCTCCCTTCTTTATCCAGAGCCTGGAAACTTGAAGACGCTGTAATACAAAGTGTTGTTAGCACACACACAATACATCAGAGTAAGCTCTTGCTAGTAAGTTCTTGCTCACTCCTCAGCCAGATAAAGTTAAGCTTACTGCAGAGTAAATGCTGTCTAGGACACAGTTCTAACAGAGTATTATACTAAAAAAAGAGAAAAGTTGGAGAAACAGATGAATCAAGAAGAAACGTGAAAATTCTTCCCTCTCAAGAGAGAGCATTATGTAGGTTCATCATCAACTGCAATGTATGATGAACTAAATAGTTGGTTAGATGAGTGCTTCAGTTACAAGCCCTGACTTCAAAACCTGTAGCTTACCACAGTCCCAAATGAACATTAATCTTCAATTAATTTAGTAAAGCTTTCTTCATATTCATTATTCTGGCAGAATATTAATTTATACAAGCCATATGACTAACACAATTGAAATACAAACCTGATCAGGTAAATTAAAGATCACCAAATATTACCAGTAACATTAAAAGTTACCTCATAAATATGGTCTGCATATTAAACTCAAATATAGAGATAGAAAAATAAATTGCAATTTCAAAATGGGCAATTATGTAACAATTTGCAAATAGATCGCAACTACCAAATCAAACAGCAAAGGTACCCGTTCAAACAGTTCCCAACTTCTGCCAAATAAATCAGCAATAAATAACAAAATTTTCTATTTTCATGACCCCTGCTTCACTTACAACTTCTATAAGCAATCTGGTAAGTTATGTTGAAATCATATGCAATTATGCATTTAATGTGATAATTTGTTAATTTAGATCTAATTATTTTTTCTTTACTTTCAAATGACCTTTCTTCCTTACCTCTAACTAATCCAAGGCATTCTGTTTTTCTAAATGTAGAACACAACATTACTGAATATTAAATTACTAATATTTGCAGCATAAATCTTACTAGGTTCTCTCTCTCTCCAAACTAAATTTCCATTTTCCCTAATTTCATCATCTGACACCAACCAAAATCCACGATATAAATGGAACCTTTACCGATGAAAGAACTAACATTGCATAGTGAGCATAACTAGTGAGTTAAACCACTTCCCCACTCCCTCATATGAACCCTTGACGCAAAGGACAGCCCTAGCTCCACTGTAAAAGATTATCTTCAGGGAAAACTACATGATTAAATTCATACACACATTTTATTTAAAAAGTAAACTGAAGAAGGGAATTGATTTTAAGCTGACCTTTCAGTTCTTGATCTTTTACCTTACTCACAGGATATATGAATTCTCTAATCAAAGGCCAGAGGTCTCTGTACACATAGTATCTCTCACAACTGAACTGCAATCCTTATCATACAACAGCTGCAAGACAAGCAAGCACTGTTAGATGTAGTTTTAACACTTTAAGGATTTACCATCATAACATTTGAGTGTTTTCACAGGTCTACTACAGGCTATTTATCAGACGTTTTAATTACGTCCACTTACAGACATTACGAACACTGAATTACTAAAAAAATAAAAAGAACAAGTACCTGAGCCTTAATCATTATCAGAAAGCAAAAATAGGTTTTAACATTTATATGCTAACTTTTAATTAAAAAGAAAAAATTGGAAGTGGTTCTTTGGGAAAATGAAAATAAAGTATAGATTTATAATATTCATAGTAAGACGCCAAAAACTAAAAACAAACAAAAAATCTCTTATTCACAAGACCAAAGCGTGAAGGTAGCTCAGGAAATAAAGCAATGTCCAAGAAGAGCCTTAGCGATACAATGAATTATGTTAAAAAAACAAATTAGAAAGTTAATGAGAACTGTTTTATAGCTTAGGAAGATTTAATCTTTTCAGCTGCACACATTTTTCATCTAGTCTTTAATATTGCACACAAAAACATATGTTATTCCTAGGTATATTATTTAATTCAAATGTAGCTCAGGTATGTGAAATACATCAGTTTCCACTGTGTAAGTGGTTTATAGAGAATTTGAGGAAGTCTCCTATTTCCTTTAAGAAGTTAAAAAAAAAAAAAAAAAACACCCAAAAAACCACTAAGCATTTACTCCTATTTCTCATCCTGGATTTACCATTAATAAAAATTCAAGTGATGATTTATTTGGGAATGACAAATACGACCCAGACTTTGGATCCCTTTTATCCAAGTTTGTGGTAGAGCTATCTCGGAGGGGCAAGAGAATTTCCAGTGGTTCTCTCAGAGGCCAGTGAAACAAGCAAGGATTTAGGCAACTGAAGGGATAAAGTATTTTTTACTAACAAAATTTGATCAGTGGTCTGCTACATGTGTGATACTACTCAATTGTTTGTCCTCCAGTAGCAAACGGTGCTTTAGTTTGCTTAGGTTGCCTTGGTATATGGATTAATGACCAAGAATTTGATGGTGACAGCCAGAACACTAACCAAATGCGAAGGCTTCACATCTAGCTTAACATATTTCAGTACTGTTCAAGATCAGTAGACAAGGCTATTCAGAAGGAGAAAAAAATATTTTCCTAGCTACTGAGCATAACATCTACATTTGGCTAACTTAATTCGCTGCAGATTTTATTTCAAAAAGGTACCTTTGCAAGAAGCATTGGCCAGAAAGCCCCCCTTAAAAAACAGTGATTTTCAAGTCACAGTCAACATGTAATTTATAGGATTGGCCAGGTTATAATTTTTATGTAATACATTTGTTATATGACAAATAAGACTTTCTCTAAAAATAGCTTTAATATCTCCTTACCAAGTATTCTTTCAAAATAAATAAACAAGAAGTGCCAGAGCAAGCCTCCAAAATGGAGGCTTATCAGTAAAGAAAAATAATCATTAAAAATATCTTTGCACTGCTTTTCGAAATCACTGTCTTCATTTGTACACTTAACTAAGGATGGACTAGTCAAACTTTTTCTATAGATAACTTAATATCATAAGTGCATTTAAGCCAACAGTAAGCAACATCATAATTTCTTATCCAGTTTGCTTTTCCAAGAAACAAGCCGCTAAGCTTTGTGTGTATGAAGTAGTACAAAATATTTAAGCCCCCCCCACCCCATTCCTTGTCTACTACATTTACTCAGTTGTGCAAAACAGCTCCTTTCCAAACGTTGCCTAAGATAAAAACAAGAGAAACTAGAGCTAGTTAGGGTCAAAATAGGCACAGGAGTATAAGTAGTATTAGGTGGGACTGCATGTATTTAATATTCTTCACCTAGGGTTTACTGTAGACACATTATAACCTTATTTCCATAACACTTACATTTTGTCCTTCCTACTATAATATTATTAACTGGAATTCTGAAGTTATATACTAACCACTTGAGAAAAGGAATTCAAGACAAAAAAAGGGGGAGGGGGGGAGGAAGCACCATCTATTAACCCCAAAGTTTCACTGTGTAAAACACACCCATAAAAATATGGCCACTAGGGGGACTCCACATTAAATAATTTCATTTAATGTTTGAACAAAGGCTGCAAGGTTCTAAGAAAGTGATTTCTGTAGCACATTATATATTATTGGAATTTACATTGTTTACTACGCTTCCCCCCCCCCCCCAGTTAACAAGATGAAACGTAGGAACAGTTCCTATTAAGTTTCCCCATGATCTCTTTTCCATTTCAACATATACTATTATGGTACTGTAGTTCTCTATTGAATCAAAAAAAGCACATTTCAACAGTTGGCACTGGCAGGGCAATAGCTCGAGATCCCCTGTCAAGTTCAGTTCTGAATATGGCACATAATAAAAATAGCGTGCGAGAGCAGTGAGGAGGAGGGAAGTTTCCTAAATTGGTTTTGAGTTACTACTATGACTTTAATAAGTTATTTTATATCTGAAGTCAAAAGTATTTCTTCCATTTCACTTTTTCCATTAACAGTATGGCATTACATGAATAGCTTCTTCCATCTCTATGAACCCAATACCTATTGTTTACAGGTTGAAAATAATCATTCTCCATTCAAAGTTACATATACAGCAAATAGAACACTAAAAGAACTATCTAGAGAAATAATCTCTTCTATAAAGTATATTACACTAGTCCCAACAATATACCACCTCTTCCATTTTAAAATTTCTTTTTGAAGAGGTCTGAATTTTATTGAGGGAGGAACATCAACTTCAAATGGATAAAAGTCATTGTAGCGTCAAACCACAGGGTAAGGAAACAGACAGAACATTGGAACTGTTCATAAAAATCTAAAATCTTCGTTAATAGACAATGCATACATTGCATTGTCCCCGTTCCCCCCCCCCCATCAATTACAATAGCTTATTGCTTCTCTCCCTTCTTTTGGCCTAAAGGTATGACGCGTCATTAGTTTTGCGAGAAATCAGACCCCTCTGACCCATCAATAACGCTCTGTAAGATTGGTCTAAGAGCACAAGCAACCAGAAAGCATAGCCACAGTGAGATGAAAAGAAACAAATAAGTGATACATGTGAAAGAAATTAATCTTGCATAACAATAACTGAGTAACCCAAATAAGACAGGGTAACAATCAGCCTCCACTTCCATTTAGAGGTGAGATAACTATTATAACATGAATACTCTTATTTTTTTGAAGAAGAAATATTTGTTTCTTCCTCTAGTCCTAAGTCCCCCAATAGTCCCCGAATGGTTTCCATTGGTAACAAAAAAGGCTTCCAAGTTTAACTTGGAAATGAGAGAAGCTCAGTCAACTTATAGAAAGAATAGGCACACGGAAAAAGATTACTTACATGAATATTATAGCAATGTAAAAGAGAAAGTTTCACATCCTCTAACCAGGACTAACCAGAAATACTAACCAGTAAGTCAGATACCAAACCGTCTTACCAGAAGGGCAACATAATTTTTCAGTTCTGTTTGCAAAAGGGTGAACTATTTGCTCTTAAGAACTAGTACTGTGCAGATATTGCCAATACATTTTTATTTCCTCACAAAAAAAAGCAACGCAAAATTCATTCTTAAAACATGGATCGATAACGTGAATCTAATTAAGCACCTCTACATTTCTGTTTAGAAGTGAGTGATCAAAAAGCAGGCATGGCTATAATCAAAATGACTGCATCTTTTAACACAAATACTGAAAAAGAATGGATTTTTAGACTTTTTGAGCAAATTAACAGAAAAGCTGGATATGTACACAAATTCTAACAGCTCCAACTGGAAAGAAAGAAGCATTCAAGCTAATTCCCCCCCTCCAAGAAGGCTGTCTGCTATAAGTCTAAAAATATATAATTTACAAGACAATTTCATTAAATATTTGTTATTCTTCAATGTTTTTGAAGTCTTGGCAGTTATTTTACTTCTACAAAGCTACACTTCAGAAATACAAAGGGATTTTTGGTGCTATGCATCATAGTTTGCTTATTTTTCTTACAGTTCTGTAGCTTAGCTTAACCAGTTTTTATGACCTATAGATTCTTGACTTTCAGTTGAAAGTGCAAGTTAATCATCTCCATCCTGAGAGTCACTCGCATGAGTGTAGTCTTTTAGGGAAGCATACACAGCTTAGGACTCAAACCTACAACAGGTGCATAACGTGAAATAAGTCTACACAGGTACTCAACGGTGCATAGAGTTAAAAAAAAAAAAAAAAGAAAGAAAAAAAGGAAAAAAGAAAACCATACCACACACAGCGCCAGGTATTTATTTTTTCATTCCCCCTGGGCAGACCAGTAGGATCTGCAGCGTTTGCACTCGTTGGAGCTGAACGAATGAAAACGTTTAATGTAGTACTGGAGGATTAAAACTGGTTTAACTCTCCCAGACAGGCTAAAAACAGCCCTGCTGAAGGGGAAGACGCTGCACCTCTCCGGGCTGCCTTCTCGCGCTCCCCGCTGACATCCGCGCGAGACACCTGAGCGACGCCGGCACCCACGCTCAGCCGGGCGGCTCCGCGGGCGCGCACACACACACACGCCCCGCGGCGAGCCGGCACCGAGTAACGTCCTCACGGTCCGAGCAACGCAAAGGCCCCGCACGCCGCCGGCAGCGCCGCGGCAGCCATCTCGCAGGCACCCGGCCCGCCCGCACCGCCCGCGCGGGACGGAGGCCGCGCGGGGACAGCGCGCAACGCGACGCGGCGGCGCGGCCCCGGCGGTGGCTGCGGCTCGCTCCCTCCCTCCCTCCCTGCCGCAGCCGGCGGGGCCGGCGCAGCCAGCCGCCGGGGAGCTGGCACCTCAGGTGCCTCCTAATCTAGGTCAGCCGACTCAGCCGCCCTCCAGTCATCTCTCCCGCTTTCCACCGCCGCGATCTGCCTGCTAGTCGCGAGCCCTCCGCGCGGCCAGCCTCGCTTTTTAAAAAAATAATAAAACTAAAAATAATAAATAAATAAGTAAGACAGCAGGCCCGCCGGCGCCCCCAGGCACGACTTCGCCCGCACCGGGAGCCGCGAGCGACGGCGCCGTCCCCGGCATCCCCGGCGCCGCAGCACCGGCCCCCGCGAGTGAGCGAGCGAGCGGGCGAGCGGCCGCCGGGACGAGGCGGGGGGCGGAACGGCCCCCTCAGGTGACGGCAGGGCCGACAGGCCCGCGGGCACACGCCGCCCGCGCCGCGGAGAGGAGCCCGGAGCGGGCAGCTGCACACGGCGGTGCCCGGGCCGCACAGCGAGAGCGAGCGAGCGAGCCGACCTCCCCCCTCGGCCCCCGGTCCCTCCCCGCCGGGAGCCGCTTACATTTTCTGCACAGGTTTCCGCCGCTTGCGACTGGCGTAGGTGACATTGGGGTTCATCCTGCCGCGGCTCCAGCGCCCGGCGCCGCCGCCGGCCGGGGACGAGCCCCGGGCGCGCCGCAGCCCTGCCTGGCCCGCGGGCCCCGGCCCTGCCGCCCGCAGCGCAGGGAAGCGCGGAGCCCACTCGCAGCGGCGGCGGCGCCTTCCCCGGCCGGGCGAGGACGGGAGGCGGAGGCGCCACGGGGCGGGGACCCCAGGTGATCGGCGCAGGCTACACCCCCCTCGCCGCCCCCCGGAGGGCACAGGTGCGGGGGCGGCCGGGGCTTTCCAGCGCCGCTCGCCCGGCGTCTCCCCGCCGAGGACGACACCTTCTCCCGCCCGGCTCCCTCTGCGGCGGCGGGAGGGTGCGAAGCGGCCTCTGCACCCCGGCGCGGCCGCCGTCTGCTGGCCGAGCGCCTGTCAGTGTGCGCGGCGCCGGGCCGGGCCGGGCCGGGCCGCTCCTCCCGCCGCCGCCGCCACCGCCCCGCGGCCGGCCCCGCCCCGCCCCGCCCCGCCCCGCGCGGCTGACAGCTGCCACCGCCCCTCGCCGCGGAGGCGCCTGGCGGCGGCGGCCGGGCCGCCATGTTGGGAAGGTCGCGCCAGGAGAGGGAGGGCGGGCGCGAAAGCGGCGGTGGGGCCCGAGGCCGCGGCCACGGGGAGAGGGGGCTGCTGTGCGGCAGGCAGGACTGGGCTGGGGGGGGAACCGCAGGGCTGGGGTGGCCGGGGGTGGAGGGGGACAGCTACTGCCCCTGCAGATAGTGAGGAATGTGAGCACCAGTCACCCCCATAACAATAATAATAAACATACCCACCCACCCACCCTAAAAAGAGTCAGAGCATTCAGTTTTGAAAGAAAAATGGTAATTCCTCTGTTGCAAGATGAGGCCTGTGTCTGTCACACACACACACCCCCCCCCACCCCGGCAAGACCTGCAGCCTCTTCTTCCCACCTCCCCTAGGCTGCAAAAACCCTCAAGGCCGCGGTTTGCCTTACAAATAAACCAGAAATAATGCGCTATCAGCAAAGGTCGGGGAGGGGGAGGGAGCCCCAGGTAGCGGTGCGCAGGATGGGGAGAAGTGAAAACACGCGAGGTCCCGCCTCGGACAACGACAGGGGACACGGGCAGAGGGAGTCACTTGGGGGAACGTCGCAACTTAACCAAGCCCCGAAAGGAATGATGGAGTTTATTAGCATAGGATGTGGTTAGAGTCTCATTAAGGGATGAATCCTTGAGTTATTACGCTGACATGTTAAACTAAACACTTATTTTAAAGGCAAGAAGCAACATCGCAAAAAGTAAAAGGTGCTGCCAAACGGCTGACACACAAAACCATTTAAGAGGATTCCTAATGCATTTCTGACCCTCTATTGCTTCTCCCTCCCATTTTCTTCCTCTGTTTCCTTTCACAACAGCAGAGCTCTTCCCCCAGAGTAACTACAATAAATTTTGTCTCAACACTAAACTTGGGAGACTGGGAGTCGCCCTGTGTAAACACAAATTATATACAATCATTACCGAGACAAGAGCCTGGCTGACCCACGCTGAGAACCGGGAAGAGCTCAATTCTGCTGCTATTGAGATCCGCAAAATCCCAGGCACTTTCAGTGGGAGATGACTGAGTCTAACCAAAGAAAAGGAACCGCAGCGTCAGCCTTCCTGCAGGTCAGAAATCAATTTATTGGCTGTGGGGTCAGCGCAAGTCCCTGCGCTTTGTTTTTCGCCCAGTTTTCTGTGCCTGGCTGAAAGGAGGCTGAGGCAGTGTCCTTGGTGCTGGCTTGTGCAGCAGTACCGAAGCTGTAAGACTCGAAACAGCAGCTAGGAGTATTTGCATGTTCCCTCATACTGGGGTTATGCAAGCATTCCTGCTCCAGTTTGCTGACAGGGGTTGTTAGCGGTGGCCCAGGTATTGCCATAAGCGTAGCTGCTGGGAAGGAGCAGCGCGGTGACCGTGCAAACGCGCGGCCCAGCCAATCCCCGCCGACGCTGCTCTGGGCGCTCGCACTGCCACCCCAGCGCAGCTGCTTCTCCGAGCAGCCCCTGCCGGAGTAACGCTGCCGTGCCAACAACCCGTGCGTCGTACCACGGTATGGACCTTGTCCGCAGAAGCTCACAGCTTGAATTAGCATAATGCACGCTTATTTACCAGCTTAATTGCTCAAGTTTAATTGCCTGGGAAGCTATCCCAGATGCAGAACACACTGAAGCCACAATATTCAAATAAAATTAATTTAACTAAACCTTAAAAATGCTAGTATGCTTGCTAGTATGCACATCATTGATTAAATCATGCACTGAAAAATATATCTTCAGCTAATAAAGTTTACTGAAATCTGTTGAAAAGTATAGCAGAACAACTGTATGCCTTACAAGTTTAGCGTCTTCTAGTCACGTTCCTGGCACATCCCTGGCCAAACAACTTTGTAGAGGATGTCAGCTACTCACTACCTTCTTTCTCTCCTCAAACCCTTTCCTCTTCATTCTCTCTTCTCTCCACAAGATCTTGCCACCATTATGAAAGAGAAGGAGGACAATGAAGTGCACTACATTTTATTTCCTTCTCTTTTCCAGCTCCTCTTTTCAGCTTTAGGATTTAAAATATTTTTCCTTTTTCTTCTCTCCAACTGATTCCATCTACCCAATTTCCTCCAGCTCAAACTTCCTAGTCTTTCACTTCCTCACTCAGGTTGAGCAAAGTCTCTAGTAACTTCTTCTTCCCTGAACCTCAAGATCTCAACTGTTTCTTGACCTTTCTTATTTCTTGGATACTGTCTGCAACACTCTTGTCTGCTGTGTCATCTGCCAGGTCTAAATTTACTGGGGGCTACACGGGAGGCTTTAGCCTCCCATGATAGACATCATCTCCCGATTCCCTGCCGTGGCACTGGGAACCTACATGATCCCAGTGGAGTATGGTTGTTACTCTCTGACAAGGAGAACTTGTGCTGCTAGACAGAAACCACATCTTCCTTCCATTTGCAGTCCTTTTCACTGCCTACTATCGGAAGTTCGCTCCTATGGATCAGCCATCTATTTAATAACAAATGAGAAATTTCAGATCTTCAGAACAGAGAGAATCAGAGAATGCACAGAGAATTTCTGTGTGTGTAGCTTAGGCCTGGAGAGATACATTTACCTAAAAGTCTCTATATCACATTATCCACAGCTTTCGTAAATATTTCTTTTCCTACTATTCTTTTGCCATCTCTTTGCCTAATCTATAATCTCTTTCAGTATTTTCTTTTCCATTTGTTTCCATTTATTTATTTGGGTGCAGCAGAGTTCTTGCCTCATATTCAATATAAAATAGGCAAAAAATGTGTAACTGTGATTCAGCAGTCTTACAGCCTCCTTTATAGCCTCCTTTATTTTTTTATTATTATTCTTTTCTAAGATAATATTTGGTCAGGTCTAACAACATATTTGGTCTTGCAAAAGATCGTTTTGGATGATCTCACTTGGACAATTAAAAGGATTTAACTCCTATGCATCTGCAATATATAGAAAGAATATACTTTCAAGTATATACCAGAGTTCTAAGTAGTCTTTTCGTATTTTACCTCTAGGCCACAACCTACTAGATGGTCTACTAGGGCTAAACTAAAGTTCGCATTGTCCCCTTAACATCTACTCTGAAACCATTGTTTCCCTTAGCATTTTGTATGTTTATTCTTGTTTTTCTTTGTTTAGTTTTGTTTTTTTTCCTTTAGCATTCATCCAATAATGAGATTTTTTAGCGAGACTGTAATGTGTGAGTTTGTCTATCTTGTGAATCCTTTCCCTATCCTCAGCATGCATGAGGTGCCATATTAATTAATACACTTTTCCAGATTTATTAAGCATTGTGATTATGATCTTCTGAAACTTCCAGAGCTCCTACCTGTCAGCAATCAAACCTTCCCGACTGACTCCAGAGTGAATGCTCTGTTCTCCTGCCCCATGCATCAGTTTGTCCCCTTCCTGTTACTCCTGCCCTGGACAGTCCCCTCCTCAGTTCTGCCTCCTGGACCTTCACTGATTTCAAAAGGTGGGCAATGGTTTGGAAGGGGGGGTGTTTACTAGAAAGAAATTCCTGAGTAGGCTGGAATTTCACAGGGTCACCATGAGACCAACAAAAATCTTGTCATTTGGGAGGAATTTATAAGAATTATAAACATTGCTTGTTATCTTAGGGTCATCTCTGACTCATTTCTATCCTTTATCCTCTTTTTTCTGTCCAGGGCCAAAACTTTACTTCCCTCAGATTAATTCTGTGTGCTGACTTGTTCTGGCTGTTTGCAATGCAAAGATCACAGAAGTCTGGTTTGGTTATCTGTGACTTCTTTTCTGCTTCCCCAGAGATAAGGAAAGACAATTGTGATTTAAAATTGTGTTTTATGCATCTCAAATTTTGTGGATATGCTGAACTACGACTGACTTAGTGTTCTTTTGCATGGCACCTTTGTCCTGCTAAGAAAGAATATCTATAGTAACTCAGATGACTCTCTTCATACTCAATTCAGTGAGCTAATCATTTAGGGAAGCTGGAAAAGTGTCAGTGAGAAGCCTGTGAATTAGTGCCAGGAGCAACTACAGTCACAAATATATAATGATTCTATAGTTACATATGATTTACAGTCACAAAGTATGAGTACATATAGTAAAAGACATAATAACTAGAAAACTAAGCTCATTGAGAACCTGGAATATGGAAGAAAATCTTGCACTATCTTTTTATAACTAAATGAAAACAATTATATCTGGGAAAAAGAAGCTCCCTGATATGATTAATCACACATTGCTTTATGACTACTTAGTCGTAAACAGAAGTACAGAAGCCTTATTTACATTTGTTAGTTGAACTGTGTATGATTTTAATGTGAATTAGATTGCCAAGAAACCTTTTTTTCCTGCTATTTGTATTTTTGTCAACATAGGACAGAACCAGTGCATTCTTTTTTCTCTTCTCCTCCTCTTTCCCAATCCCCAACTCCCACTTGCCTCTCTCAGAGCTTCTGATATGTCAACGTTTACAATAACACTCAGTTTTCCATTTAATGTTTAGGCTGGGGAGCTTTTCTAGAAGTGGAAGGGTGTTATAAAGGATCAAAGGTATGAAACATAGTTAAGGTTTGAGTAAACAGACTATGAGACTTACAACATGGTTAATACTTGAAAATCTTTTTTTTTTTTTAATAAAGGCATTTTAATTATTTTAAATTCATTGAACTACTCCTAATCCCATGAAATTTAAAGTCTCAACTGTTGAGCCAGAAAAATCCTAAGTAGGTGAAAAACATATTTAGAGACAGTGTTCAAGACTCTTCTACTTTTAGAAAATTTGAAAACTGAACAACCATCATCTGTGATACAGGATCATGGTTCTACTCAGTTTCTAAAAATTATAAAATGAGAACCAAGGTTCATCTGTAAATCAAGGAAAAAAGATCTCATAAACCATATCATTGCATTCTAAGTACAAAAATCAGTACGTTGCTTTATTATTCTCAGGTTTTTTTCTCACACAAGAGAGCAGGCTATGACAAATTTAGATAGAAACAGCCTCCCACTTCAAGGGAACTCTTTTTTACCGAAAAAAAAGGAAAACCTGTGAAAAGCTATACAGATACAGCAAGCAGCTTAAACAAACGTGCCTGCCTAAAATAGTCAGCAGCAATTTTCTCCCACAAATACTACAAGTAAATTCTACTATCTGTCTAAAATAGCCTTTACATTATTATCATACCCAATGAATTCCATGTTTTTCCCAAAAAAGTAAACAGCCATCCTTTATTATTTTAGTCTAACCTAGACTAAACCTAGTCCAGCGGAGGGCTACAAAGATGATGAGGGGACTGGAGCATCTCTCCTCTGAAGAAAGACTGAGAGAGCTGGACCTGTAGAGGATGGAGAAGAGAAGACTGAGAGGTGATCTGATCAACGTGTATAAGTATCTGAAGGGGGAGCGTCAAGAGAATGAGGCCAGTCTCTTCTCCGTGGTGCCCAGCGACAGGACAAGAGGCAACGGGCACAAACTGAACCACAGGAAGTTCCATCTGAACCTGAGAAAAAACTTCTTCACTGTGAGGGTGACAGAGCATTGGAACAGGTTGCCCAGAGAGGTAGTGGAGTCTCCTTCCCTGGGAGATATTCAAAACCCGCCTGGATGTGATCCTGGACAATGTGCTCTAGAGGACCCTGCTTGAGCAGGGAGGTTGGACTAGATGGTCTCCAGAGGTCCCTCCCAACCTAAACGATTCTGTGATTCTGTGATATTCACTCCCAGTCAAGTACTAGGGACCATGTAGCGATCCATGGTTACAGCTCATCCCTTCCAAAGCGCAGTTCAGAAAGACCTGATAGAGCTTAGCCTCTTAACAAAGACACCTGCAGTCAGATACCTGCATGGCTGCCACTTCTTCCTTCTCTCCTCACTCTTCTACTTTCCTCTCAGTACACCTC
The DNA here is from genome assembly GCF_040807025.1 of Struthio camelus. Lineage (NCBI taxonomy): Eukaryota > Metazoa > Chordata > Aves > Struthioniformes > Struthionidae > Struthio > Struthio camelus. Next base: position 34,379,254 of record NC_090943.1, on the reverse strand, counting down.
TCAAAAATTCTTTCAAATGACCATTTCATTTTTTTTAACCTTCAAACTATCATTTTCAGTTTCTGTCTTGGACTACAAATAGGCCTTCTTAAAGCACAAAAGTTAAAACATCAGGCCTGCTGTAACAATTCTGCTGGGCAACATGGATCTGCCACTGTACGTTCCTTCAGGAGGGAAAGAAAGGTTTCCTGTGGGCTGATACAATACCTGAGCCATGATCAATGTCACCTCCTTGCATTTTAAATGCACTGCATATTCATTCAATGTTGTTTTTGCCAATGTACCACAGGGTATTTAACGACAACATTAGAAAATCCTTACAGAGTTTTCATCTAAGGGTTGAGTAAAAAGCCTGCAACATTTTAGACATTAATCATGGCATTTAATACATTTCTAAAAACTGTGCAGATACTAAAGCAGATAGAGGTCTGTAAAAGAATCTGAACGTGTTGTGACTATGAAATTTCCTTAATTTTATTGTCTAAATAAATACTAGCTGCATAGGCTAAGTCTGTGTTTGTTATGCCAGTATGCAAAATAGTTATGTCTATAACTACAAACTCATTAAAAGAACAATGCTATTTCTGGTACAATGTTCATACGATACAATACTATTTCATGGTACAATGTTCATGTGTGTGACAGTCAAGTGCTGTTGGGATCAACAAATACAAAAAGACTATGTTTGCCTTATGTTCACAAAATTATTCCCTGCCACTGAGGCGCAGTGGCACACAACGAATCACATCCATACTATTGTATTTTCTTAGTTTCCAAACTAAGGTGGTTGCATGCAAACTACAAACTGCAAATGATCAATGATCTGTGCTAACCCCTGACCCAGGCCTGGGAATTATGTAGGAATGTCCCAAAACTGTGTAACAGACCATTCTAACAATTTAACACTACAGGTGACTGAATTTTAATGTCTAGGAAGTTCCCTGGCACTGGTTACTTTACTAGTATAGATACAGCCTTAGAATTTATTTCTAATGCTTTTGGCCATAAGTGAAACAAATAGCGTTCAACAATTATTCATATGCAGAGGCAGGACAGTTTTGGTCGCAACAGTAAATCACTATAACAATCAGCAAATATGGGCAGCAGATGATCTAGACATTGCTGCACCAAGAGCTCTTATATACAGAACAAATATATAAAGAGCTGGTCTTTTTACTTCTGCCTCAAAAGACTATATTTATTAATAGGGCTTTGTTGCTAAATTGGCTTATAATATTAACAAAACCTGTGGTCTGAGAGAGCCTGAAACAAGCTTATGATTATGATGTCTAACTCGGTAGGCTGCAAATTCTCTTTCTGCTCTCATTAAGAGGAAAGGGTATACACAAAGTAAGACTAATGAGAAAAAAAAACAATCCAAATTAGAAGTGACAACACAGTTGCCATGCCAGAGCTTAATTTCTGTACCAATAAACCTGAGCTAATTTTAATAAATATAGTTAGTTGTCATGAATTTTAGTTTAGCCTTATAAAACCTTTCCATTGCACAGAGTAGCACAAGCTACGGCTATGTTACATACAAGCTATTGAAGACAATTGTATTCTCTCTCTTTTTCGTGAAACTTCCTATCAAATCTAATAGGCTTATGTACAGAAGAATATGAAAAAAAATGTAAAAATACACAGATGTCTGAATACCAAAGGCCAAGGCTGAAAACAATACGCTTTCTATATAATCACAGAGAGATTTCCATGGACATACTGAGTAATGAATTACAAAAGAGAACAAAAACAAGAAAGCCAAAAGGTAGTGATTTTAATACCTACTCAGGAAATAGCTTACCTGAGAACAAAAACGTGGTATGTGTTAGCTCCTTTCAAACTATTTTCTCTGACATGGTAGAAAACTAGTCATGCATTGAATCTGTATTTCTCAAAAACATAATGATCTGTACCTGTGTCGTATCTGACAACTAATTTCCCTACCAGTCCCTAAAAGCTCTCCGTGATAACGCTTCCTTGGCCTCTGTGGGGAAACTACTCCAGGGCTTACTTTTGGAAAGTGTCTCCTAATGAACAATTGTAATTTTTGTCATTTTTGTAATTTAGACCCATAATATCTTTCGCTGTCCAGAGTGAATGCTGCTTTCTGTTATTCCTACAGAACATTTTCTGTGATTTCAGCTGTAACTGAAACACTTGAGGAAGTCAAGAAGAGAAAACATGATGGCAGAGAACAGTGAGTCTGTTAGGACAGGAATATAGAGAAACTCCTGTCTCTGGAAAATTAAATCCATCATGAAACCAGAGAGCCACCACATTACATATAGCAAACAGTAACACTGGAAAAGGGGTAGAGGAGTGGCTATCTTTTCTTCTACAAATAGTAGCCAAGGTATGTTTTTCCTTCTTAGCACTGCAGAATGTGCATGTACAGAAAACTGCCCACAAGCCAGCTGATGTATTGTTTACTTTATCCTTTTCTTTTCCTCACGTTTATCCTGTTAAGTATCCTAACTACACTGTGTTTACATGGATTCCTAAGCAATCTACAACTGTTCCTAGCTACATATCATCTTTATAGTCCCTTTATCTCCAGTTCTGGATTCAGTCTGGCCCACAGAGTAGCATGTAGTATTTAACACTTGCTAGTAAAGCCTGTTCTGAAAACATTCTAATCAATGTGCTCTATATGCAAGAAAAATGTTTAGTTCCCTGATTATTGTGACTTCCCTGTTATTTTTCACCACTAGTTATATAGCTTCAGCTTCAAAATAGAGCCTCAAGCGCTATGTGAAAAGTAAAATTCTGACAATCTTAACCATGCATAAGCTCTCTCTTAAATGCTTATGGTAATATAGACATGTCCATCTAGACATGAACAAAAAAAGCAGAACAATGTGTCTAGAGTGTTTTTCAATTCAGAATATTCTTTAAACATTTTTACATTTGTACTAGTACCGATGAAGAATTAGAAAGTTCTGTCCTTCAAATGCAGCTGATAATCCTTCCAAGGAAAAGACTACCATATTTTGAAATGGACAGGAATTTGCAAAGAAACCAAACAATGAGCACATAAATTGGGTGAGGTGGACTCATCCGTGCTAAGTAGAAAACAAGTGATTTGCTGGTCCATCTGAACCTTCCTCTGAGCCTTCAGGCTTGGCTTAAGGTGGCCTGTTGTCTGCATAATGTTCCAAGATCACTGTGAGTTGGTTTAAGCATGTTTCCAAAGATGGAAGAAATAATTTCTGATCTTGTTGCTACCTCGACCTTAAAAGAATCACGTCTTAAAACTGAAAGTTACTACTTTATTACATAGAAAGCAACTACTCCTTTAGATGTTCATTTTTCTTTTTTCTACTAAGTATTCCTACTATCCCAACTATTTTTACTAAAAATATTCATCAATTTCAGTCCATGTTGTATCTAGTTTCCTAATTCCATCATATCAAAAAATCTAGCAGATAGTAGTATGCATGCTAAATAATAAGAAAGCGCAACATTGTACTTGGTGCAAGGTGTACGTTCATTTTCTGCTAAAGGTAATTATGCTTCTGTGTACAATCTTGAGAGATTTCATAACAAAGAAGTCTTCTAGAATTTTATCAATGTCGAGAGTAACAGACCCTTAAAGTCTTGCCCTCTGAAAGTGGGAATCCTACAGTACATTCCTAAGAAAACAACTGGAGTTTAACAGCAAGATAAAATTGGAGAAAAGGAAAGAAAATAAGCACAGTAGACAAAAAAAATCTGGAAAGAATAAGAAGCCAATATTTGAAAGAGGTAATTATTGAGAAGAAAACTGGCAACGGCTGTGGACCTGGAGAAACTTGTTTCCTGGTTTGACTAAGAAGACATAAAAAAATCTGAAAAAAGGAGTTAGAAGAGAAAAATCACAGAATTCTATTAGCAGCCCATAGAACTGTGGAAGCTATTATTTCCTAACGATTCATTTAGGAATTCACTGTAAAATCTAGTGATCAATACTAAACATTGAAAACATTAACAACATTATAGCAAAAACATTATAACATTAACAACATTAAAAAGACCTTTCTTAGAGTTGTTCATGGCAGTAGTTAACAGTGGCAGAGACAGAAAGAGGCTGAAATTAATAAATTTCTTGGATATAATGCTATCATTATCCAATACAACTTGTATAAGTGGTCCGCCCACACCTACTCTGCATCTATACCAGTAACTAAGTATTGACAGAAACAACCCATGGCCAGGAAACCAGTTGGCATAATCTAGTTGTAACCGTTCTGTTCAGCTCTCATTCTCCAAAACAGGTTTGTTGCATCGAAACTGCCTGCAGTTCCTGGCACAGTACCAGCTGGTGATTCCAGACCAAACCCACCGGATCACTCTAGAAATTTAACAGTATATGTATGACTGAGCTACAGCAGATGAATCCTTGCCTGCATCTAGGCACTATTTAATTTATGAGGTAGATGTAGCCCTTTCACTCCCACTTTCTAGAATTAACCAGTCCAAAAAATGGACAAAGAAAGGGAACAACATTCAGCTTGTTCCCTTTAAGAGTCTTTCGTTGGCCTTTTGGCTGTGTGGAGCATCCTGTGAATTTAAAATAATTCTGAAGCCCTCAGGGAAAGGCGTACACAGGGAAGCCTTTGCCCCCTTACTACACAAATCGTTCTGCAATAATTGGGGGAAAAGAAGCCCGTCTAAAAATGGACGCCTGGAAACAAATTGACTTTGGGATATTAGTCTTCCTGTAGGAACCTCTCTCCCCAGCCACAACTATTTCAGCAGTTCACATTCCAGAATGTTATGGCTAAATAATGTTTGTTCAAGATGTATTTCCACCTTTGTATAAAATACTTAAGTCATTTCCATAACACTCTCAACAAGTAGCAAGTATGTATTTTATGGACTCCACTGTTTAAGGTCAAAGCTTGTCATAAAGTCATGACAACATTTATAATGGACATAAAGAGCCAGTTATCTTAATCAGGGCAGAACCTGGTGGTTACCTTGTGTATGCTTTCCCCTTACTTTCCTTCTCTTTGTAGCTACACAGGTAGAAGAAACTGAGCTCGGTGTTTTCTTTGCCTTGATAATTCATCTCAAACTTTTCTACTACAGGTGGAGCAGAATAAAGAAAACTGCCAGTGTATGACTTTTGTCCTAGAATGTTCCAGTGCCTGATGGTTGGAAATATGGTTACCTCAACATTATGGCTGTGGGTCACCTGAACTGCTTTTATTAGATGAGAATAATATTAAGTCCAAGAATTTCAGGTGCGTCTGCCTCATTCTGTTCCTGGTATTGTTACTGATGCTCTTATATTCCTGGGTTCATTCCTTCAGCATCTAAGTACAATTTAGCAATAAGAAGATGAATAGTTGCTATAGTAACAATTTCACACAGACATGATTAATGACATTAATCTTGATGATGATGCTATAGATTGCTTAGGGTGGTAGCTGGAAGAACCTTTTCTGATCCTCGCCGCGTTTATTAAAACTGCTGCCCATAATCAGTGAAAGCTCCATGACATATATGCAACAAACCATTCTAGAAAGATTTTTATATGCCGACATTCAGTCAGAAAAAAATAATTTCTAACATCAAACTGTATTCAGACTTGCAGCAGAGTTTGCTACAAATGAGCAAGCTCTTCTAGTTTATGCCACAGAGTTTCAAGGGAGGAAAAAAGGAAGCAATATACTCATTGCTATTGAATTATTATTATTAACACTAGGCTAGAAGAACAGCCAATATTAGCAATATTTGATATGTTGTACTCCTTTAATTGAGCCTCTTCGACAATGTTAATATATTTATATGTATCTAAACACTAGAGATACACATATTCCATATTTTCAGAACTACTTGATGTAAGTGATCTAACTTCTAGGATAAGCTTGGAACAGTACTCCTTATTCCAATTCTTCGTTGTCTGCTTTATGAAATAAAACATTACTTTTTGAGCAGCTAGGTCATTTCCATCTATAAACAGCTCAGAAATCACTTATGTTTAGTCTGGTAGTATTTCCCAATCCCTTCAATCTATTTAGCTTAACAGATGTACAGACACACACAGATGGAAACAAATCAGTCCCTTTTGAGCTTGTTGTTTTACTCAACTTCTTTCTCTCTCCCTCTTCCCTCACTCTCAACACTCAAGTTTCTACTAGAAGAAAAAGCGGATGTGCTGATAGGAAGGAGAGCAATGTGAACCGTGCATCCAGGTAGCTAAAAGGCAGGATTAAGTGCAGAGTACTCCTGCTCTGCAGTCTAAATGCAATCAAAGATGAGATATTACTGAATGTAAGCTTTGCAGAAGCTAAGCAGTTAGGAGTACTTTTGCGACTTTGTCATATTTTTCTGAGTCCTAGCTGGTAGGATTCAGAAAAAAAGAGCAATTTTGGTAATTGGTTTGGTCCTACCATCTGCTTGTATTGCCTGTAAGGATCCTCAGGCCTTTGTATCTTCTGAGTCAGCATTCTGCAGTTCAGTCACGCAGACCAGCAATCAGGTAACCATTGCAAATATTAAGCATGGCTCACTCTGAAATTTTACTGTGCTTTCCTTCTGGGAACTTGTTATGGTATGTTTGCCCTGATGGAGGACATAAAAAGTAAAGGAATATATATTACTTGTTGCAAGGTAAATTGCATTTAGGGAAAAAAGAAAGTTAAAAAACCAGTTCTGTACACATAGGTTCAACCTACATCCTTGAAAATTCCCCTTTGCCAGTAAATCTCACTAATGAATAGGTAAAAACAGTCACCTTGTGCTTATGAGCTGATATCAGTGACAGTTCTTTGATAGCTTCTCCTTTCTTTTGCCAAAATTCCTTTTATTTCAAAGGTTCGTGAAATTTTCAGTTTCCTTTCATCTCAGGCTTGCTAACTTATACATTACGCTCCTCCCAAGCATTGTTATCCCAGTGCACCCAATGTTCAAGCATTTTTCTTTATAGCTTTGGAGAAGTATGAGGAGGTTGTCTTACCAATACCATTATTTTACGCTTCATTCTCACTTCTTTCTTTAACGCTTCCTTTATTGCTTTCTTTTATCTAAGTCTTTGCTTTTGGGCAGGCAAGCAGCAATACAAAGCTAAATGCAGCCATCACTGAAAGTACTTATATTACCCTTTCATCACAACGAGTTGTGTTTTTTCTGTAGCTGTTTACTACACAAAGACACATTCATGAAAATACATACAATTATCAATATTTTGAAGGCATGAGGAAAACAAGCAACAAGAGAAAACAAAAAATTCTGGAGAATACAAATGTCCTCATTAATTGCTTTCTTACTGAAATTAAACTATATTCTTCAAGAATGAAAATGTAACATCTAAAGTTAATGCACAGAAAGTGCTATTAGATGCAATTAAAATAAATATATTTATTTTTGAATAGTGTTCTTATGGGAACACTTATGTGCACTTTTACATATTGTGATGCCTCTAAGTAAACAAATAAGGCTGAAATTTGAAGATATCGGTAGGATGACTTGTAAACTTAAAGGTGTAGCATGTAAATTGAGAGCTATTATTACAATGCAGACTCAAATGTTTGTATTTCTGGAGGGGAAAAAAAGTCCTCGGATAATGAAAATGATGCCCATATATATTCACTGTAATGTGCTAACACAGTGAAGTACAAAGAAGCAAAGGTAAGCTTGGCCAAAACATGAACTGTGAATACTTAATGAGCGTACATACCAAAGTAAAGCAATTTCATTTTTAATTCTGTTGTGATACAAAGTATTTTGAAAGTTGAAGTGCAAATGTAAGAATAGTGTCATTTAAAGAACTGCTCTTAAAATGCATTCACTGTTCATTCACATTCACATGTATTTCACATGAGAGTTTCTTTTCAAAGTTCTCCAGATTTCTACTATTTTGAAAGTCAGTCCTGGGAGCAATAAAAATAACTATCCTTTTTTTTCCCTTAAAATTTCCAGATCCTCCCTTCTCTATTGACAGATAGGCTGAGAAATGGTGGCTGGCTAAAACTGCCTGAAATGGAAGAGAATCAGAAAAATAATTAATTTGGGTTGAATTGAGATAGCAATCATACAGACTTGCCACCAAAATGAAGACTACCTTCTCTCCAAATTTATTTTCCAAAAGAAAATTCCTTCAGGGTAAAGTTTTTCAACAGTTAGAGCAAAAACTTAAAAAGCACTGCAATTTTTAAGCAAAAGTATTATTTGAAATAGTTAAAATGAGTAAAACTTGCAAGCATCATAAATTATCTACCTGGATCCAGTTCTCCTCAAAATGGGTGCAAACTTGCCTTTTGCTGTGTATTTGTACCTTACCTTGCCCAATGAATCCGACACACTATAGGCTCAGATTTTGTATCCATGCTCGGAGCACGCTTTCCAGGTATTGCCTATTCTATTTGAAGCTATCAAGCTGAAGTAAATAAGCATCAATTCATATTTTGTATAATAATTAATAAATAGATTTGAATTATCCTAAGAAGTTGGATCTTGGAGAGTTAGAATTTAATTGAACATCCTGCATGAAATTTAACAAATAGTGAATACCTTAAATGGTACTGTATTACAAATACAAACAAGACAATTAACACATAATACAGATAATAACACAAGCAACAACCAAATCCAGTAGCAACATATTGATGCATTCGTGTTAAATTACTCCTAAAGAGCTGTTGTGACTTGGTGGATAATAATGCAAAATAGAAGAAGGGTTCTTTAAAAGGAAGAAGAGTGTTGCTTCCAAGGAATTATCACTCTTAAGTGGTTTTGCCTCAAGCAAGCAAATGGATAGCAATAATACTAACTTATATAACTAATAAATAGTTCCTGAACAACAAACAAACTGCCCAAACCCTGACTAGGCAAAACTCTAAGTCATGTAAGTTTGCTATAGTTGCATATTGTCACCCCAAAGGGTGAAAATCTATTTCCCCTCTCAATTCACTCCATAGAACCTCCAAGGATCAGACGTTTAAATCCTTTGGAACATCCACAGAGGCAGTGAGAAAGCTTAGGATCTTAGCGGTTATGGGAAGGAACTTGAAAGAGCAATTCCAGTATAAAATCCACATCTTTCCCGTCAGCCACATTAACAGACATTTCAAAACTTTTATAAGTGTGTGCTAAGATTCATAAATCCTTCCAACCTTAAGCTTAAGGGGAAATTTAGCTGGCTTTGAGATTTTAAAATAAATACTGCAAACAGCCCTATTATTAACAGGTGGTCATTGATCTCAGTTTGTACAGAAGGAAAGAGATTATTATTAATATCATCATAACCCTATGTATGAACTATAAAGTTGCACTCCTGCAAAAAAGTTTAAAAAATGAACGGAAAGAAAACTCCTAACATTTAGAACGGTTACATAATGCCCACAGAATCAGGCTATAGGGTAGAAATGGTCCAATAAATATTAATATAAATTATAATATTAATATAATACACAAAGTAGTAACAAATTAAATATAGTATCATCACAATAAAATAGAAAGAGTAGCCTTGAAAGAGTACACAAACTGCATTTTGAAAATCAAGTAGAACTGTTTCAAGCACTGGAGGCAACAGAGTAGAAAAGAAGAGAGGTTAATCTGATCATGCAGCAATCCTTTATGAGCCTTTATGTTCATAGGATCATTCCTCTAAGGAGGTATTAAAAATTATGATGGAGTAAATAGGCTAAATTGAGTAGAGATTAAAATGCTTATCAAATCTTTATTTTCTTTTTCTTCAGTATGCTGAAAATAGCTGTGCTGTCAAGTCTGCCCATGAGACATCGCCGCCTCTATTACAGGAGTCAAGGTGCTGATTTTTGTTAATCTGCTTTTGCGGGAATCTATTGATTTTCCCCCGTGTTCTCTTAGTGCTTCAGTATTTTTCTCATCTTCAGCATTTAGCAGACCACCAGGAGGCACTTAGGCTTTCCATTTGCTTCAAGTAAAAATAATGCCTTAAATGTAAACGAGCTTCCATTCATGACTGGTGCTATCTAAGTCTGCCAGGCTGAAATGAGGGGATGTCATTTATTTTTCAGGTCATAATTCATATGTAGACTTGGATGCTTCAAAAAATGGAAGTTAAGATGCCTATAATTTAATGTAAGATTTTAGGAAATCCAACAAATCCAGAATTTCTGATAGAGAGTGTGAGCACAAGATCAGGGATTATATAATGTGTATAAACAATGGGAATTGTTTAGGTTGGAAAGCTTCATCACATTTCATGCTTTGAATCATCTGGAAGTCAATGAACACAGTATGAGAACAGCAAAGGGGCCAAACAAATGGGAAAATAGGGTTAATGAAAACAGTTACTTAAGCAAATATATTTTTTAATTACGTTGTGTTACTGTTAACAATGTTCACTTCAAGCTTTTAGCTCATTACGATTGTATCTTCCTTTGGATACAACTTATCAAATTGCCTTAGCATAATATAATTTTTTGGGGCATAATGAGCTTAATACTTTATATAGCAGTGCTAAACTTAACAACTGTGCATAGTCCTGTACGCAAGTCGTCATTATACAGACCATAATGTGCAAATTCTCCAATTTAGAAAAGTCTATAAAATATTTCAGGTAGATTTCAAAAGGGTCAGCAAATGGCATAACATGAGACTATTTTTCCAGGAGAACTTTCCAGGCACTAAAAATATATTTACAAAGCACAGATGCACTTTTTTCCTTTGCAAGACTCCACAGTATAGCACAGTATGTACTATACTCTACACACACGGACTGTAAAACTCAGGCGCAATTTCAAAAATATTTCAATTAAAATTACGAACCAATGACTTCCAAATAAAAAAATTTTCTTATTCTCTTCCCATCTGTGAAACTCTTATAAGCACTAACAGTAATAGCGCTTTCCAGAGCAAAAAATGAAGACAGCTCATAGATAATTTTGATATAAGGCCCAAGACAACGTCTGTAACTGTTATGCAGTAGATAAAAAGATGAAATCAGTAGGTCTGTTTATCTTTTTTTTTAATCCATGGTAACTTCTGAATATGTTGACGAAACTCCTGTGAATAAGCACCCAACCTTTCTTTTAAAAGATAGAAAGACTGCAAATATATAAACATATTTTTAAAATCCTAGTAGAATCGTAATGATCGATATTTGGATTATTAACATACATTTAAAATTATCCATTTGTGCTTTTGGAGTACAGCTGCTGTCATTCTATTAAGATACATTCACAATATCTTTGCAATATGATTTTTTTTCTTAAAAATTTTTATTAAATTTACTTAAATTGAGAAACCTGTCTCTTCTCCTATTATAAGAGCGCGTGCTCCACTAGGACTATTTCAAATGCTAATAATAAAATTTGCTTTCTATGCTAGCCGTAGTACTTTGGATTATTAGAAAGGAAGGTATATTTTGTATTTCAGTGTATCTTCTGCTGTATTTGCTTTCTTTAGGGTTTGGGGTTTTTTTTGTAGAAAATACTAGAGCTGTGAACAGAACTGAACATTTTATGATTTTTTATGTTGATGTAATTGTATAGTTTTTGTGTTTGTCAATTATTCTGCAGAAAAACAAAACTACCTATTTGTATGGTACTGGATTAATATTTTTCAAAGATCTTATCTGTTTATGGTTACACTCCTTGATAAACTAACATTTGCAAAAGATCTTTGACTCATAGTCCCACACATTTTGGGGGAAGCGTTTGGAGCCTCACAGCTTGCAAGAGAAGACCTTGTGAGTTGACTAGGCCGTGTAACTGAGTTTGACCACTTCCTTCCTCAAACCGAGACACCCGTCATCTCTGCCTTTACAGCTTTCATAGTAACTGGACACTAAGAACAACATATAGGGGAAATATTGAGCTTAAAGCTTGTTCCAAACAGATTAGCTGAGAGATGGCTACTTCTTTGTATTAGACAGATGGAAAGATATTGAATGAATGCATGAAACAGTACAGTCTGAAGGCTGACATGAGGGTGTAAGGGTGATGCAATGGGTAAGGCTGCCAGCTCTCAAGGCTTAAACCAAAGGGAAGCAGAGGCTTCCATCATGCTGGAGAATTACCTCTGCTTCAAAATGACAGTTTTTGCCATCCCACTCCAATCATAACACTTCTGTATTTCATCTAAAAAGACTGTAATGTCAAAATGGCACCAAATGCCGCTAGTTGTAAGACTTCAGTTCTCTTTTCTGTTTTACTTAGCAATAGAGCGTGAAAAAAAATACAGGGGTATGACTCTTTATAGCTGAGTCATTCCTTCATTCAGCTTGATATGCTAGCTCGTTTTATTATTTTTACAGAAATAAGGGAAACCGATCAAAGGTAAAAGGAAAAACAAACAAACAAACAAAAAAGAAAAGAAAGAAAGAAAGAGGAAGAAGAGTGAGTTAAATTGTTTCCTAGACAGTCAGATTTCTTTATCCTTAGAATTTTTGTCTTTTTTCCCCCCCAGAATCCACACCGAAAAACTTCAGAAACACTGGCAGCATTGACAAGTCCACTTAGTGCAGGTTCATTTCCCTTTTTCCTTCAGCATAATAACAATGCTAACAAAAATTATTAGGATATCCCAGTCAACTAGTTTCACAAGACATTTGATGAATGTCTGTGGCTCATGTGTAAAAAATAAAAAGTGTAGAAAGTCTTTGGACTGTAAACTAAGATCTAGAAAAAAGTGATGCTTAGACACAAAATGAGTGATATATATTAAATTGCAGTCAGTCTTTTTCTAACTATAAAAAGATTTCTACTATAACTTCAAAGTGTTAACTGATTCAAAAAGGCCTTTTTGTGCAGCAGCTTAAACAGAAAACTATTTAGAAAGAGGGAAAAGATAAAAGACTCAGATCCAAACCTACTATTCAAATACTCCCAGTACCAGTGCATATTCGAATCCAGGTATGAAAATCTCTGTATGTCTACTGACCCTAACCAAAACTCTGGCTCTTCTTTGCAGACAAAAACTCATCTGGCCTCCATATACTTAATAACTTTATTATAGTTTCAAGAATCTAAAACATTACCTTTCTTGTTTTACAGGAGACCCGTCTAAAGCTCTGAATCAGGAGAGCAATTCCACTCAGCAGGAGTGATCATTTACCTTTGAAAAAGTTACACTGAGGCCTATACTCTCCTAAACAGGGATGGATTTCAGAAGACTCCCAGGAGGTTCTTCAGTGAATCAAGTGTCTTGATTAATGTGCCATTTAACTTGTCCATCATGTCAGGGAATGTGCCAAGCGAAAAAGCATTATTTCTTTAATCATCATACAAGAGATATTCTCTGTCTTTTGGTAAGGAAAAAAAAAAAAAAAAGAGGAAGCTAAATTCTCTTCCTCATCATCTATGTCCCAGAAAGATTGGATGTAGTTAATCTCTCAGGGCTGAGAAGACTGAGCACTTGTAACCTTGCCATTAACATCTAAAAAGTTAGACCCGTAAACAGAATAGCCAACACCAGCTAAAGGATCTGAATTTGATTACAGTATTTAGAAACAGAAACAGCTGATTCTGGATTAGAGAATCCAATCATATGCTATTACGTGGTACTGTCATCAGACAGATGTTGTATCATAGAATAAAGATATCTGAGATAGTCTAAATATAGCTATTTAGACTATAGCTATAGCTATTGTAAATAGCTATTTACAACATTTGAATACACTAATAATAATTTAAACAACTATATTTAAGTTTAAAATAACTTAAATATAAAAAGGGGAGTGTTCAATGTTTGTATTTGATAAACTGTGCTTTAATCCTTATTTTAGGGATTGTTCAATGACTTACGCAACACAAGTGTGCATGTAAGTCATGTATGGGGCTTGCATGTGTGCTCTTCACTACATGAATACTGTCAGATACGATATTCTGGCCTTTACGTTGTGCTTCTGTAGTGTTGCTGTCATAGGCACAGAGAGGGACGACAGACGAATCTGTGTTACACAGACTGAGGTCAGGCCTCTCTACAGCCCTGCAATTATCACTTCTCCAGAGAAAGGAGCTCCCTGCAAGTCAGAAGCGTTTTCTCTGCTCAGGTGCTTTCTCATAAAATCCTTCAGATGGGAGACTTTAAGTAAGCCCTTAAAGGGATCAGCACTGCACTCCTGGGGAGTAGTTGCTTGTGTGTGCTCGTCTTTTGAGAAAAGGATCAGGAAAACATCTGTTGTAGTTAGAAAAAAAGGCTTTTGATAGCCCTAAATAAGAATGGAGAAGAAGAGGAATCTTGAAAAAAAGTGGATAATCACTATTAACATACAAAGATATTTTTGTAACTCTCCCATTGGTATACCATTATTACATACAAAAATATAATAAAGTAAAATTTAGCTTACTGGAATCAAAATTAGAGGATTTACTGTAGTCTGAGAAATCTTAAATCTGTCTCCTTATGTAATTCTTGAGAGCTAGGAATAAATTAGAGTGCTATGGAACAAGACCACATGTAATCACATGATTAAAGACAGTGCTGTAACAAATATATATCCATGGGGCATAAAACCACCTGTATCTCTTCCTTCACTGTGAAACATGTCTTCTAGACTGGATAGGGTGTAGCATTTTACACTAAGCAGTCTTGTCTTTATACGTTTCAATTCTGGAGTTCATAAAACTTGGTATAGCCCTCAAACTGTCAGCTGTAAGGCACCTCAGCTATGGAGCAACTTTGCAGCTGTGATGTAGTTTCATATATGTTTTTACTTTCTTCTAAGAAAAAAAAGAAGTCTAACATATTATGCAAGCAAAATTAATTCTCAAAGAATAAATATATACACTCATACATATATAAATCATGTCTGCGAAAACAATGCTAGAAGAACATTAAAACCAACCGTTGAGATGTAGCTTTAGTAGATTACGATGGTAGCACTTCAGCTCTGCAGCAAGTTTTGGTTTCCACAATTACCTGTTTATACCAAGATTTGGTTGATTACCTTTATGAATAAAAAAAATTTATAGGAAAAGTACATGAGAAAAAGAATATAGTAAGTCTTTTTCAAAAGTTTTGTGACACTGATCACTGATATCTGGGACTATTTCCAGTAACAATTGCCCTGAGGAAACACTACAATCAGCAGCTATCAGTCCAAAAATTAGGAATTAATTTGGCATAGAAATTAATAATTTTGAGGAAAGAAGCCAACTGAAGAATATTTTGTACATCTGGCAAATAGCTACTCTCTATGGCAAGGAATTATAGGGAAAATATTTGAAACAAACTGGAAACCAGCGATTTAAAACAAAGTCTTCTGGGCACTGAGAAAGATCCTGTTTTGATAACAACATGGAAAAGCTAAAATATTAGGCTCCTGAGAAAAAAAACACAAAAGAGGAGTCACTAGAAATATGACTGAAGAGAACCAAGAACCTTTTTCCAAAGCCTTACTGTGAAAATAAGATGAAAAAAAATCTCACTTGGTAAAGGCAACAACTGAGATTATCAATTCAGTATTAACTATATGAAAAGAAGGAAAAATTAGAGTCTTAATTGGCTACAAATATGAATGTTAATCAGACCGTTCTAAAAATGAGCCATTTACATTGCAAGTGAGAACCATGGAATTAGGATCTACTGTATTGAAGGGATTCTGAAAGCTTCCTGTACTATTGGGCTTTGTCTAGTGTTAGATGAAAGAGGCTGTGAATAAACTAATGTTATTGAAATTTAATGGGATTAAGGTAGCAACGTGATGCAATTTGATTTGATTTCTAATAAGAAGATGAACCCATTTGGTTTTAACTACCATAAAAAAATCACTCTTTTTCTAAGTGTTTTTTATTTTTGTGGGACATTCCATATAACATGATATGGATTAGTTTAAAGGCAGTTGAGTTTGATTATTTTCCTCTCTTTGTTTATTATGTTCCTACTATTATTTTAAATAAAAGGATCTCTGTAGTGCTGAGGAAAAGAGACTCAAAAGATCTAATTAATAAACTCTAGACATGGGCGACTCTTAATGTATACAAATACAGAAGAAGCCTTGAGCCAAATCCGAGCATGATGAGTAAATTATTCTAAGAACCATTACTTAAGTATCATCAGCAATGCCAAACTGCAAGGAACAAATTGTAAATTGAAAACATGACCTTATGTTTTCCTTAATTGCAGGCACTGAAAATTTAGAGAGCCTGACCTGCTATTAATTTTGAGCTCCTAAATCTGTGTTAGGGAACCTTTAGCTTGAGGCCCCAGATTAGGTCTGCAATTTCCTTTTGTAAATCCTGTGGCCACATTGTTGTTGGGTTCCCCCACCACCACCCACGCATTACAGGGAAATATATATGTAGCTAAGGCCCACCAAATGAGTCTGCAGGGCTCATTTGGCCTTTGGTAAGGACAAGTTCTCTTCTATCTTGCCTTCCTGCTTTTTCTTCAGCTTAGTCTCAGATTTTAGCTGCATTTTAAGCACATAATCACTTTGATTTCTTTAACTGGTCAGCTTCTCATAGAAACTTCTAGTTCATTCATCAGCAGGCACATTAGCATTCCCTTGCATGTGTATACTGAATAGGTGTTAACTGGTTGTTTCTCTCAAAGGTCCATCCTGCTGGCCAAAAAGATAAGGCAATATTTTTATATTGCCAGACTAAGAGTCAATGGCTTCACTAATACCAGAAACATAAAAATCGGAACAAAAAGCAGCTGTGGGGGGGCAGTCAGCTTCAGCCAGTCTGTAATCCACAGCATCCCTATGAGCTGAACAGCCCCCAAGCCACCCTTAAAACTGTAAGCTTCTACTGATCATTCAGAGCAAACACACAGAAATATTAAATTTCTCCTTAGAAGATCATAGTGTGAGGGTCAGGACAAGGAATTCAGAGAGAAAACTTGATCATACTTTCAGATTGTCAGATTTAGCTTGCACCAAAAGCTGCTATGGTCCCTGGTGAAAGTTAAGAGGCTGTTCTTGCCTAAGAGAAAGAAGAAACTATGCTTAACCAATATTTGTGAGCTATTCTTGCAGGCAGCATCCTTCATAGTACCAACCTTGATTTACTCGCCCATCACCCAGGCAGGCTCCCTCTACTGGGGACCTCGTGTTTCATCAAGGAGAAGTTTAGATCTAGGTGCGTAAGCCATAACCCTACATCAGTCCCTACATTGAGGGACTTCTTACCTCATCCTTTGAAAGAGAGAGAGGGATCAGGAATAGCCTCAATAACTCCATTTATCCAGGCTTGGCATGAAAGAACAGCATACGTCTCTTAAATTTTACCTCTTTAAAGCTCTGTTTAAAAAGTATGTGCTGCAGTGGGTTTTGGGGGGGAGGGGGCAGGGTAATTATTATTTTTAGTTTAAAATGTATACAGCTAGTATCCTGAACTGAAAAAAGTGGTCTTTCAAGGCAGATTTGAAGCCAGTGCTGTGCTGATAACCTTCAGCTCTGCTATACTTCAGCACAGCTTTAACTCATTTTGGTATTTTGGCACCCACTGTAAACTCTGTTTAAAAAAAAAAAAAAAAAGCAGAGGAGAGAGGAATCTCCTCTGTGACTTGATGAAGAAAGAGCTTCCTCTTGGGGCAGTCCCCTGCTTCATAAGCTATGGAGGATGGTGAAGTCTGCTTTTACTGATAAAGGCAGAGAGCCCTTCCTAAGAAACTGTCCTCTCATGTTGGAGCATAGCTTCATAAGCCGGCCAGTACCCTTCTCCCAGAAATTCAGCTTAGGCTGATTCCTTCCTGGTGTGCAGTCAGGTTTGTTGGTGAAAGAAACTCCAGGATGCTTACTCAGACCTCCTGTTAGCTTCATGCTTGACAATGTCAGGCTTATAACCCCATCCTTCCTGACACCTTTCCACTAATAAGGAAACTAATTAGCTCAACTGCTACTAGCTCCCATATTTCAGCCTCCCCAGCTGTCTCCTGCTCCCACAGCCTCACCCCTCCAGGTGCTGCTCCATGGGCCAGGAGCCTCTGAGCACCCACTCGCCTCCTCCTCCACCCCCAGCCACTGCACACTCACCTTCCTGCAAGAGCTCACAGAGCTCCCCATCCCCAGGCTTATCTCATAGCCGTTGGTTTTATCCCAGTCAGAAAATGCTATTTGACTTGCACTTAATTCCTCCCATTCTCTACCTGGGTGCTAAGACTTTAAATCTGCCCTTCATTAAGGGGCATATCACAGAAAAGGGAAGGCTGGCTCTAAAAAGGTGACTGACTCCCTCTCCCCCTGCCCCTCTTTTGCACAACCACTGCCATTGCACGGTGTGCCTTTGCCTGGGTGTATTTCAAACCAAAATAGGCTAGTAGTGCTTTAAGGCTTATTCTCCTGATCTGTTCAGCTATCTAATTAAGACAGGGATTGTACATTTGCCATTTTTGGCAGAGTGAGTATTCACACATATCAGCTCAGAAGTGAAAACTCTGAAATTTCTGCTATTTCTTGGCATTTATACCACAGAGATCTTCAACGACTTGATAGACAAGATGTTACTATATTTGTTAATCAGATAAAATAACAGAAATCCAGCCAAGACTGAAAAATCATGTTTTCATTCTCACTGATACAATGAAATAGAGAAATATAGATCTGAAAGTACACCCATTGCTTCTGAAGATGACCAAATCTTCAGTGCAATTTCTCCTCCCACTATATCTTTCTGTACTCTTGCGGCTTGTTAAATCCATAGGCTCACACACCCACACAAAGCAACTAAATGAATCATTTTCCTCCGCGACTTCCCCCGTGTCTACCAAGATTAAAAATACAAGTCTTTGAAAATTGAATAACTGAAGAGTGCTGCCAGTCATACGTGTAATAAATAAGAGAGACAATCAAGGAAACATGACTTCTCAAAATGTCACCAATGTCATAAGTTCCATAAAGGGTTTTGGCTGAGGTCACAGCTGCATGTAAAGGCACTGTGTACTTTGTATTGATCAGACTGTCAGTTCCCTTTCCAAGGGAGGTTCCCTCTTAACAGCATCTGATCGCTTCCATACAAGAGCAGTCCCACTGAGGTAACAGGCATATATGATTACAAAGTTTAGCTCAGCCTATTAAAATGTCAGAGAATAGGGAAATGCTCACTCTCTTCGAGCATCTCAGACCAAAACTGATCCTGTAGCGCTGGCTAATATTAAGAGAACCTGTATGAGAATCCTTCAAACTGTCTGAAACTGAGCTCCATTTCAAATTGTAAAAAAGAAAGAAGTCTAAAGAAAAATAAAGAAAAACATGGCATAAAAACAATGAGGAAAGCTGTAAGCAATGATGAAATACTCTATCTCAGGTGCACATTCAGTCTTTGAACATTATATTGCTTACCAAACAAAATACACATTTCTGCTTTTCAGTGGTAGGAAGTAGCCAAACAAAGTATCAGTCTAGAAGAACATAAGACATCTGTCATATAAACTACTTAGCTGTGGGACTACTTGGTCAGATTAGTGTTTTAAAGAACCAGCCAGGCTATGTCAGCATATATTTTCTTTCCCATATTCTCTAAAATGTAGAATGCAGTTTGTATTTAATTTTCAAGAATTAAGAAATGAAACTGAGCTTTCTTGTGGACAAGCTTGCATACTATTTATTACATTTATGTGTACTGTGAATAAAAAAGTTATTTAAATATGGATAAAATGACATTTTCTGCCACTCTTTTTCTCTCTTCTGTCATTCATTTGCTTTTTTTTCTTCTTGTGAAAGAAATGAAATTTTGTCTTACCTGTTGCAAAACTTTATCGGTATTTTTGGCAAAATTTCTTTTGTACTTTTTATACTTTTCTATTCTATTTTATATAGCATGTGGAACAGGCAGAGCATGTGCATCCAACGATTTTATTTATATATACGTATACATATATATATATTTTTTCAAAGAGGAGTGGTGACATTTCTGTTAAAGGAGTGGGGCTGCCTGAAGAAACAGGAAAGAGAGGCAGATCAGTGTGAAATTATGTATGCATATTGCCTGGATGACTGGGTAAATATCTAGAGTGAAGTCTGTTGCAAACAGGGAGGCATTCTCCATCTGCTCTTGACAAATGTAGTGCAGTTGCTTGGGATACCTCACAGAGCAGCTGAATTTCAGCCCTCGTGACTACTGAGAGATACTTATAAACAGTGTAATTTCTAACTGTGCTAGGAGCTAGCACACCATGTATTTTATTCTAAGAATTCACTCAGACTAGATCATATGAAGACTTTCAAGTGGACCATTTGAAATACAAAGATGGATTTCACAGAGATTTGCCTTTGTGTTGTTTAGATTTAGAAAATGCAAAGACACTGCAGCAGGACTGATTTAAACAGCAGTTATTGTTACTGACCAGATTTACCACAATCTCCTGTAAATAGCTTATGTTGTTATTGTCTTTACACAAGGCTGCAGAGAAGATATATTTTACTTTTAGAGATGGCTAGGAAATGGTTAAGCACCTGCCAGCTGGTTTTCTAATGAAAGGTTTGTAGCAGGAAGATAATGGCCTCTAAATACCAATTTTTGCTCTGCCTCCCTTTTGCTCCCCCCTCGCCCTTTCTTTTAACTTTCACTATGAAAGAGGCACAGTTAATGTTCATTACACGTCTTTTGATTTAAAAAAAAAAAAAACTACGTAGCTAAAACAGCTTCAATAGCTAAAGCCAGTAAAGCTGTATAGTACTGGAAGACTTTGTCAGATTTTCACAGGCTGTAAGCACTCCAGTAAAGCAAACCTCTCCCCTCTCTCCGCTACTAGTCTGGGTCCCTGGTGCTTTCCTCACTGCAGTTAAACATGTCATCACAGCAGCAGCACTCAAATTTCACCGGGACAAATTGTAACCTTACAGCAATTCCTTATGCTTTCTACCCTCCCATGTGATAGCCAGGCAATCAATTTGTGTCATCCTCATGCCATTGAAAGGAAGTATCAAATAATTTAGAGAAAAACAATGTGTTTCCTCATATACATGTGTATATATGTGTGTAAAAGAAGAAACCTTTCGCTGTGAAGTATCATATTCACACTGACATTCTGTAGTGAGTTTCTAATTTTATTCTTTGCCAAGATTAACAACTCTCTCTGGCGCACCGCTGCAAACAGGTTTTTTAACAGCATATGAGCGCACTGTAATATTCTCCAGCGGTACTGTCTTGACAACGCTAAAAACTGGAGCCTTATCTTTTTCTGTAAAACAGGTGTTACACAGAAAGCAGGACTACAGGCTCCTGCAGAGTGATCTGTTGCACTTTTAGTGGGTGAAAAGATAGCTCATTCTTCCCTGCCCCTCCACATTTGCCTGCTGACATGACATCTAAGAAAATCATTGCAGGAATAATTTCATCACCAATTTTATCAGTGGTTTACCGCACTATCTGTGCACTGGAAACAGAAGTGAAATGTAACCTGTATCTTGTGTGATAGCAATTGTCAGGTAAAATTTTTCCGGTAACTAAAAATCAGAACTGAAGCAAAATAAAAATATTTTGAAGGTAGTTCTGATTCATCCAAAAGCCTGGCAAAGCCCTTAACTGAGAAAGTAACAGCAGCTGTTTGTGGAGCTGAAGGTATCATCTACTATGACAAAAACGCCACAAGATGTGTCTTTCTTAACTTCTTTCTTATATGAACCCTAAAAATTGGTAGAAAACAGTATATCAGTACCTGCTTAAGCTACGTTTGTGTTAAATGCAAACATCTTGAAGTTGCTGCATATCATCTGTTTAAGGCAGCTTGGATTTGAAAATGATGACAAATGAAAAGTTTTTGCACATGAAAATTCTCATACCCAAAACTTTGTGGAACTCCAGGTTTTGTCTGCATAGCAAAATGCAATTATTGCATTCTGTCAGCCACAGAAAGATGCCAGGAAGCCCAGCTGCATCCACCTCTCAGTAGTACAAACAGTAACACCCACCCACTCCTCCAGAAAGATAGTTTTCAACTGGGATACTAATTTTACTAGCAGCAAATGAAACAATTCAATTTTACACACGTACAGAGTCCGGAACAGCTGTTCCTGCCTCCTCTCCACTCAGCGCGGGTGCACTTCCAGGAAAACTGCAGGTGATCTTGTACTTCTCACTCAGGACAGTGAAGCAAGGCTGGGCTATTTTGCGGTTAGAAATGTAAGGTGGGGCTCCAGTTTGTTGCATTTCTTATTTAATAGAATTCCTCAAGCCATGAAGGTCTGAGGAGGGTAAGGTGGTGACTTGGTAGGTACTGTAGAGCGTATGGGACCTTCTACTTCCGCTCTTTCAGGGAGCTGTCCTCAGTTGAGAAAAGGGATAGGGAAGCCTAGAGGAGGCAAAAGCCTGGTTTGCTCATCTAGATAGTCAGAAGATATATGCATGCTATTTGGATACTTGGGGGATGCCAACAGCAATAGGTAGGTCCTGTCAATGAGAACTCTCACTGTAACATATTAGATCATTCCTATTAAAGCCAAATAAACTACATCTGAATATGGAAAACATCCTGCTTTTAAAGACTTAAATCTGGATTTTCAGTTGAACTGTGTTTCCTGCTATTATAAGAAGGCTTCATTCTACATAATGGAAATAATTATATTTTATGGAATAATAGTAATGATTATATATTTGTAAGTGATAGAAATAGTATCTCTTGCAACAAGAGTAACGCATCCATCTGCAATCTGGAAATTATGCAAACCATTAGCACGTGCAAATATCACGTGAGCGCTTTCTTTCTAAATGGAAGAAAAAATGTTTGTGATCGCACAATTAGTAAGCGATGTGCCAACTCTACTGCAATTGTGTGAATAGTGTTGTCACATGTCTTGCGATGACTCTGTTCTTACTGGAGATTATAAAGAATACATATTTCATCCACACACCACAAACTATCTGCATTTTAGCAGATGTTTTCTCACAGCAGAAACTTTGGAAATAAAAGCCAGCGTTTTTAACCACAAGATATGAATCACACTTCAGCAGCATGGAAACCAAGGTTCTAATATGAGGCACATTCGGAAATAACAAATAAAGAACAGAGATAGCAGTCTATCATGATAACTAATTCTTGAGAATTTCTATAGGAAATCTTGGCTACTCTATGAACAAATTAAACTTTGCAGTTTTACTTATGAATGAGGCAGATTAAATTCTTCTCTCAGTAAAAGGGTTTGAACCACTAATTATCTTTTTTGCAGGTAGTTCTAGTCCATATTTAGTCTCATTATATCTCTTTGGGTTTTATGGCACTGAGAACTTACCATATTTAAATTTTAAAAATGCATTTTTTGGAATTTAGAAGATTTATAAATAATGCTAATTCACATGTTTTAAGCATATATTTCTTTGCATCCTTCCACCACTTTCTGCCATACCATGTTCTAGTTTCGTGTCTTTTTCTTGTGGCTCTAGTTTCCTCATGCCCGGACTGAGAAGCTAAAAACAAGCAGCTATTATGACAGTTTGATGTTTGTGGATTAAAAAACAGCAAAAATTCTGAGATTCTATACAGTCTTATATCATATGTGTGATTTATGCCCAGGCCAGATAACTGAGCTGTTGGCATGAAGGCTTTAGTAAAGGTTTAAATCACAGCATTCTGCTATAAATACCTTTTCTTTAGCCAATATTTCCACATCATAAGTAGCAGAGAGAGTTTTGCGTATGGGATCTCCCTTGCACTAGGGTTAACTGTCATCTTGACAAAACCCAATATAGTATAAGCCACTACACAAATATTCCTCAGGGTCATTTGGAAAACGTAAGTAGAAAGAACTAACATAGTATTATTCAATTTTGGTTTTGAATTATATTAATGTAGCTTACTGCCTACATCAGGGAAATGACAGCATATTTTGTCAATAGTTCTGAATAAAAGCATGTGCTTAGGCAAGCAGGGCCAGGCCCAGTAGCTCATACAGTTGACACTGGCTGCTTTTCTGGAAATGGGTAGACATGAAGTGTCCCAGAGATGACTTCTTGATGTAGACCTCACATGGTAGAAATTCCTGATTTCCCCTCCCTTTATTTTTCACCAAGCAGAGACCATCTAGAGATCAGAGTCCAAAGATTTTTCTCTGTACAGCCCCCTTCTGTCATGCAGTGGTAGGTCAGGGCCTAGCTACAGGTAAGAAAGGAAAAGAAGTCAAAGAGGACATTAATAAGAATAAGAAGGTCATTACCATGCAGAGAATACATAGGAGTATTATTTTGGTTTCAAAAACTAGGCCTTGGAGACAACAAGCCAATGGCTGCCTTAAGCTGCCCTTCTGAGAATTTTTCTGCTCACAGGGTCCTTTCCTTAAGTAAACCAACATTTTTGAGAAAATTTAGAAATAAAGAACTTCATAACTATTTCCTGTTAAAGTCTAAATATTCAACCAATCAGTTCTGAGCATTAACATGAAAGTCACTAGTAGCAGCCTGTTAAAACTTTCACTTTAGAAATTTTTTTTTGCAAGAATTTGCAGTTCTCTTATGCCTGAGGCAGCTTTGCCTTCAAATGAAGTTTGTTACTTCCAAGCTGCTAATTCTGCAAATGGCTGTGGGATGGATGTAACCTTGCAGGGAGGTTTCTAATCCAGGTCAGTTATATCTGCTCTGCAGAACAACGCAGACACCAAAGGCAGCATCAGGCTTAGGGCAGTAGAGCTGCCAGGTCTGCCAATGCCGCGTTGCTTTACCAACTTACCTAGAGCTAGCTCAAGCATCGTGCTACGCTGAGGCACTGCACCTCACTCCATCGTTTTCCCTCCTTCTTACTCTCATTGCGTTTAACTCTTTCCCAATACCCTTGTCCTACTGTCCTCCAGCACTCAATACTCTTCTGATTGTGGTTGCTATTTTATGATTTCATCAGAGGAACTATGTTAGAACTGTGGTGCAGATGGGTGATGAGAGAGAAGGGAGAGAGAGGGAGACACACACACACACACACACACACACACACACTGGGAGAAGGTGTACACCCAGCAGCTACACGGACATCTGGTCTACCTTCTTCTACAAGGTAGAAGCAAAAGCTACAGAAGTAATACTAAATGTTGATAAATACTTGTTGCTGTTGTTGTTGTTAACATTCAGCAGAAACGCATCCGAACAAAAATGCATTCAAGCCAATCCTATCAGAGCCTAGAAAAAGCTCTGCTCTGCGTCTGTAGTTTATTCTGATTACAAATCTTGAGACTTTGGCCTGTGGAATACAAGGCGGTTTGGCAGAGCAAAGAATATATATGTTTACCCTCCTTTCACCAGCCCTTGTTCAACAAATATGAACTACCCAGCATATAACAATTAGGAATGAGTTAATAAGCATGTACATGTTTAACAAAAATCCTAATTTAAATTAAAAAAAATGAAGTTAAAACATGTATCCTTTATTGTTCTAACATGTTGCAGGGCAAGACCCAAGCAAATAAATAAAACTGAATGAAACAGACCTCTGCCTTCAGCTAAAGTTGGGATCACTGATGCAGGCAGACAGGTCTAATACTGTTGTGGTTTCACATCAGTTTCTTCTGTTTTACTTCCATATTTTTGAGAGCTTCCCTTAGGTAAGGAACACATCTGTTTGTGTCTGAAAACAACAGATATGCTCAAGCTGGAATGTGGAGGAGGTTCTCTGCACAAAATTACAAGCACAGTGCTCTGCTGGCAGGCTTGCCACAGGGCACAACATAACTAAGAATATGAACTGCTCCACTTACCGTCACTACACAAACAGAAAATTTCTCTTTAGACATGCCCCTGATGATGCCAGGAGGGTGTATCTGAAACTAACACTGGAATATTCCAAGTCACCTCCTGACACTGGGATAACCCAACCCAAGCTGACGAAAAAGGCTACTTCCAGTGTAGTATCATTCAGATTATTATAGCGCAAAAAAAGAATAATAATTAAAAAAAATGTGCAAATTAGCAAGAAAATTGCTCCAACAGAGCAAAATTGTGATTACCTTACAGCCAGAAAGAGTTTTGTCCTAATTTTCATGAAATTTGTATTTATTCTTAAGTACGTACAATTATTCATGTAATTAAAGATGCAGTCCATTGAAAATGAAATCTGCATTAACATGTAAAAACCTAATTTGGCCAGGTTTAAAGAATCAGTCATGAAAAGGTTACATGTACTACTAGTACAAGATCAATGTTAGAGATAGTGCCTTGGCAGTGATATTTCCTTCAAGCTATGGAGGGAAGAGAAAAACATTTTTAGTGCAGTCATTAAGTTAACATCTTTCATAATTAATAAAGAGTCATGAGTCACTGTCTGGGAACAGCATTAAAGGAACTTCAGGACATAGTATTTGAAGAAAGCAAATTCATGAAGTTCTGTAATATTGTAGAATTGAATTTTTTGATATTTCAGGCAAATGAGTTCAAGCAACATTTAGCAGGTTGATGATTTGTTTTATTAAAAGACAGTCATAGAAGGGATGGAATCTGATACCTCACAATCAAAATGAAACTTAAAATAAATAATACAGTTACATAGCACTATAATTCTGCGATATAAGCAAACCACGGGATTCTGGTGAGCATTTCATCACAAAATTTTGGATGAGTCACAGGAATACCAATCATAGAAGGATTAGACAGAGTTTTTACTGTCTTATCGAATGAAGCTGTAATGATTCAGTAGACGACACTTTTATAAAATTATGACTGTATACATATATAAATAATATATGTATGTATGTATAACATTACTTTTTAAAGTTTCAAATAACACAGCTGCTAAGAAAGTGATAGTGATGAAAGCCATTGTATCTAATTCAAATGCTTCTTTCAGATTTAGCTTCAACAAAACGTTGGCATTGTAGGCCCTACTTTCAGGACTATTTCTGATTTTATTCAATGTTGATCTAATGCAAATGCATATATATTCCTGGACTGGGAAGCTCTGCCATGTCCCTGAGCAGAGGGCCACAAGACTCAGCTTTTACCTGTTTTTCTTTTAGCACCATGACTCTCCCTTTCTTGGAGCACAGAAGAATCAGCTGCAATCAACAGAGCGTGGTCTTAAACTACTACCAAGTCTTGTAGTGAGGACCCATATGTTAGACTGCGGGTTCAGTTCTCTTAGTTTGAGCTGAGGTAAGAGACCAGTATTACCCACTTCTCAGGGCACTATCAGCCTCCATCATGTTTAACTGTGTATCTGAGCACACCTAACTTCTTGAGGTTTATCTGCAAGACTTGGATGAAGCAGCATTTCACCTTCATCTGGCTCCCACTGAACGCTGGATAGCAGATCAATGTTTCTGTCTCCAAGACAGGCCCTGTGAGCAAACATGGATAACTGAAGCTAAGTGTCAGGAAACATTTAGGTTAAAAACTACATATTTAATATATAGCAGCCCCTGAAACGGATGAAGTAAAATAAAGTTCCCAGATCCTCTTTTAAGTATGAATCAGGCAGATTCTGCTCCATTTTATTATAAAATTCCATATATAATCTTGTCTGATAAGGCTAATGCTGTTTGTTTCAAGGAAGAGGAACTAGATCCTATGTGATGTTTTCATACTTCTCTAATTTACTTGAGCATTACTTCCTAACACTTCTTCAAAAGAAAGGAAAAACAGATCAGCATGTTCCCTTCTCTCTACACTAGCCAAATTAAAACTCTTCCTTAAATTTTGCTTATCCATTAGAAGCTTCTTTTCTCAAAGTAAAATATTCATATTTTAATAAAGAGTACATTTTATAAAATTACAAACCAAAGATTTTTAAAAGTATCAGAAATTTTAAAGGTAGAAGTAAGAGAAGATGTAACTTATCTTCTCACCGTACCGTTCTATTTTATCCTTTATCTTTTTTTTCCTGAAATTGTTAACTTTTTGTCTCACATTCCAACTCTATTACCCACGTTTTTACTAAACTTTTTTTCCTGTGGCTATTTTTTCCCCTCTAGCAGAAAGAGGAAAGGCTAGTAATTTGCCTGCAGAGTCTCTAGAACTGTAAGAAATGAGAGCTATCCATATAGTCATTCAAAATATTACAGATTTTTTTTTTCAGTGCAAGTAATTAAAGTGTAAATTCCATGCACATAGTACTAAAGAAGACATGTCAGGGAAATGTGTCTCAGTAACAAAAATATTATTTAGAGCAATTCTTTGATCAGGTTATCTTATATTTAAGGTATTGTGATGAGAAAGTAACTTTGTACTTTACATTAAGGGAGAAAGTTTCTAATGGAAGTGAAAAATAGGAGAATGTTTTACTTTACTTGGGGATAAAAACGCCAAAATTATAACTATGTCATTACAATCTATCAGAATAGAAATAATCAATCCTCATCCTTAAAATAAATGTTTATGAGTTTATTTCGTTTTAATCAGTTATTTTATGACTGAATTCTCCCTAAGGTATTATTATTTGATTCATTTGTCCTCAAAGAGGTAAGCATTTACTTTCAAAATGCTGAATGTGTCCAAACACTGCTTTAGTGAGCCTATTACAAAGCTTGAGGTGCAAGCTGTAGTAGACACATCTGTGCTTTTGTCTTTTGATACAATTCAGCCCAAAGCATGGAAATGATTGAAATCAAATTACTCCTGCAGGTGAAGTAAATAGGTCTAACATGAGTAACAGGAACAGACAAAGCAAGTTACTTTTAAGACTATATGCTTTTTTCTAAAATAAGTAGTCCACTCCCTTTCATTTCTGTTTTGATAAGACAAGACTCTTCCCTTGAAGAAAAGTTTTCTTCCCTGAAGGGGAAATATAAAGAATGAGAACGGGCAACAAAAGACAACAATCTGTACAAATGTACCCAAGAGACACAAGTGAACAATGCCCCACAGGGGAAAAAATTATTTCCAGATAATTCTAAGTTGTCAGCAATGGCACTTTCTCAGTATGGGTTGACATCACTGAACTAAAAAAAATAAAAACACAAAATTAAAAAAACCAAAATCCTGCACACCCACAAACACCTTCCTCCCACCTAAAAAACCCACCCAAACCCAAACTGAAAAATCTTTCCAGTTCCTCCCTTTTCTTTCATGTCTCGGATGTACCTGAGGTATAACTCAACAGGCAAGTGAAGGGAAAATTAGAAGCACTTAAAAAGTTACCATTTAATTATGCAAACCAGCGTGAGAGTCTGAATGAATGTCCTAACAAAGCCAAGGATGTCCCCATTGACAGCTACCGGCACGCACCCGCCGGGTCCAGCTGCTGTTCTTCCTTTGCCCTCCTGCTCTTTCACTCCAGAGATAACCAGTCAATGCAGTAATTCAATTCACATTAAAATAACTCAGATGCAGACATGGCCTAAATAATTGAACCTACTCTGTTTCACAGAACTAAAGGAAATGCCACTCCTCCCCATTGTTTTTGTTTTCTGTAAATACTTTTAATTTTAGTGTGCAGGCAACATGCAGCTGTGCAGTATAAGCAACACATTACTTCTTATAGACTTCTTATCTCCCACCCTTCCCAGCACCCAGCTCCTCTTCCAGCCACTTCTCCAGCCCCTCTTCACAAACCCTTACCTCCCACTGCTACCAGTGTGCCCTATATTTTTTAAAGGCACAGTGCAGTACTGCAGTAACCGTAAGTGTAAATCTAAGCTTTGTTAACTGCTTCCCCGATAAATCCTGTGGCAGGTATGTAAAATACACTTGTCTCAGACACCTGGGTTGATTTATTATGCTCCCGACTTTTCAAAGCATAAACATACTCCAGAAAGTGTTGGCCAAATATATTTGCCTTCAGTGAACAAGGTTAAAAAATGAAGGTAAGGCAGATGAACCCTGCTTTGGTTTATTACATGAATGATCTAAAACACCCTTCCCCCCAAAATCTCTGACGACTTTTGAATCAGCTAGCATCAAGCATTAACAAGACAGGAGTAAGTACCAAAATAAAACTGGCAAAATTGCACTGAGTTGCTTTCCCTTATGTATGTCGTAGTCTAAAAGCACTCCAGCAAGGATTTGCTTCGCTTCTGCTGCTGCGCAGTACATTGATACACTGGGGTAATTACACTATGTGCCTGACTCTCGTTCAGTGATTAATTAAACAAAATAAAACAGCTTCAAAGTGAGGGTTTGAAAATAAGCCCCTCTTAACCATGAAACTCCATGGTTTCAGGTGGAGAATCTTGGTTTAAAAGCCAGCATGTTGACCTAGAAAGAAAGTAGACAGAAGAAAGAAACTCATCTTGCAGGCGAGTTTCTCAGTCATCAAAGTATGGCTCCTATTTGAAGGAGATACATTATGATACTATTTGGTAGTGCCTGAGGACCAGCAAAGACTGAAGCTCTGCTGTGATCGCTGCTATACAAACACAAAGAAATAGATTTCCTGTAAAGCTTATCAACCAACTAGAAGGTAAGGAAGTGGTATAATAATGTTATATATGAACTGTGTAAAGGCAGCACTTTCATGTTAGTTTCCTAATTAACTAGAAAGGATTAAACTAAATAGAAAAAAAAGAGTATGGCAGGATGTGGAAGGGAATAGGGTAAGGAAGGAAGCATAAAATGAAGCTGGGAAAAAAACTAACAGGGTGCTGAAAAGCCAGGCCTCATTGGACAGAGTAAATACAGTCAAATCTGGGGAAATCATCTGAATAACGATCATCTGAAAATACCTTAATTTGATCTGATGGATACTCTTCAGAGCTGGGCACTCTCTTAGACACTCCTTTGTGCTTTTCCTTCAAACTCTGCTCCACAGCCGGATCCTCATCCGCATTGGGTTGCTTTCTGATGGTACTTGGCAATTTCTTGCACTTACCTCCACGGGAATCTTCTCAATATAGACAGGGAATCAAGAATACAGCAAATAAAATGATGAAAACAAAGACACAGCAGACATACATCCTATATCTACAAACAAGTAGACAAAGAAGGAAAAAGTACAACAGAGCCTAGGTAAAATGAATCACACTATTTCCAGTTGTATATAAATGGTATCATTTTTGTTTTTTCATACTATTTTGTTTACATTGTTGTTTCAGTCCAGGAGCCTCTGAATGCAAGAATACTTCAAAAAGAAATAGGTAATGCACAGCAAAAAAACAGTGTACATTTCTATGAACATTCTTGCAGTGAGATGATCACATACACCATGACATGTTGCTGACTCACTACTAGTGCAAGAGAAAATAATTTCCCTTCAGGGACAATAATAGCTTATCTGTTATCTCTCATCTGCAAAGAGAAAGAATAATAACCCTGAAGTCATAGCAAATGATCTCCACCTGTGACACTGATGAAATACTGGGTTGAAGCTGGCCAGGTGGAACGGTAGAGGTTGCAACTGTAAATTAAAAACATCTGTCTGAAAAAAGGCTGCAGATTCAGGTATAGGACTTTGTTTGAAGACAGTAAACAGAAGGACAGTCTTCAGTTACAGCTTCTGTGGTGGAATATAATGAATCAAAAAACCAGAGTGTGCAGTTATACTGGAGCTCAAAAAAAAAGTCTTCTGAGTTTGGCATCTATGAGAAAAAAAGAAGTTCCTTTTCTGAATAAGTTTCTTTTCTTAATAACTTCCTAAACTCCCAAGGTATCATTTTTTATTGTGCTCCTTAACTAAGGAAGTAGAGGCAAAAAAGGAGAAAAGTATTGCACAATATCTCAAAGGAAAGAGTATGACTGTTTTAGAGATGGATCAGATTAGTCTATAAAAGCAGAAACTTTGCACTTGTGAAATTTAAATGTTAGGATAAGCACTTACTATATTTAACAACATGTAAATGCTGAATACGTATGTTTGTTTGGGTTTGTTCACCAAAAAAAAAAATACATATATATATATATATGGAATTTTTCTCACCATTGATCTAGAGTTAGTGAAACTACTTTGGTCCAGAGTAGTAGGGTAATCCCATGCTTAGCACAAAACTGGGCTATCTGTGCAGTAAGATAGATGCTGGCAGCCACTCTCTCTAACCGTGGGTAGATTCAGCATAAATCTTTAGGGTGAAACCAATTGTCTAATTCAGGGTCTAATTTAAGTGTTGCCTTAGCATAGTTTTAGTTACCTTGCTCCAGGAAGGAGAAATCCACCATTACAGCCTCCTACATTCCCTATACAATCAATGAAAAGAGGAAGTCATCTTTGGAGACCCAGACAGAAAGATCCAGGACATCTAACATAGGTGCTTTCCATTGCTGTTGAATGCATAAGTAGTTTAAGCCCTTTAAGAGTTAGCTTCTCCAGTTAACTTTATATAGCTATCTAACTATACTGAGGGTATAAGGAATTAATAAACAATGTTAGATGCATCAATCTCTTCATGGGCCAGCCTGCCTAGTTTTCTTCTGAGGACAGATATCAGAAGAAAGCACTATAAGAGTGCCCATTGTTTATAAGGTGACATAACAGCTGTGATACTCACCAAAGGATTAGAAACCCTACACTGAAGGGGAAAATAAGGGGGTAAAACTAGGTTTCCTAAACTAGCTCTCTCAAATACATTTCACATTAGGCCATTATTACATTTGGAAAAAATCTGGGGAACAGAATAAGAGATTACGAACTCCAATATCTTTCCCTTGCTCTTCCCCCAGATGAAAGCCTTAATCAATTGGTTTCCCACGATTTCCCGCTAGCACTTCTGGCTAGATTGTGGTCCAGCTTCAAAGGAAAAAATGGAGACACGAAGAAGTCGTTCTCAGGCCTGATAGTTTAGACAGTCTTTTGAGATGTGCGGTCAGTCCGTCCTAGGCCAAAGTCTGGAACCCCATCACTTCTTCTAGGACTGCTGCCATCACTAGATTTTTATGCAAACAGTAGCACAGGTGTCCGAAGAGCGATATTAGCTGTGATTTGAATACCCTTTTCAGGCCCTTTTCAGGCTTATCTGGTGGACAGGATTGGGATTCAGCTGCCCATTCATCCAATCCTGAATCACCCAGAAGTCCAGGGAAACAGATATCTGTCTCCTGAGAAGAGATGCATCTTCATACATGTGTGGAAAACAGAAAGTTTATATCCAGGTAAATTTAAGCATTTAAAGAATTCAAAATTTAACAGTCACTGGAAGAAGGTGAATTTTATTGCTCTCTGGGACTTAAGTGGATCTCATTATATTTATTCAATTTAGATAAGACTGAATATGTCTTCTAATGTAACTCAGTCACTGCAAAACTGTTCTTGGGCCTTAAATATATTAGCACCTAGGATACTGGTACTGATGGAAATAAAAGTGGAGACTGCAGCATAAACAGACATTCAGTTTTTTATCAGAGTCCTGGTTTGCAAAGATTTATGTGATAATTGTAACACATGAAGGAGTTTGTCTGCATTTGGGAGAACTAAACTCAACAGTTTAAGAGGAGCACCTGAGGAACCTGCATTGGTGTAATCTCCAGAGTGGATGAAGATGTACAAAAAAAGGTGTACAAAAAGCTATCCTGAGCAGCTGCTGATGCATATCAGAATTAAGCAAAAACATAACACCAAACACAGCCTTTCTTGCCCAGCCTTTAAGACAATACAATGGCACCTATGCCCACTAATTTCAAGCATAGAAATGTCTGTAGCTTTATCAGCGGAGAATTATGGGCTTAAGTTTTCCTTATGGTTATGGAGGCTTTATTCTGAAATTTGATACTAACATAATCAGAATGAACAAGGGCCTTATGTCAGGTCAAGGTTAGAGTCAATTTTAGTCTATTTGGGCCACTAGTTTATCACGGTTAAGATTCAATAATTTCTACTGATAACAGCACAAACAGGCACTGTGCCTTTGACTGCACAGCCTAAATATCCAAGTATACATTTAGAGCTTGAATAATGGGAGAAGTTTTAGGACATTTTTGGCATTAATTTTCACCTCTGGATCTGCAGTGAGATACATTCACCACTGTTCAATGTAACAGTTACGGAGTAAGACACTACTCAACTCAAATAAAGGCACCAACAATCTTTACTTTTCTCAGAAGCATTGATTTCCACGTTGGCAGAATACTCGTATGATTTTATAAGACAGAAAGAGAGTACTAGTTAAGAACAATGTGTCCTTGCTTTGAAATGTCTACATTTAGTTTTTGCTGGAAACAAACTTTTATAATTGAATTCAACTCAGAAAGCAAAGAGCATGGAATGACCCAACAAGTTCTTTCACAGCTGAATGTGCTTCTATAATTTAAAACATGCACCAAAAAAGTCAGAAGTCAAGAAAAGCAGTGGTGGTGTTGTTCCCGAGATAATAGCCTACACACTAATTTAAACTTATTATTTATTGTGCCCTGGGATGGCAGCCAGAACCAGTTTTGTATTCATTAATTTTCTTTTAACCAGAGTTAAACATTTCACAAAGGAGATACTAGAGCTTAGATGATAAAGAATGAATTAGTTTGACATGCAGCATGGTGCTTCTCTTCTGTGGAAATTTCTGTTGGTAGAAACACAAGTATTAATGTGGAGCATGTAATGCTGTGACTCAAAAAGGGACACTTCATTTTCATTGTAGTCAATACATTGTCTCTGTGTCATAATGCTAGACAATCCTAAAGCATTTTCTACCAGCATCTTTTGTCTAACTTAGCTCAATTGTTCTATACGCTCTGGAGCGTTGTAATATACATATGACCACCATTACAGAGGGCTGGATATATTATATTACTAGTTACCAGTTTATTACTATTACTCCTATATTGCTATTTCAATGCAATCAGTTAATAACAGAAAACAGAACTAAAGCCAATAAAGATTTTTGCAATAAAGATCCCAGAGTTGCTGTAGATATTCACATCTATAAATGTTCAGATGGAAAACCTGCAGAACTAATTTCTTCACTTGCTGTACTAAAATGTCCCAAGGCTTTTTCTAGTCCTGCCTACTCAGTGAGTGCAGCTGGTCTTACATTAGTGGATGGACAAAATGAACGGAGGTTGAAGCTTCTAACAGGGTTAAGTGCTCAGTGAATCTGGTCACTATCTGATTCCAGCCTGTGTGTCAAGGCAACAGAGCCTGCACCTTTAGCTGGTCCAGGACTACTGAATGAATTACCATAGGAATTAAGAATCAATGCGGGATAAACTTTATGTGACTCTTTATGGTAAATAGCTTAATATATGCAATTAAACATACTAAAAAGTGACAGTCTGAACTCTGGCATTGCTTTTGTAACTTCTCTTCAAAACTTCTCTCCAATGTTTCAACATTGTCACTGGTGCTGTTGACTATACACGCACATAATGAGCATATATATATACACATATATATGTATATATACATACACACACACATGCTATATATGCGGGTGTGTATATACATATTTATGTATATACACATACTATAAGTAGATAACCTTATTTTCCCGTTAACAGCCTGCTAATTCAATTGCGGTATCGTGTTTCAAATTTGAGAAAGTTCCCAGTTGTTCAAATTAGCATATGTTATCACGTAATTTTTGCATATCCATGCATTTATTCACAGTAAAAGATATTGTTGCTCATTTTCCTGCATAGTATGTAGTACAGCATGTGCTTGTAGGGTATGAGTTCTCGTGAACTTTCTGAGTGAAATCCAAACCTTCCTGAACAAGGCTGAACTCAGTGATTCTGCTACTGGCAGCTGCAAGTTCAAAGTTTTACTGCCATCCTGTCTGTTGTTCTATGAAGCACCTGGAGACCCTTTAACTCTAAGTGACATAAGCTGAAAGAAATAGTAAAGGCTTGTTCTTAAAAGCTTCCTGTTTTAATAGTATTAGGAGGACTAATAACAATGTCAATACTACCACATTCTCAGGAATGCTGTGAAATGGTCACCTGCGTTCATCATATTAAAGCTACTGTAATTTTAGAATCTGGAAATAAAAGCCAAAAATCAGAAGCAGAACTCTCCTAATGATTCATTGGTGATTCAGAGTGTGTCATTTATCCTCCATTTGTTGCCAAGGGAACTTGACACCCACTTCCTACCACACCGTCACTGAAACAAAAACAGTGTCAAGCCACAATATAGTTGCTTTGCCGCTGCTTATGACTGCTAAATGCCTACTTCTTGTAAAAAATAACTGTGCAAAATTGATTTTCTTAATATCATCATTAAGTTCTATGGTTTAGAGTTAACAATGGACAGCCAAATCGCTCTGTAAAACAATTACATGATCTGCAACTTGCAATGTATCTTCTGTTAAATCTTAAGATTGGTTTTACTAAGTGATTTGAACTATAGTACCCTCTGAATCTTGAGTTGTGTAAGGGTTTTGATGGGTTTTTACTGAACTATTTTCTTGGCTGCTGAAACCGTTTCAGCAAGAAATAGGTTAAGACTGGAGGTAGCTGAAAAGTGGTTTTCTGGTTTGCAGAGAATGTTTTGTGCTTTTTGGTTTTTATTTTTTAATGTGGTTTATATTCAAACTAGATTAAATCAATCTTTTTCAACATTTTCAGTGAATTGTAAGCTCCCCTTATTTATTTACTGCTAGTGAGACTGACTTTCTTGTCACCAGCCATGTTTGCTCTGAGGATAGGGAACTGAAGAGGCACCCTAAAATATTTTAATTGAATTTTTTTAGGCTTAGACAACTGATTTCCAAAGAAAGTATCTTGTTTAAGATTTTCTGGCCAGCTCTAGCAAAGATATTTCAGATTGACCCTACACTTGCTTTCAGCTGAGCTGAGAGTCTATGCCTTCTACAGTTCAGATGAAGCTGAGGCAAAATCTTTGCCTGGGCCCATTAGAAACATTATTTCAACCCATGTCCTCTCCTAGAAGAGTAAAGCCATTCCCCAGGTTAAGCTCCATTCTGTGGAACATTTTCATGAGCATTCTCATCCTTCAATTTTTCTCTTTGCTAAAGCAAAACTTTTTAGTTTTAACTACGTTGCATTTTTACAGAAAAAAAGCGTTGGCTTGGCAAGCCAGATTCAGCACTGAACGTGGTGGCTTTGGTCCAACAAAGCACTTATATTCTTAAAACTCTAAGCAAAAACTTAGATCTCATTGTTCCAATTGCCTGAAATCATGTAGAGTGTCCCTTTAACATCGATGCTGTAATAAATAACTCTAACCCTTTCTTATTTACTATGATTTTCTGTTATTTATCTGGGAACTTAATGAGAATAAATTCTGAGGCAAACAACCTGCTGTGGTTCAAAACAACCATGAGTAACGTGTTCCAGGAATTCCTGAAGGCTACACTGTTTTGGTTTAATTTGTCAAAAACAATTAGAAAATGACTGGGAAAATATTTTTTGGAACTTACTGTTTATTTTTTATCTCATTCCTCAAGAATTAAAGAATTAAAAGTTCCCTAAATTGCTATCAAAATCTGCTGAGTGTAGAGAGAATAATTCTGTAGTACTAGAAGTATGGAGATGGAGTATCGTCCCATATCATGTACGTACTTTTTAAAATCCCATGTTATATAATATCTCTATATAATATGTACAAGTAAACATAAATATCACATACAAGAATTTAGAAAAACTAATTCCTTTTTAATAATAAATTGTACACATTTTATCTTTAAGTGCACAAAAATATAAATATGAGTGCCACGTGAAAGCCAAGGATATTTATTCCTCTCTTCCCATAACCGTATGAAAAAAATTGATTGTAATGTTACATATGTATATACACACATGATACCTCATGAGAGAGTTCAACATGAGGTTTCAATGCCTGCTTTTACATTCAGCATTTTTCACCCGAGAAAATTTGAATCTCCTGTCTTTTTTGGAGTCTAAATCCACTTGAGATAAAAACAATAAACAAGAATTTTTTTCTTTTAAACTTAGCAATTGCAGTTAGACTCCCTATAGTGTGATAAAAAGTTACAAGAAGATCAGGCTATATTCTTCAGGGCACAATATGGTCCCCTACTGAGGTCAGAAAAGTTTTTTTTTTTTTTTACTAACTTTTTCATTGCACTGCATAGTTGGCCATGGAAGGGCTATTGGCTAAAGCCAGTGTCCTCTTACAAC
The DNA here is from genome assembly GCF_040807025.1 of Struthio camelus. Lineage (NCBI taxonomy): Eukaryota > Metazoa > Chordata > Aves > Struthioniformes > Struthionidae > Struthio > Struthio camelus. Next base: position 34,341,527 of record NC_090943.1, on the reverse strand, counting down.
ATGCTTCTGTAGAACATTTTGCTCCCTAAAGCTTCACTTTCCACGCTCCACAGCATACACTACTACACTCCTTTAACTCACAAGGAAACTGAGGCAGAGAGGTTATTTGCCCAACCCCAGAGTAGATTAGGAGAAGGCAATGTGAAGGATGGAGGGCCTTCACATTGACACCTTTTGGCTGCAGGTTGGGGCTTGGGGGGGCCCTGCTGAGAGCCAGGGAAGCAGGGTGCCACACACCAGCAACAGCCTTACAGCACAGACCCAGAGGCAAGGTTGGAGCAGAGCCCTGTGTCTTCAGTGACTTGGACAGAGATGCTGGGAGGAAATATAGACTTCAAAGAAACATTACATTGCCAAGTGAGCAAAAGAAACCTAATTATAACTGTGAATGTGGCCAGCAGGGTCAGTGGTCCAGCTGGAAGCAACGCTTTGTTTGCTTCATGTTCAAGTTCCCTTGAAGCTCCCCTGCATCAAATGTTAAGCATATTTTTGTTTCTTTTAACACAATTTTAAGTTTTAAATAGTTCATTTGAAATCAACAGTAAAGCTTCTAGTGACTTCAGTGAGACCAGAGCTTGGCTATAATCCAAGGCTTGAGAACATTTCATACACTAGCATTTGATCTTATTTGACCATTTTTTTCATTGATTTTGTCCCAAGGAAGGGATTTACCATTCAAATAAGGACAATACTGGGTCTGGTATTTCGGGAAGAAGAGACTGCGCTCTTCTCTCTAAAGTCTTCTTTATAAAGTTTTCCTGTCCAGAAGGGCGGCTGAATAGCACACCCCTCTTATGAAACTTTTTTCATTTACTGCTAGAAAGAATGTCTTGACTTTTTCCACCTTCCAAGCACCACGCATTGTAAGCCCAACTAATACAAGAGAATGTTTTTCTTGTTGCATAATTCTAGTCTGAGTTAAGAACACTTTACAGACAGTGTTAATGATGTGACATTTGTCACAACACCATAAGTCTCTCATATTCTTAAGAGACTGTAAACATATGATTTCCATTAAGATGCTGTCTCATTATCTTGTGATATCCTTCTCCAGGCGTAACTTTGGTGGGCAGGCTGGACAGAAAATATTTAAATGTTCATACTTATTAATTCCCTTTCTATAAAAAATACCTGTTGTTTTTAGTCACATATAACAGCCCCTCATCTGCCTGGGTTTTTTTGAAAGAAGGGATTTCTGAGCCTGGTCTCTCTGGATACTCTCAAATCCTTGGTTGCAAGAACAATTACTTTCGGATTATACTTAGGCATCCTCTTCAACTCAGCAGAAATCTCCACCACTTCTGGAAAGGGGAGGTCTCATCCCCTTCCTTGTGCCCATTGTAGTTTTCATGTGACTGCTTGGTGAACTAGACCAGGGGACTGCTCTGCCTGAAAAGCGTTCCAGGGAAAAACAAAAAAAAAAAAAGACCACCAACCTGCATTCCTGCTGGATTAAAGTAGCTGTGCAACTGCAATCTTAGAATAGTTGGTGCTGACTGCAATTTAGGGCCATCTCAAATCTTTTCTAAAACAGTCTGAGCACTAGCCTACTGCCCAGCTAGCCCCAGGGAACACCCTCTGACTCCAGTCTTGTACAGAGCACTGCTGCCATGGCGGAAAAGAAGTGGATGGGTGCCTATCTGGATTGCTCTCTATATGTATGGATAGCCACCCGTCACAGTACAGGAGTCACGTACTGTAGTTATTGAAGGCATTCATGTTACTACCCGCTACAAGTCTCTGCTTTTATGCATATCAGAAGTGTTTGCTCACTTTGAAACATTTCAGAGGATTGTACCGAGTACCCTTTTCTCTCCCAGCTCTATTCTCACCCCAAAAGGAAAAGAAAAACAAAACAGTCAGGCATTTTCAAAGTTTCCCAACTAGAAGTTATGTTGTATTGTACATTGTTATGTAATCATGGTTGAAATTCATGGTTTTTTTTTCCTTCGGTTACTAAATCCATGCTTTGAACTCCAAGTGTTGGTATGCATTAAAGTCAGAAGAATATCAAAAGTTCAGTGCTCAAAGGCATGTCTCCCTTTTTAGGCAGTGCTCAGGTCTTGAACTTAGGGGAAAAAAAACGTATTTTTCTAATACTGCTATGACTACATCTGCAGCTGTTGGGAGATCTATATCCAATAGCCCAAAAGGCATTTAGAGGAGAGTTAGATTCAGTTCTGAATGTGAAAGAAATAGCTTAGTCCATTTTATTTTTCCCATTTTATCTTCATGACCGTTCTCTTTCTTTCTTAAGTTACCAAAAGGGATGTCAGCACTATCTCCAACATCACTTCAGACACAATATATGGAGTCTTTTGTTACAGAAGTAGATGTGTAATATATTTTCTTTATACTTTTTTTGAGTATTATGCCAGGGCATACTAAATGATTCAACAATATTCACTTAGGCAACATATACTGTAAAAAGGAAGTATTATAGACCACTTTACTCACTGCTAAAATGGTAAGCAGAAAAATGTAAAAATATCAATATCTGTATACCACTTAATTTTTTGATCCAAACAGGAAGGGGCTTAAATCCCTGTTTTTGCAAAATGTACCATGTACCATTCACAACTCCTTTTTCTGTTTTCTCTCTACTACACCTATTCATTCTAGAAGATTGCTGGAGATGGCCACTGCCTTATGTCCACATAATTTTTCTAAGTAGACTTTTTAGTAAGAAACCTATTGTGTTTTTTTCTCATTTTCTGCTTTTTTATAAAAATACATGTTCTCAAGGAATCTTCCGTTATCACAAGTGATGAACACAGTGGTTTTGTACTTATAAATTTTATACATCTGAAGAAGGTCTTCTTTAAGAACGTAATGACTTTTAGCATTATAATACTGAGCAGTGGTTCAGTACAATCTTTGAATAAAGTGCTATTCACAGAGATGTCATTATCAAACTTCTTGTTGTCATTTATTTTTTCCTGATGCCACGCTTCTCTGTATTAAACTAATATAATGTTTATTTGATGGTGATGATATATAACCTCAGGATAAGGTAGCTGGATACAGACCAGCTGCTCTCATTGCTAACAGAATCATCACAAGAATGTGGACTGGCCATATGCAATTGCTAATCTAACGGTCGGGTACTCTGACTGTGTGGCCACTAGACCTGATGAAATTTTTTTGACTGAAACTTTCAGTCAAAAAAATGAGTTTTTGCCAACAGTGAATTTTTTCACCAAAAAGAATTAGGTGTTAACCTCCTATGTTATTTTGATGCAATATTTTAAAATTCGATGTAAACTTTTATATCACTTCTAAAGTAGGTGGAACTATGCCTTGAATTGCATTTTGAATTTCAATTATTTTTGAAAAAATCAAACATTTTCTAATAGAAATAAGATATAGAAGTGAAATGTACCAATAATCTGTATTTCTCAAACCACAAATCTCAGTGAAATATTTTAATTGGGTCATGAGGACTGTCACTAGAGTTTTAGTCCACCTTGAATTCCAATAAAAAACAAACAAAAATGTTATCACCAGCACACATAAAAGTCTCACTGCACTATTTTTCTTAAATTAATGGGGCTAGAGTGAGCCACAAGGCCAGGATAAAATACTGGACAGGAGAAGAGAAAAGGCTGTTAAGGCCTGATGGTGCTGAAGGAGTGCAAGAGAAAGGTACCGTCATGTTATCATTATGGAGCATTAAGTCACCCCTTGTATAAGAAATGCTAACAAATTAGATATTTCACCTAACTCTATAGCTGAAACAAATTTTCAAGGGGATAGCTCAGAGCTTTAAAGAAATCTCACTAAAGTGAACAGGAATTTCCTTTTCACTTCAGAAAAGGTTGGAACTGACCCTAAACTAGATCCACTGAGCTGCCCTCCCCCCCCAACCCGAAGGCAGCTCGCCAGCTCCATAAGGCGCAGCCTATTGCGGTTGCCTGGTGTTTCATGTTATGTTTTCAAGAACATGTTGATGGTGTGGAATCGCAGTTGTAACAAAATCTTCACTGACGCATATTGGGATAGTTCCTGCCCAGCTCATAGAGCGTTCTCACTGTTTTATCCATAGTATAAATATATTCTTTTTTGTTCTTATAAAACTGGCTTCCCAAAAAAGGTGGCTGAGCAATTTGTGCTCCAACAACTGATCTACATCAGGAAATATAAATATGATCTTTTAACTTCAAAGACCTAAAGTCTTTTTAAATTACTATGCTGAAGAAATTAGATTTATATGTATCTCATGTTCCTCAGGTTTCTAATTGAATTAGTACATGAGAACAATCTTCTTCATCCAAGTGAAACTATCTGGGGGAACATTGCCCTAGTGTATAGCTGCATTTAGCTTAGGTATTGACTGAAGATTTTTCATGGTAACTAAACCCTTTAGCCAGCACACATTACTGTGGGATTTACAAAAGATTAAACTTCTAGGATCCTGCCAAAAGCAATAACTAAAGTAACTAGGATCTGCTTATATAAACAACTGTCGTTTTATTTTAACTGGGACTTTTGCCTTTTACTAGTGTCAAAATAAGTTTCCAAGAGACTTGTCTTTCAAGAAGATCCTTTTAGTAACTGTGCCTTTTCTGAAATGCTAGTACAGCACACTACTCGCATACTAAGACAAAATTATAAACTGTTGAGAATTAATTACTGAATAATAAACCTAGCTTTGAGCAGGCAAAATCTTGAAATTGCCATGGAGTAACACATTTATAATGTGATAAATAAACCAGAAATGTGAGAAGAGAAAGGAAGAGCTATAGCTTATTGGAATATTGAAAAAGAAAATAGTAAATTGGAGAACAGCAAGAAAAAACAGCAAGCCTAGACTGTACCTGAGCTGGCCTGGGCCTTGAGCACTCAGGAAAGCCAACTTCTATCCATCCTGCCCTGCAAGTAGCTAGAAGTCACCTGGCTAAGGTGGCTACAGACCTCAGTGACCTGGGAGACAAATGCCTGTTTCTGGATCCTCAGATCCAGCCCAGGCTACGGGCAGGCTGGATGTCAGGAGTGGTTGTCCCATGCACAGAGTGCCGAGGACCCCTTTGCATGGGGTGCCCCTATGCATGGGGTACCCCTATCCATGGAGTGGATAAGTGGACTTCTGAGAAGGGCCTCCTCCCTCTCCTCCTCACCCCTTCCCTTCCCTGCCACGCCACACACTCACCCACCCCTACACGCACACTCACACATGCACTCACACAGAGCTTACTGCCTGCATCTACCTCCAGCCAACCTTCAAAGTCCTCCCTGGAGAATACAGGCAGAAAACTCAGAATATGTGTCCTAACTGGCTGAGGCTCCTAAGTGACTAAAAAATGACGACAAACATGACACACCTTCTCTTTGTGAACTCTTCCTGGCTTCTGTGGAAGGATCTGTATTACAGTCTCCTTGATAGCAGGCCCCTTGTGCTTGTTTTCCCCACTTCAGAGTCAGAAAACGTGTATGCAACTTCCTGTAGGTTGTAGCTAGCTCCTACCCAAGAGCTTCATGACTGCAGTTCCCAGTTTTAAGAAGTTATTGGGTACTAATATTAACTCTAGGATGTATCCCGTGACCTCTTACTTTTAGCATGTGTTTCATTTATGTTTCTACTTTTCATTGCATTATTTTGGCAGAAAAAGAAGGAAAGTTTTGTGTCAGGCTGCTGAAAATCTGTTCTTAGCCACTGGCAAACCTAGCACTATTTTTCATCCTCCTCTAAGTCTTGCTTGGAGGACAATGGATTTAACTCCATTTTCCTATCCTTTAAGTAAATTAAAAACATTATATTAAAAACAATGCCAGCAATGTTTTCCCTAATAGACAGATAGACATACAGAGTTTATTGGCATAATGAAAGGCAGACTGATCTTTAAAAGCTAACAATTTCCACAGAGTCTGAGAGTCTGTCACTGAATTAAGAGGAAGCAGTAGATGTATCCTCTCATGACTTTTTTGTTGAGGACCTGCCCTCAAAACAAATTCCTAGGTAAGCCTAAAAGAGTTCTAAACCTTCCTCCAACTCTCACCATGTACATTACGTCAAGCCACTGTAAATCTGACTGACTTAAAATTTTGACAGTGTGAAGCTCACACTGAGGAAACAGACGAAAAAGGTGTAACAGGTAGAACTACTAGCAGGAAGATGTAAGAAATTTTAAATTAAAGAGACCACCAACTACTTTTACACAGATTATAGTCTGTCTTCTTGCCAATTAGTGAAATTTAAACACCCACCTAACAGATGCTTAACAGTCTTAGAGAGATTTACAAATGCAAAACATTCAATATAGGGCATTTCAGATACTATTTTGTATGTCTTTTTATAGAGTCCATTACTCTTTCTTTATACTTAATCATTTACAGAATAATTGCTGATTATTACCCTTAGATACACCCATATAGTGGTGATGGATATTGTCTCTCTCCCCTTAATCTGTGTCCTGTTTGACACTAGCATATCTCCCTGTCAGAGATGAGTCTTGAAGACTGATCCCAACAGAGAGGATGTGTAAGAATTGGACTATATTTAAAGTTATGCTGGCTCTGGCATTCGGTGACCACATCTATCACCACTTCCCACAGTTGTAAGAATATATAGAAGTAGGTAAAACAAATAAGTTTATATGAGAAGTGTAGGCATATTCCTGGACTAGGCTGACACCTCTGCAGTGTTGATATAGCACAGCGTTAATGGGGCTTGAGTCTGCCTCCTTCTTTCCAAAAGTTCTTGATGTGTAAAGTTTCAGACTCTGCTATTTTCTCTTCTCTCCTCCAAAGCTTTATATTACTAAACTCAATGTTTAATCTTTATTTTCCATGTAGACCATCCCAGATAGCCTGTGTACAGTTTCTCCTGCTCTGTCTAGCTGAAACTGATCTTCTAAACACATAGCTAGGGAAGAAGATGAGAAGAGGAATGATCAAAACCAGTGTGTGGATGGCCTTTACTAATCTATGGTTAGCAAGGATCAATATGCTGAGCAATAACTAACAGCCAAAACCTTGAGTAGCTTTCTGAAGAAAAGTTAGGGTAGGGAATGCAATCTCAGCTGGTAAGTTATTCTACCATATTTGTTATTGACATAGGGGAAGGAGAATAAACAGTGAAGAATTTGCTGGGTTACAGCCAGTGCATTTACTGTAACAGAGAATTTTGTTGTTCCCTTGAGCATGTTTAGTTTCCCTTAAGGATAACAGACTTATCCCTTAAGGATACCGGAGAAATGATGACTTTCTGTAGTTCTTTGCCCCTATCTTCTTTTGAAAGTAATGAAAAAAATTCTTTTAAACCTTTAAGCACTGGCTGTCTCTTAGGCCTGCCTTTGCATATTTAAAGACAACTGAAGGCCCACATGTCTTGCAAGCACAAGCAGATATTTTCAGAAATTTGCTTCAGGTCAAGGGATTACACCATGCCCTGCTATTCACTTAGTCCTCACTAGATAGCCATTTCTTCAGTGCCCAGGTTTGTGTGCTATAGTTTTTGGTGGTCATCACTAGCTATCAGCCAGTTTCATTTTCAGCCCATTTGATGGAAAGCATCAGAGCAGAAGGAGGAAGACACAGCACTTTTTTAAAAAAGTGTCATTGACCTTCTTTACTTCAGGTCTACATGACTTCAAGAATAGGCTGGCACTGGGGGCAGCTAACTCAAAAGACTGTGGTCATACTGCTTCTATCACATAGTTATGCAGTCATACTGCCTCTGTGATTTCAGGTAACAGCTTTATAGAGAGTTGCACTGTGCTATGTAGGCATGCCCAGTTTAGCCAATAGGCATAATAGGTGGTAATGAACCTTCAGAGCAAGTAGAGTTTTTTGTGATGGTAGGCTAAAAACATCTAGCTTGGGCCACAACTGAAAAACAGCCTACAGTATATGCCTAGAAAAAATAACAGTATGTGGAAAAGGGTTGGCTTATACTTTCTTATCTATCAATACCAAAGACTATGAATATATTGCAATATATTGGGATGACAGGAGGTAGGACTATCTAGGTCAAGTTCAACAAGCAGTTGCTATAGTGTATAAGTGAAATATGTGCCTATAAAATACCAGTTATGGAAAAGAAGTGATCAAAAGGTCATCTATCCCCTCTTTCAGGAACGTCAACACAACATAAGTGGCTAGTCCTTGTAGAGCAACTCTGTCTCAAAAACTGTCTAGAACATAAGGGTGAAAGCAGTCCTCCTTGCTGACACATAGGAAAGACCACCATCCCATTCAGAATCTTATATAACAAAACTAAAAACATGGCATGTCTTCACAAAACTAAGCATTGTGTGCTGCCTTTATAGGAACATTGAAGGAACTTGTACAGACAAGCAGAATGCAACTTCAGAATATAGCACGTATATCTGGGGACAAGAAGATCATCCAGTTTGTTCTTGTGGCCAAAGACCTGCAGCACTGAAAGTGCAGAAGAAGACTCACTAAATTCTATTGTTTCGTCCTCAGTTGAAAGGGCTTATTCCCTAAAGTTGGAGGAGTTATATTCCCAAGGGACATTCATAGTCTGACTTAGGAAAGTTCGATGTTATCATATACTTATGCAAGTGCAGCTATACAGATAGCAGTGACTTTAATTAGCACAGTCATCACCTTCACCTGTAGGGAGCAGACTGACTGACAACTACAGTCATTTGTCAGAGGATCACCAAACTGAGCAAGGCTGTGAACTAAACTAATCAGAGGATTAATAACACAGGCAAAGCAAAGCGGGTGAGCCAAATGAGGGGCAGGTTTTATCTATGAAAAGCCCCAAACAAATATGTCTCCACTTTATATTGAACAGCCTTTATATCAGAAACTCATGGTATTTCTTAATGCGGTAGATCTTGTAACTGCCGAAATTGTGTCAGTTTAGTTTAATGCAGCTTGTTGGTATTTTGATGCTATTCTTAGTAACTTCTTGTAGAACATGCCCAGGGGTCTTGTGGCATATGAGTATGATGGATCTCTTATGCTTTTCAGCTGTTTGTAGCGGTAGAATTCCATACATTCATGTAGAACAACTTGACCAGGAAAAGTCTGGGCGGTCACCTAGCTTACCTACCCCCATTTACACTTTAACAAAGCTGGATGGGAACTAGCCTTCCCATTTCATTGGCAAACACTATTTTTTGTTCCTTTCTGAAAAAGTACATGACAAAGTGTTGAAATGCTCCACGGCAAACCAAATTTAAAATAATTTATTTTTAAAAAAAAAAAATAAAGTAGTGTTCCAGTTTTGAACAGTTTAAATCTTTTCCATTTTCACTATCTAAAAAGTGTTGCATTTTCTAAGTTAAAATTATTTTAATGGAAAATAGGTATCATTCTATTAAGAAACTGTTAGAAAAACCTTTTTTGATATTGTCAGAAAAAGCTTTTTTGACACTTTCAAAATACTTGACTTGAGTTTTTAAAACAAATTTTTAAAACAGATTTTTCATCTGAATCATCACACTATTCCAGCCTGTAGATTCTTCCTCAGCATCTAAGTAGGAGTTCCCCTTACGCCACACTGTACTTGTAAAAGGCAAGTGGTAATATGTGTGTCCTGTACAAAGACAGGAAAGTTTACCTCTAAGTGACCTTCAGCATTTCATGTAATCACTGCGTTCTGGATGGAGGCACTTATTCTAGATGAACTGACATCAACTGAACTTGAAATAAAGTTAAAAGAATTACAGTACTTTAATCACATCAAATGTATACCTTATTTATCAGTCCAATTTAGAACCTGATAAGATTATGTAAATTGAATGAACGCTGACCCCACTCAATTCTTTCCTATGATCAATGTTAAAAAAAGAAATTCTGGCAAGAGGAAGCACAGAGGACATGTGGAAAGTTAGGGAGCCTTTGCTGGCCACAGCAGGCTATAGCAATTGTCTATTTGGTGGTGTGGTGGGGGGAAATAAAAGCTTTCTAAAGTCAAATTGTCAGTGATTTTGCAGCCTGGAAGCCATCCATTGTTGCAGTTTGTGGAGGATACTATTGCCTGAGTGTGTAAATGTATCTCAATTCCTTTTAATGTTAATGGAAGGTAATGCAGGTATACTCCCAGTTTAAGGGGTATATTTTACTATTAGGAACTCTTTGTTTTTACAGCAGTTTCAGAGCACCTTTTAATAATTAGGAAGAATATTTTTAATGCTAACTATATCTGGCACCGTGATACTGCCAGGTCTCGTATTTCAAGTATTTCGTGTTTGCCAAACACATGTGCAAGCTAAGAACGCCAGTAGGGAATTTAAGGTTAACTTGTTCTTTTTTTCACATTCATATTGGTTTTTTTTTCGCTCTACTGAATCCCCAAGATCTAAACATTATCATCTTTAATTTTGATTTCTTATATGTTTACACTAGGTTGGAATAAGTAATATTTCCTTTTAACTGGTCAACTCATTTTCACTAAAAGAACAAGGTTCATTCTTGGTGCACAGGGAATGTATACTTTACACAAACTAGATCATAAGTTTGCATAAATGCCATGGAAATTTATTCTTGTTTTACGAATATATAATGTAAACAGTGTTTGTATGGTACTCAAGGTGCTTTGAAAAATAACTCAGTCTTCAGATCTGAACTGAAAGGGAATACAGCGCTGGCAGATGTAACGTTTGCAGAAAGATTTTCGTAAGGTGCAATTGGTTTAGCAAAAAGATTAGTAGCAAAATGCTTACAGAAGGCCACGGCCTGGGTTCCTCTCTTGGTCTTAATCAAGTGGCCTAACATAGGGCCCAAAGGTGCATTGAGCTTTCCTAAACATGTGCCAGCTGCCATGAAGGGGAGTTTGTCTGCATGAAAAGAGAGAGCCAAATTCTGGCTATATCATTCTCAGTGGGAGTTTCACCAAGATTTCAGCCTTCAGGCTCCAATTTTGGCTCCAAAGAAAGAGCTGTAGTGGGAAAATATTTAAGGAAAATTAAATAACAGTAAGCTGAATATCATGGCCTGGAAGTAATATTTAATGAAGAGGTGCAAGATGAAGGTTATGAGGCACAGAAGGGAAAATGATGCCATTTAAACACCAAAACCTCAGGGATATACTAGCTATTAAATGAAGATGAACAGCTCTACATCTGTGCTGGACTTGAAACAAACCATGGTTTATAGGGATCTGGTTAAACTCTCATGTTTAACTGCTGATCCACAGCTAACTCCACAATGCAGATGCCTAATGAGCAGATATCTATGTTGGACAAGAACATAAGTGAACATATTTAAATCATTTGCTAAGAAAAATAAAATTTTATGAGAAAGGAGAGGTGCAGAGACAGCTGAAGGGCCAAATTCTGTTCTCAGTTACACATACGTAATTCCACTGATTTCAAATTCATGTATGGCATGTAAACTGAGAGCAGATGCTGGGAGAAAAGTAGATTTGGTCTGAATTTGATCAGTCTGCCTCAGTCTGAGACAAATCTTGAGAATTTGCTTTCTAAAATTTGTTTATGGGTTTGTTTCCCTGAATGAGGTTCACCTGCACCTTTAAGATACTGTGAATCAATCATTTATTAATGCTGTTAATTACATTTAGCTGGACTTCCTGTTACCTTTAATGCTGAAAAATTCTGGATTAGACGGAGAGGGATTAAAGCATCTGTAAAACACAGTGGACCAATTTCTATTTTAATTTCTGTGAGTACAAATCAGCATATTTCTGCAGATGTGCACAGTATCTAGTATATTAAAAAACCAGTTAGACAACATGTACGTAATTTATGCCAGAGAATTCACGTGACACTTTAACCCTCAAATGTCACCACTAGAATATGTCAATACCTATATATGGAAAATAAAGTGAGGATTTTACCCTGATACGGTTTCACTAAGCTTGTTACCAACTGTTTATTTTAAGGGCTTCCCTGAATTCTGTTTGATCCTATTTACACTGAGGCAAACAGTATTCCCATCTTTGATAACATTGGCAGCTCAGCTGTCTTTCAGGTGCTCTGTTACGTATGTCAAAACACAAAAATAGGAGAAATTATACTTCCTGTGTAGGAGAAGTAAGATAGAGGCTCCCTTGGGTAGTATGAAGACTTATATGCATCAATGCTTAATTCAGAAGCAACTTATTTAAATAAAGAAATTTTTGTATTAGAGTAAAAAGTCTGATCACTAGAGTAGCAATGCTGAGGTGTTAGCATTCCCCTCCAGTAGTCTATAGAGTCATAGTGCGTGTATGAATATTCATGTTAAAACTCATTTTCAAAGAAATCCCTTCTTTGTAGTGGGAATTAAGTGTTTCCTTTGAAGAAGCAAATATCAGCTGTTTGCTTAACAATGCAGCTAGGCCATTGCTTCTCAGTTTAAATCAACTATAGACTTTATGCTTCCATCCATATCCCAATTCACATTGGTTTTTATTCTTAAGAAATGGGAAATGCTTTGAGAGAGCACAAGGAAGTTGCGAGAGGAAGTGTTCTATCCTCCTGGTTTTAAGTGATTTTGGCATAAGTCAGATGTTTTAAAAGGTATACATCAAAAAGATAAGACACAAAAGGGTGTATTGCCAATAGGTTTACACCAGTTCTGACCTTTCATTGCCTGCATCTCCTTTAATACAAAGATTGGACAAATAATTCTATGGAGAGAGGCAAAATTATCCATGTATTAGAAAAGGATGCTGGAAATTTAAAGAAATGAGTTTAGTCTTCTGTGGCATTAACATTCCTGTAGCTGATTCAAAAAGAATGACAGGGAGAAAAGTCCTAGATGTGCACCCAACCTTCTAATCCAAATCCAGGTCAGACATGTTTTCGTGGTATGCCAATCTGAGGTGCCATGTGCAGTTTGTTCCCTGTTCAGGCTTCAGTGGAGATGCCATTTGCTCCAACCTCATCTGAATTAGAGAGATTTTTATATAGAATATATCATTCCGTTTTGTGCATCACAATACACTACGGGGCCCGCCAGATTTTAGAAGTTGGTGCTTCTCCCTTGCATGCATCATTGTGTAACAGCGTTTGCTATCGGTCACAGCTGCAAACAGCATAAAGGGCTGCAGAGTCCTGTGGTCTGACCCACTGTGGTTGCTCTGATGTTCTTCTACCACATTTATTGATACTACCATGAACTACTCTTAAAGACGGATGTGGCCATACTTCAACTTGCGAATGTAAATTTATTTCTCTACTATCCCCAAACACCACAGATCAGTCCTTTAAAGGGATCATTACTCAGGCAATTTGTTTCGTGAAAATACTTACCACATGGCATAGGAAATAACCCCGGTAAGACAGAATAGACATCCAAGAGCATCCTTGGTTTTAGTGAGTTGCCAGTAAAAGAGAGCAGCGATTAAGGGGGTGGGGATATGATTCAGAGTCACTGACTCCGTTGTAACAATGTCTCCTTTATCATTTCTACATAGATCACAGTCTTATGCCAAGAGAAATTGTCAAAAACAACCAGAAAAACATCCAAGCAGGCATTTGGAGCAACAACATTGAAGCATATTCAGAGAGCATGTAATGCACGCTCACACACAGTGCTGCGTAGTCTGGACCTCAGCGACCTTTTTTAAGTCCTGCAAGTTCTGCTAACTGGGCTCGGCCTACTTACCAGGCTTTAGTGGCTTGTAGTTATGACCAGTTATGTTTGTTTCAGGAGAGAAAAGAGTTTACTCCAATAAATGTGTGATATAAGCATTACAGTTTCAGGCTGTGCTTGCCAAGATCCTAGGTGTAAATATGAGGTTTAATTTTTTTCTTTTCTTTTGGTCATTGTGACAACCTCCAAGCAGCTATGGGCTCAGAAGCCACACTCTTCAAACGACTTAAGATTAGTTGCACTTTGGGAATGAACAGCTGCAGTCAAAAGGCCAGTACAAGCATACGAAAAATGAAAAGCTCTTTTAACAGGATACGTGTCTTCAGAAGAAGAAATTGCCTATTTCTTGACCGTCTGCAGCTCCTAAGTGGAGCTTCTTGCAGAAGTCACTTTATCCCCATCATTAAGAAGACATGCATTACTATTTACTGTAATTAGTCAGTCATGAGGTTTCCTCCTTATCTGCCTTCTCCGATTAATGCAATTAGCCAGTAACAATTTCTGAATAATAACTGCTTACTAATATAATAATAAATACCAGGGATGGAATTTTCAGAGGAGAGTAAGGAAGTCAACTCCCATTGAGGGTTGTGTTTTTAAAGGAAAGGGTTCACACGCAATTGCTTTTATGGAGTATTACTCACTAATTAGTAGCAAACTAGATAGCAGATTCCGTAATTTATGGAACTGCCTGGTAGCTGAAGCATGATTTTCATCAGACTAATAGAGTATAGATTTTAGGGAAGAAAATTACTTCCCTTTTTCTTTTTCATTAACAAAGAATCAGATTGAAGAACAGATGGATTTCTAACTGCAATTGTATTTTGCTCTGTTCCACTCAAAACTTAAGCTGAACACAAGGGATTCTTAAATTCTTAAATCTTTTAATTTTTTCTATCAGGATTTTAAAATGGATTTTCAAAATGCTGAACGCTTCTGCAAACACTGAGTCCCCAGCCTCTACAAACCTGGCAGAATCAGACCTAGCATCAACTTGATTCACAGCCTGATTCACAACCTCCTGCTACTCCTAGGTTACCAAACACCTCAAGAAGATTTCAGGTGTTTAAATATGGACATCTACGTCGTTTTAGACCCCTTTGAGTGTCTGAGACATCTACCCAGGGCTCACAGTATGACACAGGACAACGAGGATGGCATCAGATGCTTATGATTACATATTCATCTTTTCTGAAAAACAGCGAAGAAGGAAAGATTTATCAATGTTTCATCCCTTAGCCATGATAATGAAAGCAAGAATATACACTTTGCTTAGGAATGGAAGATAAAACCTCAAGTCAGAAAATAAAAATGAGTTTGCTGGACTGTACTACTGATTGTTTAGTCACTATTACCTATTTTATGAAGGTATCTGAAAATTCTGTCTTCCCAAGTTCAAAACGTCTGTGCTAGTTTCCTGAGAGTAATCAAAATATTCAAAAACATAGCTCTTAAATATCAAATTATATAACTCTTATGTTTGACAAAAAGTGGCTTATAGGGGCTGGGATGCCTTCAAGTGGATGGGTCTCTGATCTCAGTTAGAGCAAAATCTCTACCACTCAAATTTATATCCTGCTTCTCATCGACTTCAGACAGCATGTGGAAAAAGGAGAATAGCTGTACTTCAGCTGTGTCTCCTCCTTGTCACACACTTGTCCCATTTAAACAGGTGAATATTTAAATATACAAATTATATTTAAACAATATACTCTTGATGCCTTTTCGATCTTTGGCACTTCTGAAGATGGTGGTTTCCATGTTTCCATAAGCCTACTTACTATGAGATTAATTTATTAATAAGTTATTTCATCACTGCCCATTTATCAAATGAGAAGAAGGTGCTTTCAATGTTAGCCACCTTAACGCCTGTGTATCTACAGCCTATTGACAAAATACACTTTCATAAAGCAAATTCTGCCTATAGTTGAAAGTAGAGAACAGCAGAGAATATATGCATCACTTCTGACTGTTTGAGAATCTCCTTCAGAACAACCTGAAATACTAGGAATTTGGCTTCAAAATTAAGAGTGTTTAAAAAAACACAAGAAGTTATATAAGTAGATTCTTTTGCAAGGAGTCAATAATTAGATCATGTCATGAGCTAATTATATCCCTGTTTCAAATATAGTGTCTGATGGAGGAAAAGACATTTCTGTTTTTACCAAAGCAGCAAACAAATTCATTGAAAAAGGTGCTAGTGGCTGTGCTGTAGAAATATGTATCCAAAAGTTTTACCACCTTCCAAAGAGCCAAGCGTTTGAAAAGAAAGAACATCTGCTATGAATTTCTAAATTGGGGACTGCTAAGTGAAACTGTTCATTTTTTCATTTTATCTCTGCCAATAGCAAAATCCTAAGACCTAGATAATTACTCTTTTGTATAAGCTGTAGGTATGCTTACACACCTGCACATCTTTGGATGAGCAATGCTCTGGAGACATATAACAAAAATTGGATCGATGACAATTGGACTTCTGACTTTATTTACTGTTTAGCTGGCCTCTGCCTCATTTGAAGTTTCCTAACAATCTTGGCCTGAATTGGAGCTTATTCCAGAGGGAAAAGTGGAAAAAATTAATAATGAATTGTTTGGAATCTAACATTCCCAAACTAATGAAGTCTTTAGAACAAGAGGCAGCAAACATTCCAGTTTTCAGTGTCTTTCCAACATCACTGAAATCATGTGTAACTGTGTAAAAAATTTATGTTTAAGTAAAAAAGTATGTGTAAAAAATTACTTTGAGCAAGTTGGCAGTGGCACCCTGTGAAACTTATATAACTGTCTGAGTTCAGAAGAATACTTGTTTGAATGCCAGTGCTTTCCCAGATTGTGTCAGGCTCTTCTTTCATAGTTGAAAAAAAAATACCAAAAGCCTTTCCCATCAAATGAAAATGAGCTGATGTTCTTAATTTTTTCATTAATGCTAGATAACAGGGAGCTATAGAGAAGATTAGCTACTTCTTCATGTTATCTGTTGAAAGAGTCTGCTGTTCCAGCCCCGCATCTTAACGTGATCCATCAAGTGGAGCCTAGAATCCGAAACAAAGCGGAGCCCAGCATGTCAAGAGTCATCTATTGTACAATTCGTTTAATACAATCCTTTCAACAGCTATGCTGCTAAAGGCAGGCCAGCCATGTTGCATTTTAAAAGGGCTATTTTTGCAGAACAATGTTGCCCAAAGCATTTCCTGTTCTTATCGCTCCTACAGCAGTGTGTCTGGAGCTCATTACCAGTAGCCTTTACTTTCAATAGTCAGTCTTTTACAAAAAGATGTTCATTCTTCATTCATGTTTTCTCCCCTCATCTCCACCAATTTGCCTTGTGAATTATCAGATAATATATCACTGCTGCACTGATTCATTTGATAAAACACAGACCTATTCACATCTCAAGAAAATTTGTTGAACAAAAGGCAATTTTCTTAGACCACCCACCCACTGAAAATCTTTTGTACCTTGCAGCTAAAAGAACTAAAAATCTTGAAAGAATCCATTTGCGTTATATTACTTGATGTTTGTTAAGCAAGCAATTAAGTGGCCATGTTGAGAAATCAGACTATGCATGTTTTTTGTTTCTCTTTTAACGAAAAGTATATACTAAGAACATTTGGTAACAATTGTATGTATATTTGTTCTGTGTTGATGGCCCCTATATGCTAGCTGCTATGGAATTATCCTGCTTAAATATAGTATCAAAAGAATAAAATGACATAAACACAACACATTTTGGAAGATTCGAGGATAAAACTAAATTTCTAAAAAAATATCTTGGAAATATGGATGAAGGTAAACTAACAAAAGGTACTGTATAATATGGTAGAAGAAGAGAGTTTATGAACCAGGCTCTCTCTTTCAGGCTTACATTCTCACAGCCTCATTGAAGCTATGGACAGGATTAGTGGATTATGGTGGTTATGGGAAACCTGAAGCAAAATATATATATTAAAAAAAAAGATTTTCACAGATGCCCCAGTTCAGTAGAAGAGGAAAGCAAGTGCCTATCTTTAAACATAAAATCAGTCCCATAGGGTGAAATCCTACTTTCACTGAACTTAAATTTCAGATTTCTCAGAGACTGTTCAGGGTTCAGAACTCTGCTCTTAGCCATTAACGTCAGATCTCTTTGTATCCTGAAGTCATTTACTTCCATGTTCAAGTCAGTAGACTTTGACAGACAGATTTTTCAAGGAGAGCTTGCATATAGGAGTCTTGCAAGCAGTTCTCACTGAAAGCTAGTGGGAATCGTATGGCTGCCTCTCTGTCGCTTTGGGGAGCTAGAAGTTAGGCACAAGGAAGTCATATTCATACAGGCTCCATGAGACGATATAATTTACAAGCCCAAATGAGTATAAAGGGACAGATTTCTTAGTTATTTGATTGGAATTACCATCTGGAGGAGTCTGCTTCTCTCCACGGGGTCTGCTTGGATCACAGACTTTGAGTGCATCCCCTGACCACTATAACTCCTCTGTGGCCTTAGCAGCCAACCTGGAGGCCACCACCCCCACCCTCTGCCAGCCCATGGCTGAGTGATCGCACTAGCGCCTGTGCCACACCATTTCAGCAAGCTCAAACAGCAGCAAGCATGCACTTTCCTGTCAGCATGGATTTTTGGTGACTGAATGAGATGAATCTAATCTCAATGCAGGGGCTGCTAGGAACACGATGAGATGACATGATCAAGGATGAGACGTAAAGTGGTACCACAGCAAGAACTGGAATGATTTCGATGATAAGAATGAATGCAACACTGAATTCAAGTCTGATACACAGAAACTTGACCTCAACTTTTGCATATACTACTGGAAAAAAAAAGCAGAAATCACAACACAGTCCAAAAATAGGTGACTTCTAAGACTCCAGTCCCACAAAGAATCACCCATGTGCCTGTATTTCTCTTTTTAAGTGTTCCAGTATTACACTCCCAGGGACATATTGCCTGGTAAGGGAAATACTGCTGTCAAAGCCAAATGTCACATAAGAACGTGTGAGTTACCTAAAATATTTCTAAGTGATAACCAAAAAGCAGGTAAAAATAACATGTTATCTAATCTTGAGGATTTAAATTTTATGATGAAAGACCTTTTAAGTGTTGCCAGTAATTAAAAATAAAGGGAAAGTTCATAAATTAACAGAAGTCATGTAGATTTGAAGTTTACACAGGTTGAGAAGTGATAGGTCTCCTGTACACCAGTTACTGCAGGGTTTAAGATCATAATAGGTACTTCCTAAAATAATTTAGCTAGATGCAGGTTGTGCCAGTAATGGGCAGGCAGTTACTGGAAGCAGGCATAAATATACCACTATTTGTATACATTATAAAATCTGGCGAAGTGTCATATTCAGGAATTCCCCAACACTGGTGCTGCAATCTGACTCTCTGAGTCAGATTCTGACCTCTTTTATACTCATTTTACACTAATATAAACCCCGTCAACTTAACTGAAAGACCCGATTTTTACAGTGTGAGATTAGAATGAGGCTTTACTTTCTCTAGGGTGTTTTCTAGGTAAGGAAGTTAGTGTGCTGCAAACCAGAAGGGCAACTTACAGCCCCATAAGTGCTTCTGACCTCATCCTTACAGAGACAATCTGAAAGTCAAGCAGTTTGCTGTGCCTTCAGCACATGTTGCCAGGAGCTTGGGGAAAAAAAGAGGATTTACACAGTGAGAAAGTATGAGTCCAAGATGCCCAAGTTAAGAAGCTCATTTCCCAAGGCTCCCTGTGTTATCAAAGGATCGGGACCATCTCCTCTAGAGGAGCAAGAGCCCTGCTCTTTCTTCCTCACTCAATGTATGTTAACACTGCCACTGCACTAGCCAAAAGGAAGCTAACCTCTTTTTTCTTGCGAGTTCAGTTTTAACCCCAGTCATGTCCTGGATCTACTTTAGCACATGGCTGTACAGATGTTATTGTTGGCACAAGACGGGGAGAGGTGGAGAGAAGCAGGAGAGGAGGATTGCCTTTTTCTGGGGCACAGGATTGAATGTGCTGGTTATATGCACACTAATTTTCCTGTGTGAACAAGTCTTGTCCTTGAATATCCTCTGTTCCAGGCTGTTGTCACTGACCCCACCCACTCATACATGTGAGAAAAGGATTAGGTGTACCTTGTCTGTGTCCATTCAAAACAATGGAAAGATCCATAATAAGTTCTACAACTCGAGAATTATGAATATTTTATATGGTTAAAGATTGATGGAACTGGACCTTGATACAACAATCATATTTTTTAATGCAAGCATCCCTCAGCGTATGTTATCTTATGCCACGCTTGGAGCAGAAAAGTTAGAATATTTCAAGAAATGTCTTCCTGTGCTATTTCTACCTAAACCTATAAGGTGCCAAACATCTTGCAAAAATAATACTTCTCAGCAACAGTAGTTTGAAACATTTTCATATAAGAATTATATTTTTTCAGAGTTTATTCCAAAACAAATGCTGAGCACTGAGACCACTGAAAGATTTAGAAAAGGAAAGCTGAAAAATTTTCTTAAACTTATGCACTTCAAAGTAATTTAGATTTAAATCAGTGTAGTCTGAAACAGCTCTACTTATTTCAATGTGAGAGGAATTACATCCTGCATATTCAGACATGTTATAGGACATATATATTATAGGAGAATTTTCAAACCACTGTTTTCTCTTCTTAGGGACTCATGACCTGAAATGTATGCTTTAACTTTTACCTAAATCACTGTGTTTTCACATACCACTAATTAGCTAAGATTGCATGGAAAATCTTTCAGGTTTGAACCTCAACAAACTTTACTATGAAACTGGTAGAAGTTCTGGTTTTACAACAGAAGCCCAAATAGGACAAATTTGGCCTGCTTGCTCTCCAGAAGTTCAATGTGGGTTTGGTGGAAATCTTATTTGCAGTCGGATCTCCTGACCCTTCTTTCTCATCACTTTCTCTGGATTTTTAATCTATAGCAATTCAACTACTGTGGTGATCACCATCTTAGTGGTGATTTCTTTTATGACAGCTTATTTTGAAAAGTTAGAAGCAAATCAATGTTTCTATTGAGCTGAAGCATGTATTCATTTTTTACTGCATGATTTCATTTTAATTTGCTACACTATAAGAATTAGTGAGAGTATATGCTACATAATATATAGAAAATTCTTTTGTTTAATTTGTTCATCCTGAGTACATTTTCTTCCCATGAGCAATTTGATTAGCTTATTTAAAACTTAGTCTACAAGACCAAGTGAAGTGACTAATACAAAAGGTAAACTTGCATTTAAGAAAAACAACATCCTAGGCAATAACAGGAAAAATTCCCACTGGCAGAGGTCTCTTGTATTTGGAAGCTGATTTTCCCATTTGTGTCTGGGAACAGTGTTGGAAATGAGGTTCAAAGTAACAAGACGAGTACATAATGTTAAAAAGCATTAGTTTATACAGCAATTCTTACTGGGTTTTGCCCTTCAGTCGTGCCTCTGAGAAAACAAATTGAATTTCCTGAATTCAAATGGCAAACTCTGCTATTACATACTTTGCGATTTCAAAGAGCATCTGTCATCACACAAAGACAAATACATTTCTTGGAGAAACATCTGGTGCTTTTTTAAACAAGCCCCAGGCCAGGTCTGCGCAATGAATGAAATATGTACTATAGATAGAGTGTTATTTAGTGTTGCTTTTCATTTAATCAACTGTGTGTGGAATGTTTGTATTGCGTTAACTATCTCTAAAATATTGGCTCTCCAACCACTTTGGGCGACTGTTGAATTTTTTTACAAAAGAATTGTGCTGAGAATATAATAACAAAGAGCAGTAAATCAGCTCTCCTTGATTTGCTAGTTCCTTGCAGGATATCTGTGGGAAAGGCACTAGAACTCAGTTCGCCTCTAGGAAGGCAAGTGCTTGTTTTTGTGCTCACGTAAAAATGGAGCATTAAGTTCTGGCCATCTAAATTTTCAATAGAGAGATGAATATACATCCTTCCCTACCTCTTCCCACCCCAGCCCTGTCAGTGAGCTAATGTCAAAAAGCTGAACTGTAGTTCAGAAAAGAATGTAGGATGGGCTAATCAGCATAGTGCTATTCTCTAAAGCCCCATTTTCAGCTTTTGATAGTTTTTGGATGCCTCTTGCTGTGATGCCACTAAACTGGCTTGTAGCAGGGTCCAGGCAATATTCTTTTCTGATGAGGTGTCATAAGCTCATTTGTAACGTTGCTCTTCTCATGCTGAATTTTGGAGCACTAATAGATGTCAAAGAGCACCTTGATTGCTGTCTGTGGTTAGGCTCCGTCATGACTCATGTCTGGACTGTTTATTTCCCAGAAAAATTCTAAGCAGAGTGAGTGAACGACAACAAAGTCACACACGTGAGGAAGGAAACAGCTGGGAAATTGATATACAACGTATTAGAAGTTAAGACGAAAGCCAGAAGGGAACAAGAGTAGCACATGGATGGAAAGGAGGTGGAGAAGTGTCTTGTCCTGATCATATGGAATAGCCACAATGTGAGATTCATATCTGGAGACAACATTTCTCACTTTTCTTAACGTGAAAGTACTGTGCTCTGGTTTTGATTCACTCTGTGGGCCCTGTTGGGGTGTTTTTCAGTTCTGGTCCAAACTTTTTCAAAGTCTAAGAGTTCCTAGATTTGATACAGGCACATCCGACTGTGTGTCTCCTTGGACTTACACTACTCTGGAATAGCACACATCTACTAAGCAGAATTATCTAGTCTCTTTACTTACCTTACCTTTCTTTCACCGCAGGGAAAAGGACAGCATTTCATCTGCATGTCTTATATTCACATTCTGCTTTTAGGTGAATGGTTCAGCAGTGAGAAATGCAACTAATGAAGTAATGTAAATACACTGCATGTGTTTGGAGGACAAGGAACCAAAATGGCAAGTATACATAAATAGGTAAGTCATACAGCAGCAAAAAAACACGGCATGGCAGAATCAAGCTTAGTGTATGTCTACATTAAAAATAAAACAAAACAAAAAGGACAAACAAGACTGTAGAATACATCAACAAACAACTGGAACACAGATACACAGATCTACTGCTAGGCAATGTAACATGCTTCCCATTGAAGCGTCTTTTGTAACACTATTGGCAAATTACATCTTCTAAGCCAACCCTCATTTTTATCAAGGCTGTCAAGTAAAGCAGTGATTTTGGAATGAATAAAAACTATCATGTTTCAAGGCATAAAATGATCTCAAACTAATAGGGTTAGTGAGAAGCTTTCATGAATAAAAAATCACTTCATATAAGCTACCGAAAAGCTTCAAGCACAATCCTCTAAAGTAAGTGAGATATGTTGCTGGTAGGCCAAAATATTGGACCAACAGAACTAGTGATCTGATGTGGATAGCTTAAGCTTATCCTCTATAGATGGAAAAAGAAACGTAGTAGACATCAAATACTTCTTCTGAGCTGAGTTCTTTGAGTGAGCATAGCATTTTAGGAAGAAAAATACTCCTTTAGGACAACTGCAGCCCGGCTAGCAGTATTGTATTGCACTCACTTAGATTGAACAGTCAACTGAAATTACAAAGAGTCTTTCCATTGTCTAAGCCAGTGATAGCGAAGTGTTTGTACCAATGCCAAGTTTTGCACAGACAGATTTGGTGGGTATTAGTGGTGATGAGCTACAGTACTTTTTAAAATAAATTTCACATCAGATGCTAAAAAAGTTTGCCATCACTAATCTAAGCTACTTCATTTCAAATGTAGTGGCCATTAGGTGTGGAATGTGGAATAACATATCACAGCCAAACAGTCGAGCCTTATTAATTATCTGGCCATCCATGCAAACGTTTTAAGAATATGAACAGCAGTGGCCACAGTAGACCACAGAAGACCTGAGTGCAGAACTCCAGCTGGTGCTAGCATCAAAGCCAAGCTCCCAGCTTCCAGCTTCCCCTGCTTGTTATCTTCCTGCATGCTGCAAGGGCACTTCCGGCCCTTAGTAGGTCTATCACTACAAAAGCTAGAGTCCCACGCTATGATCAGGTCCTATTTAAGGGAGACATGTAGGCTGGGAACATGAAGAAGGTTTAACCTGCCAAGAATATCTGTTCCTATCCCTCCAAGCAAGCAGGATCCTGCTCTTCCTCTCAGCACTGGCTAACACCACCTTTCTTCTGTGCAAACAGTTACTTCACCCCTCATCCTCTCTGCAGCAACAGCCACAAGTTTCCCTGATCTTTTCTTCTGTGATAGTCACCTTTGACCAATCGTCCTAGTATAAAATTAACCTCTGAGCCAAAGAAACCCCTACCTTCTCATGCTAAATCTGCAAGCACGTATTAGTCCTCCCTACCCAAGTTTGGATTCCGGTTCAGCTATAGTTCAGACAAATTCAATTATACAAATGAAATAACAAAATTACTTAATTTCCTTGATGTTGTCCCCATAATGTAAAGTTATCAAACTGACCCAAACAAAAGGTTAAACAGGCTGAATTATCAGCCCGAATTATGGATGGCTACATAATATGGGTACAAACAAAGGTAATGGGGGAATTAAAAGCACACAGAGCTGCAATTACTTTATTTTAAACTAAAGTAAAGGAAAGAAAGATCATAGAGTAGAAAAAAATAACTCCAGTATGACCTATAAAGTAAAGGTATAAAATGCCCCACAAATGTGTAGTTCTAGATACAAGAAATTCATGTATAGGTTTCTTTGAACACTGCAAATTATCTGATTTCTCCATGATTTCCACAGGCAGCAGTTTATACTGAGGGATAGAATAGACCCAATAACACCCCAAAGAAGGCAAGGGAAACTCTCATTGCAATTAGGGAGATCATGTTGCTCTGAAAAAGTCTTTTAATTTGTATTCAACTGATACTGATTGCTTCAAAAACCTTTCTTTCAGTTTCCTCTTTTGAGATGTTTCCATTTGTAAATAGTAAAGGATATCTGTTGAATGTTGATGTCCGCGAGCCCTCTGACCACAAAGCCCAACAGCATCGCTGCAGTGGCTCAATCTGGGACATGTGGGCTGGTGGGCATCAGGGCATGTCGGAGCAGCGTGGAGAGAGGGGCTTCCAGTTGCCTTTACTTCCCATCTCGCTAGGGCTGGTAGAGCTCAGACACACCACCCTGTCTGCCTGCAAACAGCCTGCTGAGATTTATTAATGCTGACTTTTAATTATTTTATTTGCACTGGCTTACACTGGACATGTTAGAATATTCTCTTGCTGGAGAAGAAAGATGGCAGAAGAAGACATGCAAGTAAAAAAACCAGCCCAATTAAACGTTTTCAAAAGCCAGACAAGTGGAGAAAGACGCCTGATGTGGTAAAATCCAGCAAGTCAATGAAACGGTTCTTGGAGGTAGAGTGATGTGGTGGCAGAGCAGTTGGAGAAGAAAACTCTTGCAGTGTGATTTCAGCAGAGAGAGGGAAGATGTGGGGAGATTGCTAGAATCAATCTAAGACATTAATTTTTTTTATCCTAAGGTTTGAGAGTGTTTTTAAATCCCTTTAATTTCCTCGTTCTTTACTACTGGCAGAATGTGAGCTTACACAAAGTTTTATACAGTTTAGTGACTAATGTGTGGTACGTATATTGAAAGATACTTCTTTTGTCTTTTTAACCAGAAAGTGACCTCATGGGGATATTTCTCATAACATCTATCAATAAAAATGAAAAGTTATGGACATGTCGCATCATAACATTATGATCATTGACAAAAATTACTGTGGCAGGAAAATAACAAAATATGCTGAGAAACACTTGACATATACTTACAACTCCAAGCACTTAAAAAAAAGAACTGTTAACCATACTTTTCTCATCCAAGTTTCCATTTTGACAAAACTGTTCCATTATTAAAACTGGTTTTGAGCCCAAATTTTCCTTGAGAATATTCTCATTAAACCATTTTCTCCCATAAAATGTATTTCCATCAGGTTTTATTGAAAACCTGCTATTTTTTATCAGAAAATGCTTTTGGTAAAAAATGTTATTTTTCAGTAACACTTAGTATTCAATGGAAAGAAAACCTATTATTGAAAAACAAAATGGATCAGCTCACTCTGTTTTTAAATAGAGGAAATAATCAAGCAACATGGCAGTCCTCTTCTAAAGCATCAAGATATTAAGAAGCTACTTGCTACAGAAATGTTTCTGAATTGAAATGCAACAACCTAAGGCTACACAAGGGTGACAAAATACCAAGACAGAGCAAATAAAACTGAAATTTACATTAAATTAATCTTACGTTTGAAATCTGTTGTTCTACTGTTTATGTTAATTTGTTTTAGCTTGATTAGGTCAACAGTTTAAAATGGATTAATATAATCATGGAAAGAAATATAGAATAAACAGACATGATGTAATAAAAACAGACATGATGTAATAAAGTAAGTTAACTCTAAAAAGCAAATGACTTGCTTCTTTCTTCAATAAATAGTTAAAGATGCAACAGAAAAAATGTTTTGTGGAAAACTGACAAAGGAAACTAGGCAGCACACCTAACACACATCAGTTATTGAAATGTAGATGAAAGTGGTAAGTGTATGCTGAAGCTCTATTATTAGTCAAGAATTAGGAAATGAAGGATGTATAATAAAACCCTCAAATGTTTCCAAAAGCTAACACAGAAAAGCTTATCTACTGTACAAATCCAAACACTAGCTTGTGGGCATTCTGCTGTACGCTGTAACTAACCGTGACGCTCAGCAAGTACCATTTCCATCCTTGTATTTACGTTATTATGCAAACATCATTACCCTCACTGTAAACGTGCAAAACAGAATCACAGAGCAGTGGGGACAAGAAGACGGGTAAGCCTCATTTTCCTTGCTACAGATAGGAGCTTTGAAGCTCTTTTGCTGCTGGCTTAGGCTGTGCTTCCCGAGAAGCACCCAGCGCAGAGCTGCCCGCCGCGCAGCTGAGCGCCCGCTCTCCTACCCGATCTATCCCTTCCACATCGTGCAGTCACGCAGTCTTGCAGAGGGAATGAGTTTGCTTGCATCTCTTTTTTCTTCTCCATTCCAGGTCAACTTCCTTTGACCTTAGATGGTGGAGCAGTTAAATATGTCTCTTCTACTATATAAACAGACCCCTTTGATTCTCCCTTTAGTCTGTCAGTTTTTACTCTTCTGAAAGGCCTTTTGCTTCTTTTTAAAAATCCCACTTTGTCTGTTATGATGTTTTGATCTGGCCAGAGACTTTTTTACTCTCCATATTCTTTTCTTTGTGATACAGTTGTTGGAAGAACTGTTTGTACTAGCTTCAGCCAATGGTGCTCACCGTTCACATTTAAAGTTGCAACATTGCTCTTGTTTTGGCCCATATGTGGTAAAGCTCTAATCAACTCCAGCCATCGCTCAGCATATTGAGACTGTGCAGAAAACAGCAGTTTTATCACGTCACCCAGAACTTACTTGCTGGGCATCGAAAGCTTTCACAAAGTAGCATCCATGAAATCCCAGTGAAGAACACAGCAATAACTTGCAGCAGATATACTACTAGTGTAATATATGAGATTACTCTTAATAGTTATTCTGAAAAATAACTATTCCAAGCACACAAGTGTTTTTAAGCAATGTATCAGATGTTAGATTCATGGAACTAAAATAAACTTTTAATTTGTAAAACTCTTAATTTTTAGATGATAGTTTGAAAACTTGTAAATTCTTCTGAAAAAGATAAAAGTCAGCTTTATTTTGGTTCAGTTAATCATATAATCTCATTTTCCATACTTATTCGTCTTAACACAAACAAGTTATAGACATCAAACCTTATAAGAAATCTCAGTTCCATTAAGTTAAGCCCCATTTAGCACAAGTTGTGGCTCATAAACTTCTGTTTTCAAATTATTCAAAACTAAACTATACATTTCATCAATGGGCCAAAAAAGTAAATCAGTTCGAAGAGCACAATCACTTCAGTACTGCAAAATGTACCAGGTACTTTTTGAGAAATGGTGTTTACTCAGTACTGACATCATTGTAGTGTTGAATTGTACCATAATTATCTGGTCATCTAGTTTAAGAGTAACTAAGAAAATGCAGCTACTTATTGCAGTTGTTTTCTTCTCCCTGTTCTACCAAAAAATCTTTTACATGCTAAATTCTCTTAATTTACATGGGGAAGAAATGCTAAGAAGTTTCCTGTGATTAAATGAAAAAATGTTTCTATGACAACAGACACGGTTTTGACAGGGTCTCAGATAATTAATTGTGTGTGAAATGATGTGTCTTTTAGACATCCCAAGCAATAGATCTATAGCAAGATGAAGTTCAAAGCATGATGGAGAATCAATCCTGAGCGAGTGAATATGTTATCATTTTTAGCACCTACTGCTGTTATTGCAATGTGCACCGTTCTTCTAGTCTGTCACACAGGTACAGGAACAAGATCTCCAATCTTCCTAAAAACAAGACTGTGTAGTAGCTCTCCATTTCTAATGCAGACAGCACCATAGACATAAGGATGACAAGACAGGCTTTTTTCTTGCCATCTATGGCAATGTCTATGCTGTTGTCTGCATTAAAATAGAAGAATGGTGCACATCACAAAGCTGCTCTGTCAAAGATGTTCTCTAAATAACTTCCTGTAAGAGGTATATGTAGACAGTTCCCCATATATACCTTCCAAATTCGGATAAAGTTCAACCTATATGACCAAATGTATTTTTGATTAAGAAGCAGCAGATCCCTGAATCTCTAGCACTAGATCTTTTGCTGGCATAAACATCTGTCATTTCAATAAAGAAGTGGCTCAGCTTGGTAAGAAATTGAGGAGAGCACTATTCTTCTTCTTTCCCCAGGCCCTGAATTCCAATGCACCCTGTTGAAATATGTCTTTGTACTTTCATCCTTCTTGACTATTGCCAAAATGATCAATCTTCTTAAGAAGTGTAATTAAGCTATATAATCTCAGTCACAGAACTGATGTATCTGTCAAGTGGTCCAGTCCTAAAAGCTTGAGTGCTGCATATAAGTACTCAAAATATCAGTTAAAGGCCAAACATGAAGTGCATCTCACATCTGATTTCATAATCTCTTTTCTTAATTTTGAACATTAGCTTAGCTGAATTTTTGCTAATATAGCAGGAAAGAATTCATTGTTTAGGTCTTTTTATAAAACTGCAATGGCTTGACAGTTTATATACATATATGTATACCTGTAAATATATATACACACATATAAATGCGAACTGCACACTATTGCCTCATTTCTGATGTGTATGATATTACAGACATACGGCTGTGAAATGCTTTTAAATTAAAGCTTCATATTGAAATAGAATTGTCAAAAATATACCTTTTCTAATTTCTTTTTTTTTTCCACAGAACTGTGCTGAGGAGGAAGCTCTCTTATCCATTAGAAATTTCAAAGATAAAATTTGATACTGAAATCTCATAAAAACCAAAGCTGACAGCATAAAATAGATTTCTTTCTTTTAGCTTTGATCAGAATTAAGACAATTAATCTAAATCTTCCCAAGAAATTCTGGAGTCTATATTTGATGTTCTCATACTTTCATCAAGATAATTATATTTAAAGTGTGCTCTTCTAAGTAGGATCATATCCTGAACAAGCAAGGAAGACTGATAATGAATGTGGGAATATCAGAAAACTAAAACAAAAAACATAGCAGCCCAATTAAAATTTTTATCAACACAGTTTGAAGCTTGCTACTTTAGAAGATTCTTATTTTCCTCTAAATTTAGAACAAATAATTTAATGATGTCTGTACTCTTCAGAGAACATAGTTGGATCCCAAAATGTAATGAATTAATCACCTTAAAACCTACCCTAGGGAAAAATGTTGACTCCAAAGTATTAGAGATACGAGCATCACGAGATGTGTTATCTGGATACTTCTACACACTTTTCAATGATATTGTATGCAGCTATGATTGACTTTTTTTGAAGGTATGGCCCCCGGTGTTTGTTATAAGTCACAGCAATTATTTACAGGGATTTTACATGGCAACTTACAGTTCAAAAGACTAGAAAATGTAAAAGAAAATAAAGGACACTTCAATTCCAAAAAAAATTCACATTTTGTTACAATTCACACTGGATGTTAGGTAGAACACCGATGTGCAGGATTTAAGGAAAAATAATCCAAGATATGCCTCGTTTTATGCAGCATATGCTAGACTACTGCTGCAAGACAAAACTGAGAAGGTTTCACAAAATGTCACTTCATACTGAATTTTATTTACTCTTGTTGTCAATTATGCATGTAAAAATAGGCTATTTAGACAAGAAGGATTTCTAAAGATGTGTCATATGTTCATGGTTAAATACGTTAAATGTCACATTAAAGCTGACACAGTTATGGCTCAAGGCGAAAACACTGTCAAGCTGCCTATGACCCATATGTGGTATATGTCATCAAACTGATTGCTTCTATTTGATTGTAGCTCATAGTGCATAATATTGCATATCAAATCTCCTGCAAAAGTGCTGCTTGCCATGGCAGAATTTTTCTCTCCCTTTGCAATATTCAGTTATAAATATGTCTTGTTACAGCTGCTGACAGAAATTGAGAATATGGAAATCAGTTAATGTTAACTACCCTTCTGTTGGGAAATATACATATATAGGTATACATATATTATATGTACATATGTCCCAATTTATATTTCCAGATACATGTATATCTGAGAAAAAAAAAGAATAAAATGAAATTATTATGGGACATGCTTCCCAGAGGAAGTCAATAGCATTGCATTGCCACCTTACTATATAGTAAGCAGAGTTTCTGGAGAATTTTTGAATGTGTGGAAAGCAAAAATTTTTCCATTAAAGTCTTGTTCCACATATTACTTGCAGATATGTTGAAAGTGCTCTTCTGGTGAAGACATTCACTCTTAGGCATTGGCTTTGTCCTTTTGTTAGAGGAGAAAATCAGCACCTTTTAGACAGAAGCTTAAATAAATTGATTCTCCTCAAAAGTAATTATTTGGGCTAGGGCAAGGGAAGGGAGGAATCATTCCATTCTCTTATTTCAGCTTTTTATTTTCGCCTTCTAGTTTCCTCCCAAGTTTCAGTAGCAGTTGACTCAGAAGACTACCTCTAGAGTAAACAAATTTCAGTGGTGATTTACTGTGTTATAATTATCCTTAATATATGGCTTTTTAACACAGCTGGACCCGCATTGCAGTTGCACTGGGAATCTGTACTTGCTGGCAGTTAATAGAATACTTTCTGCCAGACGGATTTCTATCACCACTCATAACTTTTTTTTCCATTAAGTGGGATATTTATAAACACTATTTCAAACATGCATTTGCAGCATAAGTTATCACTGATTAAATCCTCTAGGAGCCATTCCTGTTCATCCTACAAAACAGGCATTTTTCATGTTTTTATTGTATGTTGGAAAAGTAGGCCTAGAAATTAAAGATAAAAATAATCAAAAGGCTTGATTTGCAGTAGAGAGAGCCTTTGAGTAAGAACTGGTGTCATGCCCAGAGAAGACCCAAGAAGGATTTTAGTGTTACGTCTTCCTGATTTCTGGTTTCCACAGAAAGCAAGCTAATATGGTTTTTAACTAGATTCAGAACACATATCTTCTTGCAGCAGATCAACTAATTATAGCACTTCAAAGAGAACAGAACAGACTAGGTCTCCATCTCTTTCTTCTCCGAAAGGGGATGCCCTTATGCTCATTTGAGTGAAGAGCAGTGAGTATACTCTCTTTTCTGTACCCCACCAAGTACATGCTGCTGTGACGACTCTAAAAGAGCTTTATGGATTTTTTTGTACCCTTTCATTGCTGTGTCAGGCTGAGCCACAGTCCACTCCTTCCTGCCTGGGTGAAAAGCAAGACCACCAAATGGTATAGCTAGCACTCCCTGGAAAACCTTTGAGGGAATCATTTGGCATCAGCACACAAATGCTTCCTGCATTCATGACCCTCCAGTTATAATTTTTCTTTCACTAAAACAGAAATGGGCCCTGGCAAATACAAAAAGGATGTGCGTTACAGTCGCAGAATGAAATGTTTGCCAGTAACTGCCTTTTTCCCTAAGTAGGAGGTAGAGGGAATTATCCATATTATACGTTGTAACGCAAAGTATCTTTTATTTGTTTGGCTTTCCTCACCCCCGGCACCCAAGGAATTGCAAATTTTGGAGCATTTGTTCCAAACTGGAACCAAAAAGAAGTGTTGAAATCCAAAGTTCTTTCACAAAACAGAATTTCCGTCTTTGATACATTGTGTGCTCTTCAGAGAGCTGGGAATTATAGCTCAGTTCTGTTTTATCTCTTCAACTGGCAAAGCAGAAAGGGGAAGCACAAGCTCTATTTCGTCTTTGGAGAGTGTATTTAGAGCTCGGAGGCTGCGATGCCAGCCAGTGAGGAGAGCAGAAGGAGATGACTATCAGCCTGAGGCACTCACAGTTCTGGTGTCACAAGCTTCACAGAATATTTGATGTTAAATAAACATTAAGACCAGTAAAGAAACTAAGCTCTCCGTATGAATGTGGAGGAGTGGAGATACTACTTGTGCATTTTTATACTATTAGGGTCAGATACAATTCGATAACACTGAGAAAAAGGTAGCTTTACTCATGTCTTGGATATTACCAACATATATAGTTTTTCATTCTAATAATAAATGAAATAATACATTGCTTTAGCTAGTACCTAGGTGTCCCATGCAACTATATGGGCAGGGAAAAGGGCAACATTTCCAATATAGCCCCTGACAGATCTGTAATGAGTAACCTCACACATTCCATACAGTTTAGGCACCTCAACAACTCTGTATCCCCGGAAAACTGTAAAGGCAGGCAGATGGGACAAAGCTTTCCCATTTCTAACCCCATTCTACTAACAGCCCCCTTCCCCCTGACCCAAACATATACACAGAGTGACAAAAAACAGACCCCCACACATTTTTAGCGTGTTACCAAGTTTTACAAGATGAGGACTTCAAACTTGCTTAATATATGTTTTATAATTGCTTGTGAAGAAGTTTCTTATATTATCTTCATACTCTTCTACATTTTCAGAGGCAGTGGAAGATACAGAGTCAGTCTTCTATTACTTTTCTTGTTTGAAAGGCAATGCAAGCCATAGATCTAATGCCTCCATAAGGAAGGCATTTAAGTAAGAAAATCAAATAACTCATAAATTTGGAAATTGCTTTTCTGACAAAAGGAACAGGGCTCTAAAGTTAGGCTATAACTAATGACTTCATGGGATTTATATGGTTATAGCTGAAGTCAGAATCTGGCACTTCTGGGGCTGAAATTCACAAGTAGAACTAACAGAAGATTGCTTAATAAAGAAGAAACCAGCTGACTTTACTTCTGTATAGGTTCCCCAACACTGTAAAAATAATTCAGCTGACATCATTTGATGGATACTTGCACTGTGTAAAAATCACAGAAGAGGTTAACTGGTTTTGCTAAAACTGAATCTGTCTCCTAAGGGGAAATTAAATAAATTACACCTGACAGCTGAGAAGAATCCACAAGTCAAAAAACAAGAATCAAAGTGCATTACATGATTCCAGATCTCTTCTGAAAGTGTTTTTGTCCAGTTCATACCAACCAGAGGTTGAAATCTGTGCTTGTTTCTGAACAGCTATTGTAACCTCTCTCCACATACAGTGGAGACCCACTGCTGCCACTTCTCCCTTGAGCCAAGCACCTGCATCTGTGCTTATGTGACAGACAGCTGCTCCATCTCTTTTTGATCTTTGAGCACAACCAAGCTCAGACCAGCTGTGTGGGCTCAGTCTTTGTGTGGTCCCTGTTTCTGGTTCTGACCTGATGCTCCCTGTCCCTTTTCCTGAAGGGAATAATCTTAACAGCATATCTCTGCATGTCTCAGTCAGACTTTAATCACAAAGTCAGCAGTGGTCACTGTGATGATGGGTGGTAAGACTTGCAAGATGGAGGAGGAGATAAAGGTACAGAATTGACAGGGAATAGTACAGGGAATGGCCAACTGCCAGCTAGGACCAAGAAGTGGCAAGGGGATACATCGATGTTCCTTCTTTACAGCTGCGGCCCAGGCAGAGTATTGCCAAGACATACATACATACATACACACACATGTAACCTCAGCAAAGGCAGTGCAGAAGTCACGGATGAGTCTACTGACCATTGTTACTATATTTTTTGTGCTATGCTGATGAAATCAGGGTTACTGATGTAAGCACTGTATAAAAGGAGTGACAGAAAGCCCTTCCCATAAAAAAAAAACAAGATAATTCTGTAGACAGAAATGATAGATAGAAAGCAGGGAGGAAAATAAAGGGCAAAAATGAAGTGATATGCTTAAAGGAAAACTTCAGTATAAGTATCAACAAAACCCAAATGTTTTTCTTCTCTTTATCTTTTTATAGGTTGAAACTGCTCAGTTCCATAGATCTAACCTGAAATTTATTGTTTTCAATGGAAATACACCCACTGAGGTTGACCTTGGAAACAAACATTTTGATTTTTACTCTCCTGTGAAGATCATTTCTTGTTCCATTTTCATAGATTGGGTTGCATCTGAAATAAAGCTGATTGAGAGGTCTTCTATAAAGTAAGTTCTTGCTTGAAAATGCCGTTCCTTCCAAATCTGCTCTTTTTATGAGAATGAACAAGCCTCAACTTGACACTAGGCTCTTGGCTATGCTCCTCTTAAAGGCATTTCATGTTTTATTAATAGTAATTCATATAGACAAATAAACTGGGGATGGGAACATTGATTGGAGCAAGTGGCTCGTGTTCACCTCCCTGATCTGCCATTATCAGAGCTAAAGTGAATGCTCCAACTACCAGGCAATTCTGGGAAGGGCTCTCTCTTTCCCTCTCTCTCTCTCTCTCTCTCTCTTACTCACTTTTCTGGGATTAGCATCTCTAACTCATTTTTCAAAATTTTTGAAAAGTCTTGATTATATCCCAAAGTTTCTTGTATGCTTCCTATTCTATTTCCACCCTCTCTCACATGAAAAGAAAATAACTAAAATGGAAAGATGTTTTCCAAGCTACTCATGCCAGCAAACTGCTGTCCACAGCACATTCCTCTGCAAGATCTGGTCTATCCCTCACAGCTCCCGTTGCCTCCAATGACTAGTTGTGGAACTGAGGCTGCCAAATTTTTAGGCTTTTGAAAGTCCGAATGAGATTTCAACTCCAAGTTTTACTTTTTACGCACATTCTGAGATGAGTTATTTTACACAATATATAAAACGTCCCTAATGATTTGAGCCAGTGATTAAATGTGTATTTTTTGTCATTCAATTACAGATATGCTAATGTTATGCTCTGGTATTTGGCTGACCAAGCAATTTGACTTTGCAATGATATGCAGCACAGTCTGAGCATAAATAGAGAGCTGTGTAAGGGATAAATATTGAAAAGGTTTCTGTGTAAATCTTATTTAAAAAACATAATTATAACACATCACCACATTAAGGTTTTAAAAGTTAAGGTTTGAACTGAAATTCTCATAGCACTTCCTTGTTGGTTTTTCTCTTAACTTTGCCCAAGATTCTGTGCTTTTTGAACAACTTTTGGTATCAAGTATAAACTAGGAATAATAATACCAGGTTTTAACAAGAACTGTTAGACAGGCCTCTGTTCATCTAGCTGCAGAACAAAGTTCTGAGCTTCCTGTGAGTGTAGCTTAAATCTGTTGTAAAAAAGCTAGCACGCAGCAGTTCAATTTCTATTTGGTTTTCGGTTTGTCGTTTCTGCCCATCAAAAGTGCAGGCAGGGTATTTGAGAAGAACTTGCCTCTTCTGATAGCATCAAGTCATCTGCCTGATCTCGGCTATGCTCTTAGGAGATTTT
The DNA here is from genome assembly GCF_040807025.1 of Struthio camelus. NCBI lineage: Eukaryota > Metazoa > Chordata > Aves > Struthioniformes > Struthionidae > Struthio > Struthio camelus. The sequence goes on along the minus strand of NC_090943.1, from coordinate 34,306,257 downwards.
ATATAGGAGTTTTCACCTCGCAGTTCTAGTTGTAATGCTGCACAGTTTATATGGTGTATTATGACTTGAAACCTAAGGCAGAGGAGCCCATTTATTTTAAAATGGAAACAGCCTTTTTCACACTTTTTGAACTAGGTATAAGAGAAAGACATTCAAAACAGTTCAGGAATCATGACTGAAAACCTTTTACTCCCAGCAGCTCCTATCTCACTCTAATATTTACTCTTCATCCGTGCTTTTATATCCTCTTCATCTGCTGGCATTATAAAGCTTGGAGGAAGTGGTTTGTGGGAAAATGATTCCATAGCAGTTAAGATGGGCTACACAACAGAAGATAATCTTTTCACTGCCTTGAGGGGGAAAAAATAAGGGAAGAGTATGTAATTTTGCATAATCCAAATAAAAAAAGATAGGAAATTTGAAGGTAAATCAATGTGGATCCTGTTATGTCTATGTAAGCCTTCATGTTGCTTGGTGGTTGCTAAGGAGTTAATCTAAAAGCACAGGTGTTTTTCTTTTTATTAATTTTTTCCATTCTAGAGAGAAGTGATGTGGTACAGACCACAACAAACCGAACAAAAGCTCAGTAGGAAGGCCAATTCTTCAGAAATGCCAGTAATTATAGAGCAAGGCGCACAACATGCAAATGACTGTGAACTTCAGCCACTTGCCAGCTTTATGGGCCTTTTAAAAATAAATTAGCAGTCCTTCAAACCATGTAGGCAAGGCTTTGCTCCACCAACTGTAACTTGGCTTCTTTTCTTCCAATTATTCCTTCCAGACCTTGGGAGACAACCTTACTATGACTTATGTCTTTAGTCTGGATATCCTTCTTTCCTAAAAATGCACTATAACTATTAGATTGTATGGCATAACAGCTCCAAGCAAATACTGCTTATGAACCAGAAATCCCAGGCTATAGCAAATACAAGTGAAAAAAAGCATTGGTTACAGTCAGTTTCCATAAGCAATTCAGAAGTCTGTTGCATGGGAGAAAACCATGACTTTCCTTCTCTTCCTCTCTTCCCTTATGTTTGTTATAGCCATGCTACATTTTCTGAGAAGATGCACCCAGCATTTGGAGCAGAACAAGGCCTTGCTTCTTTTATAGTGTTCTCTATGGAGACCAATCAGGCGGGGGCTGGTGGTTATAAAGCTAGCATGAGACCCAGCTGGGGTAGAGAGCTTCCAGGAAGTTTTTGGATCCAATCTGAGCAGTGGAATTTGACTTATCAGTTTTACAGGAAGAAATAAAGCTGAAAGTGAAAAATAAAGGGTTGGAGAACTTCAGCCAAGTGGAGGGTGATGTCAACATTTTCAGCCTGGAAGACGTGCCATCAGAGTGGAGGCAGGCTTACAGGTAAAGGCTGTCATGCCCTTGGTCAGTGGTAGAGCTTTCCTTGGGACAAGAGAGAATTGCCAGTTTTTTTAACACAGCAGTCTGTATGTAATTTATTTAAAAAGGCAAGCTCTTTGTGACACTACAAGTTGTTGTGTGACCTTAAGATCAACTCCTTGAACATCTTATCAAGTTGGAGGCTATTGTGATAACAAGAGGCACAAAGGGTCAGTGTGTGAAACATCAACTTTTGTGAGAGGTTGCTGTATAGCACGCTGATCTTTTGTATTTCAGAGCTGAGGAGATTTCAGCCCTTTGTTTCAGCTCCGCTCTTGGCAGCGCGGATGGATGTTTCAAGCCAAACTATGCCTGCTGATACACATGAGTGAGTGCCACCAGTTTCAGTAGTATTTGCATGCTTGCAACTACAGGGGAAAGCTTGTCCCCTCCCTGCTACTCCAGTGCCCTGGACTGGGCAGGAAGATGGGAAAGGAAGAAGAAGCTCTCTGAAATCTGCAACCAGGAGCCTGCCTAGCTTTAAGGCTGGTATCAAAGCTGCTATCAATCTTTGCTGAGAATTAACTATTCTGCTGTTTTCATTGAGAAATCAGCCTGTAAAGCTACCCATTTGATCATGAAGAACATATATTGATCCCACCTCCCTCCTCTCATCTATTTTTTATGCTCCTGATATCCATCCCCACATTACATTTTCCAGGTACCAATCCCAAGGTACAACTGTGCTTCAGTAATGATGGGCTAACCTACAAGAGCTGCCAGTAGTGAGTATAACCAGTTCCCAGCTGGCTACTAACTAGTAATCGACAGCCGAGCAGCTTCTCTGATCAACAGCCAGCAACCTCATGATGTTTGGCCATGCAGGCAGGCTAACCCGGTAGCATATTCCACATTATTACCTGCCAAAAGTGCAGAGCTAGCCAAAGAGACAGGCAAACCATGGAGAGAAAATAAGATCATGTCAAATGAGCTGAACACAAAAGGAAATGTAAGATTGTGAGTTTTGTCTTTCTCGTTATTCTCTAATATATGATACTATCATGGATAGAAAAGAAATATGAGATTTAATATATTGAAACAAGGAGCTCGATGTGAAAGATGGTCATTTCACAGCCTATTCAAAGCAAGGAGCCAATGCTACTCTCCCTCCTCTAAAGTAAACTGAGCAGTTCTGACTTAGAGCAGAATGAAGAACAGGAGAATTAAGATTAAGCCCTTTTTCACTGGTTTTATACATTCATTCTCTCTCTCCTTTTTTTTTTTTCTTCTGTTTCATGTTTATTGGCTGGAAAAGGGGAAATTTACAGATGAGGAAGCTATGGAGCTTTTTACTTTGACTGTACAAAGTTAATAACACAAATCAACCTTGTTTATTGCAGAAATGTTATTTCAAGAAAGGCATTTTCTGTGAAATTTCCGTAAGTTAATTGTATATTGATGTATACTTTTCTATCTCTCTGATTTCTCTTTAGAAAAAATAAAATAGAAGTTTGTGACATTGAGTGAATTCCATGAAAAAGTGATTTATTTTTCTGCAACATGTTATGCTGATGACTTCAGACCTGCTTACTTCTCATAAATAACTCTCTCTGCAATTCTATTGGAAATTCCAAAGCATGAGCTTTTACTTTGAAAGAAAAAGATAATAACACTTGTTGTTGTTTATTATTGATTTTTGGAGTGTGTTTACCTGGATCTTACAAGCCACTAAACCAGTCACTTAGCAGAGAGCTGAAAATTTATCCCTCCCTCTTTTTTATAGATATGAGGTCCTCAGGACACAACAATGTTAATGAATTCATTTCCGCAACAGTCTATGTGGGCTACCATCTGTAAGTACTTTGGCCTGGCTCTCAGCCTCATGCTATAAGTAAGTGTAGTACTTTCAACATATTATTTTATTTTTTACACCTGAATATTTCACAGAATCACAGAATGGCCAAGGTTGGAAGGACCTCTGGAGAGCATCTAGTCCAATACCCCTGCGCAAACAGAGTCATCTAGAGCATATTACGCAAAGCCTGCCTGGACACAACCCTGCGCATCTCCAGGGAAGGAGACTCCACAACCTCTCTGAACAACCTGTTCCACTGATCAGTCACCTTCCCAGTAAAGAAGTTTTTCCTGAGATTCAGGTGGAACTTCCTGTGTTTCAGTGTGTGCCTGTTGCCTCCTATTTTCTCAGCCTTTCTTTATGAGAGATGCTCCAGTCCTCTAATCATCCTTAGCTCTCCAGTAGTGCTATGTCTCTCTTGTACTGGGGAGTCCAGAACTGGACACAGTACTCCAGATGTGGCCTCAGCAGGGCTGAGTAGAGGGGGAGGATCGCCTCCCTCGACCTGCTGGCAACACTCTGCCTAACGCACCCCAGGATGCCGTTGGCCCTCCCGGCCACAAGGGCACATTGCTGGCTCACGCTTAACTTGTTGTCCACCAGCACTCCCAGGTCCTTCTCGGCAGAGCTGCTTTCCAGCAGGTCAGCCCCCAGCCTGTCCTGCTGCATGGGGTTCTTCCTCCCCCAGGTGCAGGACCCTGCACTTGCCTCTGTTGAACTTCATGAGGTTCCTCTCCGCCCACCTCTCCAGCCTGTCCAGGTCCCTCTGAATGGCAGCACAGCCTTCTGGTGTGTCAGCCACTCCTCCCAGTTTAGGATCATCAGCAAACTTGCTGAGGGTGCACTCTGTCCCTTCCTCCAGGTCACTGATGAATATGCTGAACAAGCCTGGACCCAGGACTGACCCCAGGGGGACACCGCTGGCTACAGGCCTCCAGCTTGACTCTGCACCACTGACCACAACCCTCTGAGCTCAGCCCTCCAGCCAGTTCTCAAGCCACCTCACCGTCCACTCATCTAGCCCACACTTCCTGAGTTTACCTAGGAGGATGTGATGGGAGACAGTGTCAAAAGCCTTGCTGAAGTCCAGGGAGACAACATCCACTGCTCTGCCCTCATCTACCCAGCCAGTCATTCCATCACAGAAGGCTATCAGATTGGTCAAGCATGATTTCCCTTTGGGGAATCCATGCTGACTACTCCTCATCACCTTTTTGTCCTCCAGATGCTTAGTGAGGACCTCCAGGAGGAGCTGTTCCATCACCTTTCCAGGGATGGAGGGGAGGCTGACAGGCCTGTAGTTTCCTGGCTCCTCCTTCTTCCCCTTTTTGAAGACTGGGGTGACGTTGGCTTTCTTCCAGTCCTCAGGCACTTCTCCCATTCTCCATGACCTTTCAAGGATGATGGACAATAATAGCCACCAGCTCCCTTAGTACTCATGGGTGCATCCCATCAGGGCCTATGGATTTATGGATGTCAGGTTTGCCTAAATGATCTCTAACTCGATCCTCCTCGATCAAGGGAAATTCTTCCTTTCTCTAGACTTTCTCTCTTGTCTCCAGGGTCTGGAATTCCTGAGGGCTGGCTTTAGCAGTAAAGAAGCAAAGAAGGCATTCAGCAGCTCTGCCTTCTCTGTATCCTTCGTCACCAGGGCACCCACCCCATTTAGCAATGGGCCCACATTTTCTCTAGTCTTCCTTTTTCCATTGATATATTTATAAAAGCATTTCTTTTGTCCTTGACATCCCTTGCCATATTTAATTCCAAAGGGGCCTTAGCCATCCTCGTCACATCCCTGCAGACTCTGACAACGTCCCTATATTCCTGTTCCTATTAGACACTCACGAAGCCCCTCACTCTGAAACACTGTAGCAAATACTGACCTGATTTTATTTCAAAATGTAATATTATGTGATGGCCACAGAGAAAAGAAACAGTCCTGAAGAAGTTACAAGTCCTTAACTATGGCTTCTTCAGCTTCTTTTTCCCTGCTTCACACTTCCTTTTTTAAGGAAGGAAACAATGCTGTAGGATATTTTAAAAGTAAATGTAAAACTGCTCTCAGGCAATGAAGGAGAGTGACTGCAGTGTAGAAAGTCCTAACTGAAAGACATTTTTAAAATTTCCAAGGTTTGATTTTTTGACTTTTAGATTTTTTATCCACAGCCCACTGTGCTCGGTGTGGCCTTTTAGCCTAAGAAGCCAGAAGGAAGCATAGCCTGGTGGATTGAAGTGGTGATGTGTGAGTATCAAAGGCAAAATTTCACAAGTTGCATCAGCATCAGGTTAGGCAGCCCTTTAAGCCGCTTGCCTCTTCAGGCTGCCACTGCATCTGCCTCTGTGCTGTGGAGGCTACGGAGCAAAAGCAATGACTATGCTCTAGCATTCTTTGGTTGACCAATTATGTTGGTAATATTGAAGTTATATTTAAAATTAAGGGCTCAGAAAAGTTAGAATACATGTTAAATTACTTGGAGGGAAAAAAGAATATGTCAGAACTTACAGTTTGGTGATATTCTGTCCTAATTAAAAAATAAAAGATAAGGGGTTTTTTTCTTCTGTAATTACAGAATAAGTAGATAGATAAAAACCACATTCAGGATTTAAAGCAAGCCAAAATGGGCCAGAGAAGCTATTCCAATATAATCAACTGTTTAACTAAATCTCTCTTCCTGCTTCCTCTTTATATTTTGGCTTACTTCACTCTAAAGCCTTGTAAGATAGCCTTGTGTTGTAGACAAATGCCTCAGTATTGTCTTGGATACTTCAGTATCTCTCAGCATTTTCATGTCCTGTATGCTCAAGGTATTCACATTCATATTTGGATGCGAGTAAACCATTTAAACCCACTCTTCAGCTGAGCTGGAGACAAATTGGAGTGTGGGCCCTCCATCTCTTCTGCCTAATAAAATCCTGGAAGTGAGCTGTTTTGCTCTTTCTTTGGAGCTAGCTATTTCTTAAGTCCTATCTTAACTGGCTTCTCAGTAGTGAAAGTTTTATTATCACTGATACCTGGATTTCCAAGCAGTCCACTGTAAGTGATTTCTGTATCTGCTGCCACATTCATACAAACAAAATGTTTAAATGTATTCATTCTGATCAGCATCATCATTTATGACCTCTTCACAATGACAAAAGAGAAGCAATGTGATTTGTCCAAAAGTACACTGACAAACATGAGAGGAAATATTTTTGAACAAGTGAGAGGTATGAAAGGACAGCATATTCCAGGTGAATGCGAAGTAGGCAAAATGTCTCCTCCTTCAGATATGTTTCTACAAGTTCTCTTTTTTTTTAATTCATACTGACAAGCACACATTGAATGTAGCAGATAAATATTTTACTTAGATTTTATGCTGTCAGTGACATGTTTGCACAGCAAGAATCAAGTCTGTTCCTCATTTTCAGGGGCATGCCAAAGCAAGTGCCAGCCTACACAGCTCTCTGCTCTTCAGAGGGCAGACTTTCCTCCGATGGCTGTCCTTTACAGGCACAGCAGGGCAGAGCTCAGCAAACAGCTAATTGTTCTTTGATTCTGCAGTCTAACAGGTCAAATACAACCAGTACAAAGGGTCAGCTGCCTATATCATAGCTGCATTTTGGTATTTAAGAGCCTGTGAGTGGAAAAGTTACTCCAGCTGTGGGAACTCAGTAAGTAGGTTCCTCCTGGGGAGAGCCTCTGCTGCCTTAGCAGGGTGGGAGGCAGTCAGCACTCACTCCCAGGTCACAGACTTTTTTCCAGTCCTGTTGTTAACCATAGGTGCATTTTGCCAGGCTATAGTGGGGATTTGCATGAATATTTGCATGAATTCAGTGATGAATAATTTTCTGATTCAATCCCAAGTTTCAGGGCTTCATATAGCAGTTACTGTATAACTTACATCATGTGTGAGGCTGCTGTTCAAATAAGATTTTATGGCAATTCACTCTCGAAATCTAATACTATGAACTTAATATAAAATGTACAAATAGGAGTTTATGGTACAAGGGGGTCCTCATTTATATGAAGTTGTTCTTTACCATGTCTCTGTAATAAGACACGAACTGGTAACCTACAGCAAATTTTGTTCAGATGACCAGTTGATTCCACAACATCAGGAAAAGAGATTTCTTCAGTACTGCTGGGTATTTCTACTGGCAGACTTTTGTGCCTTTCATTTTAGAATAACAGCAACTTCAGCTGTTGATGCCAGGTACTTTTTAGCTTTTTTTTTAGCTCTTCTCTCTTCCCCTCAACTCTTTCACGCACCATCAGCAAGGAACGCAGAAAGTGCAGTTCCCAAGAGACCAGTGACATGGTAATAATCAGTTCTTTATTAAGATGAGGCAAAGCTAGAAGATGGAGTCAGTTACTGGCACTGAGCTGTTACTACAAGGCACTGCTAAACCACATCTGCTTAATCCAGAGAACTTCCAGTCAAACAAAAAGCAGGTTCATGTGCTGCTGATGCAGAGAGAGATGAATCACAGACTTTGCTGGCAAGCTTTCCTTTATCTTGGCACAGCCCAAAATATGTCCAAATTATTAAAAAAGTAGGAGCTAATTTTCTCTGAAGTAGGTAGCTTGGTCTTACCTTCAAGGAGGCAGTTCCTTTGGAGAATGGAACTAACAGAGCGCTTTACTTCATGGGTCATGTATACAGCCAGTGATACGTCTCCACCAGACCACTGCTGAATGGCAAATTCACCAGGCAGTAATATGTGATGTGTTGAATTGACAGGATCAAGGAAAAGACGAATTGCTCCGCTCTGGTGGGAAGTGGGGAACACTCTAGTAAAAAGACTCTGGCAAGTGTCTGTAAACTATGAAACAGTTCACCAGGAGATCATCAAGTCCTACACTGGATTAGCATAAACAGCATAAACTCAGACATTGCAAATATATAGATAAATGTGACTGTATCTCATCCACCTTGCAATGGCAGTGATTTTTTCAGTCCTCACAAATTTACTTCCTCGGATTTGCTTTTGATTCTGCCTTGAGATATGAAATGCTTTTGATCCATTCTCTTATGCTCTTGGTGTAGGATACTCTTTCAAAAGATGTTTACATTTAAAGCTCAAAATCAATGGGAATGCAATAGGTTTGATACTACCCAGACTTAAATTTGAATGCTTTAACATAGGGCTACAAATTCCAAACTGCTGCTGCACTTTCACAGAATATTTTGTGGGGGTTTTTGAATTGTTTGATACTTTTATTGATAATTTCTGTGAGGAACATTGTATTTTACATTTTTTGAGTGAGACAGACTACTAGAAATCCATCATACTTTTGCATATATTTCTAACATTAGCATCGAAATATGCATGTGCATGTGAATTTGTATACACACAGTCACTGAACTACATTACAACACCAGTCATAAGTAGAACTACAGACACTTTGTCAAGGTTCATGAATCATTCTGGCATCTTAAAAAAATTGTTCAAGAATAAGCAGAAATAGACAGCCTTGTTAGTCAAAAGGCTTTCTATCTCTGGAACAAGGGTTTTTTGTTTTTTTCTAAATTTGTTTCTTTTTCTTTCTTTCTTTTTAATATGGACTGTTTTTCTCTATGTTATCACCACACTTATCCCTGCTTCTCTTTAGAATCAGCTGCTCTCCAATCTGGGATCCCAAGCAGCTATACCGAGCAATAAAAATCACTCCCAAAACATCAGGTGTTGCATCATTTTACCTACTTATTAGCATTTTCCTTAATCTAATAGCTCCTGGAGAATTCCAGGGAACATATTTTACTTGTGAACTGCCCAATAAATTATGTCTGTACACAGAAACCTTTCAATCAACTCCCCACCATTGAGTAGTTTTATGAAGCACAACAACGATGGGAGCTCTAGAGGATACAGTGAATCGGTGTTGCAAGGAGAACAGGGGCTGTAATGGTAGTAGTTAATTAAAAAAATGAAAGAATAGCCATTAGTGAGACTTCCACGTGAGTTCATCCCATTTGCTGCCAGTAGAGGAGGAGCTGTGCTTCTGCCCAAGAGCAGTCTCTTCCCCAGTTCAGCCAGGGAGAGGCCATTCACAGCTCGCACTAGCAGGCCTCTGAAACTCCCTGCTTCTTGCTTTGGTAATTGGGGGAGGTTGTCATAACGCAGCCCCAGTAAACTTGTCTCTAGCAGGAATTCATGTGTAAGAACGTGGTACTTTATGCTCCAGTTTTCAGTTAAATCTTTAACAAAGATAACTCTTTTCCAGTTCCAGTTTTTCTCTTCTTCATACTGCACAGGACTGTATGCTAGACAAACTTTTAAAAACTCCTTGTAAACATTCTTTACCATCTGGAAATAATGTTCTAATGTATTATTAATATGGGATATATTGTTAATATTTTCCTTTTTCTGGCTGTTGATTTGAATGTGTGAGGGGAAACAAGCTGTACAGAGAAGTGACTCAGATTTACTTCTCCTCCTCTTTCAGAGTTAGATAGAACACCCATCTCTGTCGCCGAAGGTAATTCCTTCACATAATGCAGAGACTTTCAGGTACTCTTGACTAGATGGGGTTGCTGATAAAAGCATGTCAATACCACAGCCCACAGGTCTCTGCACTAGTGCAATGTATCCTCTCACTGTTATATTCGCCTACGCCTAATATATGATGGAGAGATATGGAGAAAGTGACGAAAGTTTAAAAAGAGGGACCTAGCTGGCTGCTACATAAAAGTCTCAGCAATGCAAGCTGAGGTGAAGGTGCTAAGAAGCTAACTCAGAAGCTTTAGTCTCTAAATATGACCTCTTGGGATTTTTATGCAGATATCTTTTTTTTTTATTGCTGTATTCCTACCGTTTCACTTAGTACTAATTAAATAATAACCATTCTCTGATCAGTCATAACTCTTTCTCTTGACCTTGGAAGAAAATCTTGAAGGTTCTGCCTCTCTGCTCTCAAACTTCACTTGTACACTGAAGCCTTGCTCAGTGGTGATTGTCTCCATACCGCAATCTCCAGCCAACCTCCAAAGATTAGCAGCAGCAGAGTGAATCAGTAGACACCACATGCTATGGAATAAACTGTGGAGTTAATGGCTATTTAGTGGTTCTACTCCTTCCACATCCTGAGGGAATTAAAAAAAAAAAAAAAGGTACTACCATACAGGCCTGTCTAACTAACAGTAAGAGATTAAAATCTTGCCCTTCCTCCCACTGAAGACAAAAGGCTTAGAAATTTGGCCAAAAAAAACCCCCATCAATAGGCAAAAGGTCAAGTATACTAATGCATTAAAAAAAAAAGCTGAATTCTAACCTGCATCTCCAGTATGACAAAGCTTAAGAGGTTGTTTTAACTTGTGTCAGCCATTGCTGAGTTCCGTAAAGGGTGATTGTGATTCTGTGCATTCCTCCCATCCCATCCTTTTCTGTCGCATCCCATGCCATGCCATCCCATCCCATACCTGAGCTGCCTCAGCCCTAACTCATGGGCTGCAAGATAAGACCCTTTTTCTATTTATTAGGTTATTTATGCTAGCCATGTTATAGGTCCTGTGTCAGCTGGAATCTCCCCAGGGAAATTATGATTTATCCTTTATGTCACCTGTAACTGATAGTGGCCACAAGGTGTAGTTCAATAGAGGTAAAACTAAAGGACTCTCCAATAATCCTCTTCCAGGCCCTGATCCAGCCAAGCACTCAGTACTGAAGCAATCTTTTGACTTTAATGGGGAAAGTTAAGCAAACACTGGGTTCCGGTGAGTAAAAACTCCTCCAGCAGTTTGTATAAAAACACACTAGCCCCAGTACATCAAATATAGGAACATTTCTGCCATATAATTTGTACCAACATATTTCACAATCAGCCTTGCAGAAAACTGCCACAACAACAGGAAATCTACCCTTTTCTCTTATTACCAAGACTTCAATATATCTATGATGAAGCAAGCTGCTCCCTCAGTCTCCTTTGTCAGATGCGTCAAACACAAAACATTTTCAAATATGTACACAGTTTAATTACGCCCAAGAACCTTAAGTTAATCTAAAGTGGGACTTGAACTATCATCAAGAAACAAGCTGTAGGAAAGTATATTTCAAAATACCATGAACCTGGCTCAGATTCTAATTGCAACTGTAATGTTGGTAGTTTTCAGGCGTATAACTGCACAGACCATGTATCCCTCTTCTTATTTTCCTGTAACATGAACAGTCAAAGCATTGCTAGCAACTTTTCCTTTTCCTTTTTCTTCTATCTTTAGCAGTGCCCTGTACAGAAATGACCAGGGGTGTGATCCAGCAGCCTTGGAGGTGAGCAGTAAGACCGTTGGTTCCAATAGGTCTTGAATGTGATCTTCAAAGAACAAACTTGGTAGAGAAGCGGCCTTTTTTTTTTTTCTTCTTGCTTGGATAGAGGCTGATCTGTGTGCCAAGCCCCTTCTTTCTGTGTTGAAGCCCCTAAGATGCTCTCTATAAGCTAACAAGTTAATTGCAAAGAAAAGTTTTAGAACCCTTTTTTGACTGAATTGAAAGATTGCACACATTTTCCACCATGTTTTGTTTATGATATAAATGATGGCTTAAACATTGTTCTTCACTGAAAATAGTCCAGCTGCCCTTAATCTGGCATTGATTTTCAGTCCATATTTTGCAGCTCTTAAATACATTCTTGGCAGGAAAATTAGAAATTTTAGCCTATGATATTAAAATCTGCAACTGGGCTTGAGTGTGGAGACATTTTTCCACGTCTTCAGTATGCTCCATTTTAGGACGTTCCATTTTGGTTCTTGTTTGCATGAGAACATTGCATTTGAGCCATAGGCAGGTGTAAGTTGCACCATGGCTCCGGTGAAGACATTTTTCTGAAGTGACTTAAACAATAGACAAGTCCCTGGCTTGCTGAGATAGCGTGCATCTTTTTAGTTCCTCTCCAAGTTTATGAGCAAACCAGCACATTGAGTAGTTTTGAAATTCTGGAAGATTCATTGTTAACACACTGTAAAATATTCAATCACTTCATACGTTTGCTTAATCAATACAATTAAAACATAAAAGCAACAACAAAACATTTCTCTGTTCCTCAGCTGACTACAGTTTCTATTACTCTGAATGCAAGTCTACATTTAAGACTCTCCTGAATTACAGCCATTAAGGTTTTAAGTCACAGACCTATCTCTTACCTGATGTTAGAGTTACAATGGCTTTCAGACATTCAGTGTAAATTATAGGTTATTTAAAAGAGTATTCTTCATTTATAGCCATGAATAATAAATCTCCAGACAAACAATGACCAGTATGCAAAATTACACTGCTGTAATAAATATTATCTAAAAACATCTGAAAATCTTTGTGCTATAACACTATCCCATTTCCCTTCCTCATAAGGCTTAAGATGTCAGGCTCAACTCTAATAGAACGAATTTGTTTACCTAGAGCCTGAGCTAATAAGGTTCAAAGACTTAACAGCACAAAGTCCTGAAAAATCTCAAAGAAAGTGTTATATTTCTAGTATGAATAAAACACTGGTGTGATGTGTCAATCTTTTCATAAAAAAACGTATTTGTATGTGTCTCATTAAAAAGCCAAGATGCTGTAATACTGAAAAGAGAGAAACTATGAAAACTGAAGCCATTGCAAATGGTATATGGCAGTTATGATGGAAATAACCAGATTCTGGCCCAATAGGTGCAATCTTGTTGCTCTTTTAAAGCAAAAAATATAGTAGCTCCTAAAAGCAACCCTGGTAGCAGTGAAAGGGGAAGAAGCAATAATTAGCTGTCAGCACATCATTAACTTCTATTTTCATTTAGTCTCTAAATGAACATTTGGCGGCCTTTCTGATCCAGAGATGATTGGTATTAACTGAAGGACTTCTGCTGATCTCAATAAGCTTTAAATGTAGTCCTTAAGAACAGCTAGTTTTGCCAGAAGATGAGAACTTCTTTTTTTCCTTTCTCTTTGAAGCTCAACTCAGTGGCAGCTACCTGGAATAAGCAGAATGCCTGCACTATGCTTTCAGATTATGTGATTTTTAGCTTGAACGGATTCTCACCAGCAGATAACTTTGTCGCATCATCTCCCTTCTGCAATAGATTCATCACAGTATTTTCTTATTTGACCTCACAGACAAAAGTATATATGACTTAGTTTAGTAAATGCAAACTGCCAGGGATGGAGGACATCTTTGGCTACCTTCTAGTGTTAAATCAGAGCAGGGCTCAAAACCAAGCTCTCTGACCATGAACACTGCCTGCAGGCCAATTCTCACACTGGCTTGAATCTGGAATGAGGCAACGGGCTCTGAGGCACAAAGTGCAGCGGTGGGAAGACCTAGGATCCCACACGTTCCGGGAATGTCTGCGCCTGCAGACACTGAACCAGCTGTGCCGCCTGGGCTGGAAAGCTCAGCCCTGCCTTGGAGCACGGTTACCAAAAGCAGGGCATTGCCAGGCAAAGGATTTCAGATTTGGGCCGGATGGACGACAACAAAGGCTTTTCTCCACCACAGCTCTACATTAAGAAATGTCTCACCCTTAGTAGATGATCTGAAAAGTTTGTGGCTTAATTTTGATTTTTTAAAAAGCTGTCATGAGAAACTTTTGGAATTGAGGCTATAAAGCGTTTAAGTTATTGAATGAAGTTTCAGTTTGAGTTAGCGGCATACTCAGAAAACAGGGATAATTTAAGATTTACAAATAAACTTGTCAGCTTTTGTTTCCTTCTGCCACCGTTAGCCAGAGAGGTTTGGATCTTGCTTGCATGCAGTCTGGAGAGAAGAAAGGATAAAAAGGTTCCATTTTTGGCCTCTTTTTCTTACCATGCTGAAAATCAGTAGAGAGTCACTCAGACAATTTATTTCTGTTAGAAACTAACGCTACTTTTGCCAGGCTGAAGCATAATACTAACGGAAGCATAAAGTATAATAAAAATGCTGTGTAATTCTAAATATGCCGTGAGATTTATGGATGTTTTCCCATTGATATCAGATAGATAGCTGAAATCTAAACTGAGTACCTTGGTTTTAACTTATTCTCTCCTATTTCCCTCACTTCATCTCCTGTTCCTGTTGATCGCTAATTTCTGTTTGACAACTTCTGTTCTGTCTTTGTATTTCTCCTCCACGATTTGTGCATTCTTGGATTACTGATTTTTTAGGTACTTTGATTTTTTTTCTGTCCTTTTTTCACATCCTGTTGTAATTCCCTAGATCTGGTCTCATCTCATAGTTCTTAACAGCATTTGATTTCTAGTTGATAGTTTTGTTTTTAACTTTTGAAAGTTAAGTCTGTTTCTTCTTTTCTGCCCATTCATTCACCTCTTTCACTTTCCTCCTTGGCTGATTATTCATTCTGGATTTTATTCCAACATCATTTCTCCTTTACCACTACCCTATCATAGAGTATAGAACAGTTTCCAAACAAGTGTTAGAAGTATTCATAAAGACGTACTCTTTCTTCAAAATTACATCACATCTGTATTTGAACTTCCATAGATGTCACCTCTTCTAATAACAGGAAAAAAAGGATGAAAGTTTATTTTGAATGGAAACTATACTATTTTAGCTACACCAGATTTCTTGGAAAGTATAACCAGCCAGTATCTGTGAAATGCTTCCAGCATAAGAAAGTGTGCCAAAATTGAAAAGCGTGAGTTGAACATGAATAGATTTGGATCTCCTCTGTAATAATTGTGAATGCTGAATGCTGAATCTGTTTATCGGAACAGTTACTGTGCAAATAGATTGGTTTTGTTTACTCTTGGAAAAAAAAACCAACCAGGACAATAAAAAACAGGGACAGATAAGTCACTTCTGTCTGAACAATGGAAGATTGTTTAGAGACAGTAACAGGACAAGAAAAGGCCTGGGTACCAGGGGGAGAGTAGCAGTTTTAAAGGGATCATGTTCTGAAATAAGGGAATTATTCTGGAAATGAAACTGAAACAAAGGTACCTTTTGACTGTCTGAAGAAGTCAAGCCTAGACTGCCAGCCTATCTGGTTGAGACCCAATTGTGTTTACAAAGAGCTACAACTTTAGTCAAGTGAGTAGTCCTGTTTAATTAAAGGCAAACACGTCTCTGAAGTATTAGATATTTATTTTACAGTGACTTACAATTTTGTCCGAGATGGTTCAAGAGCAAAAATCTCATAGCTTCTGTTGACCCATTCCTCTGCATATTTCAAATATTCCAAAGTTTCTTAAAGTAGCTTTAATATTCCTTTTAAACTTTCTCACTAGTGTAGAGTGACCAGTGACTTTCCTACATGCAATTTCCCTTAAATGCTCAAACTCAGGCAAAGAATTTCTGTGTTTACGCCAACAGTCCCTCTCCATGAGTAGAACAAGATGACAAAAACAAAAAGAAAACAGCCCTGGGAAAAAAATCCTACAAAATTACTGAAGAATAGTTAACAGAGCAGAGCAAAGTTCTGTGAGTATACTCCAGCCAAAGAGATATGCATATTTTTCAGATTTTTAATGTCTTCTCTGATGATCCTTAAAAATCTCGTTTCTCCATTAGCATCCAGCCTTTGAGTCAGCAATCAAGAGGGAATAATTCAGAACTGACATCACAGGCAACTTCACAGTTTAATGTCAGCAGATGACAGGGAGAGACTTACATCAGGTTTTCATCAAACTGTGTTTAGAACTTATCATGGATTTCTAAACATAGGTCTGACCAGTCCCATATTTGGCACCAGGTCCAGCCTTTTGCAGCCTCCACTGGAAGGGATTTCTGTGACTTGATTTCTTCCTTGTCAGATGCTGTAATCATTTTTAGGTGACTAATGAATATTTTAATCTGACCTTCTAATCTGTAAGTATGTTACATGCCAAAGAATAATAAGATAGAGGAGAACATGTTACAGAATAGATGATTTCACTGAAAATCAGAATCTTTTGCCAAATTTCACTGTAGTTAATGCTCTGCAATATGCCAAAAATATCAGACAAACAGGCGTCAGTATGATTAATTTCACCGCTATTTCCTTTTTTCCCTCCAACTGACCACTGAGACCACTAAACTGGCATGCATAAGCATACACTTTGCACAAGTTAACTGAAGTTTTGTCAACAAATTGCATTCCTTTCTCCATTAGCTTGTCTTTGGTCAGCCATCTTGATCTGTTATACAAGAATTAGAATCAGATGAGTGATTTACTTTTGCAACTCCATCCATGCTAAACTGAATGGGTAAATAAAGTTCACTAACAGGCAATAGATGAGGTTTTTATTTTAGTTTTTAAGCTCTAGTATAGAGATTTCAGTTTACTGAATTAAGAATGTCTTGAGTATATCTTGGATCCAGATCCATTTTGAATGCTCCTAGTTTTTGGATCTTTTCTGATCTAGGGTCTCAGTTGTAGATTATGACTAATAATTCATGAAGTAAGACTTTCATACCTAGTTCCTGCCCACCGGCATACAGTTACAGATGTTACTGGTGGCAGCTGAAGTTTCCTGTACATTCCAGAGAGTGAAACGTAAGCTCTGGTCATTGAAATCTCATGACATATTTAAGTAACAGCATTAAATTGGTTGAAAGCTCAGGTCCAGAATAAAGATTTGGAGCATGTATAGAACTGCTTTTTCTTCCATAGTGCAAAGAATATCTTTTTTTTCAAAACAGTGAGTATCTTCTATTTAAAGCATGCAGTTTATTATCTCACTTGTGTTTTTCTGCAAGGTCTCCTAAACCTATTTCACTGAAAAAGGGATTTAGCAAGTGTAGAGTGTATCAGATTTCCTGATAGACACAATGGTTTTTTTCTTTGATTGGTGACTGCAAAGCTATTTCTTTTTGCAACTGTTCATAAGTGAGAGCTGAATGAAAAGGACATGTCCTTTTTCCAGCTACTGTGCAGAACCCTATGTCTACAAGTGTGTTGGAGAAGGATCAGAAGAATATTCATGCAGTGTCATGCATATGTAAAAAATGTCTAATGTTTAATCATACATTATGCAAACCTATCAAACATCATGTTAAAATGTGTACCAACATTTGAAAATGGTGAATTACTATTACTTCTTCTGATTCCCAAAGCAGCTAAAATATTACTGAATTAATCCTCATGACAGTTACATAAGTCAGGTAGTATCTCACGTTGAAAGATGAGACTCGTTATTTGCTGCAAGGACTTCTCAATTTGAATCTTCAGTAATAATATATATTCTTAAGAGATATTAAGGATCTAGAAATTTTATTATGTTAGATGGAGCTGTATATATTGCTCCCTTCTAAAAGAGCATGAAAAGAAACAGTCTCTGTGACTACAGGAATAGGCACACAAAAAACCGACAGAACTGAGCAATCAGAATTAAACTTCTACAGGAAAATATTGACAGCTTAGCTAAGAAGTCAGGTCTCCCAACTCCATGACTTAACTGCAAACGCATTATTTAGAATGTCCTAAACTATGTTCTAGGGCTGAGGAACTTCCACACTGAGCACAGTTTCTTTGTAATAGTCCTTCAAAACGTTAGGTCAAATTTTAATGCAAAATAATAGCTTCTCATGTGCCTGCACATTTTCTTTCCTTCTTTTCACATTGCCTTTTTGATTCTTAAAACAGCTGTACTGCAAGCTTATTACCTGGTGAAAACTATTTCATTACGTAATCAAGAGACGTATGAATGAAGCCTCCTTGCCTTTGGCCTCAAAGTGCTGTTTCTGCACATGCAGAAGTAGGAAATGAAAACAGCACACTCCAGAGGGGTCTTGCCAGTCTGACTCTGCCTCCTATGGTGGACAAGCCTGTAATGATGTGAAAAGTTTCAGCTATTAGGTCACCGAGGTAGAGGAAGGAGGAAGGAAAGATATCATTCTACCTCTCCTTGACAGTTTTCTGTGACCCAGGACAAGCCATCTAAGATGCAAATCTAGGGCTCATAAATGCTTAGTCACACTTGCTAATGCCTCCTGTGATTTTGAGATGTCATTATAAAGTGGCATCACATACGCCAGCTTTGGAAGGAGAAAGTAATCATTTAGTCCTTCTACGAAACTGTTTTAGAGAGTGGTGAGACTACAACTAAAGTCTCTGTTGCAGCACAGCAAAATTTCACCTGCTTTGCCACCATCTGGAAGTATCTGCATTCAGAGAACATCAAAGCAACTGTGCAGCTTTCTAATACAAGGGTGGCCAGCCTTCCCAAAGCCGCAGCTCACACCAAAAATTTTGACAAGGCTCAAAGCCCTTGGATGCATACTACACACCTTAGAAAGCTGCAAAGGGGAGAATTCTGGGGGGAATTAATTGGCAAGAAGTGCAAGTGGTTCTCCAGGTGTCCTCCACAGCTCACTGAGCAACTGTTTTGGTCCTCGGGCAGTTTGGGAACTGTGTTTCAGACTCCTTTTTGGCTTATTTCTTGCCGCAGCCCTGCTTCCAGGAATATGAGATACCCCAGTGAGGAACTACACAGAACCAGCTTGAGTTTCAAGAGCTATAATTTAGCTACATCTGCTGTTGTAGTCAGTGCACAAAGAGGGACATCTGACATACATCAAAAGGTCATACATCCAGTCTTCCAGATAGTTCACATAGGGGTGCCTTCTCACAGTAATGATATTTTTGCAAAATTTTCTAAGAGAATGGTTGTCACACTGCAGGTGTTGTGCAGCTCTTACATGTGGTAGTTCACATCGTAGAGAGTATTTCCACCTTTAATCTTAGTCAGGGCTACAGCTGAACTGGAAGAGAGCCATGTCCCTGCAGATGGACAGGGAAAATTAAAAAATAAAAGACAGGCCAAAAGTAACATCTTTGGGATATTATGCTTATGAAGTACCGGGTTAATGACCTTAGAACTTTCAGGGTAGACAGAGTTTCAGTACAAACTTAATGTAAATTTTGTTCACAGTTCAATATCATTAGTAGTAAATACTGAAGAGCATCCTGGTCTGAAATTCAGAGACTTACTTAGACTCTTCTTGCATCACATCACCATATCACCTGTTTATAATTTGAAGTATCACAACCTGATGATATTTTGATATCTCTGTAGTTATTTGGGCACATTTTATAGCTTGCAGGAGTTCTGTCTATTTTTTTTCTCCAAAATGCAGAAAGAAGTTCTGCTATGATACATTCCAGAACCTCTGTTTCAGTAAAGCATTTAGCACTTGCTTCAGAATAAGCTGAAACTGAAAGGGTTTGCCCTACAACTTGCACATTAGTTCATATTTGAAAGTCAAAGCTAATTTTCAGAAGACTTTTCCAAATAAAATGGGTAATCACACACTGTCCAGTGTTGATTTACATTAAAAATATCTAAACATCTAAAATATCTGAAATATCTAAACTGAGAGGGATTTGCACTTGAGAAGGAGAGTTTGTGCTCGTTCAGCATATTCTTTCTTTATTTTCTTTTTATTTTTTACTCTTTGATGACTTGGAAAACTGATACCTGTAAATTTTTCCACAACTTTTTAGGAAGGAAGTAGGAAGGAGAAACCCTTATTGGTTAAGATCTTGGGTCCTATACAACCCAGTTTCAGGTTTTAGTGTGCAGCATATTTATTATCAAATTACAACCTCTGTAGAGCACAGTTTGCAAGAGCTGTGGCAGACTAGCATTTAACAGGATGGAGACAAAGTATACAGCTGTAATAAACCACTAAACTAAAACTGTATGACAAACCGTGAGCTGCACAAAGACTTTCAGTGTTTACACAGTTTCTTTGTTTTAACTCTAAGGCTACTAACTTAGATTTGGCTTCCAACTAAATTAAAACCTATTGTAATTATCCTCATTAACTACACCCTCTAACGCAAAAAACACAAGGCTTCAAAAGATGGTAATATAATGAGGGCAGCGCATGACGGACATGTACTACTTTGCTTCAAGGCACCCTGGAGGAACTAATGTATGTTTATACTCATTTTTTGCCCTGTTTGGGTCTTATTCCACTTCCTCTGTGGTTGCCTTGCTCTGGGCCTATGACGACAATCAATGATAATGGCTGAGTATATACAATTCAGCTGCAGATTTACAGGATAAAAAATAGACGGAAAGCAGTAACACACACCATAAAAGCAGTTTGAGGAGGGGGGTCATGTAACCCAATCCCTGTCTTTTTCTTCTCTCCGTGTTTCCCCAGGGGAACAGTTATGTTTAAGAATAATCCCTTGTCTTAGCATATTTGAGCAAGGAAAATTAAATTAGCTTCTTCTCTGGCTATGGTTGCTAACATTGTTGGGAAATACTTAATGAAGGCTCCTCAGAGCCCCCTTACACATATCATTAGCTAAAAGTCCAGGATTTACAGCTCCTAGCCACAATAACCAAGCAATGTCAATTATCCATAATGCCTGATTCAGAGAACATGCACAGCCGAAATATCAGTCATATATAATGATTATGATGGCTCACATTAGGAAGGAGCCTTCCTGTGTTGTAGATGTACAAACTAGGCAATACTTGCTGTTCCTTACGGCTTTTTGTATTGGCATAACTCTAGGTTTTGAAGGGATGGGGTGAGTGGGTGGACAGAGGCTTACGAAAGTCCTTAGCAGCTGGGCCAGTGGCCTGAACAAAAGAGTGTGAGAAATAGCCTCTCATGAGTCCTGATTCTCCGAATGCAAAAAAGGAACCTCAGGCAAGATTTTTTTTCTCCTTTAAATTTTATTAAAAAATGAAGTTTGGACAAATTCTAACGAGCAGAAAGGCAAAAGCATTGAAGAACAAATATAGAAATCCTGGGTACTAGAAAAATTGCAAGGCCGTAGAGAGTGCTAGGCTATATGACAGCATTAAGTCAGCCTGTGTCGTAAGCAGAACAAATGCCCAAAGCCCCCTAAAGTCATGGGACATCGTCCTGCTGATTCCAAGGGACTTGGGAATAGGGCTAATGTAAGGGTGCCCTCCTCAACCAAACTTCAGTTTTGTTAGCACTCCAGCTCTTTTTCCCCACTAATTTATCTATACACATTTGTTTTAAATAAAATATAAATACATTGCCCAAATCCAAAATTATCTAGTACTAAATACTAAAATGAAGCCAAATCCATAGTTTTCCTTTATCTTACTCTGACCTGGCAATGCAAATTACTGGGAATCCTTTTCAGAGCAGCATTTTCCACAGATATGTGTATCCACATCAGTTATTGCCATAGGGTTTTACTCATAGAATGAGAAATAGACTCTAGAAGTTGTGAAAACATGGTACAACTTCTGGTGCTCTTAGCAGCATGGTTTAAGTCAAGTCAGTCTGAGATGCTGCTGAAAATTTTGCAGCGTTTAACCTTAGGATTTCCGGGAAGTATGTTTTTTCCACTGATAGTGAAAGTATGCTACGAATAGTTCTAGTTTTGGTAGTGGTGCAGTACGAAAAAACTGAGACCTATAACTTAACGTTAGCCACTGGAAGGTGAAACAAAGTAAACTGGTTCCTACCTAGGTCTGACTGACCTGGTGGTGGCTGTAATCTGATGCTGGAGTAATTTAGAAGAGCCCTGGGTTTTATCTGTGCCGCAGGTGCAGGCTGTTGTTTAAGGTGTCACTGAAGGGTATCCTCTGGGTAAGCTCTGATGAGGTTTTGGAGCTTTTGTGCTTGCAGACTGTTACAAAGAGGCCAGATTGCAGAAAGAATCTACACCACTGCCTACGCGCATTCAAAAGCTTTCTTTTCCGAGTGACCAGAAAAAGACATAGCCAAATATTTTGCTATGATTCAAGTTTTAGATGGGTGCTTTAGTCTGATCTCAATTGATTCACCAGTATTTAGGTATAAGAAATGTCAAGATAAGCTAGACAAAAGCAGAACAATATCTGCACCGTTCTTCATGGACTTGCAATCTATGTTCACAGACTAAGTTGAAAATCACCTAAATAAACACATCTGTTAAGCTAACATTTTCCAGTGATAGCAGTTTTAATGTTGTGAAATGTGTTTGATGTGTTCATGTTACAAAGCCCAGTTTCCAAAATGTTACTCTCCAACTTTTTTTTTTAAAGTGTAAACTGACCTTTTTCCTGTTGGCTCTATGGTGGCCAAGATATATTGCATTTAAAACTGGCTTTAGTTAGAGGTAAAAATGTTAAAATACTCTAGTGGTTTTATATGTACACTGGAAAAAAAATATTATGAGAGTTGTATGCTCTTTATTATAGCTCATTTTG
The DNA here is from genome assembly GCF_040807025.1 of Struthio camelus. Lineage (NCBI taxonomy): Eukaryota > Metazoa > Chordata > Aves > Struthioniformes > Struthionidae > Struthio > Struthio camelus. Next base: position 34,284,010 of record NC_090943.1, on the reverse strand, counting down.
GAGAGCAAGACCAAAAAGTTTAGCTCTGTTAAATGTCCTCAAGAAAAGTCACACATTGCAATAGATTACATTAGTCAATAGTTAGGTAAGAAAAAGCATACTTCTTAAAACAACTACAGTTGGCCTTTTTGAGCTGGAAGAGAAGGTTATCAATTATACAGGGTGATAATACAGACTCAGGGCCAAAGTCAGCACTGGCGCATAAGACAATGAGAGTTACACATCTGTAAGTATTTGTGCCTGCATCTACATAGAGGAATCCAAATCTCTAAACATGCTCTCTTTGAAATCAGTGCAAGAAAGTCCTTATTTCCCTTCCGGGTGCAATATCAAGTTCCTCCTGCGAATAACAGAAGCACGACCAGTCGGGTGATAAGTGACGGCTAGCTGAGCAAGGGGTGAACAGAGAAGGGAGGTGGTAGTTGAATTTTAAAAGCATCTCTTCCCATTACATTTCCTGTAGTTTTCTGTGTCATCTCATGGATAGCCACCCAGCCACAAACAGCTCATCTGCATCATTTTACTCTTCTTCTTCTAAGATGTGGTCTCCAGTCACTGAGGAGAGATCAGAACTGAAACCTCAGAAAAATATCTCAGAAAACAGACAATGATTTTTTTTTTTCCTTCTCCCCAGCACAAAGACTGGCGTGGCAAAAGGTCAACACCCTTCAAGGTGGATAAGTGTAGAAGGAGAGTTTTTCATTTCTATTTTTCTTGAAAATGTGCATCAGCTTTGTATTTTGTGTGAACCAAGAGACTTAAGTTATTAAAAGTCCTATGTCCAAGCATCATCCCCCATATTTTCCTTTTAATTAAAGCTAATGTGTAATTTTTTTTCCTAAACAAATCAGCAATTGCACCTTAAATGTTATTTACATACAGGCCAACTTGTTTTTCCCCTTAGCTTCCCAATCAGACATTGATATTTATTAAATAAAAAGAGGACACATGATTAGTGATGCACTGTCTTTAGGTACCTAGAATGATCTCATAAACCCACCAGTTCAGCCATATTAAGAGCTGTAATAAAATACACTCATTAAAGTACAGAAGATAGACAGTAGCTTGACTTTAAAGTGCTTTAATCCTCTTGCAGTACAGAAACTGCAGCACTTAAGTTTAAGGTCATCTGCTCTTACGAGGCATGCTGCAATCTGTGTACAATAAATAAACCAGAGAGCATTGTTAATACTGATTACACAAAGTATTCAATGGGATTTGCCATGCCAAGGGATCAAATTAAGATATATTCATGTATTTATGGAACACGTGGGAAACATGGATTTATCCAAAATTCAACAGAATTCAGCAAGGAAATGGCAGCCAGAAACAGCTCTAGAGTGACGGCAAATAGTGACATTGAGTGTTTGGGGTTAAAATCTTGCAAGATGAATCAGGATGGCAGATCAATATAAACTTTAAGTAGAAAGCTACTTTTCATCTCTCCCTCCCACATACCCTGAATAATGTCCTAATAAATACTGGAGACACACCTCAGTTCTGACACTCTTGTAGCACTAATAGCAATGTGTAAATGCTCTTAACAAAGCCCAGAAATCAGGAGGCAGGATAGATCTGAAAGGGAAAATGTCAGCCTCTTCTTTCAGGTCTTCCAGGTGGAATGTGAAGTACCTGAGCAATAGATATGCTGGGGAGAAAGGGCACAAAGAAAAGCAGGAAAACTCAGAGCTGCAAATCTTCACCGGAGAGAAAGTCAGAATGATGATTGTGGGTCAAGAATGGCTAAGAGGACGAATGGGCAAGGAGTGAAACCGAAGCAACAGGAACACAGGAAATAGTAAAGAAAGCAAATATATCAGCTGAGGCAAAAGCTGGTCACAGAAAAAGGAACAGGGTGTGAGTCACAAACTGATTCTCTGAGACCAGAAAATAGATAGGAGGAAAGAGATAGACACCCAAATGGTGAGAAAATAATTCCCAAAATATAGACAGAAGAAATGAAAGGAGATGCCTTTTAGATTAGTAATTTGAAAGATATTAAATATCTTAAGAGTATCATTTGTTGAAAGCTACAAGTCAAATGTCCTCAACTGCAAACATCAGATTCAGTGATACTGGAAAGCTCTGTGATTCTGTTATCTTGCTGAATTACGTGGCTTGCATTTGGCAGAGATGGGGAAAGTGACAAGAACAATTTTCCCCAAAAGGCAGAGTATTCCATTTCATCATTTTTCTAAGATTAATATTGTGATTTTTAATTCAAAATTTCTTTTTCAAACGTCCCTCAGTTTTCCTTATTTGACCTGGAGCTATTTTTCTAATCTTCTAGCTCCCTTAAAAATTTTGAGCATTTTATTTTGGGTAACTCTTGACAGGAAATGACCAGCTGTAAAAAATGGTTCAAAATTTCTAATGTTCATGCAGCCAGAAAGTAGCAGAAATCTCCATGAAACCACTTCTATTTCTTCTTTTAACTTCTAAGTTTATTTAAAGTTTATTTATGTAAAGAAAACAAATCAATCATTCATTCATTTCTAATTCAGAAATTTTTTAGACTAGTGTTCTCTCACAACTCCCTTTGAGTTCCTGGTAAGATTCTGGTTGCATATGTTCAGCTTTGGAGAAGGCCCACAGATGACTGCAAACTCTCCGACAAGGGCTCTTATTTGTCTGCTGCTCTTTGGAGTTGCCCTAAGGCCTTAGCACATAATATGGGAAGCCTGATATATTGCTGAATCTCCCTCTCTCCGCATTGTCCATGACTTGTTATATAATATATTTAAGACAAATACAGATTTCATAACTTCTGAATATTTTTAGACTATTTTACTCTGTTCAGAAAGCTATCTTAATTGAGTGCTGCTTGAAAAAATTTCAGCAATGTAAACTAGCATGCTATCAATGTCTCACTTCAAAATTTTTCTTTATGATGCCTTTTTATTAATGATTGAAGTAATCATCCTTTCACACCATTTCTATCTGCTTCCAGCCTCATGCCTCAGGAATATATTCATGCTCTACTGAGCCAGGAGCCTAAGAGTCAAAGCCAGACTGCAAGAACAATTTTAAATAGCTACCCTTACCATACAGTAAAGTGAGAGTTTTGTCATTTGCATTTGCAAATTCGATTGAATGACTTGACAGACTGCAGTTTGTTGTACATTAAGTGAAAAGAAACACCTCACTAAAAAGAGGATGGAACATTTCCGTATTTACTGGAAGTTTAGATGGTCCTATTTAGATGGTGGGTTTTTCTTAGGGATCTATGAACTTTGCTCCAAAATCTAATATTGATCAAATTTCTTGTGCTGCTGTCAGCCACAAGTAGCTATCACCTATGGGAGAAGACAAGCATAATAAAAAAGACTGTTGCATTTTATTTGGAAAAAAATTAAAAACAAGCCATATGTTTTCTAATGTGAACTGATCCTGTTACAGTTACTGCAGCTATACGGATTTCTCCAAGTATTGGACTGTTTCAAAAGAGGGCTTAATTTTTTTGCCACCTTCTATCTTCTTTGTGGAAGGTTTCTTTTCCAAAAATGCTAAAGCTGTAAATGACTATACTGAGAACCATATGTTGAAAATAGGTGCTTTGTTAGAGGAAAAATAGGAGTGTTCATTCAGACTATTATTCAGTTTTCATAAATGAGTGAATGCATTTCCTGGAAAGCTGGTACTGCTGAAAGGCTTGGTAGCAAGGTAGGTGGTCTTCTGAGTTGATTAGCTGTTACCAACAAATTCTAGTAAGGAGAATACTGTGCAGCAGAAGATGCTAGAAATTTAACAGATTTGACAACTCAAATGATACTTTGTGGGAAATAGCTTGCAATGAGCGTAATTCACACTGAAGTAAAAAGTTCCCTGTCTCAGGAAAACTCAAAGAGAAAATAGATACTTAAGAAAAAGTAATGACAAACTTTTTTCAAGCTAGTAAGACCTCCAAATCTACACATATTGTATGTATGTATATATGTGCTGTATATTATTTCTATATGGTACTTACATAGTATATATAAATTTCACAAGAAGGAAATGCTTTAATATTTTTCTGTAGAATGTTTTTTCTCATATTTAATAATCTGTATCCGTGATTTCACACAGTACTCCTGACCCAGATCTTGGAGCTACAGCTACAGCCCCCACATATGGCTGTCAAGTCTTCTAGTGCCTATTCTAGATAATGAAATTGTATCTATGTCTCATATTTTTACATTTTTCTAATTCCTGTACCCAGACTGCTTAAGCATACTGATCTTAGTATCTTTTTTGCATCTTCCTTTCACTTTTGTCTAAGATTTAGTGATATCACCTTTTCTAAGACTCAGTTGTATCATCTTTTCTTTTAGGCAGTCTGTCAGTCCTTTTGTCCTAACAAGTAACTGCATTCACTCAATTCCTTCTTAGCATACATATTGCCTGGGAATGCTGATGTTAATCTGCTGGTGACAGAGAACATTTAATACAATAAATGTACACAGCCTGAAAGATTAGACCGTCATTGGATCATTCCCCACACTTTATTTTTGTGTCTGGCTAGTGTTGTCTAGCTAGTAGTTTTATTTTCAACTTTATGGTTTGAAAAGCATCATAGTCAGTACAGTTATGCCTACATTTTAAAAAACAGTTTGTGATTTTGCCTAAGTAGACAATTAATTTTCAGAAGAGGCAATCAAGTCAACTCCCTACCAATATGGAAACCTTAGCGTTGGGAAGTAAAAGGCTGCTAGACTCCAACACTTAGAAATATAATCGCAGAAGCAGTCTTTTGGCACATATGAAATAAAAAAGAAAAAAATACCTCTCTTGACAGATAAGAATAAATTCTCTATGTAATACTAGAAGACCTCATTCTTTAGGTGTATAGGCTAAACAGGAAAACTACCAAAAGAGAAGAAAAATTGCTAAAAAGAAAGAATATAATTTCGCAGTATGACCTACCTGCATGTTTTCTTATGCGTTATGCTTGGATACAAAGATAAAATGAAAAAAAAAAATTTTTTTTTGCTAACATTTGGAGGAAATGGTGAATTGAAAGAATTTCTTGAGTCCTAAATTGAGTGTTGTATTTTGTGACTGGGGGTCATTCAGCTGTTTCTAGTGAAAGATAGGGGTGATAATGCCTGTGATTTTATATGGCTGTATGTCAGGTACATAAATACGGGATTTTTTTTTTTGGCCACAGGCTATTTAGAAACTAACTTTTTTACCTCATTATTTTCTAAACAAATTGTCTCCAGCATATAGATAACTAAACTTGGCCTGCTCCATAAGAGATTTTGTTATGCATCCTAAAGTCTCCAGTTTCCTCATGAATAATTCCTTTTCAGCCATTACAATATTATTTCTGTTAAAATTATAGTTCAGGTATGAGAAGACATTAGGAGGTACTATTAAATACACCTAGTTCTGTTAAAAAAAAAAAAAAAAAGACCAGTATCCTGTAAGCTAAAACTAATAAAAATCAATGCTGGGTACCTTTTTCTGCAAACACTAGGTCTGATCCAACGCTGCACGGTTAGTAGAAAACTTGTTACCTACCTCAATAAGAGCAAGCCAATCCTGCGCGCAAGGGCTCTGCAGCTCTGGCTCCCCAGTGTCCTGCTGCTGTTTCTACTGCTGTTCCTGCTCTTTACCATGCACATTCGCTGTCCGTGGAGAAAGGTCATCCAGCAGACATTGATGATTTATATGCTCAGGTATGGCAGTGTAAAATAACAGGCTAGAAAAGTAATTTACTCAGCAGTGTGATATTGCTGGCTGTGAAGTTAAAAAATTATTTATAATATGGATGGTTAGTTATAGAGCATCTCTAATCTAGAAAAGATCAAGGCACTCACCACATTTTATAAATTGATTTATAAAGTTAATATCATAGGGATCATTTTGCTTAGCACTGAAACCTCTGGGACAACATTTCATAGAAGAGAAGCATGGAATAGAAGATGAAGAAGGAATAATATGTCTATTAAAAATCACTGGATCTGCATGTGTTATGCCAGCTGGAATTTGCCCAGGAGTCCAAAGGTAACGCTTCTAGCCTTGTGAAAGCTCTAGAGAGTCACAAGAAATCATCAGATATGATGATATGATCTGATCATATCAGATATGATTTCTTGTGACTCAGAGAAAACACGAGAAAAAGACTCAGTAGCAGAAATATGAGAAATATGAGAAAAAGATTCAGCAGCAGAGATGACATCCTAAAGCTCCTTGTTTTGTTTCTTGCCCCGCCAAATGTCTGTTTTGCAAGAGTTGCTTGCAATAATTACTTTCTGTTGCTACAAATTGTGCTGCAATGCCTTAGCCAAAGACCTGACTCTTCAGGACATACTCTTTCTCTCTCTCTGTTTATACACACACAGAAACACACACACATATCTCAAGATGATGCAAGTTTAGATAGTAAATTGCAAACTGTAGCAAGAATAAACTTGCTTGGATAATTCAGCAGGTGTTGATATCCCTTGTACAAGTATTGTTAAGTATTGTTAATAATCACTAAGACAAATAACTTCACCCGTCTTCTTGGTTTCTGCAGCTTCTGCAAATAAAAATTCTCTCTCCTATCTGAGACATGGGAAAACAAGCTAAATGGCTTAGTTACCCGAAAATATAATGTGCGATAAGTACTAGTTAAATTCCTGAAGCAAAAGAGTTAAGAAAAAGAATATTATTGTCTTTCTTCTTTGCAAGAATACTTGCGTGTATTCTAGTTCTTAAAATCTAGAGTACATATGGCCCTGTACTTAATAGTGTAGGTGACTACACAGCTAGTTTCTGGATCTGTGCACTGCATTTTTTATGTAAGAAATGCATCTCCTAAAGGAAAGAAATCTGTAAGGTGCTCAAAAAGGAGAACAAACACTTTCTAATGGATAAACCTCATATTTCTCCCTTAGCATTAAGGGAAGTACAGTGAGTAAGCTGAAAATGTTTGCTTTGTTCCTTGTATATGGAAAGTATAATAGTCTATGCATAGTGCCAATGTCAATATATGGCTTCTTATTTGATGAACTGTGCTGACTATGGTCAAAAGCACAAGGCCTTATTCTCCACTTTTAATAGAGTAGGCAATTGAAACACAATTTTCCATAACTGTACAAAAGTAAGAATGGGATAAGGAGAGGATTGCATCTAAATCTGTTCCTCATCATTTTATATCCCAGATAAGGAGGAAGGCAGGAATACCATACCCTCCTCCTAGCCCTCTGTGACTAGTGACATGTAATGTTTAGTTCCAGTTCCAGCCCCAAGTCCGTCAAAGCCAAAGTTAATGAACTGATTGCTCACCTTCTTCTTACCTACATAGCTGTTCGATTAGAAGAGTGTTAGATCACAAGTACTGAGTATACTGACCTTTGTGAGTGCCGTTAGCAATATCCCTCAAGCCAGGGGTTTTTACTGAGGGCAAAGGAGCCTGCAAAAAGGGAGCCAGACAGGCTTTTTTTCCCCCATTGTCTAGTACGAACAACTCAATGAGTGATAAAAGAATTTTCAACAAGTCAGGGATGCTGCTGGAAGTCCAGCTCCTCTCACAATGATCACCAGCTGCATTTACTCAGCTAGAATCCGGAGACTGCATTCAGATGACTTTGCCTTTAAATTCTCCACAAGAGGAGCAAAATATTAGTTAATTTTGTGAGCTTCAGCGCTCATCCATCATGTTACACCATGAAGGATGCAACTCAACAAAGTTAGGATGAATCTAACTTTCCTCGAAGCCAGATCCCAGCAGTCCCTGTAGCGAGAGCACACAGCAGACAGCTTTTTTCCATTCTACAGGGATACAGAAGGATAATACCACCCTGCCAGGTCTGCATCTAAAACACCCACATAAACCCATTAAAAAAAAAAAATTAAAAAAATTACGTGGTGTGCACTGGAAGACCTTAGATTACCTGGTGAGGCTGAAGTCCAGCAAACGATCTCTTGTGAAATTAGAGAGTAACATCACTGACCACACACGTAAGTCATTTAGCACTGTTTACACTAGCCAATCCCACATATAAGCACGAGTAATTAACACCTTTTTTTATTTGCAAATTAGACCTTGACAATCAAAAAGTTATCAAGATATACTGTGATGCTTCCCTGTCTTTTATTTTATCTATCCTTATTTATCCTTCCTTTTCCTCTTGTACCTGGGGTGAAGATTTCCTTTCCATCTTCTTTTGCTCGCTTTTTCTTGTATTAGAAGTGCCTTCTTGCTGCATTCCCTCCTTTTGGGGGGAGTCTTTTGTTGTTCGTTTTCCATTTTGCCTCTTATACAGTGGGACTTCTTTACCAGCCTCTGTTTCTTTTCATGTCAGTAACACATTTTGCATATATTCATTTTGCGAACATGACCAGAAGCAAATACTATACAACAGTTGCGGACTGAAGGAGTATTAGGGACAGGAATATTGTTGATATAAGAAGATAGAATCCTACAGGAAATACTAATTACAATGAGTTGCAGGTTGTGTCCTTATTCCCTCATTTCCCAGCTAGCCAGGTCTTTGCCATGAAAGACCTAATTCAAGAATCCTTTACTACAGTGTGTATGAAGACTAACCTCTCTAAAGGTGTTCATTCATAGGAGAAACTTACTGTTCATCACAGTCCCATCACTGAAACGATGCCAGTGTTCAGTAGCATATTCAGGCTACAGCACTACAGCTCTGTGGGGTCTCATATGGGATTATCCACTGGTGCTCTAAAGCCAGGCTACAAATTGCTCTGCAACTGGCATTTTAGTGTTGCTCAGAATTAACCGAAACAACAAAAAATAGCATGTATTTTGGAATTAAAAAGTAAGACACTGTTACTCACTTGAATCAAGAAATTATCAACAAAATGCCACTGTAAACTCTGCAATGATTTGTTACAATACTGTCACAGTGCTAGGCATCCCATTTTATCTTATTTTGAGTATATTTCTTATATAATGAAGGGCAGCAATACTTATCATGTGGGCAGTAATAATATTATGCTAGCTTTGCTACACATAATGCAAAGGAAATTATGATACTTTACTCCTATTATAACAAAAGCAATTTGTGTTAGTAGGGGTTTTTTTGCAAAGATATGCAGTGACAGAGAGCGTGTATCTGTTACTCATTAGCACATCAGTACGTATATCTTTTTCTGTGGTTAATAGAAATGGTAGCAGCAATATGTTGAACTGATTTGAAATAACAAACTTTTGCTATCTTTTATTTCATAGCATTTGATAGTGATGGAAAGCGCAACAAGAAATTCAGTTTGGATCAAAATTCTGTGTTAAAGAAATTTCACAGTGATCACACCAGCATGACTAGTGATTATTCCAAATATTCATGTATTATGGATATGACAGAGAGCCACTCAAACTTATTTGAGTGAGAGAGAGATACTGTCTTTAACATCTAAGATTTTCAGAAACAAGGAATGATTTGAATTGCCTGTTTGGAAAAGGTTGCAGGGATTAGGTTGAACTTCTGAAAACTTGATCCTTAAATTACACTACCCATGGCAGGCTGTTTTTACAAGCCCAGTGCTGGAATAAGCACCCCAAACAATAGCTCTTCATCTGTAACTTCTGTCTTTTAACTCTGGTCTGCAAATTTATGCTAGAAATTTTGCAATAGTTGGCTTTCAAATGAAATTTCTGGTACTTCCTTTATTTGCATTAAAATGGAAAAAAAAAGTTTCAGAGTAACATTTATTTCAATGCATCAGTATCATACTTCTGCTTCTGATCAACACCAGAAAATGTAAAGGCACACAAGGATAAGTAGTAACAGACAGGTTGGTTAAGCAAGAATCAAGCTTTTCTTGAGCTTCAGAGAAGATCTAGTTTGCATTTTAAGTAAAGTCTGAAAATCATTGTTAAAATTGATTTGTCCCCAACTCTTCATAATATATTTATTTCCAAAGTAATTTCTGCATGCTTTAAGTTGTATGACTAGCTACTACTGCCGTAAGATGCGTAAGAAGCAAACAGGGCTTGAAAACAGCATCCTAGGTTTAGAAGCTGGATAGGAAGAATTCGAAGCCAAAAGAAAGATCAAACCAAAGGTAAATCGTACAGCCTGAGAGTATGTTATTGTATATATCAGCCTCTAGGAATAAGTAGACAAATTAGGTCTCGCTCTTCCCAGTAGGCTCTTACTCGATGTCTCATGAGACTGGTCTGAGATAGTCAAGACACACGTGAGTCACAAGATGTATCTCTCAGGGCAAGACACAGACCTGGTTGCCAGCGGAAGAGAAGGTATGTACGAAAGTGAAGCAATTCTCTTTTCCTTAAAAGAAAGAGTGGTGTTTCATTTGCAGACTTAGGTGTTTCAGTTGCAGACTTATCTGAGACAAATTCACCAATTAATCTGTAAAACTCCTCCCGAGTTACTGAGTTGCTGCATACACTTGTCCTGCACCAGCTTACCCCCGCTGGCAGGACTCAGAGAGACAGAGACTATACCCCTTCAGACAGCACTAGATTGAAACAGTCTATAAACCTGTGCTATTCAGAAGACCCTGGCTGGTAGGTCTGCTTGACACCAAGCAGCACAGTCCTGGGTTTGCTACAAGTAACTGTGCAGCCCCACACATGGAGGCAGCAGGGCACCCCTGCAGCAAGCACTGCGGTTTGCACCCACACCCCTTTCTCCCAGGGCTTACCCGTGCCCAGTTATTTTTCCTTGGTGAACTGTGGGATAATGTTTCCCTTCTCCTGCCCAAGAGACCAAATTTATGAGGAGCAGGAAAACAGGAGCAAGTGCCCATCATCTGAATCTTCACTAAAAAGTCACCTATCACTTGCTCACAGGGAGGTATAACATGGTCTCTGATCTACATAGTCTGAAGTGACCTGATCTCCCTCAGCTGGAAACGCTACCTGATGATATGTAGAGAGGAAGAAGGCACAGGGAACTCAGGCAGCTCACCAGCAAGTGCTAACTATTTAGCTCCTCCATAGGAAATGCTGTTCCGATTAATTTTAGGCCTGCTCCATAAATCTTACCTCCTCAGTTAATGAGTACACTGGAAAACCACAAGCAAACCTACACCTAAGTGACATGTGGTAAAGGACCTTCTGCCTTGGTATTTCACTAAATATTTTAGATCAGTAAATCCAATCAGACCAAAGTTTCTGCTGCAATTCTGGAAAAAATGTGCTTCTTGAAAATGTGGTATTCCCTGTGATAAACAGAGATATGTTTGGAAAAGGTATCCCAGGCATTTCTACTGATGTGCAATCAGGGCATTTGTGACTTAACAACAAAAGCAGACATCATGAAACAGTGCTTTTGTTTATTTAGGGCAGAGTGCAAAGAACACATTAAAATGAAGGTGAACAGCATCCAGTGGTGACAAGAGCAATTTGCCACACGTGATAAACATGGCAATGTTATTAGATGTAGTGGCAATGCTCTGCAGAGGCTGATAACAAATAGCTGCTTCTTCAGTTTTGGTATAGCGTTTGAAGACCCCCATACTGACAGAAAAAGGAGAGGAAAGGAAATGAAATGGACTTTCACATTGAATTTAAGTTTATTAGAAGCAGAAATGTGGGAGAGGGAGAAGCCTTACCTTTTGAAATCTCACTTGTCTCTCTCTAGGTTATGCTATGCCCAGAGGCAGAATAAATATTCTTTCGTTGTTTGGAGCCAAATGATGACACTACTCTACAAATATTCCCAATGCAGTTATATGGGGAATAGAAGGAGCTGACCTTATTTTCTTTTTATTTTTTTCTCTAGAATCAGCAATGAAAGTAGAATAAGAAATTTAAGTAGTTGTGGTCAATTCAATTTAGAGAGAGAAAAGAAAGTACATCACAGGAAATCACACTTCTATTCTGCTCTTGCAAGATTGTTAGAAGGAGCTGATTATAAAAAGGAAGCTGAAAATCTGGCAATTTGCAAGAAGTGGCCACTTCCTCTTTATGGACTGTCATCATATTCTGATTTGCTGAGGGTACCTTTTCCTGAATTTTAGAATATAAATAAGACCTTTGTAGTAGTTCCCCAATTTGTCAGAATCACTAATAACCTACAGTGATTTACAGTATCTGTTGCAATAGTTATTCCTATCTCAGTATTTGAAAATGCTTCATATGCCAGAGATTTCAGGAGCTGTCTCGGAATCTATTGACATTTCTTTTTGTACCATACACTCTTTCCCTGTTTCACCCTTTGCAAATTGACACTGTATACAATCCAATACTATGTTTGTTAATTTATTTGTTAAGTTACTTCACTGCAAATGACTTTGTTACAAATCTATAATGAATTCTGTATAGTGTTTGCTAATTTCTGACGCTAGGGCATAGTTTCCAAGTCCTTTTGCAGGCAAAACCTCAGTACTCAGAGGCTCTGACCCAGGAAAACCGCTTCACTGTTGAAACAATTTCCATTGGGCTGATGTATTTTAGTTAAGCATTTGCTGAAATTTTTTATTTTAAAGTTTCCCATCACCCTAAGAGTTCTACTTTTAGGCATTCTTCAAAGCACCTCAGTTTTGACAGAGCTGTTCGCTTGACTCTGCACTTGCACCCAAGCCACAGGAACCAGATGTTCCTGTGAGGGGATAAGCAGCTGTGGGGAGGGGTCTACCTGGTTTTAGGTAGAAAATCCATACAGCTGATGGAGCTCTCCACAAAATGCCACAACAGCCATTACTTTCCTTTAAGATACAGCCAGCCAGAGAAAGACCACTACGACTGCCTCCTTTTAGTGTGAAGCACTGTTTCAATAGGAGGGACAGAGAGTATCCATCACCTGCACTAAGGTTTTAGTTCATTTTCTGGAACGTATAGGATATGCAAGTTAAATCTCCACAAGCTAAAGAAATTACATAATCCAGGATTTCTATATCCCATCAGGTACTCTAGTCATTAACCTATTGCATAGTCATATCAGACTGTATGCACCCCAGCTTCTCAACCACATTGAGCGAAAATAAGAAAAAAAAAAGCACGGTCAGCTCATTTCTTCCAAATAAACTACATAAGGCACTTACATTTGAGAGATGCCCAGGCTGTGGATCACAAATGAACAAATCCTTCTCCTTCCAGCCATGAGTGAAGTAGACGCAGGCAAGAAGAAAGGATTTATAATTCATTCCTGTCTGCAGGATTTCCAGTTGGCAGCTGCACACCCTATTTGTGAACCCTCCTAGACACCCCTTTTGTTGCGTGGGCCTTGTTAATCACTGTGCTAATGCAGCAACATCCCTGCCCTCTGCTTAGGGACTGCAGGCACTTGCTGCTTCTCCACGTCACACAGAGGTGAGGACAGCTCTTGGTATAATTTTTTTTCTCAGGTAACTTTCTTCAGCTGAGACTAGCTGAAAATTCCTGGCTGTTTGTTCCACTCCTCTTCCTCACTCATTTGCCTTTTCCCCATTGTCCTTGTGCATACCCCATATCCATCTTTACTTTCCCTTCCTTTCCATTGCATTTATCCTATTTAGTGTAATCCCTCCAACTCAAGGAAAAGCATGGAAAAAGCATGGTGTTTGCCACCTTGACAAGATTTGTTCCACTCGTACATCATGTTCCTTCTCTTCCCACATCTTCATCCTCCCTGCTTAGATGGTGAGCAACTTGGAGCTGGGACCACCTCCTATGCTGCTTTGGCAGACTGCAGTGCAGGCCTGTTCTTGGTTGTCCTCAATCACTTCCATAAAAGCATGAATAGTTTCTAAAAAATCATAAGCAAGCCATTAATGTGAAGCCATTAATAAATATAACCATAACCTTCTGACAGAAATATAGTTATCATTCTATCATCTGAGACCACAGCTTCTGTGACTACAACGACACAAAAAAAATGCATCTGAGCTAGTCTCTAAGATTATGCAGAATTTGAAAGGCAGTGACTCACTTTATTCTTACTCTAGTTTCTTAAAATTCAGACTATCCAATTACTGTCTCAGTCAGTCTGTTTTGATATGACCATTTCCTATGATAACCTCCAATCTGTTTCTTCCAGCTTGTTCTCACAGCATATATCTTCTCTGACTTTTTTTTTTATTCATTGTGAACTAGATCTGTACAGACTTACTTGATTTTGAAATTAAAGTTGAACTATCAGTCCTGAAAATTAATAAGCTTGAATTTAAATATATATCCGTAGTTATCATGATTAGCTATATGAAAGGTTTTGCATTCATCTTTTTTAAAGAATTTGCAAACAAAAGTATTTTCTTTTAACAGCTGCACAAGCTCTTTATTTTTAAAATTTGTCCTTGTATTATTTTAGAGAAAGAACAGTTCCTCTTTCCCAGCCCGGGACCACGTTGTCTCTGGAGGCTAGCAGAAATAGTACCATTTTAGTATTGTTGGATAGATGTAATTCTGTTGAGCATGTTACCTAAACAAAAAAGTTTATCACATGCTTTGACTTTCTCTGGGAAACTATGCCAACCTTTGAGTCTAATCTAGCTCTCACCAACTTTGTCTTTGCCAGTATTTACTGGTAACGGTAAACAGATCCAGGACACAAAGTCACATTCTGGTCCAGGATCCTCCAAACCATTTAGCCCTTTGCAAGGGCCCTGGCGCTGCTTTGGCCCATGCAAAGTCTCCCAGGTGAGGCCCTGGCACAGCTCCCAGCCCAGGCATGCGACAAGGGACGTTTTCTGTTGTCCATTTAGAGGCAGTTGCCCTGCTCTGGGCATGGTGAAAGCACTGAGACACATAGACAGAGGCCAGACCATATTATTTAGCTTCAGAGCCAGAGGACAGGCTGAGGACTGCTCGAGGATGTGGGTACACGAGAGTGATCTTTCCATTGACGTCAGTGAAGCTGCAACAGCCCTTTGTTGCTAAGTCCAACCAGTGGCTTTGGTCATTGTGCTACAGTGAGTGACTCCCAGTCGGACCCCTGCGTTACTCATTGCACTGCGTTATTTTCTTATCATGGGAATGTTAGCAAAGACTATCAGCTGAAACCCCATTTTGCACGGAAGTAGAAGAACAGTCAAACAGGAGAGAACTTCTTGAACACTGATGGACAAGTGTCAATCACAATTTCTCTGCCAGAGGTAGAGAACTGACTAGTTGTTTAGAAGCTGGTTAACAGTCCATAGTAGTGACTTGCAGTCCGAAATATTTTGTGAATAATAATACAGGAATAGCATTATCCTGAGCCATATCTCTCCTCCCAAGGTTGGAAATTTTGGGGGGTGGAGGTGGGGGAGGCAGACATGCCAAAAATTATGGCTGAATCAACTCAGGTTGCTGAATGCAGCAGCTCTGGTGGGATGGAAGTACGCTGTTAGATCCTCTTCCAGAGTATGTATTATACTAATGGATAATGGAGTGTACTGTTATAAAGCTAATTCTATTTATCTGAGACAGTAGCATTGGGAACTGGGAAAAATCATGCTTCAGAGACAGCAAACAATCTTATTTCAATAAAATATGAATATACCTACATAAATATGCAGACTTTTATATATGTATTTCATATCTCTATATATTTGCATATGATGCATAGCCAGTGTATAATCACATCAAACTAGTGACAGCAGCACTGTACACACCTTACTCTATGAGTAAAAATCTGACATGAGCAACAGGAGGATACACCTTAGAATATACCCAGGGAAGGACAGTAAAAATGACTATTCATAGATGGTTAATTTAATTAAGTTCATAGAATGCCCTGTGGACTGGTACTGGAAGCCCTAACATAACCAAAAGTAGCATTCAGTCCTGCACGTACACTAATTTTATTTTCACAGTGGACAGAGAAAAGAAATACTGGTAAGAAGACCTTATATTGTAGTGAGTTACAGTTTTACAGATGTTTATCTCTGCTACCCATTCTCATCCTGAGTAATACCTAACTGTGGGGTCAGCTCTTGCCTTGGCCCCCATAGACTCTCAGGAACGTAAGAAGATACAACCAATTTCCTTCCTCGTGCTGGAGTTACCTTCATTTAGCTCAGATGTTGCTCTTCCTGCCCAGATAAGTGGGGAGCTGCCAGAGCAAGCAGAGCTGAACCAACATCAGCTACCCTAAGAGGGGAAGGAGGTAACTCTTTCACTGCTGCTGCAGTCATCCATGTGAGCTCCTGCTCTCCCTCCAGCAAGGTGGGCTTCTCAATACTACTCAGAGTTGGTACCAAGCAACCAGAGGAAGGTTGGAGAAGGTGGAACCTGCTCATGCCCTTCAAGTTCAGAGTGAATTCTGTGTGTAGACACTGAATTTGTGAGAGCAGCAAATTAAAAAAAAATACAACAAAACAAAAAAAAAAGAGAAAGAGCACAAGTGTTGTGCATGTGAGCTGCATCAAGCAGTAACTGGAGCTAGCTCGCTCAGCTGGAGGTCAGAGCTAATTGAATAACTAGGGACATGATCCACATGCACATCTCAGCGCTTCCTGCTCAGCCTCGCTGCTGAGGTGGAGGACACCTGCATCCAACAATTGTTTTTCTTAATTTGTTTATTTGTGGTCATTAAAATAGTCTCATGCCACATGTCTAGCCCACTTTGTTTCATCCTGTTGCTCTTGCTCAGGAAGAGTGATATGAAGCCTGACATAACCTGCAGTGAGCTGATCTTTTGTCACTGATATTTGAAATAAGTGCATGTTACATTGGCAGTGTTTCTACTTTGTCTAGATATAAAACTAGGACTTGGAAAAGGCTGATGAGCCTGAAAAATATCTGAGATCTCTATGGGGGTCAGAAAAGCAGGAAGGGTAATTTAAATCTGGTTAATTTGTAGTGCAGCTTTCACATTTGGCTTGAATTTTCACCACATGTGCTTACAGTTCTTGCTTCAGGAGTCTAGTGAGTCTGCTGTGTCCTGCTTGTTTGTCTTCTGCTAAAGCATTCTAATAGTGGGTATACATGAAACTATAGGGTGGGCTTCACAATCTCATCGTTTCCACCAATTCTTTCCTGATCTCCCCATCCTAAAAGGGTCTCCCTTAGAGATATTTCGGGATGAATAGAAGGCATGGGACTCACCTTAACTTGCCTTGCCTGCCTGAAGGTTAGGCATTGGGTAAACTTTCCTCTACAGTCCCCGGAGAGACTGAGACACCTCCTACCCATTTCTAATTCCTTACCATAGGATGCACTGTTTTCTTATCAGACATCTCTCCCTCCAGCTGTAGTAGAGCTGACATACAAATGTGACGCCATTCAGCTAGGTTCCTATAATGCCTAACCTGGAGGGGAAAAACAGGCTAAAGAAAATAAAGCATGATTTTCCAAGAATTAGAGCAATTCAGGTATCTGTCCTTCTCTTGCCAATTTTTCATTTGCTCACTTCTCTGTACTCCTCAGTTCCAAGTGAAATTGAAAGAGGAAGTGTTGAAACACTAGAGAAGTTTTCTCACAGTATTTCTGGATAAAACAGAAACACTGAGCACTGGAAATCTTCTGTCCAGTTTTGCACACCCTAAGGACAAGCAAACAGCTTTTCTGGTAACACAGCCGTGACTAGACAAGTGACGAATATGAGTGTAAACTTGTAGTTGTCAGGGCTTCCATGACTTATAAACATTGCATTACATTTTACCTCTACCCTATGGTTATATAAACCATGTTTGTCTTCTGAATGAAAACAGTAAAGGGAAATAAATCCAAATCTACAATCACCCTTTTTTCTTAAGCGGAGAGCACCTTTCAGTATTTTCCTCCTAAATAAACTTGGACAGCCTTGAAGTTAGAAGAAAAAAACTAAGAACTGTACTTTTTGTTATGCTTCTTGAGGCGAGCAAACGAAGTCTCTGTCAGGAATGGCTGCTTAAATCTGGCTGAGAGAGTTTTAGCATCACAGTTACAGCAGAAGTGCAGGGAAAGGCAAAATCTTCAGAACTCGTCGAGGACCAAAACATATATAGTTACAGAATAGAGGGAGCGTATCAGTTTGTGTGGTACTACATAATAACAGAATTCAGAAAAAAAATGGGGGGGTTGGAGTGGAGGGGGAAGAGGAGAGAGAACACTACTTGACACTCGTGGTCAGACACGGAAGAGCATGCTGCACCGGCTGAAGTTTGAGTGACCTGGATGGACGGCCCTATGCAAAGTGCATTGCAGTAATCCAGCTAGCAGCTGAATCATGAATAATTGGCCTGACATTCTGATGTGTTATAAATACCCATTCAGATGCTGATGGAAAAAAAACAAACAACTCCCCCCTTCCTCAAAAAACCTTGTGGTTATCCATACCACCTGAGACACTGAGTTCCTAAAATTAGATCTAGCCATACGTCTGAATTTGCTCCTGAACGGTTTTAAGGGTTCCTCTCTTTTGTTTAGGCTCCCTATGAGCTTTTCTCTTGGGGAGTAATTTGCTTGTTAAAAACAGAGTAACTACATGAGATCAGTTTAATAAAAGAATGAAAATTCATCCTAGGATTTTTTTGTAATATTCAGAGGTGAAAGAGATCAATTAAAAATATTTTTGCCCAATTTTGCTCTGCAGATAGAGCTAGAAGAACCTTCAATAGATCATTTAACTTCTTTCTGGACTTAGGTAAAATACACTTAGATCATTCTTACAAATGTATCTCCAACCAATTTGTAAAAACAGCCAATGAAGGCGGTTTCCCAATGTTCTTAGTTTATCTGCTTCACCCGCGGCTACTTTTATAGCTAGAGCTTTTGAAAAACAATAGCTAGAGCTTTTGAAAAAACATTATCATAAATAGCCTTTTAGCTAAAAAATACGGTGATTTTTTTTCCTCTTCTGTCTTAGTAGAAAAGAATAACTGAGCTTCCTGACAGCAACTTTCACATATCAAATACTGTGTCCTACCTTCCTCACCACTCCCTTTCAGTCTTCTCTTCTCTAGAATATCCCTCATACATAATGTTTTCTAAACTTATCTGAACTGCTCTCCTCTGGACTCTCTCTAAGCTCTTTACATATTTCATGAAGTCCAGGACCCAGAAACAGACAAAGTGCTCTAGCTGAGATCACTTGCTGAGGCACAGTCAGCGCTATGTGAACAGTTACAACCTCCCAGCTTTTATATATTTGATGCTTTTATTAGCACATCTGTGAATGACTTCTGCTTTTTTCCAGGAGTGTCATATTATTGATGTCTCTTTCATTTGCCGTCTCAGATATATAGTACTACTTGCCTAGCCCTCATTTGCCTGGAAGAGAAAATTCTGATCAGACCTGACTGTCTCTGGCCCTGTGTTAACATTGCTGAAATATATTTTTAGGACAGCTGTTAATATCTACATGCTCTATATTAAGGCAGGAGGATAGTTTCCACCCTTAGTAGTCCATAGACTCCTGCCACACTTTCCTCACAATCCATGGCAGCTTTAGTCCTGCAATCCAGTGTTTACAACACAAACCTAATTGTCTTTATTAGCCATTATATTTTTCTTAACAAATTAACATTTGAAAGGCTTGGTAATTCTATTTAGAGGGTCTGTTGTGGGAAAAACAGCCTCCAACAAATGACTGAATTCCTCAAGCTCAATGCAATCAGAATTGCTTGATACAAGGTACAGATTGCTTTTGTGTTTTCCTAAATGGGATTAATGCTTGGAGGATTCAGTAACTCCTCATTAACAGGCAAAATGATTGAGTGCAAATGACTTCCAAATAATGGCTTTGGTCAGATTATGAGTGTGCCAGAGAAACATATACCCGAAATGACTGAAACAGTCTTTTCAGCTTTCTCTTCTGTGCAGACCATGGATTTGAAGGGATAATAGACTCTCATCTTGCATAATTGCAAAGTATTTTCTTATTATCTCTGACTAAATATCTATGCGGGCTAAGCAGAAAGGCAAAATTTGAATACCATTTCCTGCTGCTGTAGGAGCAAATTGTAATATCGTGGCAGTTATCACAAAGGAGAGATTGTAGATACAGAAACACTTTTTGGGACTGTACAGACCTATATACCATATAATAGACACAACCTACAGTTTCAGAAATTCACTGTAGAGAAAAAAAATCGTTTGGCACATAGGATGACTCATGCTTTTATTTTTTTCTTAATACTTGAAGCATTATATATCCATCTGTTGAAGAAAAGGTGACTTTTGTGTTTTGATAAGCCATTAGGAATATCCATTACATAAATATCTGATGGAGCCAAACAAGGATTTGGCACGGTGTCCTCGGACTCCTTTTTTGTACCAGGGATTAATGATGCTACTAGATATATGATGCCAGGAATTTTGTCCATTTTCAAACATCTGGCAGACTCTTAGCCTGAACAATTTGAAAACTTCCAGAAAGGCAATTTAAGAGGTCGTAAGTGAGCCTCATGGCAAATGACCATGTCACAGGGACATGATTCAGCTTCTACTGAAGGCAATGAAAATCGTTCCACGTACCTCAAAGGGAGCCAGATCAGGCTATTGCTACACGTGTTGCAGGTAAATTCTTCTTTCCTCAAGCCACAACAAGAATGCTGAGTCCTCTATAACTATGGTCTTACAGAACTGTTAAAGCAAGGAAAATTGACCTATGACAACTTACAACTAGAAAATATATATAGAATATATTTCTAACATTAACAATGTTGCTATCAATGCATTAAAGGCCTTGCCTTACCTGAGAAATGTTGCTGAACTTTGCCTTCATTGGTCAAGAGGTCACTATTGTAAATAATAAAAGGTGGGAGTGAGTGTGTGTGTGTGCGGGTGTGTTTGTTACTCTCTACATGTCACAATGTATATCTAACTAGCACACCATTCCTAACGTGAGAGTGCCCAGAGACCTCCATGTGGATCTGAGCTGTGCTATGAATACACAGGATCACACAGTTCTTACTCAGACAAATTTATACTCTAAGTAGTGATATGCTGTAACTGAGGTGCTTGTTTGCTATGCTCTGGTGATTTCCATCTGCAGAATGGAAATAAGTCTAGCACTTCAAAGACCTGAGATTATTTACTCAACATCTTCTAACGCATTATGCACATCAAAAGACAAGATAACTGAATGATAATACGCAAGGATGTTGCATAAACAGTTTTAAAGCATTGCTTATGAAAATACTGTGTGGTAGGACCAGATAGTGCATCTGCTTGCAGAAGACAGTGTACTCCAGGAAATTTTAATGGGTCAAAAATTAAAAGGCACAAGTAGGAAGCCATAAAAAAAGGCCTGAGTATTATTTCCCCCAATTTAACAGAGACTCAAACAGAAATCTATAAGATATATCATTATTCAGATCAGCTGGAGAAGCAGGAAAGCAGAGTACTGTGTCAGGAGAAAGGAGGAACTATGTAACAAAAATCATCAAAACCAAATTATCTCCTTGGTTCACCTCTGAAAAATATTTCAAGATTTCAATTAGGTTCCTTAAATCTCTACACAGAATTCAAAAAATGTCTTCATGTCATTCATAGACATGAAAGGTAATGGAGTATAAATCTGTAGTGTACTACCGATTTGTCTATCATAAAAAAAGAAAAGTCCTAGAATCTGTGACTCTTGAGTATTAAAGCCTTTCTAACCAAATATGATTATCTGTTTTGCCTAGGTTCCCATTTTATACCCCATCACAGAATAAAGGGCAAACTGAGGAAAAGGGAGCATCATGAAGCAGCCACGTTACTAAGCCCAGGAAATAGAATAAATTCTATGGTAAGTTTCAATAACGAAATTTCTGTTTAATGAGAAAACATCTCTGTTCTCAGTTCTAGATAAGGGGTTTTAGGATTTGGGATTATTGGCTCCCCCTTGGAGGGGCAGCTTTATTTCTCCCCGAGCTGGGGATACTAGCCGCCAAACTGTCCTCACCACGTGGAACAAGTGTTCTCAATGGGAATCTTTCCTCACAGAGTGCAGCGCATATTTCCTTGTCTTTTATCAGGTTAAGGAAATGAATGAAATACTCTGTCTCTGTTTTGTATGGAAAGATATTTTTGTTTAAAAAGGAACTTCATATCTACTAGTGTTTTTCAAATCTGGTTGACATGGTTTCTAACACTATTTCAATCTAAGTTTGTCTATTTTAAAGTTTTAGAAGCAGATGGAAATTTTCAATTGAACCGTATTTTTCCTCTCCTTTGTAGATTTTCCCCCTTTCTGGTTTAATTCCAAATGCCAGTTGAAGTAGGCTAATAATCCAAGAGAAAAAAGGAAAAAAGGAAAAAAACAAATAACCAGTTCAATGTCACACATCATTTATAACTGAGTTGGCAACTTGTGATACTTTTCATCAAAATAAGACTGCCTGGTGTTATACTCTGTATTGGTTCTTACATGTGCAAAAAGTCTCATTCTGGAGCACTTACTGTTATGAAGTTTTCTCTTTTAAGCCTATTTGTCTTGTAGAATAACAAGATACTTCAGTTAAAGAAAAACCATTTTGGTTTTTTTTTGATGCCTCACTTATTTAATAGAGGTAAAACAGATTATTAAATCATGACTAGTAGCATAATATATATGTATATACATTATCCTTTATCTATAACTGAAAGGTTAAGAATTTGTGTCTTTACCACATAGTGTTACCTAATAGAGAGTTTTCTGGAATATTTTTAATGATGTGGGTGGTAATGGTGATTAATGTAAAAGACACAAAGAGCTTTCTCATAGTCTTTTCCCACAGATTTAATATTTCCGTGTTCAAACTTGCCCATTGATCGAAAAACAGAAAGTGATGCTAGACTATACCAGAAAATCGTTACACAAATCCTGCAAACTTGGGCTTGCTCTTCCAAGCCAGTAATCACTACAGGAGTCACTGGATACCAGATGTGGACAGTGGATGTGATTTTCAACACCTGTTACAGAAAGCGGCATTCAAGGAGGTGAGGAAAGGAGCCTGTCTGTAGCTCTAGGGCTCTGGGGCCTTGTGCTGGCCACAGGCAAGGACAATGGCAGATGTGGAAAGCACAGTGAATGTGCCAGTCAGTTGTAATCTGCCAGAATTTTGCCTAGGACCATATCTACTCTGTAGAGCAGGCATGCACAGTGATGTGCTTTGCAGTCCTGACCCTGTTCCCCCAGGTGGGACTCCTGGGCCTGGCTGCTGCACCTGGGTTCCCTTCCCATGGGAATCAAGGTGCAGAGCAGGAAGGTTGCGCGCAATCACCCTAACCTGCAATTTCTAGAGCATCTCCAGGTCCCAAACACTAGACACAGCTTAGGAAATCATCATACGTTTGCAGACAAGAGTAAATTTATTCCCTTTTGTCCTGAGCTTGGGGAAGTGAAAAGTGCACTAAAGCTTACCCATACCTATGCAAAGTATGAATTTAATGGGAGCTGAAAGCTTTCAACTTCTACCCAGAGGCAAGTATGAAATGTTAGTTTAGAATGCTTGGTGGAATTTGCCCAAATATAAATGAATGTGACAGTGGAGGTATGCTCTATTTAACAGTTAAGCTAGGCTTGTGTCTAGGCTAGTCAGGCTGAGCCCTGATCTCTGGACCACTCCTATTGCTAATGTCCTGCCCCTCGCTCTGGCATCTCCTACTCCCACCTCTGCGTCCACAAAGCCTGTGCAACGAGGAGGTTGAACTTCCTCCTGAGTGCAGAGAGGGCAGAGGGCCACAAATTGCAATCTGAAAAGCACCCAGTTGGTGACCATCTCTTGCTAAGAGCAGAGGTGTTATGAATACCCTAATCTTGTGCCCACAGTGCAGCATAAGCCACATTTTTGTCCCTATGATGCAATAGAGGAAGACTGCTCACTTAGTCAAGCTCCAAGCATAGCAGACAGCCAGCAATGATCAGCACTGTCTCCATCTAAGCCCTAGAGCTCAGACATATGCCCAACTGCAGCCTCGTGTGGAAACACCAGCAATGAGACCTGAGACTCACCAGGAATAGTCTCTGGATTCAGGGTGGGCTATATGTGCCACATCAAATGGAACTAGGCTCCTTCCAGGATAAATGCCACGGCTTTATAGTGGGTATGCAAAAGACTATATCCTCTGTGGGCTGGGACAAGTAATGTGCACTAAATTACATAGACACAATTCTTCTGTTTCCCAGATCCTTTCTCATCCTTTCTGTCTATTATTCAAACAGTTCACAGAATCCCGAGGATAATAAACTTATTCTTTTGCTCTGACATAGGGTACAATAAGAAATGAATGAAATTTCACACAGTCATTAACCTAGGGTCAGTGGCCATCTGAATTTGAGTGAGGCAATCCTGATTTTTGGTGGAAAATATCTTCAGGGCAGTCTGAGGGAACAAATATTTAAATGCTATAGACATGTAGCAAACACGTTAGTGGTCACCAAGTGTACACTGGCTAGCTACTTAGTGAGACATTACTTCAGGGACAACACACTGAACTCCATTCAGGTCCTGTATTGTTAAAAAAGCAAGCAGAAATAGACCCTAAATCATAATTTTCAAAAGTAAGCCAAGGAGAAAGCCACCGCAGGTCCCCGGACATGCCTAGTGCCACCTCTCTCTCTCTTCTCTCTCTCTCTTTCTCTCTCTCTCTCTCCACTGACTGCAAAAGAATTTGATGAGATGAAGATAGCTTCACTGCAAGTCCTTCTGGGAATATATCGCTAGCTCTATGCATACATTAGAAATCTTGTGCCAGGAAGTCAATTATTCTCAAGCCACAGTCCTATACTCCTGCCTCTGTCTGAACTAGCATTGATACTAAAGCTTCCCCGGAAAAGAGAATTCCTTTCATCATACGAGCCACAGACATCTTTCATGATAGGGGTTAGTTCCTACTTTACCCAAAATCTCATTGCCAATATACCCTACTGTATACTGTGCAAATGAAACATATCTTATTTGCAATGAGTATATTATGCCCACTTTTTTTATTCTTTCATAATAACTACTTTCCAATGAAATGTAGCACACTGTGATCACCTTTAAGAAAGCTGCCCTTCCCGTACTTCAGTATCAGGGAGAAGTTATTTCTTGATCTGAGTACAGAAGATCATAAACCTCACTGGAGAAATCCTAATCAACTCTTGTACACATGTGCTCCTTTGGATGGTGTCTGTTGACAAAACTGCCATAGCTATCTTGATACCTTTGTTCCTTTGTTATTTTTGGACTTTTTTTCCCCCTTGTTTATTCGATGAGCCTTGCTCATTCAATGATATTTAGCACAACTTCAGATATCGAGGATGTTTTGTGACTACCCAATCCGTCTGTGGTGCTCAATAGTGTAAACTTATAATATTTTAATTTAAAGCTGTTAGCCTTTAAATCCCTTCAGTTTTTCAAGCTGAATAAAGGGTTAGACCAATCATTTGAAATCTGATTGCTCAGCTATACCCTGGGCAGCAAACTAAATTTGTTTAAGACTAATTCTATTTCAGGCTTGAGAATTTTGGTCATCAAAGGTTGCTTCAATAATCATGTTAGCTTTGCATTGGAACAGATGCTTCTAATTGTAGGACTAAAGTCCTCAATTGAAGTCTTTACTCAGATGAAGTCTTTATTCAGACAAAATTTCAATTTACCCCTTCAAACACAAGCTAGCACACTCTGAGAGAGCAGTGAAGGAACAGAGACTGAGCTACCATTCTGCACTGGAATTTATCATGATAGTGCATGCATGACATCAGCTTTCTAACCAGAAAATTCAATCATGTCATTTAAAATATCTAAGAAAAAAGATCACAGTTTCCAGGGATGGGAAGATACTAAAAATTTTTTTTATTATATGTTCTAAGACAAGTTAGTATGGAAAGTCTGGAGAGTAGTTTGAACTTGTGCTTTTACTGCAACTTCAGCTGCACAGCTTATGGTTGCAGCAAGAAGAAATGAAGATTTGGCTGAGGGTAATCTAATAGCAAATAGTAAAAATGTCATTCTAGCAAGACAGGTTCTAATCTGCAGAAGGTCAGAAGGAAATACCATGAAAAGTGTAACCCTCTCTACGTTCCCACCCTTTCTGTGAAAATGAGTCAGTGAATCAACCACACAAAGTGTTCAACCAATTTTGACTCTCCTTGCTTAAGAAGAGTTCATTTCTGTAGTGTTGTAACACAACAGCTTGCTATCACATCTGCCTTGATAATTTTTTTCTTTTCGTCATAAGAATCAACTCCTTAGTCTGATATTTTGATATTCCACTACAGCTGGACACAGCTATAGCTTGTATAAGAAAAAGTTAAATTGGACATAGGTGGAGTTGGCTTGGACGCTGCCTGAGAAAGGATACCTGCTCATACCCAGTGAAGATGAGGCACAAGGATAGAAGTACCTGGGGCTAGAGGAAAGCAGGAATAGAGGAAAAGGCTAGGCAAGGGGACCAGGAGGGAGATAGGGCAGGCAACCCAAGACAGACCAGGCTGGGACAGATACCCTCCAGCATATTGAGTAAGGAGATTGGGACTACAACGAGATGCCTCAGCGTGTGCTGCTCTGCATGAGAATGGGAGCAGGCCTGACTAGTTAAGGAGACAGGAAGTAGAAGGGTGAATCAGGGTGAGAAAGACACAAAAATCAGGATGTGCACAAGTTAAAAGAACAGGGAAGTGTATTAGCTAGAACAGACCTCTGCAGAGGTTCGAGCTCAGATTCCAGAGCTGCTTCCTCTAAAACTGCAAGCAGCACGCCTCTCCGCCTTCACTGAGACGATACCCTCCTCTCTGTCTAGCACTTGCTCTGTCAGAGGTCCACGCATAGATCTAAACATTGCAATCCTATGGAAGCCTGTAGGGCTTCCTTGCTTGTTTGTTAAATCAAAAATCAAGGAAATTGATGTCAAGGCACTGAGCACCCAGGCCCAGGCCCCCATTTCAGCCCAGCCCAGGGGTGTCAGTCCCTGCCCCATGACACTGTAGGTGCCTGTCCCAGCCTGGTCTCCTGCCCTGCTGGCTTGCCAGTTGGACTTCCAAGGTTGACCCTAGGCCTGACTTGTCACCTCACCTGGGCTGATGCCCGTAAGGGTGCTGCCCTGCTAGGGTTGGGGTTGCTCCGGCTCCAGTTCCTTCCTGGAGCAGCCCCACTCTGCCTGCTCCCTTTCACACACTTTCACTTTCACACAGACACAATCCCATCAAAACAGCAAAGTCAAACACTTGGAAATATGGAAAGGCTACAGATAACCTTAATCTGAGTTTGGGCTCTTCCTTTGGGACTGCTTTGTGAAATGTGGCACAGAAAATCCTGTGAGAAAATGAATACTTTGGCCTTCTATAAAAAGTGTGTATAGCGTAGAGTGACAAAGGCAGTGTCACCCAACAAACATCAAAGTAAAATGCTAACAGTGTTCTAAAACAAGTTTTGTGCATGCATCGAAATGAGAACATAGACTGGTTTAGGATGAATTATTGTATAAATGGCAGTGCTTCAACTAATAGTCAAAATAAATCAAAATAACTTCCCTCTTTCAGTGTTCCCTTATCACAAGTGGAAAAGAATTTCTTCAGTTTCAGAAATTATGTCAATCTAGATTGTTTGCTTAACCTGAATCTGCCTCAAGATGAGTCAGTTCTGATCTATCAAGGTTATATGTGGTTTGGGTTTTACCTCAGCAATGCTGTAGCTGTGTTTTCAGGTCTGGCTGTATTTTAACTCCCACACTGCACCTGAATGGTTTTATGGCATCCACCTACAGGGTGACTGTCTTAGATAAAAGAAGTCTGCAGTTAAGTCTTTTCAGCTTTTGCATTTAGGTATGACACAGTCAATATTCCTTCCAAAAATCATATTAACTGTGAAACATGCTATAAGAATAATTTCCTGAAAGATGTTTGGAAAAAATAGGCCTAAATAAACCAAATACATAGACTTAGATTTTGGGTTCCAGTGAAAAAGAGCTAATTTCCTGAAATCTGTAATGTTCTGTTACAGTCCTTATCGCATCGCTTTTGTTCATTTCCAAGAATAAGAGATAGATATCATGTCTGTCATCTACCACATCATCTGATGTGATAATGTCTTATGTTTCTAACTCTGATATGAATCATCCTTCAAGTAAAGCTATGGCACTGAATTAACTGCTCCTGTACAGGATTTAGGCATACAAATTAGGTTGCTGCCATAAATTTGAATTATGGCACAGGAAATACCAAACTTATCCACTCTCCCACTAGTAAAACCAAAATGCTTATCTAGATTATATGCCCTGAAGTGACTGATGCATGACAAATCTAAATTATGTTTTTTATCCTGGACCTGCTCCACCAAGAAAAACTACTGGATCCTAGGCAAAAAATGTTTTCTGGTGATAAGCTACATTTTTAAGAAGCTTTAGCATAAGCCAATTAGAAATGCTTACTGTGTTATGCGGTAGGTCAGCAACACTTCTTCGTCTGCTTGCCTCAGGCCTTCCTCTCACCCCTAAGCTCTAACTCGACATTGATTATTACCTCCTCCTTGGACCAAATTGGCTAAGAAAATGCTGAGAAGTCAGCTGAAACACTGAAATGGTTTCGACTTTAAAATAAGACTTCACATTTTATCTACTAGCAGTGGGTGCCTACAAAATGAGGAAGAGGCAGAAAGCAGCTTTTTGAGTACGAGAGAAGGCTAGTTAGAAAATTATATTACAGCATGTTGAGTACTGTATATAAAAATATATATATCACATGCGTTGTTAAACCAAATTTTAAAAGAAGATGGAGAAAAAGAAGCAGTCAGGGGTTGCTGAATTGCGGCAGCCCAGTCGAGGCACGGCTGCTGCGGCTCTGTGCCCCCGGTGCAGCCAGTAACAAGGCTGAGCATGCAGTCCCAGAACGCACACCCACACAAACACACCCACACAACGCGTGTACATATACACTCGGCTGGCCACAGCAATCAGCGCACTCACCCTCAGCACACACAAGCACAAACAGCTCCATCCTATCTCCCTTTCTGGCTGATCACCACGAAGGTCCGCTAGTGCGAAATGCATACACGCAGGTACAACGTGGCCTTGGGTGCTCAGTTCGCCCCATAGCTCCCTGGTTCCCCAGTGTCCCAGTCCCTGGCACCGGGTCATGGGGCTGCAGTCTTGCTCCAGCTGCAGGCACAGACCAGCCCACACAGGGACACATGATTCCCCATCTCTCCCAGACCTCACAGGCTCTCCAGGACCTCTTGGGCCCTCTGGTACCCAACTCCTCTAGCTGTCTTGCACACAGACACACGCATATGTTATGACTTCTTTGATACCTGGCTCCCAAACCACTTCTGCTCACTGGCCACTCGGGCTTGGTACTTGCTAGCTATCACACACTGACATACGACCCCTTACTTGCTCTGGTTGCTGGCAACACAGACACAAGAGCTCCAAGACCAATGGTCCTACTCCAGTTCCTGGCCCTTAGACCTCCAGACACACATATGCACACAGAAGAGAATCTCCTCAGTCAGGAAAACAGTTAGAAATGGAGTTTAATAAAACAGGACAGACTGTGCTGATCAGACTCAGGGCATGGCCAGACAAGCATACTGACTGGCCACCTATTTGCACTCAACCAGCCCCTTCCGTCCCTTTATCCTGCTGTTTTCCCATGCTCTCCAAACTGCCTTTATCCCTCCCTTTTCCTGCCTTTGGTTCTTCCCCTAGATATCTCATAATAAGTCTTATACACTCTCAAATACTTTTTCCCTGAGTCCCATAGTGTGTCCTGTACCCCGTAGGCAGTAAGCCCTTCGGTCTGTGAGATGCTCCAGAGAGTGGTT
Source organism: Struthio camelus (assembly GCF_040807025.1). NCBI lineage: Eukaryota > Metazoa > Chordata > Aves > Struthioniformes > Struthionidae > Struthio > Struthio camelus. Next base: position 34,254,514 of record NC_090943.1, on the reverse strand, counting down.
CCTGCTGACTCCCAGCGACAAGTTTCACCCTCCCAGTGGCAGGTGTCACCCCAGGCCCCAGGGCTGATGGCTGCCCTCTGGCAGCCCCAGGAGGAGCCCATGCCTCTTTCTTTGACTGGGTTGTCAGGGTCCTCCCTTGCTGTTTTGCTTCTATGCTCCTGCATGTGAGTGGAGGCGAGCCTTTTACAGACTGATCATTCTCCTGAGACAAGACGAGGAGTAGGTGAGTCAGGGGATTTTTGGGGGGTTCCCCCACCTGGCGTTGTTCCTCTGGGCTCCTGTGCGTGTGAGCAGCCTTTTGTCACATAACCTAGCAGAAGCATTTGTGCTGATCAGCCCTGATGCTGATCATGTAGCTCTGTGAAGCTGAGCCTTGATGAGTCCCTGTTAATCATAGCAAGGAATGCAGGACAAAGCACTCAGCTAGCAAGGCCATGGTAAGCCCCTGACGTCAGCCTTTAAAAGGCAATTGGAATAGTGCAAGCAAAAGAAGTCACCAGTTCAGCCTGAATCTTAAAAAGGACTCTGTCGTTATGAACACAATGAGAAATCAAAAATACCACAAGAGACCTGAGGCAAAAATCTCTAAGGCCATGTTCGCAGCACAAGAGTCCCACAAACTAGAGCAAAAGCAGATGCCAAGATGACATGTGACATTTGGAAAAAGATACAAGAGACTCAGTGGTTTATATCTCTTTGCTTGAGTTTGCATTGCCATTCAAGTGTGCAAAACCTGGGCAAACACAAAGACATGAGAATCACTAGGTCAGAGCAATCACTCCTGCAATAAAGAGCAGCAGGAGATTATTGAACTACCATTTTGCACCGAAAGCAGAAGGGACTTGCATTATTTTTGCTAGAGATCTGTAAGTCAATGTAGCAAAGACCTGCAGACCCACATCAAAACATAGAGCACCAGAGAAATATTACTAGTGTATATAGGTCAAAATAGCTCAACCACAGGAGCTCATTCACAGACTAACCCTCTCCTCCCCCAGGCCGCTGGAGCAGTGATAACTCTTGGCCACTCTGCACCAAGCACCATATGCATCGAATATTACATGCCCCCAGTCTCTCACTTTACCCCCTTAATGTGAAGGCAAAAGTAGCAACTGTTTTTGATTGCTTTGTCCTCAGCTGTTTCCAAATGCAGAGGACGATACTGACTGTTGGGGCTGACTGGCTAGTCTACATCCCCTTGACACGGCATCCATGGAAGGATGGTCCAGCTCTGTTGGGTCACACTGGTTCGGGTAATAGAGTGCTTGCGAGTATTTGAGATTCCCTTTCCTGGCAATGTCAACTGTTATTTGTTAATTGTTTTATATTCTGTTAGAGAAAAGTTGGAGGGAAGAGTACCTTTAAGAGGCTCTGATACCAGTTGCTTTGAACCACTTATATGTTAAGCCTTAGCCTTTTGTTATACAGTGATTCTTAGTTAGACTGTAGACAAAGACAAAATTAAACTTATGAGGCTGTACTTAACTTGCATTCTGTAACACATTTCTTTCCCCCATCACCACCCTCTGTCCTTGTTCCTCCTGGTTGTCCAGACAGCATGTAACACACCATAACTCCCTTACAGTCTCTGTAGCTGTGTTTGCTCCCTGTGGAAAATGAGACATAGCTACCTGGGGGTGGTACCTGCCCAGGTCTCACTGCAGAGCAGGGATATACATGGTCAGGGCACAGGCCTGGGAGGAGCTGAGTCACAGCCTGAGAGACTCCTTGGCTCCAAGGAACTGCTGAATGCTACACAACACTTTGTGACCTTAGCCATCTTTCAAAATGGTCCTCAGTCCTCCTGTGCGGGCAAAATGTAGGTAAAACGCCGCAGTCAGCAGCATCCAACTATAAATACATCCCAGTGAAAGCAATGGAGAAAGGCTTCCTGTCACTTTGGACAGTGAGATATATTACAGGGAAAATTAATATGCCGTCTGTGTCCTCTATGTCTTGACCAACTTTACCATTTCTGTAGAACTTCTTACAGAAAGTAAGAAGCTGTTCCCTAAATGGCAACAGGGCAGAAAGGAAAGAGAAAGAAAGGATAAAATCAGATCATTGTTTTTTCTCCTCAAAACATGTAGTTTCAACAAAATTCTTTCACGGGGCATTTCACTATCGTTAGCAGTAGGGAAAAATAAAAAAAAAAAGCAATCTCATCTGTTTTCACTGTAGCCTCCAGTTCTGTCATTCTGTTACTTTTCACATAAATTTTTATAAAATAGTGCTGATGTGCATTCATCTCTGGCTGCTCTGGGAGACATCACCTTGGGGCCACCAGAGCAGCTTTTCACTGCTGAGTGTGTTACTCTCCAGCTTGCAAAAGCATATTCCATTATTGCGCAGCCAACAGAGGCAGTGAACCGACACAGCAGTTTGCGCAGCAGTGTCTGGGCTCTGCCTGGGCCTTTTGCGGGCCTTGTTGGAAGTTGTGGAGACTTTCTGGGGACCCCCGAGGAACTAGACAGTGCTTGCTGCTAGCAGGAAGGGAGAGCTAGGCAAAGACAACTGCAGGGGGCCTTGACTTACCTTCTCCTGGGAAGTTCTAGCTAGGTGGGGCTGCTGCTAACGAGCTCTCTGGGGTGTTGTTTCAGGTGGCTCCTGATTGGGTGGGTCAAGCACCCTTGTGAGTCACTGCTAGGCAGAGGCCTATATAAGAGCCAGGCCTAGCAAACAGCTCCCAGAGTGCAGCCAACAGAGGTAGCAGTTTGTGCAGAAGGGTGCCAGAAGGCAAAGAAGGCACCTCTCCATTTTGCACAGTGGTGTGTCCTTCCCCGGGCATGGTCATGACACGCCGCAGAGCACGTTCCCCAGTGGCTGTTGGAGGTGCTGCATCAGCTGTGTCTGAGGCCTCAACCCAGACAGACCCTCTGACAGCAGATGTAGCCCCTACAGGTGTCAGGCTGCAGGGAGTGCCTGGGGCCCCTCTGTGAGGCCTGGGCTGACAGTCAGCTCTCCTGTGTGAGGTGTGCTGTGGTTGACCAGTTGTGTCACCAGATAAAGGAGTTACGGGAGGAAGTTAGTAGGCTGCGTAGCATCCGAGAGGATGAGCAGGAGATTGACAGGGTATCCTCAGAGACTGTGCAGCTCCAGGAGTCCCCTGCCCCCACTGCAGCGGAGTTGTCAGAGGGCTCAGCACCGTGTGTAAAGGTGCATCATAACGCTGTTGAAGAGGGCTGGAAGCTGGTGACCTTGTAGAAGGAGAAAGGCTCTTGCTCCTCCTGAAGACTTACCCTTGAAGAACAAGTTTAGCGCCCTCCAAGCTGAGGAGGAGCTGGGCATGGCTCCAAGGGAGGCAACTAGCCTGTCAGACCCTGTGCCATGCAGGAACACCCAGAAGAAGCAGCGAGTGATTGTTGTGGGTGACTCCCTGATGAAGGGGGCAGAGGCACCTATCTGCTGACCTGACCTCTTGTCCAGAGAGGTTTACTGCCTGCCAGGGGCTCAAATAAGAGATGTCATGGAAAGACTGCCAAGGCTTGTCCATGCATCGGACTACTACCCTCTGCTGATCTTCCATGTGGGTGCTAACAACATGAAAGGCAAATTGGAAACCATCAAATGGGACTTCAGAGCTCTGGGAATGGTGGTTAAGGGGGTCTGGGTCTGGGAGCCCAGGTTGTTTTCTCCTCAGTCCTGCCTGTGAAGGGGAAGGATGGGAGGAGGAGTAGATGGGTTTTCCAAGTTAACAGCTGGCTGTGCTGCTAGTGTTAGCAACAGGGTTTTGGTTTCTATGACCATGGAACCCTGTTTGAAGATCAACAGCTGATGGGGAGCGATGGGATCCACCTTACCAAGCGGGGCACACGCGTCTTTGCCCACAGATTGGCCAGCCTGGTAAGGAGGGCTTTAAACTAGGCAAGATGGGGGAAGGGGAGTGGTATAGTGGCAGGGGAGTCAGTAAAACACTACTCAAGTCAGGATGCCTCCAGTGGGTGCATACAGCCAGGGGAGTCAGCACGGGACATGGCTATGGAGGATGCTCTTGCACCTCTCCTGGGAAGCTTGCATGCTTGACTGGCTCTCTGAAATGCCTGTATACCAATGCACGCAGCATGGGGAATAAACAGGAAGAGTTAGAGATCTGTGTGCGGTTGCAGGGCCATGATCTCATTGCAGTTACAGAGACATGGTCGGATAGTTCACATGACTGGAATGCTGTCATGGATGGCTACGTGCTTTTTAGGAAAGACAGGCCAGGAAGGCGAGGGGGTGGAGTTGCTCTTTATGTGAGGGAGCAACTAGAATGTATGGAGCTCTGCCTCAGGGTGGATGAAGAGCAAGTTGAGAGCCTATGGGTAAGGATTAAAGGGCAGGCTAACATGGGTGACACGGTTGTGGGGGTTTGCTACAGGCCACCTGACCAGGAGGAAGCTGTCGATGAGGCCTTCTACAGACAGCTGGAAGTAGCCTCATGATCACAGGCCCTGGTTTTCATGGGAGACTTCAACCACCCTGACATCTGCTGGCAAGACAGCACAGCTAGGCACAAACAGTCAAAGAGGTTCCTGCAAAGCATTGATGATAACTTCTTGACCCAGGTGGTGGAGAAGCCAATGAGGAGAGGTGCATTGCTAGACCTTGTACTAACAAACAAAGAAGGTCTAGTTGGAGAGGTGAAGGTTGGGGGCAGCCTTGACTGCAGTGACCATGAGATGGTGGAGTTCAGGATCCTACGAGGAGGGAGCAGGGCAATGAGTAGGACTGCAATCCTGGACTTCAGGAGCGCTAACTTTGGCCTCTTGAGGGACCTACTTAGGGGAATCTCATGGGGTAGGGCCCTAGAAGGAAGAGGGGTGCAAGACAGCTGGTTAATATTCAAGCATCAACTCCTCCAGGCTCAAGATGGGTGCATCCCTCAGAGTAAGAAATCCAGTAAAGTGGGCAGGAGACCTGCATGGATGAGCAAGGAACTCCTGGCCAAACTCCAGCAGAAGAAGGAAGTGTACAGAATGTGGAAAAGGGGACAGGCCACTTGGGAGGAATACAGGGACGTTGTCAGAGTGCGCAGGGATGCGACAAGGAAGGCTAAGGCCCAGTTGGAATTAAATCTGGCAAGGGATGTCAAGGACAACAAGAAGGGGTTCTTCAAATACATCAATAGCAAAAGGAAGACTAGGGAAAACGTGGGCCCGTTGCTAAATGGGGTGGGTGCCCTGGTGACAAAGGATACAGAGAAGGCAGAGTTATTGAATGCTGCCTTTGCTTCAGTCTTCACTGCTAAGGCCAGTCCTCAGGAATTCCAGACCTTGGAGACAAGAGAGGAAGTCTGGAGAAAGGAAGACTCTCCCTTGGTTGAGGAGGATCAGGTTAGAGATCTTTTGTCCAAACTTGACATCCATAAATCCATGGGCCCTGATGGGATGCACCCATGAGTGCTGAGGGAGCTGGCGGATGCTATTGCTAGGCCACTCTCCATCATCTTTGAAAGGTCCTGGAGATCAGGAGAGGTGCCTGAGGACTGGAAGAAAGCCAGTGTCACTCCAGTCTTCAACAAAGGGCAAGAAGGAGGAGCCAGGAAACTACAGGCCTTTCAGCCTCACCTCCATCCCTGGAAAGGTGATGGAACAGCTCCTCTTGGAGGTCCTCACTAAGCATCTGGAGGACAAAAAGGTGATGAGGAGTAGTCAGCATGGATTTCCCAAAGGAAAATCATGCTTGACCAATCTGATAGCCTTCTGTGATGGAATGACTGGCTGGGTAGATGAGGGCAGAGCAGTGGATGTTGTCTCCCTGGACTTCAGCAAGGCTTTTGACACTGTCTCCCATCACATCCTCCTAGGTAAACTCAGGAAGTGTGGGCTAGATGAGTGGACGGTGAGGTGGCTTGAGAACTGGCTGGAGGGCTGAGCTCAGAGGGTTGTGGTCAGTGGTGCAGAGTCAAGCTGGAGGCCTGTAGCCAGCGGTGTCCCCCTGGGGTCAGTCCTGGGTCCAGGCTTGTTCAGCATATTTCATCAGTGACCTGGAGGAAGGGACAGAGTGCACCCTCAGCAAGTTTGCTGAGGATACGAAACTGGGGGGAGAGGCTGACACACCAGAAGGCTGTGCTGCCATTCAGAGGGACCTGGACAGGCTGGAGAGGTGGGCGGAGAGGAACCTCATGAAGTTCAACAGAGGCAAGTGCAGGGTCCTGCACCTGGGGGAGGAAGAACCCCATGCAGCAGGACAGGCTGGGGGCTGACCTGCTGGAAAGCAGCTCTGCCGAGAAGGACCTGGGAGTGCTGGTGGACAACAAGTTAAGCGTGAGCCAGCAATGTGCCCTTGTGGCCGGGAGGGCCAACGGCATCCTGGGGTGCGTTAGGCAGAGTGTTGCCAGCAGGTCGAGGGAGGTGATCCTCCCTCTCTACTCAGCCCTGGTGAGGCCTCACCTGGAGTACTGTGTCTGGTTCCGGGCTGCCCAGTACAAGAGAGACATGGCACTCCTGGAGAGAGTCCAGCGGAAGGCTGCAAAGATGCTGAGGGGACTGGAGCATCTCTCCTCTGAAGAAAGGCTGAGGGAGCTGGGCCTGTTCAGCCTGGAGAAGAGAAGACTGAGAGGCAATCTCATAAACGTGTATAAGTATCTGAAGGGGGAGTGTCAAGAGGATGAGGCCAGCCTCTTCTCCGTGGTGCCCAGCAACAGGGCAAGAGTCAATGGGCAGAAACTGAACCACAGGAAGTTCCATCTGAACGTGAGGAAAAACTTCTTCACTGTGAGGGTGACAGAGCACTGGCACAGGTTGCCCAGAGGTAGTGGAGTCTCCTTTGCTGGAGATATTCAAAACCCATCTGGATGTGATCCTGGGAAACATGCTCTAGAGGACCCTGCTTGAGCAGGGGGAGTTGGACTACATGATCTCCAGAGGTCCCTTCCAACCTCAATCATTCTGTGATTCTGTGATTGCCAGGTACCACACACTTGCATTATACTTCTAAGACAATGTCAGGCTGGCATCACCCAAAAGTGCAGCCATGGCCAAGAATATGAGCACAGCAATGATCTTGTCAAATGCTGAAGAAAACCTGTTAATATGCTAGAATACTGCTCAGTGAAGGACAGAGAGCTACACCACCTTGTAATCACTATATAGTGCGAAGAAGTGAGTAAAAATACTCCCTCTCCTTGTTGTACCACTCAGCTCTGCCCTAGCATCTTGTGTCTCTGTGTGTCCTTTACCTTTCTTAGCCACAGCATGTAAAAAAGGCTGTGCTGATATAGAGTCAGTATGATATTTTTCAATGCTCAAATATTCCAGGAGCATTATCTTAGAACATCAGAAAGTACTTTTTAGAAGGTGACTCACAGAATGTCATTTTAGGTTCCTCTTTAGTTTTCTTTGTCCTGGAATCCTAGAAAGTACATGCCACATTATGTTCTGTCATGACACCCCTGTGAAAAATGGAATACTAACCCAAGAAACTATTGCATGAAACTTTGCACACCTGCATGCCTTTTCCTCTAGCAGGGAAGCTGAAGTGGTCACCAGGTTCACAGTCTCAGAGATCCCTCAGATCCACAAGCAAGGAGTCAACAGGTCCCCAGGGGAGTTTTCTTTCTCAAAATTGTTATGAATCAAAATAAATGCCCAGCTTTATTTGTGATCAGAAATTTTCTAAGTCAGTACAAAAAGCTGTTTCTGTCTCACCTGCCAACTTCATTCCTATAATCCCAGTGCCATAGGCTCTCAGCAAAAATACAGCCACATGATTTAGAGGTGAATGGATACCATGAACCACTGACCACAGATAAGATCTTCTGGATCTATGGAGTGGAAGAAACAGAGGTATGTTCCAGCATGCAAAGGCCCCAGGGTGAAACGGCATTCTGCTGCTGAAATGCAGAATGGCACCATACCTGTCTTGAGGACCCTCAGGCCCCAGGCGTTATGAATGCTGTGCTTCAGCTGTCATAAAGCAAAGAGAAAGTAAACGCACCTTTCACCTTTTGCAAAGTCATTGATAGACATCATCTTTCTGCATGACAGTAAATCATAAGCAATTTAAATTTCTGATTTAATCAGGAGGCTATAGATAGTTTGTCAACAGCAGACCACACAGTACTTCTCAGGAGGAAGTGACAGTCTCCAAGTCCTTGAAGATGTGTGACTGAGGTGGCAAATAGAGAACTGCAAAAGATATAAGTGCAGTTTTGCAGCCTCCTTCAGTGACTCTCTTTCCTCTTCCCTTCCCCTCATGGGCCTGTTAAACAGCTGATTGAATTACAGAAAGACTCTTTCTGTACTTGCTCTATTTTTTATATTCTTGCTAAGCATCTCCTGCTAACCACTGTTGTCAGCAACCACTGTTGCTGACAAAATATTGAGTTCAGGAGATCAGAGGTTTGACTCGCTATGGCCATTCTGATGTTAGCTTTTCACCCATTTTATGTCACTTGCTCAAAAGAGAAGGCTCACCTCTTCTTGGCTCTTGCACTCAGAATATTGTTGGCACCTAGGTAAGCGGGTTTTAAACTAACCTGTCAGCATAGCGGAACTTTGCAGTCACACTTTCACAGAGCAGGACAGGGAAAAAGAGCGGAACCCTGGGAAATCAAGCTGACAGTACCTGTAAAATCCTAGATACCTCTCAGAAAGTGCAATAATATTTCCTGACCCTCAAAACCTCATCACAGTGGTATTAAATTAGAGATTTAGTATTATTTCTATTACATTTCTTTTTCACATTTCTTTACTGCTATATCTATGAACTCAGATGGGCTTCTGAATTTGATAATGAATGTCCAGTGAAAGTTTAACATTTTTTCCTGTAGTTTTAGTACTCTGCGCTGGCAAAACATAAGGCCAATAGCACCTTTAGGGGAGAGATTTCCTTGCAGAATGAGCTGAAATGCAGAGACTGGTTTGTTTGCATTCATCCGTGTAGAATGTCTCCCTGCAGAATGTCGTGCTAACTGCAATCTTACTTCATTTGCAGCCTTGAGGAAAATATACCAAAAAAAAAAAAATCTCTGCAAGGTCCAGATGGTGCAGTCAGAGGCTGGAGTGAAGACAAACTCCGAAGTTCTCTGTCTGTGCAGAAGCAGCCAGAGCTGCTATCCAAGAATGACACAAAGAGCCTTTGTGCCTGTTAATGAGAGATCTCTTTGAAGCTTGGGAATCCTGACTGGCAGCCTCTCATATCTGGCTATCTGTAGGTTTGGAGCAATGAGGAATGGAAAAGAAGGAAGAGATGAGAAGGGAGAGAGCAGGAAAGAAAAAAGGTGGGACTAGCTCAGAACAAAATCTAGCTAAAAGTCTATGACATCATCATACATTTTGCATTAGCATACCCATGCCACTTTTTATTTAAGGTTTTCTTACCAAAATGGAAATTTCCTGTCTATTTTTGACCTTTTGACCAGGAAGCGGGAAATAGCTCTTAGCTGTAAAAATGCATTATAACTCACTGTTAAAAACCTCCAAATCCTCAATTTAAAGATTCATTGTAAGACATAATAAGCCTCAGTGTCTCTTTAAAGCAGACATACATAGCTAGTTTCTCTACCAGATTATGAGGAATTCATTACACAAAACAAATTCCTGCAAATAAACCAGTTTTGTTTGATTAGGAATATTTCCAGGTTTAGAAAACTCTAATTAAAGTCTGAGTTCTATCTTGTGGCGAGGTTACAAAGAAAAATTTTTTACCCATCTATATCTTGCTTTGTTCAGCCATAAACCATACAACTTCCTGGTTGAAGGCTGTAAAAATGTTATAGCTGATTCCTGTACAGCAGCAAGCATTCACTCTTTAAAGATGTACAACGTTCTAAAAGTTATAATGTTAACAAATCTGTTCCATTAACATGTTTCTCTTTGCCACTGTCAATTTCCCCTAATGTCGGTTTCCCTAATGTACAAAAACACAAAAATTTGACATTTCTGAGTCTTTTGTATTTCCATTATTCTTCCTTTTTCAATTAGATGTCATTTACTGTAGCTGCAGGGAGAGAAAATGGTTTACAAAACAAATTAACCTTTCACTCTCTGGACTTTGAATCCAAAAGGAATCAACAACTTGTTTCGTTTGTGATACTCTGCAATCCTCTGTGCCTCTGTTTAAGTGCAAAACTCTGATCTTATGAGCAAAGAAAAGTCACTGTATGCATTTCAGATGGAATGCAAGTGATAAGCATAGAATTTTTGCAGTTGCATATATAAGGGCACTCAAAATTATGTTCCAAATCTAAAAATATGTCTGACTCTGATTTTCCAAGGTCAAAGCAAGAATGGTAGAGAAAAACTTTGTCTTGCTTTTCTTAAAAGTATTATACTTTTAGTTGCTTCCCAGTACTTTTCCCAATGCTTTCAATTTTTACATTTTTATCATTAAATCATAAGCCTTCAAAATTTCCTTCATTACCTTACTAAAATGCACACTCTTAGGAAATTTTCATCATAGGGACAGCCCAGCCATTATATCTGACCTGTACACAATTCAAAAATTATGTCGCATGACAGCTCTGCTGGGGCTCATGTAGGGCTCAGCAACCTTCCATCTCAGCCTTGTCCTGCTGGAGAGGCTCCTGCAGGAGCCACCACCACACTCTCCTGTATGAGCCTCCTCTATAGGAGCTGCCTTTCCTCTCTAGCCACCAAAACAGCTGATATTGGTCTGGCCATAGAAGATATGGATGTGAGGGGATGTATGATAAAGAAGGTCATTCCTTATCTAGTGCTTCCACTTTTGCTCTAATGTATGAAGACCTCAGAAGAAGATCTATTAGGGCTTTGCTCTTCCTGCTGCAGTTCAAGACAGGAAAGGGAAAAAAATTCCCTGATGATTAATTGAATGGGCAAGAATTTAGGGATTTTTATTTTACACAGGCAGGTGGATAACAACAAATGTTAACACCTTTCTGTATAGCCTAAAGAGGTAGGAAGAGCTGGGTGAAAGTCTCTATCTTGGATGGGACATAGGAAACTGATTTATTGACCAGTTTAGCCTCCAAAGAAAAAGCAAGAAAAAAAAAGTAAAACCTATGCATATAATTCATTTGGAGCGTGCCTACAAATATCATACTTACTAGTTTTGCTTGGTGGAGCATACCAGCCTGGCAGGATTGCTGCTACACTACAGTGCACTCACTCCATTAAAAACTGGGACAACTTTAAATTGATCAATTTCTCAAATGGCCATGATGACTCAGGAGAAAAGTCAGCCCTAGAAGAGGGGAAGTGCAAGAAAACTGCCCTCCATGGCATACCTAGAAGCCCGCATTTGCAAAAAGGAGGCCAAGCAAGTCCCCATATCGGGGGGCTGACTCTCATGCCTCCTGCTTTCAGCAGGGATGGCTCCTTTTTGCTTGGGAGGGAGCAGCTGCAGAGCCCAACATGGTCATGCAGCACGCACCAAGCAGCAGAACCACAACTGCACTGCTACGTCAGAGGCTCTCTGTTTGCCAAGGAACTGCCACTGACATTGTATCTATCCAATTAAAATGCAGCATGTGCCACTTCCAACTAGTACAGAGTAAGACTCTAAAAACAGGGAAGACGACATTTTCGTACAGTCAATAGGAACAATGAGGAGCAGCTGTTCAAAAGTGGCAATTTATGTATCTACCTGGCAGGTGTGGGGTCTGCACTGCTTGGAAGGAAATCATAACTAAACTGATTACATTTCAGGTGTGCTCATGTGAATCAGACTTCTTGGTTGCATTATATTGGTCTTCAAATCAAAAATTTAAAAAAGCTTCATTTTTGTTTAATCTTCATTTCGATTCCCTTCATCATATGTCCCATCCCTAGTCTAAGTTCCAGCTGATCATCACCCCAGCCCTCCAGGGTACCACTCTGTGTTCATACTAAGCTCCTTTACTCAGAATACACTGCTGTTTGTAATCCCCCTCCTGCCGGGGAAGCTTGGGGTTCTTCCTCAGTCTGAGATAGATGAGTGAAAAGTGAAAAACCAGCAGTTGCTAAGAGGAGACTCATCAAGGTTCAAATACACCCACTAATTCTGCCACAATTCACTGGACAGGAAGCAGGGAACCGTTACTGAACTCTAGCTCATCAGCACCAGGACAAATATTTGCCCTCTCTTCAGGTCGATCCTGCTTTATGTCCAAGCTGCGCCGTCTGGACTCCTCGCTGTGAGCTGACAAGACACCATAAAAACTCTTGCAGCAACAGTTACTTCGTACTCAAATAGGTACTCATTAACGTCTCCTTATTGGGTCTAACCCAGTGTAGCATCCTGTATTCTTTCTGAATGAAGTATACACAGACATTGAGAGCTTTAGATATAATTGTCATTAGTGCCAATAGCCAGAAACAATAGGGCACTTAACAGGAGAGGATTGCCTCCCTGCCTGGGAGCCTCTGCCAGGAGCACAAGGCAGGTCATTCCCTCTTCGCTTCCTCTGGGACTTTAGTCACTTTATCCTGTGGATTCCAATCCGTGCTATAATTACAAGGTGTTCCTTTCCATTTTTTTTCAAGAGTAAGATCTTCCTTGCATGGGGTCTCGTAGCTTCCTCATCAAGTTCTGTGACTCTGAATGGTCAGACAGGAATTTCACTAAGAGAGTTACAGTGGTCAGTTTTCTAATGAAATTTGGGGAGGATCTATTCATTTCAACCAAGTAGTCCAGGATCTTTCTCTTGAACGCAAGGCATCCATAAAACAAATATTTCTTTCTCTCTGCTCACATCTTAAAATACAAGCTTGCTTTGATATAGTCATTTGCAGTTCTAGTTCTGACAGCACTTTAAATAGGAGGCATTACTAACACTGTACAGATGGGAATCTCACAGTACAGAAAATCAGGTGACATACCCAAGACTGCTGAGCAGACATGTGACATTTACAGTAGTAAAACCCAGGTCATTTGTGCCCAGGAGCTTTCCCCTGCAGTATAGTAGAATTGCAACAGGGTCCCAGTGCTGAAGGGGTTCTTTAGGATCTTCCACAAAATAAACAAACACAAAGAGATAGCATTTTCCATTAACACTCCAGGCATTTTCCAGTTTTAAACTGTTTGACTGGCAACACAGAAACTCGAGATACCATTTTCCAAACTGTTTGGCACCTAGAGACACAGTTAGGCGCAATCAGATTTTACCCAGATTGTAAGCGGCAGATAACACTTGCAGCTCGCGCGTAGATATGGGTTACCTCCCCAGCTAATGTCACCCAGGTTAAAAAACTTTGGTCTCTTATGTTGTTCTTCATGTTATTTCCAGCATGTGACATTAGTATCTGTGACAGAAAGCTTTGCATGTGAGTGAAAGAAGCAGCTATTTTTCCTCTGAACTGGACAAAAACTGACTTCTCTCACCCTCCCCCTTTTTCTTCCAGGCACCTAATTGTCTTGGGAAAAATGACCTGTTTATCAAGTTAAACAAAACAACTGCTCTCCAGAACAGACCAATAAAACAGGATTTATATGAAAAGCTAGTTTTATTGGCTATTGGCTTAAGCTGTTTGCCCTGTTTTAGGAGTGTATCATTTTTATTAGGTTTTTTCCCCCTGTTGAAAAGACTATTAATTACATTGTCATAAATAAGGAACTACATTGTTTAATATGACTGTTAAAAAGGAGGTTTATAGATCACATGACCATGAGGGTTCATTTAGCTCTCTTAGTAATTAATCAAAATAGATGCATAGCAACCGTTCACAACATGCTTTTGTTTGACCTTTTCCCCTACATTTTCGACCAGTTTTGGATTGTTTTATATAATCTCTCCAAAAACTGACCTTCGTTGCCCTCTGCTGGCTACATCATTTCCTCACTATACAGCGTAACTTGGTATGCAGAAACAGAGATGTTAGCTGGACAAGTTACTTAAGACCCCCAGCTTGCTTACCATCTAAACTGCTGCTAAAAGTAGGACCTATCTCAGGGACTGCCTGCAGCAATGCTGTGGTCTAGTCTGACCACAATGCTTCTGTCTATTGCAGTCAGGTTAATGAGTTTAATGCATACTCAACTGCAGGTACATTACAGCAACCACATTATTGCATAAGGCATAGACATCATCTTAGGCACAATAGAAGTGAATATTGCTACAAACAAAAAAGTTGTTTAAAAAGAAAATCGTATTAGTTTAAACCTATACATTGGAGCCTGCCCAGATAAGCTAGCAAAAGCAAATTATTGTACTTCACCAATATACCTTGAAAGTCTTTCTTAATGCCTGCATTTAAAATGATTTTATTTAGAAACAGTGAAAAAATAGTCAATTTCTATACTCATTTTCATACCTCCAAAGACTTCTATTAGTGCCTTGAACGAACAGGTCGTGAAACCCTACACAGCAGTAATATGCCCTAGGTTACTGATATATGTCTGTCTCATGTCAAAAGTGAACAGGTTTTTTTGGTTATTTTGTGATTTATGTGAAACGTAGTTGTAGGAACAGTCTGGTTTCTCACAGATGCATTTCTATGAAGCCAAAGAACTTGATAATCAGTTATTTGGTTGTCAGGGTCAGCTGAGAGGCCAGAGCTGAAGCAAGCATTGAAACAGAGCTCATCTTTCAGTCTTAGTGGTGAAGTATATACATTGAGACTTAGGTGCACTGGAAAAGTAGGGACATTTATTCTATTGTTGCTTTTGCTATGCCTATTTCTTGAGTAAGTATACAGTCATTGTGCCCCCTTTCATGAACAGCTAATTCGCTAAATACTGAAAAAATGCCAACTCTCCCTTCATATATTCTCCATGTGCTTGGCAGATGCTAGTCATATCCTGTAGGAAGTTGAAATGGTGCACTTTGAAATAGTGAAAATTCTCTTTCTCAAAGAGGTAATGTAGCCCATGACTCTCTGGCACTTTTATTGTTTCAGTCACATGCTCTTTCTTGAAAACTATACTGAGATGTTTTTGCCAAATGTAAGATGGCACGTTTGGTAGGGCAGCAAGTAGGCATTTTTTCAACAAGAAGGAGGGCCCCATTACATGAGTTAAACCCTACAAGTGCTTTATGTATGAAAAGAGTTTAAAATGAGGAGAACAGAATGTTCTGGCACCTTGAGTTCAGCAATTAGATCACAATAAATTCACAGGGTAGCAGGCATAAGCAAACTATAGAGCAAAGCTATCTTTAAGGAAGAAAGAATTACCTTAAAAACATTTGGATGATATAAAGAGGAGGCAGATAAGAAAGTGAGATGAATCATAGACTTGGAATGGAGAAGTGAGTATTTCTCTTTTGTTCTGCTTGAGTTCCCCTTCAAGATCTGCAGTGACGATGCCTCTGTGGTTTTCTTTGAAAGGGTTTTAAGACGCAGAGGCCTGCATCCATTTTCCCACGGTTCACCAGTGGACTTTACCAATGCTATCTATAAATTTCCAGGAGATACTGGAAACTATTGAGACTCTACTGTGTCTGCTAAGTAAAAAAGGATTTTAGCACAAGATCTCTGAGTTCCATGTACATAAGAAAGACAGAAAAGTTGCCTGTATGTATCTGTCATAGAGCCATTTAATATTCAATACACTATTTCCTTTGAAGGAAAGACAAAGCAGGAGATTGCTATTCTACTGAATTCACCTTTCAATAACAAGTTAATACATCTCCCTCCTTCCTATCCCTTATTTATGATAATTGAGTCTTAGACTATTCTCAACCCATTAGAGGATAATAAACCATAAGAAGAAAGCTAGGATTTTCATTAGAGCAAAAGATTAGACCAAATCATCTGACTGACAGCCTACAGACAAGCTGGTCAGCCTGCAAGGAACCCCACATGCTTCCCTGAGGTGCAACATGCCCCTAATCAACATGGCACAGGACCAAGGCCCAAAAGTTTCAATCTTAGTTCATCCGTCTGCCTCCCTCTAGTCTATTTGGCTGTAGAATCCATATGTTTTGCTGGGGAAGAGAAAACAGCTGCAGTAAGTCCTATGAGCTACATGTGTCTAGAAACCGGAAGTATTTTTAATTCTAGCTACAATACATTCCTTATAGTGAGTGACAGGTTTGTCTGTCTCAGTGATGATGAGTCAGCGATGAACACTGCAGTGTGGGCAGAGGAAGTCTCCTCAAACTGAGGTGACACTAAAAGTGGCTGCAGTTAAATTCTTCAGTAGCACAATGGTTTTCCACCTGTAACTAGTGCTGGCCTTCTTGCCATGACCGTGTCTTTACACAGGTCCAGAAGGAAACACTTCCCCTCACCATACCTCCTGTGGCTTGAAAACAAACATAGTATGATCTAATGCTTCACACCCCATAGTAATTAACCTTAAGAAATGATGACATTAAAATGATGCACTGCTGGAGGATATTATGGAGGGCATATGTTAGACAGCTAAGCAGCTGTCCAGTAGTTTGAGAATTAGTTAGTCTTTAAATAGCCAGGATTCTGGATACTGATTGAAGTCAAATGTCAAAATAAAGTAAGATGCATTGGGGATTAAAAAAAAAAAGAATTAAAACAAAACAGCTTGAAGAGCTGAAAGTGAAGCATTTACACTCCCAAGAGATAGGACAGAGGAAAATATTCCAAATACAATAAATCCTACCCTGTCATTAGAAATGAACATAAGAGTACCTATCCTGTTGAAGAAATGCACAGAAATGGGAAATGTCATTTATAGAGAATTATCCCCTTTTCTGCACTCGTACTCATTCTACCAAGCCATCTGTAAAAATGGCCCTGCCTCCATCAGAGCAAAGGCAAAAGAAAATTTATTTTTAACAAGGTGACAAAATGTCAGGAGGGGTCCTCAGCAGGATTCAAGGAAATGGATTAAAAAGAAGACAGGCTTCTTTTTAAAATGTTATGAAATCAGATTTTCTAATGGCATCCCATGGCTTTTTTGTATTGTCCATTAGTCTGGAATGGAAAATGTTCAAAGGATCTTGCCGTGAAAACGCTTCCTATAGAATGATGAAAGTCTCTGCTTCCATCTTGAAAACAACATGAGCACTGGCATGCTATACATTAAAACAAGAGAGAGCAAATGAAGTTACTATGCAAGTTCTGGGAAAGGGAAATATAAACTCATACTTGTCTCTCCCTTGTCCCTTTTGATGTCACACATACATTCATCAAAGTAATACAGAAATAAAAATGAGTGGAGGATAATAAGTTTGAGGAAAAGTTTCAGAAAGTCCTGGCTTCCCTTTTCACAAACATCAAATCAACAACACATCATTAGCTCATAAGAGACCTCATCCAAAGTCAGTGAAATCAGTGGGAAGGCTCCCATTTGGCTTCGGTGGACTTTGAATCACCAAGAGCACAATTACAGCTGCTTAGCATTTTTTCAATAAAATAACTTTTTAAAATGAAAAATGGCCTTTTAACAGTAGTGAAGTTCTCATGGGACCTTTTGTTTTCATGTATCTATTTTTTTCTCTTTGGTGGAGCAGGCTGGAAATAAATGCATAAAATTCTTTTCTTTTCCACCTCCCCCTCAAACTTTTACATTTCCTTTCTTACTTTTTCACTGGAAAAAGAAAATGAGAAGCAGTGTGAAGAGAAGAAAGTTTCAAGAAGGCAGCACAGTAGTCAGGCAAGGGAACTGGCCCACCTAAAAAGCTGGATGTCCCCTAGAAGAAGGGGAAGAAGGACCCTAGATGTGGGCAGTTTGGCCAGTTCTCTTGCTTGCTTGGTTGTTCAAGCAAGTGACTTCTTTCTTCTTTGTCATTTTTGATGTTGCACACAAACTAATTAAGGAAATGTAGAAATGATACTGCATGGGGTCTAAGAAAAACTTTTGAAAAGGCTTAAAACATGTTGGTTGTACTGATAGGTTTCCAACAAATACTGCAGTTTAGTAGAAACAGAAAACATTAGCTCTTTCTTCATCAGCTGCAGGTTTATATGGACCACACAGTTACCGATGACAGCCTATAGTTCTTGTGATTCTTCTCTCATATGTACATTCAGTCATCTGAAGAACATTACATTACTCTCAGCAAATCTCCATCTTCCACCAGAATACTCAGACCACCTTCTGCATAATTTCTGCCTCACATGGAAGGCCCCAAGTACATGATGCTGGCTCTGCTCTAAACAACTGAAACACATCAAACATCTGTTTTCCTGAAGGTAGCAAGATAGGTACAGTGGCTACAATTATCTGCCTGCATTAGACACACTTTTACTTATACAGAGGGGGTTGTTAGATGGGTTGTTTACCTTTCTATTACAGATTATCATTTATGTTGCACTACTGTCTCAAATCTTCAGTTAAAATAAGAATCTTATTACACAAAATGTTTCAAACATAAAGATCTCATCTCATTCTTTGCCTGTCACTGAAAATTAATATGTGTAAGACATCTAAATAAATGTGTAAATGACATCAGTTCTTCTTTCTTTCTTTTCCAGTCTTGTAAAATGTTCCACACACTTCCTGCTATCCTGCCATCCCCTCAAGAACATTTTCCAGCCTTGCGTTTAGCATTCAGCATTACTAAAATCTGGAGATACAATTTTCTCTTTTTTTTTTCATTTGTTCCTCCAAATGGGTCAATTAGCAAAATCTTTGAGCCTCAAGAAGAGATTTACTGCATGTCAGCACACAAAAGTGATGTTACTTGAGTCCATAACACTTTCTCTGTCTTTTCATAGGCACTATTTACAGCACTCAACCATCCTATTTGCTTTGCTAACTACTGCTACATATTGACCGAACCCATTTGTTGAGCTCTCTGCTGTCAGTCCTCAATAACAAAGCTCCTGAACCGACCTGAGAATTGAGAAGCTCTGGTGGTCTGCAGCATCTGAAGATATTGTACCTGTGGAGACCACATCAGACAGAATAGGTGGATTCTCCTCTCTTATAACATTCAAGATGTTGCTCTTCTGATTTGCACTTTATGCGCAGAGTTGGTCTTGCTGTAAGAACTAAGAGCACAACTTAGAGCCTTATATTTTGGCCTTGTCAATCAAGCTAGAACTGGCCACCTGGCCATGGCCTGCATAAACTAGTCCATTCCAATAGTACTAGCTCATAGGATTATTTAGACACAAACTGTAAGCCAAAGCTCAAATGATTGTGGAACACAAAACAAATCCTACTCTCATGTGTGTCTTTCTACCCAGTTATCGTTATATAACATATACAAGTCATGCAATTACATTCATCCCCCTGTTAATAACAAATTATCAGGACAACTACCCACTTAACTCCTAACTATTGCGTTCCTCATCCTCTCAAACCTGCAGTCTTTCTCCGCTGTTGCACTCTTCCTGTAATTTGAACAATCCTTACTTTCATGTGGGTTGCATACCTCCTTCAAATAACACTCCATCCAACATGATCTCACTGTCTGGCACACTGTCACTTCACAAGGTAAGTATCAGAGTTTAGGACACAGAAACCTTCAGACTGAATGGGTCTTATGGGTAATTTCCCAGTGTAAACTAGAATTTTTTTTCACAGCTATCTAATGTGGTAGCTGGTAGCATTGTATTTGCTGAATATTGCCATGTGGCTTGAAAAAGATGCAAAATGTATTATGCTTTCTGTGCATACAGAAGTACGTGAAAAAATATATGTTCATTTTCCATATGGAGGAACTCTATGAACCCTATTTTTCCCTAAATACATTTAGTGGTCCATGACCACATCTGAAAATGTTTCCTGTCATCCCTTCATGTTTCCTATAAAAATCCAGTATGCTACCATAAATGTCTAGAATGAGGCCAGATAGTTTCAATTACTCATTTCATGAAGATGCCTTTTCAATCACTACTTCTTACTTAAAGGGCAGCTGCCTGGGTCACATTACACATCAAGAGCCAGACTTCATGGTTATGGAAAGTTTCTGTACATGTCAGTCTCAGAAGGAGATGAATACCAGACTGCCTACATAAAACGGTGTTTCATAATGAGAATTACTTCAGGCACATAGGCTATCAATGGAAGAATGGAAATCTTGAGAGGAATATGCCTGTACTGGATAGTGTAGTTTCATTTGGTGTGCATCACTGTGGCCAGAGCAGCACAAGAGCTACTTTTATGTTCTTCCAGCACTCCCAGCAAATATAGGTAAGTATTAATAGAGATTATTTAATCAGGGTCAAAGAGATATCCTTCTAAAGCCAATGGAAAGACTCTCAAGGACAATGAAGGATTTGGATGAGGTTTTTGTTTTCTGTGATTTAGTCAAATATTTGAAGAAAATGTAAACAGGCCTTGCAGATGTCCATATACAAAATATTAACAATCTTTGTTAATTTATCAGTTTCTTCCCTGTGGTTCAATCTATAAAACTCCCTCTTGGAGTCAGAAGGGGCTGAAAGAGACCACCTGTGCCAATTCATGAATTTAAACATCCTCTCCAAAACTGAGATAATTCAGTTCAGCTGAAATCAGCTGCAAAGCTCCTTGGTGAAGGGGTTACAAAAGAAGACATATTTCTTTTCCTATCTATACCCTCTTGCACGATTCAGAGAGTCAGTGGATAAAGATTCTCTTGCCAACTCAAAAGAATAATCTGTGTAGCCCTACTATGATCTTTTTACATTATTTTACATTTACATTAATTGAATCCCGAAAGACTCTTCATTGTCTGTTTCCAAACTCCCACTTTCCCATCATGTCTTAATACAAGGAAGTTCCGTGAAGATGAAGTCTGTCCCACAGGAGTAGGTATGGGTTTTGTTAAGCAGAAATTTAAAGTAGCCTTCTCTTGGGCACAGGGGCCTAAATCAGCTCTAGCACCAGGCACCCCCTCCACTTGGGGAAAGATGTAGGAGAAACTGCCAGCAACTGACTGCTTTAACATATCAACTCAAACTTTATAATCCTTTAATAAAATTTAAAAGTGTCCTTTTTTGTTATATGAAAATTTTAAAAAACTATCAAAAATGCTACTTTAGCACCACAATACTGCCAAAGTTCTGAAAAGGAAGTCCTGTCTAGACATTTTTAGACATATCTATGCTTTATTCACCTCTGAAAAAAGATTTAGGTGCTGCTGCGGTAAGAGTAGTTTGGTTGATACAGGTAGTGGTTTGTCAGACTTCTTTTACACATCCTGTTCTCTGAACTGAAGAAGAATGAAGCAGAGCCAGCTATAAAAAGCATCAAACAAGTTATTTTTTTGTGGTAAGACGTATACTGCTAGCTGGGGAGAACTACAACTGTCTGCACGTGGAAGTTCCAGAGTAAGATAACACTTTCTTTAAAATATTTTGTTAGTTGGTCTCCATCTTACTAATGCAAGACCTGCAATACTGTTCATCACTTGCACTGGTCTTCTAGAAGCTTATCTCTTTATGTCATTCATATTTAGGGAATTTCTTTTTACCACAACCAATTGCCATGAAAATACGAAGCAATAATTTAGAATAAAGTTTTCACATGCTAAGAAGCAAATTAAAGCAATTAAACACTTTACTTGAAAAACTGCTATTACTGTTCCTCTTCTATAATAGTAACAGTAATAGCAGTAATATGGAAAATATTTACTGTTTTTTTCAGCTTCCCAGAAGTCATCTCTTTGCCCAGCCTGAATATTGGCTACAATAAAACATGTTATGAAAACTCACATGGACTCTACATCCATCTGTAAAAGTGTTCAGTGAAAGCTCTAATGGACATAATATTATGAGCATGAAAGAATTATAATTAGGACTGGTAGATAGTATTCATCATAAGATACTATAATACATTTCCCAAGGGCAGAAATATACCAAAAATACTGTGATACCAAAATAGAGATATGGGGATTTCCAAAATCATATATGAAAATGATAGTTCAAAAGTAGTGGGAAATGCAACTTTTGAGACTCAGTTTGAGTATGACTAAAGGGCATCACCACAGAGTCACAGACAGTATAGCCTAACCCAACAGGCAAGCATGGGGGAAATACTTAGCTGGTTATTCAAGTCAATATTACACAATGAAAAATACATTCAAGGAAATCAATAGCCTGCAATGCCTCCAAAATGTCTGATTAGTAGTTGAAATGCAACATGAAAATTACAGATTTAAAAAATACAGATTTAATAAATACTTTAATAAATACTTCGGAAAGCAAAACACCAAAGTCATACATACCAAGTTCAAGAAATACTTTCCAGGTGTCACACATCAGCAATCTGTGAAACAAATGGTAAATCTGATAAAATATCATCAGATAAATACACAATTGAACAAAATAAGGAGTTACAAGGAAGCTAAATGACTTCTTTCCTTACTCTTTTTATAGAAGTTAATAAAGAGTCATCTACCTTAGATCTTCACTTTTAAGGTAAAAAGGATGAAGCATTATCAACATGTTCAAGCATTATTAAGATGTTCAAAGTGAAGGTGCAAAACTAAATGAATTTTGAAAGCTACTTTTTCATTCATTCCTTCACTGAGGTAAATTATCTTCAAGCACTAGTGATAATTAAAGGAGGCAGGTACTTTTTTTTGGTGGCAATAATCATGGAAGAAGTCTGCATGTCTGTGTTCACAGCTACAAAAGATTTCTTATTTGTTCTTCTCATAGGATATTACATAGCAATCCTTTAGGTTTTAGAATAAAATAAAATATTCTCCCTCCTAGTCCTATCCAACAAAAAATGTCTCCTGATCTGTATCACAGTTTTGAGAGTGATTTCACATGTCTCCCTTTTCAGTAGGGCTCTACTTGTAGTAAAATTGTTCCTCTGGTGGATATTTCTGAGATATCCAAAAGATGACTTTCACAACTGGGATTCTGGTTTATAAATTTCAGCAACCAAGGAAACGCAGTGGCTGATACTTTGCCTGTTTTGCAACTAACTGCATCACCTGTACCTACCTCCACCCGCCAGCTCACTCCACAGTGGGTAATACCTACAAAGCTCATGCAATGCAGAAGTAGGTGCACTATATATACTTAATCAATCACCAGCTTAAGGCCTCCTCCAATTTCCTGTAGAATTCATTGGTATAGGATGAAACTCATGCTGAAGGAAACAGGCCATGGCTAGAGACTGGGGAAAACTAATCACAGAATCACAGAATGATTGAGGTTGGAAGGGACCTCTGGAGATCATGTAGTCCAACTCCCCCTGCTCAAGCAGGGTCCTCTAGAGCATGTTTCCCAGGATCGCATCCAGATGGGTTTTGAATATCTCCAGCAAAGGAGACTCCACTACCTCTGGGCAACCTGTGCCAGTGCTCTGTCACCCTCACAGTGAAGAAGTTTTTCCTCACGTTCAGATGGAACTTCCTGTGGTTCAGTTTCTGCCCATTGACTCTTGCCCTGTTGCTGGGCACCACGGAGAAGAGGCTGGCCTCATCCTCTTGACACTCCCCCTTCAGATACTTATACACGTTTATGAGATTGCCTCTCAGTCTTCTCTTCTCCAGGCTGAACAGGCCCAGCTCCCTCAGCCTTTCTTCAGAGGAGAGATGCTCCAGTCCCCTCAGCATCTTTGCAGCCTTCCGCTGGACTCTCTCCAGGAGTGCCATGTCTCTCTTGTACTGGGCAGCCCGGAACCAGACACAGTACTCCAGGTGAGGCCTCACCAGGGCTGAGTAGAGAGGGAGGACCACCTCCCTCGACCTGCTGGCAACACTCTGCCTAACGCACCCCAGGATGCCGTTGGCCCTCCCGGCCACAAGGGCACATTGCTGGCTCACGCTTAACTTGTTGTCCACCAGCACTCCCAGGTCCTTCTCGGCAGAGCTGCTTTCCAGCAGGTCAGCCCCCAGCCTGTCCTGCTGCATGGGGTTCTTCCTCCCCCAGGTGCAGGACCCTGCACTTGCCTCTGTTGAACTTCATGAGGTTCCTCTCCGCCCACCTCTCCAGCCTGTCCAGGTCCCTCTGAATGGCAGCACAGCCTTCTGGTATGTCAGCCTCTCCCCCCAGTTTCGTATCCTCAGCAAACTTGCTGAGGGTGCACTCTGTCCCTTCCTCCAGGTCACTGATGAATATGCTGAACAAGCCTGGACCCAGGACTGACCCCAGGGGGACACCGCTGGCTACAGGCCTCTGCACCACTGACCACAACCCTCTGAGCTCAGCCCTCCAGCCAGTTCTCAAGCCACCTCACCATCCACTCATCTAGCCCACACTTCCTGAGTTTACCTAGGAGGATGTGATGGGAGACAGTGTCAAAAGCCTTGCTGAAGTCCAGAAAGACAACATCCACTGCTCTGCCCGCATCTACCCAGCCAGTCATTCCATCACAGAAGGCTATCAGATTGGTCAAGCATGATTTTCCTTTGGGGAATCCATGCTGACTACTCCTCATCACCTTTTTGTCCTCCAGATGCTTAGTGAGGACCTCCAGGATGAGCTGTTCCATCACCTTTCCAGGGATGGAGGGGAGGCTGACAGGCCTGTAGTTTCCTGGCTCCTCCTTCTTACCCTTTTGGAAGATCATAATCTCATGTTATGATTAGGTCTTGTGATATTACAGGCAGCTGTGAGCACAGTGTTGTGCATAAAATAATGTGACAGTTAGAACAGTGTATAGAAAGCTTTGAACCATTTTTGGTTTCCAGATTTCTTTTTGGTGCATTTTGGATAGACTCAAAGAGCTGTCTTGGATACGATGAAGTCTAGTTAACCAAAACCATGATTATTAGAAGAAATTAAGGCACATTAAAAGAAATAGAGCAGCTTTGTTATTTCAAGAGTACTTTTTAATACTCTGAATTTGTTTTCTGCATTATTTAGGAGTGTCTGTGACAATCACAGCTTACCAGGAAAGTACTGGGATCCTGGTAGTTGAAGCAGCAGATAATGTGAAATTTGGTAGAGGTATCAGACATTTTTCTTCTCCTTCTCTACTTTCAAGACGTCCCCCTACTATTTCTGTAGTTTTTACTATACAGTAGCTTTATCCAAAAGTTCCTCTGAGTATTTTTATTTTGTGCAATTTCTCTGCGGGTTTGCAAATATTCATTATTTGGCAGGTGTAATGATTAAGAAATCAGAGATCAAAACATATTATTGTCAGTATTAAACAAATGAATAAAATTCAGGTAGACCACTCACCAAAGACATGTGTGCAGTTTTTTGATAAAAAGCAAAAGGCGAAATCAAATAGTGGAATGCAAGAAATGATGCCAAGAAAGACTCATGAAGTTGAGTAAACATGTAGTCTGAGTGCTTAGAATAGTCTGAGATGACTAGTTCTACATAAAACTCTTTTCTTTTTTTTTTTCCATCTAATACCTGCATTTATACATTTGCAAGGCCATTTCCCATTTCCCTCTGCACAGTTAGCCTACTAGTTTCAATTATGCCTGCTGGGATGATCTTCTCGAGATTTTCCTGTGCATGGTCAGGCTAAAAATACTTTTGAGATACACCTCTAGGATAAATTTTGATATATATAATTCCAAATCTCATTTTCCAGAGGCTTCTATGAATATCAGACATATGAGTATATCAAAAGTAGTTTTAAGAGTTACTTACAGATTGTATCATGGACAAAACAGAAAATCAGTTTGGTTCTACCCAAGAACTTTTCCTTCTCTTTAGGGCATGATTATGGAAGTAGGATGTTGATTGATATAAATTTGCAGGTTCTAGCTTTAAATCTTTAATTGTGAACTGCTAAATCAAACTACCCTTTAGGTCCCTACATGATTTTCATTGCACAGGCTTATTCTGTGGCTTGTCCTATTCTAATCATTTCTGCTTTTCATCTTTTGTTTGACTGTTTGAGTGGGATCAGACACTAGATATGCGTTATTTTACGCCCACTTTAATGTAATTACATTTCTGGAATATCATGAAATTCAAAGAGAATGAGAATCCTGAACCTAGGATGAGCTAACCCACTGCAGCAGTATAGGCTGGGGACTGACCAGCTGAACAGCAGCTCTGCTGAGAAGGACTTGGGGAGCTTGGCTATCAGTATACTAAAAATGGGCCAACAGTGTGCACGGGCAGCGGAGAAGGCCAACAGTATCCTGGGCTGTATTAACAAGAGTCCTGCTAGTGATCATTCTGCTTTACTTGGCACGTATTAGGCCATTTATGGAATCCTGTGTCTAGTTTTGTACCCTCCAATACAAGAAAGATGAGAATACGCTTAAGTAAGTCCAGCAGAGGCCACCAAGATGGTTGGGGCTGGAGCACTTGCCCACTGATGAAAGGCTGGAGGAGTTGGGCCTGCTCAGCTTGGGGAAGAGGCGGCTTAGGGCAGACCTAATGGCAGCTTGGCAGTGTCTGTGAGGAGGTTATCAAGAAGACAGAGGCAGGCTCTTCAGAGTAGTGCACAGTGGGGTGGGTAATGGTTGCAAACTGAGAGAGAAGAGGTTCTGACTGGATACAAGGAAAAAAAAAACTTAAAGATTGTGTAGCACTGGATCAGGTTATCAAGAAAGGTAATGGAATCCCTGTCCTTGAAGGTTTTCTAGACCCAAATGGACAAAGCCCTGAATAACCTGGTCTGAATTTGGTGATGACCTTGCCTTGAGAAGGAGGTTGGACTAGAGACCACTGGAGGACACTTCCAAAATGAATGTTGCTGTATTTAGACACGAGCAAACAATTTGGACTCAGTTAGAAAACAGGAGATAACTTTCTCTTAAAACAGTTGAAGAAAACTTTGATTTCTCCATTTTTAAAAGTATGCATTGGAATAAGTCAAAATAGTATGACCTGCTGGCCAAGAAAGAGCGAATAATGGAGAAGAGAGGAAGATAAATAAATAGGAAAGAAATAGCTAGGTTTTAGAGCATTATCCTGTTGCCCGGATGCCATCTCAGCGTTGTAACTAATTGGACCTCATGAAGGGCTTCACCAAGTGTTAGTCTGAAGATGTGTTCAGGATAATACAAGACCCAGCTGTTTTGCCCTGTTCCTGTCATGACCCATCTTTTACTTATGTTTGCTCTGTCTTTTGAGGAAGATCATGAAGGTAAAGAGATCTCCCTGCAGTAAGAGCCAAACATCAGCTTTCTGTCCCCAGTAGCAAGTTAGGGTTAGCTTTCAGTTCCTCCAGAGGCTCTTCCACTGTGCTCTCTCTCTCTCTTGAATCAACAGCCAGCCTGAAACATATGGGGTAGATATCTTCTCACAAACTATAGATGTCTACAGTGAAGACTTCCATATCTGAGCTAGTCAAAACAACTTCCGTAAAAGTGCCTTAATGACCAGTAGAAATTGAAAATTTAGAGACCTTCACCTATTTTAGATTTATACTTTAGAGTCACTTAGTCTTACCTTAACTCTACTGACTTGTCCTCCATTGACTGCAAGGGGAGCTAGGTCGACTTGCTTAGATGTAGGTGTCCATATTGCAGGTGTCTGCATTTTGCCAGAGAGAAAGTCGCCATGGCATCTGGGTTATGTTCACACTGGAACTGGGTCTTTCACTGCAGCTGGACACAAGAGCATGGTAAATAGTGCTATGGCACCCATACGGCACTCATGTAACTTATGGCTCCTGATAAGCTGAACTAGAATTAAGTATTCTTAAGACACTAGCTTTCTCCCAAGCTTTCTCCAGTTCCCACCAATGACCTTTGCCAGTCAGTACTCTAGTAATGTTGCATTGTGTATTTAGTTCAGAACTCAGTCTAGTTCATGTTCTTATGACATACAACAGATGTTATTTCCAACAAGTTTCCACTGGCCTCTGCTAAGTCATTTGTGCTGGATTTTCCTGCCATAATTAAATATTGTAATTAAATAATTTTTTTCCTTTTTTATTAATTTATTTGAACTTGTCTCTCCCGGAATATGGGCAAATTAACTCAGTTATTGGCAAACATTCGTTTTCATTCCACAGTCTCACCACTGAAATCTTACAAGCGCTGGTAAAAATTAGGTAATTTTCCTTCTGTCTTCATCCCTCAAGGAATGCCACAGAGTACTGTGTAATTTGTGTGCACCTCTCAAATGACAAACTCTGAACAATTTTCTCAGTTTATAAGTAAAAATGTCTCCTCCAATTCCTCCAACCGCCAGCTCTGTAAACTCAACCTCAATCTGAAAATTTTCTTTCTTCTTCCTCACCAACGCTTTCCTCCTCCCTTCCTCTTCCCTCCCCCGCCCAAAACTTTCTTCAGCCAGTTCTGCTGTTTTACAGAGTGGCAATGATGCTTGCTGGTCACTATGAGAATTGTTCTTATATGATCTCTTGAGTAAGTATGGTTAGAGTTAAAGTCCTTAATCTCTTAAGAAATTCATGACAAAAGAGAAGTCAAAATGCTTTTTTTAAATTAAGAAAATTATTAGGAAACTTTCTGGATGAAATGATATGCAGTCAAAAGATGGACTTATGTTTCAGATGGCATACCATCACATTGACAAAAGAAAAAGGCTGCTGGAGGTGACAGCACAACTCCGTTAACATAAAGGAGAAAATTGCCTTTTATTGCAGTAAGATCCAGATTTTGCTCTTTTCCATTGAAATGACATAAAGGTACGGAAATAGTCTGAAAGTTGTGGATAAAGTTGACATCCAAGACAAACACAGGACCTAAATGCTTTCCAATGCTTTCCATGACCTAAATGTTTTTCCAAGCATATATTTTCCCAAAACATATTTGCTTCTGTTTAGGCAATAATCCTTGAAAATATGGAGGAGTCTGCGATTAGACAGACTAATGTTAGTCAATACACTTAGCACAAAAGGCCAACCTCCTCAGGATCTACCTTTAGTCAGATGGGAAAGAAGGGTTCCCTCAAACAGGTGACCGAGAACAGGAGTCTAGCTCAGTCTAGATAAAGCATTTTTCTCACTAGGCCTGTAAAGTTAAGCAATGTGAATACCACCTCACTACCTTTAATCTGAACATCTTGGACTGCCTATGGGTTGTACCCAGTTTGTGGTGGTGGAAAATGAGAGAGAAAGTTCATTAATATTCTCTTATTTATGAAAAAATGATATGGCGGAATCTGAGCGGAACGCTAGTGTAGTTGCACACCCGTATCCTCAACATAAATCATTCTTCTGGAAATACCACACAAAAATCTTTTAGCCAAATACCAGTTGCAACATTTTACATGCATATGCAACAATAACATGTTTCTTACTCAAGAAAGGAAAAAAAAAGGTTACTGAAATCTGTTACACCATCTTCTGTGCAAGGTCACCATCATCAATAACAAAGAACTGCCAGCTTATACCTGTCTGCCAAGATACCTTGCTAGTTCAAACAAAAGATCTTCTTTATTCTGAAAAAACATTTATGGAAGCTACTATGTAGGCTTTGGAAATGATTGTCATCAGATCATCAGCTAAACAGGTACGTCCTGAGGGCCAGGACACGCAATAGACTCGTTAAGGTTTACTTGCGTACCAATAACAGAGACTTTAGTGTTTTACATATCTAGATCTTGAGGCATCTGTTTTGATGTACGTGCTAAGCAACAATGCAGATATAAGGAGATCTTCCAAAGACATAACTGGAAGGATACCTAAAAGGACTAACATCAGACGATGGATGCCAATCTTGTAATCATGTCTTTTCATCTCCATTGCCTAAAGTAGCAGCTTTAGGGAGACTAACTTCTTTACACTAGATATAGCCTGCATGAATACTCATACAGGGAAAAATGCAAGTGCTTCCAGTGTTCATCTCTGCAGAAGCCAGTTCATGCAGATCTTCTAAAGATTAGTAAAGATGGAAGACAGAACAACTACATACAGGTAAAACTTAGGTAGTAGTGCAAGGAGATAGATTAGTTTAGAAGAGATTAACAACAGGCTCTTTGGATTTGCTAATAATACAAACTGGGCAGCAGCATCAATGCATAGAAAGCTATGATAACATACTGGAAAAATGAGCTGTTTTGTAATTATGAAATATATATTTTGGTAGGAAATGTAATTCTACAAGGCATAATGGTATGTTTTTCACAAAGACTATGGGCAGACATGTCTGCTCAAAGCTGGAGGCCTGTTGGTGGGAAAAGATCCTGGAAGATAAAGACGTGGGTATACTAGTCATGCTGTGACTGATCATGAGTAAGCAATATAACAACACTAAGAGAAGCGAATGTGACCCTAGGAGGTATCAGATAAGGTATTTACAGAGAGAGAGAGCAGTTGTGAAGGCTCTAGTAAGACCATATTTGTACTACTGTGGTACATTTCTGTTCAGGAAACCTGAACTCATACTGCAACAGAGGCAGAAGAGGGCAACCAGGTTTGGAGAATAAAGATTTTTTCTTACAATGAGAAAACTCAAAATCCTTTTGTTCAGTCCAGAAGAAAAAAGACCAAGCTGGGATATGATATCTCTGCAAAAATACTTGCAAGAGCAAGAAAAGAATTATTTTAACAAAAGAGCAATGCTGGCAAGAGAACACTTTACCTGATAAGTTGCCATGTGTAATTTTAGGCTAGTTAAATAAGTTTCTCTCAAAGGAATGAGTTTCAAGGACAACCTTGTGAAATAAAAGTGGGACAATATTCCAAAGTAACTCTGAGATAGTTTAATACTTTTGTGAGAAGGATTTTATGGTTTGGCTGCCTCCAGGAGTGGAGGACAGTATTTCAGGACTCAGTCCTGTGTTTCTATCCGTCTCCTATTAACCCTTGGCTTTAAAAAAGCAACAACAAGAAAAAACTGTAGCTAGAAAGAAGCTAATCTGAAAATAAAAATGTTTCTGTGTCAGCTATGTGAGCTAACAACAAAACAGAGAAAGGTTAAGTTGGGCCAGGCTAAAAATAAACCCCAACACTAGAAATGAACTGTTAGTCAAAGGAAGCCAGAATGTAACGTTTAACAGTTTTTAATGGCCACAGAGGTAAAGAAAAGTAACACCTGGGATACCTGTCAACATTTCAAGGTACTCCTATCTTTTGCACCCCGTTTCCTTCTCTTACACTCTCCTCAAAGTCAAGTTGTTTTCCAGGAGATGCATATATCTTTGCCCTGCTTCTCAGATGAGATTCATAATAAAAAGAGGCCACAGCAAGCCATAAAAGTAAAACTAAACTAAACTAAACAAAAACTGATTTTGGAGAACTACCCTTCTAACCCAAGTTTTCTGAATACACTGTATTATGGAGGATAATATGTGTGAAAGAGGCTTTCTATTTGAAGAATACAGAAATCTGTTGTCACCGACCCTTTTCAGATTGCACGAAAAGTGCTCCATGTGACAACAGGTTGATGATAAAATGGTATGGTTCCATGGATCACCTTCAGGGAATGAGCTCAGACTTGGTCTAACTGGTGAACACCAGTGAATCGTTCAGTGCAGGGACCTCTGGGTATGGCTTTACAAAGGGCTGAGGTTGGGAAAGCTACGCTGCAATGGCCAGAGCTGAAACCTTCCTATCGGGAAAGCAGCATCATCTGTTCAACTGGTGAGAATGATCAGCAGGAGCCCCTTTTCTAGCAATTCATTGTTGAGGATAGACACTACTACACCAGAAAGACAAGTCCACGTCAGGAGAAGAAAAGCCTTCCTGCCTTCTTTAGGAGAAGCCTTCCTGAATGCTTGCCAGAGAGATCAATCCCATATTCTCTGATCCTGTATAAACACTCAAAAACATGCTTAACTTTAAGCATATGAGTGGTCCTATGGACATCAATGGAGTTGCTAATATGCCTAAAGTTAAATACATATCAAGTGCTGTGTTGGAATGGGGCCAAGGACTCAAAAACTTACAGGATCAAGGTTTGGCTGAAGAACAGAGAGTAAAAAGGGAGACGAAAGCTGAGAGATACTGAGTTGCTCTCATGCCCCCTCTTGCGTCAATCCTTCATGGAAGCAAACCCTAGGATAGACCTCTAATTATAATAAAAGCTAAAGGAATACCTGTACAGAAATCTTAAATACTAAAAGATACTGTAAACACTCTCATTTTACAGTACACAATGCCTTTTGATTTTTATGTGGTATTACTTTTTAAAGCAGATACAGTGATGTCACTGCAGGAAAACATCACAAAAACATTGCAGCAACAGACGTCTCTTTCAATAGATGCCTGTTTGACTCACTCTCACAGCTGCAGCAAAGTAGTCCAATGTGTTTCTGGAGAGCATTCTTGCTTGTGAAGTCTTTATTGGGATGCTCTGACTGCAGGGGAATGCAGACGCTTTTCATTTCTTGTGGCAGTCAAAGTTTCATTGAATATTTCTGAGCTCTCAATCTCTTCCAAAACACATGCTGAATTTCCTGGCTCTCTTCCTTCAAGTCTGGTCTGGGTTTCTACCCCTGTCCCCTCTTTTATGTGCACATAAAATATAAAAAAAAAAAAGTCTGATTTTTCAAAATTGATATTTAAGTGTTTTGCCAAGCTTTGTGAATTTGTATATGTAATCATTTTTATGCTTAAATGATTTGTGTTCTAAACTTATCACTGAAATATAGCAAAGTCAAAATAAAAACATTTGTTCTTTAGCTATTCATAATGCAACACTGCCAACTAGAGGAACTGGGAACTATCAAATTCTTGTCTCATGGACCACATCAATAAACTGAAAGGGTTATATAACCATAAATATTGAAAGATTATTTGCTCTACGGGACTCTCACCCAAAGGGTCCAAATACAGCTGTGTTTGCATTTAATTTTCTTTAGATTTTGATGCTTCACAAAGTCTTGTACAGAGTCAAAACACCACAAAGATTATTATTGTATCAAAATCTGCTTCATCCAAAAACTCATATATAATAAAACAGTGAGACTGAAATTATTTCAGGCTCCTGAAAGACTTACTGAGCCATTCTAACAGCTTTTGGAGAAGACATTACAAGAATGAAAAGTTTAAAAATTTGTAACTTAGAAGGCAAAAGTAAATCCTAGATGTCACTTTCTTAACCTATGACTTAAAACAGACTTCTTTTAACCTATTGAAACACAGAAATTATGCTCTCTGTGCAGGTGGGCTGCAAATCCATTTCTATAAGCTTTTAGCTTATAGAAAATGACATACTCTTCTAGGAGTGAGGCATTTGTTCACAGCTCAAGTAGCAACATTGAAAATAGAGAAAATATACACTTGACCAAAAAGGCGTAGTTATTGCCTGCTGCCTGTGATTTCCTGACATGCGCATATTTACTAGATCGTTGTGTGAGAACTAGCTCAATATGAAGCTGCTAATTTTCAAGCACCATGAACAGAGCTGGGTCACTTGGGGCCCATGAAGCGTTCGTTTCCCTGAAAGACCATAATGGTAGGACACCAGCAGTGTGTGGCTGCCCAGCATCCAGCAAGGGTGCTGGAGCAGGGGTGGGGAGGAATGGGACCTTCTGCAGTAGGATTCATGCCTCCTCATGGGATTGCAACAAAGCCCCAGGAAAAGGCTCTTTCCAGCAGTGTCCTCACCCTGCGGTTCTTCCTCTGTCACAAAACCAAAATAAGCATCATCCAGTGTGTAGGCAGAATGTCACTGGGCCAGGAGAAAACTGGGAGCCCTGAGTACACACCATACTTCTAGGTCTATCTGCTCTAGACTGGGGTGAAGGAAGTATGGCTCTCCTCTCTTCTAGCTGAGGGTTACAAACAGGAAACAATTTGGGGAGCAGGACCTATACCTGGTTTCACTTGGAAATCTGTTTCCCACAGGCTCTTTTGAGACGGTTAAATAAAAGCAGAGAGGAGACAACTCTTCATGCTCCATCACAGTGGTCTCTGATCTAGCTAGCCACAAATAGGGAACATCCAGTCTTCCTCTCTGAAGGCTGGGTCTATGTGCTTTCAGGCCAGGCCTTCCAGGGCTTCCACATGTGAGATATATTCCAAATATTGCTAATGTTCTGCTCTATTATTCAGGAAAAAAAGATACTTGAATCTAAATAAACAGGACTTTTCTTTCAGCAGATGCCTGGAGGATTGTTTAAAAGTGCTTGTTTAGAAACATAGTGCAACAAAAAGAACTGCTGATAGAAGGACGAACTCTATCTCTTAAAGGTCTCTTAGCATTAAATAAACAAATTGTCCAGAACATTTTGTACTTTGGGACTGAAGGGAGGTGCCAACAACATTCAGAGCTGGTTTCCTACTGTTCACCAAAACACATTTATTCTCAGCAAAATTCATCAAAAATAATAAAATCCATTTTTCCCCTGACAGCCTTCCAAAGCTAATATCTATAAAAGTGACTGGGAGGTTTGAGAAGCCTAGGGGGAAAGAAAATAATCTCATTGGGAAATGGAAGCAGATAGGCAGACAGCAGTGACTCACGGAGGTTTAGAGCTTCATAGTAGCTGCAGGGAGCCAAAAGTGAGGTGCCAATTAAGCCTTGAATCAAGTTTTCCAGGGGCTGTATTGCAGGGCAGTTTAAGGATGGAGAAGTCAGAGTGTCCCAAAAAACAGAGAAAATCCTGGAGGGGATATGTGGTGACAGTACCGGAATAAGATGAAGGCTTAGAAGTGAATAGACATTGACTAGGGAAGCAGAGAATATAATTTATAGTTAGCATAAATCACTGTAAAAACTAATTTGATAAATGTTTTTTTTCCAGTTATATTATTATGCTTATATTCCATAACAATATCTTTACAGATAGGAAAACAAAGCCAAAAATGCATAGTGGTCCAGTGTAACCAGACCACGGGGGGCTCAGAAATCCCAGAGTCATTTATTCCTTTGAGCATTACTTAGAGTACTTTCTTTTAGAAAAGAAAACAGTGCATATGTTGTGAATCAGATTGCAATATCAGAAGTGCCATTTCCACAACAGTAACTATTTTGAAAAACAAAGCAGCCCACCAGCATGTCCTATCTAGATTTCATTCAATTGCTTTATTGAAATGAATCAGAAATTTTCTAACAATGATTTTTGGCTGCCATTCAAAACCTAAGCCTAATGGACTTTTGCAGGGTTTTTCCAGTTATTCATGTCTCTATTTAGCAGTGAAAGTTCATGTTCAGCTCCCTGAGCCTGAGGTGCATTTCTCAGCCCTGGTACTGTTTGCTATGTTTGACTATGCCCTGAGATCTAGACCTGATGTTAAACTACTGACATTAGTGATGTTAGAAGGAGCTGGAAGCAACTACTAGCCATGAAAATATACTTTCTGTGAAGCTTTCTTACGGTGTTCAGTATACAATTTTGGGGGGCATTGTGGTTGTGTAATCCCCTGATTAATTCTATATTCATTTTCTAAGCCACATCAGGCATATACAAAACTCTTTTGCAGAGTTATCAATAGATGTTGCAGGCAACTTTGAATTTTCGCTGCTGCGGCAGCTGTGCCCTCATCCTTTGCTCACATATGAGCCTGACTGAGGAGGACTGAGCAAGAACTATGTCAGTGACCTCCCTTTCTGGAATGCAGGTCCACAGGTAACATTTAACCCTCTCGATCAGCCACGATGGTCAGCCTTGCTGTTAGAAAGCACCTGCTGGAGGAACCATCTTTAGGTTAGGCAGACCCAAGGGCTCCCTGGTCTCTTGTAGTCAAAGCTTTTTATGAGAGCAGAGGCATTAATCCTAGTATCCTGTTTCAAGGATTGTTATATACTGCCTATGTATATTCGCTAGCATGGATGTTTCATTGGAGAAGCTGCTGCTGCCAGGGAAGCACGGGCTGCATGTGCCACGAAGGGGTAGGCTCCCGGCACCCAAAGCCTGTGGGACGCAGTGCCACATAGCACCATTCCCACATCGCTGCAGGGTTTCCATCCAGCCTGCTCAGGGAAACCCAGGCACGCAGGCAGAAACCATACCCTCAGGTCTCGTCCTGGCATGTACGAAGCAGGGGACCAGGCTGGTGGCCACAACAGTTATGACAGCCTGTCCGCTTGGTCAAGCCCCTTTCCAGGCCTTGGCACAACTTTCATTTTATTTTATTTAGTTAGTTACTGAGGTAGTAAAATAAGCAACAATATCACCGTCTGCAAGTCTTTGCCCTGGTGTTTTGGGGCTTGTTTTTACAAAGACAGTTTAGCTTCAGGATTCATCTTATTAGTCTCACTGGTGTTCCAAGGCAGGAGAGATGTTCCTCCACCATGGTTCACTGTGAAGGGTGTTGAAAAATGATGCTTTTGTACTCGACATCTTTTCTAACTGTGACTTTCCCGTAAGGTTGTGTTCATTTATGTGGGCCCACAACCAAACTCCACCTGGGCAAGTGAGCTGTTGCCGTGGGAAGTTTAACCAACCAGGCTCAGTTTCTGCCTGCCTAAGGGTGGATGTGAGAGGGGTGGTCATGGTTTGAGGAGCTTTCTGGCTTGTATAGGCCATATTATTTCAGTGGGTTGTAATGAACATCTCATACTACTCCAGGGTATCAATGAATCCAAGACTGACTATAATTAACACATATTATACACTGAATGTAGCTTTCCATAGCAACAGGATTAATCCTCTAAGGTTAGAGTTGGACCCCCCCAGCACTGCAACATTTCCAGGTTACCCAAAAGTCCCTTGTAAGTCAATGCCTAGCACACTTAGTAGTCTTTAAAATTCTAGGGGAAAATCTTGGCACCAAGCAAGCAAAAGCTCAAAATCTCACTGACTTCAGCAGGACGGGGCATTCAGTTTCCAGCCTTCAGTACTGTATGGTCTGAGCTAAAAGAAGCAATAGCACTATCAAAAATTCACCCTCGTCTTGATGTTATAACAACTATGGAACAATTCACAATGGAAAAGGAAAAGAAAATCTTTTGCATAGGAATAACTCGTCATCGAAATCTGAATCCTTCATTGCCCTTTCTTTCCTCCATCAGCGACGCTAATGCACTTTGGCTTTTCTTTTTAAACCCAAAGCTTTTTCGTCTGCATTGTTATAAAGGAGAAAACTGACACTGCTGGTCTTACAAAACAATGAGTCAAACCATTTCTTTTTGTCTGCTAAAGAAATGCAGTCAGAGTTTAATATGACTGAGTTGGGTGAGAAGAAATGCAGCATCAGATCTCTTCAGAAACATTTCACCAGGCCTGCTCTGCCCTTTCTTTTCGAGCTATAATGCTTAAAATTCAGATAAATTGGCTGATGGACCCAACAGAAAGTGTAAAAATCATAGATGTTTGAACAGAAAACAGCTTTCTGAAGTGTCTTAATACCCCTTCTTACTACTGTATCAGTGGTGTGCTTCATATCATCATCCTTTTCATATCTTCCCCAGAGCATAGTAAAAGACCAATCCCCAAGGGATTCAGAGGATCAGGAGTAGCAGAGGGGAGGTACCAGACACGAGTATTTCAATTGTGCAACTACTGAAGAAGGAGACTTTTAACAGTCAAAAGCAAAAAAGAAAACTTTCATTTTAATTTGAATCAAATATACTTTCTTTTCCTTATAATGGAGGTTCCTTCTACTAAGCCTGCTATAATTTAGCGGATTTTATATTACCCTTGTGAGGAGAAGCACTAGGCCATGGCAAAGCACAAAGAGCAAAGATGTATCACTGGAAGATCTTTTCCCCTAGAAATTTTCCTACATGCTGGCTTCTGTCTTTTGTCTTTTATTCTTATACTGCGAATTCTCACACTATGCACTCAATGAATTCAGATTTATACACACCTTAAGGGCTCAAACAAGTAAGTTCCCACAGGTTAAGAAGTTTGACGTGGTTATTTTGTCAACCGAGCCCCACGTTGCCTGCCTTCTTGCTCGTGGCCCACAAAGCGCACAGTTTGCCACTCACCTGACACAGAGGAGAATAGCTCCTCACACTCTTGAGCCTAGATCATCTAAGCAAGTTGTACCTATGCAAAAAATATTGGAAAAGTCATTTAGTATGTTGGACTACCTAGCCCTAATAATCTCTATAGCCCATGGATCTAAAAGACTGGTTAGACCTTTGGCAGCGGTAAGCGGCATCCTCCACTCTTGTGTTTGAACTGCAGGTGGCTGTCACTGACTTGTGCTGTGGGCCTCGGCAAGCTGCTTCAGTCTGCTGATTCGCTCTTCTGTCTGAAGAGATTTCACCATTGTGTTACTTTTTGGCACAAAAGATTTTGTGCACCTCACCTAGATAGTATTTCATGTAGGCCTTTTGCTCAATAAAGTTTATATGAACCCTAAATTGTGCTTCTCTTATGCAAGTGGTCCATGATCACTTTAATTTAAACTTAGGCATAAATGACATCCACAGTCACATGGGGTGGTCCTGTTACCACCCCATCAGTTTATTGTTCTTTATGCCAAGGTATCCCCTACTTTATGCCAAGGTATCCCCTACTTTATGCCAAAGCAAACACTCAAGGAGGCCACAGAGAATGAAATCAGAGAACTGATACAGGATACAACAGACTTTTTTTTTTTTCCCCTCTGAATTAGCATAGGGTTTTTTTGTGCAGCACTACACAAAGCAAAATTGAAAAGATAGTTTCACATTTCATAAGTAAGCTGATACGTATCGATATCTGCCTCTGCTGGACTCACATGAAAGCAGTGGCAACTGAGTCCAAACTCTGGTCATTCTCCAGTATCTTTCTCTTTCTAAAAAGTTATCCTCGTCATATGCTTTATTTGCTGCCTTCTTCTGACCTAACTCCTATGTTTTGCTAATTCTTACATTTCCTAATTTTGATCTGGATAGCTATATAATAAGTATAGTTAACCTCTGGTAACTTGCATACCCAAAACACATCTTTTAGGAAGGAAGAGAAAAATGAAATCGCCTTCCTTCCGCGTTACCCTGGAGACTGCGCTAGCAGTGAATAAAAGCCTGAGTCAGAGCACAGAAATGTGGGCTCAGCGCAGAGATACAATATTTGGTGCCTGCCGCCGCACAGGTCAGTGAGCTAAAAGTGAGGCAGCAGAGCTGCCGGCCCCACTGCTGCTACGAGCTCTCACTCGCGCTCGGTGCGGGTCTGAGTGCTGAACACACGCGGGAGGAAGCAGAGAGCTGGCGAGCTCCCACCGAACATGCAGTGACCGATATGTATAGACAAGGCACCTAGCACGGTTTTACAGAGTATTTCCTGCATTTTGCTCCAATATTAGACCCTGACAAGGTCTGTTTGATTAGGCCTATCAACTTCTGCATGGCAAGATGGACACCGACTGAAATCCTCATTTTCAAAAATGGATCACAGAAGACAAATTACTGAGTGCTTGTCCTGTCAAATAAAAGCATTTGCAGGTAGCTCAACAATAATTTTAATCTACCTGATTGAATCGCTACCCACTTATTCAAAACAATAAGAAAGGAAACCTATGCACGAAGAACACAGTATCTCAGTGTTCGGCAGCAATACATCTCAATCCTCCTGCAAAATATGTATCTTTTTAATTGTTAAATGATCCGTAGTTAGTTGAGAAATAGAAATTCCACAGAAACTTCAGTCCTTCTTATGTGATGATACAATGCTTGGATGGATGGATGCATAGCTAGATATATGAGTGTTTGTTTTTTAAATAATCCTGTTTGATTTGACAATCTTTTTTATTTGCTCAAAATTTAGATGAGCAAATGCAATATAGCAATTTGATTTAAGTGTGTATCTGCCATCCCTTTGCAACCAAACCGCATTTCTTTCCTCTTCAGTCCTTCCAGGAGCTCAGAGTACTATGGGCTTAACTACAATTAATATACTTTCTTAACGGGAAATGCAAGTTTCTATTCTCCATTAGAAGCTAAAGATAACACAGCATTAAAATTCCAAAAGCTACATTTCACACTTTTTGGTGCAAAAAGAGTTGATTTGTTGTAGCAGCAAATATTAGGGAGGAGTAAGGGAGAAAATCCAGAGCTACCACCTAGAAAGAAAACATCCTACGCTCAAATTTTACAGATGAAGCTGAAAGGTCTCTTGAATAGGTGTGAAAAACATAATGCAAGAATTGTACATTATTAATCTTATACAGATCAGCGACAACAAACAACAACAGATAAAAGCATCAAGGATCCATAAGAACACAGACTTCACACAAAGAGAAGGAAAAACTGTACCCATACAATCGTTATAAACAAATACATGAGAGAGGAAGAACCAAAAGAAGATTGCATCTGATTCCTGTGCAAAAGCTATCCAAAGAGGGGAAAACCCAGCTAATTCTTTC
The DNA here is from genome assembly GCF_040807025.1 of Struthio camelus. NCBI lineage: Eukaryota > Metazoa > Chordata > Aves > Struthioniformes > Struthionidae > Struthio > Struthio camelus. The sequence goes on along the minus strand of NC_090943.1, from coordinate 34,214,749 downwards.
CTTATGCAAAGCCAGTGAATAAAGGGCTTTTCTTTATTGTTCAGAGGAGATCAAAATTACATCAAACATCACATCCAGAGAATGAGATCATTTTTAAACTACAACTTACAGAAGCAATAATTAGATACTTTAAACCGTATTCTTAAAAAAAAAATTCCCCCTCAGAAAAAGTTACCTTTATTTCTTAATTACATTCCTCTACACAAAGTAACCCTTGTGTCTTCCTATTAGCTTCATACCTAATCTTCAAGCACCAGTGAACCCAGCCATTCACTAGGAACAAAAGCACCTACAGTTCCAGCTTTCATTGGTGGTTTCTTTTTTCATTGGACACAAGCCAAACTTGATTTATTTGAGGAGGGAAGTAGCAGACACACATAAGCCACTATTTATTTTCAGTCCTCATACAAGACACCTGATACAAGGCAAGATGAAGAGAAAATGAAGGATTCAGTGCACAAGCATGAGAATTCGCAAGAGTAAAAAGTTGGAGGGATGGTAGAAAAGGAGGGGGGAGGGTGGAAACGGATGAGTTTGGTTTCCAGCAAAAAGGTTCCTTTCGTTTTGGCAGGTGAATATGCTGTTGTTCCTGCAGAGACCTGGGCAGCTCAGGTGCCCTGTGTTTAAATCACAATCGTTTTCAAGTAACCACCAGGAAAAGGACCTGCAATCAGGAGAGCTGGTGAGCCCTGGTGAGCAAATATTTCTCATTCTCCGCTTATCTTTTAGTATACCAAAGAGTGTTGATAGATAAATGTGTTAGTGATAAGAAAAGGACAAATCATAGATGCTTAGAGATTAATTAGCAAAATGTTTGTTCTGACAGGGAGATGGAGGCAGTTTCTAGGGTGTTGGCTGTCATTTTTTCTCTTTAAATCGATTAGCTAACTATTGGATCATGAAACATTAAAAATTCAGAATATTAAGTTTAAACCACCCCCAGCTATGGCTCCATGAATTATCCTTCTGAAAGCCTGTGGGCTTTCAATAGAATGAAGATCAATTACTTAAGCTTAAGATAAATAATCCTGTAACTTGGAGAAAATTACACTTTGATTTTTAAAGATATTCATCATGAAAGAAAGGAGTGATTTACACATTGCATACTTGATTTATGGTGACGCATCTGATGTGGTTTCAGAGCCATAATTATTAATGTTTAAATAGAGTTTTAAGATGTTGATATAAATGCTAGATGTCATTTTTAATATTTGATAGGTAAACTGATACTAAGCGTAGTTATTAACCTTCACAGAAAGTAGTTACAAATACTCATTTGTCAAGAATATAATGCTAGTTTGTAGTGATTGGCTTTTGCTGAATCAAGCTAGTGGTCTGCACAAATATGTTGAAAGTTTAAATGAAATTTCTAATCCCAAAAATCTTCAGTCCCCAAGCTAACATAAAAATTTTAGTTTCTCTTTATGAAACACTGGAAAATGTCACATTTTGTCATTCAACATCCATAATCTCAAACTGTTAAATTAAGAGGCAGACTTATTAAGTGCCAGAAGAGACTTCTTTCTAAAAACTAAGCCAATGATAGCTAACACATAGAAGCCTAAGGGAGGAAAATGTGAAACAAATAGCAACTCTAGAGTTGTGATGCTACAGGGTGGGAAAGGGGAACCATTGTAGATGAGACTGAAAAGGGAAAGTATTATAGTGATTGTATTATTATTTTAAGAAACCTAGAGAAATTTCTGCAGAAATAAGGAATTGTTATGATGATACTTAAAAAGAATTTCTCCTTCTTTTAAAGGTGCAAATTTTCCTCCAAACCCTTGAATGAAAACCTTTCTTTATTGAGTTTGCCAGGTATTGAAAGTGGCATTGGAATTTATTCACCCAAAAAGGAATGAATAAAATTGATTTTAGTGGCATAGAGGGATCCATTAAAGCAAGGATAAAAGCTTTTACACTTTTCCTGACCGTCTGCCCTAAGAATTATGAAGCATCTTCTTTTGACAGTGCTTGGGGCTGTAATGCCATACTGGATATTGTTACTAAATTCCAATTTTAAATTTTCTTTATCAATATAGGCTAAAGCGGGTGTGGTTGGGGGGATATGTTTAAGTTAAAAAACTTTCTCAATTAACTGATAAAGCTCAACCTCTGAAAACTGGAATGTCCTGTAAGAAGAAAACTAACAAGGTGACTGGGTGATATCCTGGGCTATGCACATTGTATTTCTTAGTTCAGCAGGTTCAAACCAACCTGAACACTATAACTTTAATGCCTAAAGATGACTGTATCAGGAAGACATAAGACCTAGATGAAATTAATTGAATTTTTAAAATGTGATTTTTTTTTTTTTTTGGTAACGTCTCTCCTGCAAGCTTTGGTTATAGTGCTCTAACTTTTGTCAGGACCAGACGTTACTCCATTTCTTATAGTGATCTTTGTCATGAAGAGAAGTAAATCACTTCAGAATATTGAAATACCTGGGAGCTCAGATGAATTGCTTCTTAAAGGAGGACTTGAGCTGAAAATTAGTTTACAAATACTATGAAGAATGGGAAAAATATTACGCATTTCATTGTGAGAAACACCTGGAAATCAGAATATTTATTTCACATCTATCAGGCTCTCTTCATGTTCTGGTTCATGAACCGTAGGCTAAAAATTGAATGATAGTTTCAATATTCTGGAGAAATTTACTGCCCTAACATGGATTACAACAGGAGGCAAACACTTGTTGTTTTTTTGTTGCTGTTTCCCTATTTTATTAAGGGGGATATCATGAGAAACTTTTAGACCAGAAAATCTACTATCTATAAAAAAAAAAAAAACATGCTGTTATGTTTTACTGAAATTAAAAAAACTAATAGAACAAACAACTAGCAGTACTATCTTGTTGTATTCGTGATTTAGTGTTATACGATTGTACTCATTTATGATAATCAAACTCTGACTAAGTAGAAATGAAACTGAAATGAATTCTGTTCCCCGATCTATTGTAGTGAGAACCATTACTTGCAGCTTTTTTTTGACAGCTCGAATCAGTATTGCATAATATAGAGTTTAAATAAATCCATTTTGCACTGTCTTCAAAGGAGGCCATTTACAGAAGTAATCAAAACTGTCTCTGTAGTATAGATTGTTAAAATGCCATTAACAAGTTGATTTACTTTGTACAGGTGACGAATCCAGGCAACTAAAGCTGTTGCATTTTTTCCAGTTTCCTTGCTCTATTGAAAGAGATCTTCTTAAAGAAATAATGCTGCATTCAACATTGGCCTTGTCTCTCCTACTAATTGCAGTTTCTTCCAACCTTGCAATGGCAATCAAAAAGGAAAAAAGAGCACCTCAAACACTGTCAAGAGGTCCTGTATTTTTATTTTATGTACTTAACCCTTTTATCCCAATGAATAGGTCATCAAAAGTTTTTACTTAGAATATATCTGAAAGCATATATATACTTATATATAAGTTGTGTTTCTCTAGTATTAGAGGGCGCTCTAAATCATGCATCTTCTTATTCCATGACTTCTCACTCCTTTGGTTTGTTCTGAAGAATATGGCTGAAGGCCTAATATAGCCTGCATAATTCACATATCTCACAGTGACCTCATAGAAGCAAATAATGTAAACTGAGTCTCCCAAACAGGTCAGCACTTGTAAAACTATTAGTGAAAAATCTTTTTTACATATATCTGTTAAAATATAATTTCATAGGGTAACTTGTAAGTACCAAAATTCAATTTCATAATTCCAGTTTCTATGGAATGTTTTTCCTACAGATCCATATTTCTACAAAGAACAACAGTTTGAACTGCTTTTTTTTAGTTTTTTTAGTTTTTTTTTTTTTGCTTTTCATCAAATACTTTCATTTACACATTAAAGAATTTTATTGTTGTGCATAATTTTCAACTTGGATGTTAACTAGAGTCCCTATTTCAAGTTATTTCTGTCTGATGAATCTTTAGAAATATGAGTAGAGGAATAGATTACTGAGGTCCTTTCTTCTTCTCCATTTTCCCTCTCTTTTAAGGATTTTAGATAAGCCTGTTCCCACTAAAGAATCTCCCTCTCCCTACCTGACCTCTTCTGCAAGCTGAGTAGAGCTTCCAAACCCCACAGGCATCATCCACAGCTCCTCCCAAGAGCTCTTCCAGTAGAAAATGCAGGCAAAGCCCTGTATGGCTCAAAAGCCTCTTCTGAGCTTGGTTATCCAGGGGGAATTGATTTCAGCCAAGGCTAGGAACTTGTGGGTCAACAGGCCAGAATCTCCCCGTCAACCAGATAGGTAAATCTGTAATCAAAATCACTCTCCTGAAAGAAGAGGAGACCTAGCTGCGTCACAAGCAATTGTCCCCATGAGAAGGTTAACACTAAATCTGCATAATCAGGACTGGTCCAAGCAGTGTCCAGACAACACAGAAGAAACCTTAACCTGGTGCAGATCCAGAAGCTTTTGTGTCCTGTAACATGGAATTCATCTGATAACTTAGCAAAAGAAAACGACACTGCTCAGGAGTCTGGAGTCCACTATGCAAGGGCTGACATCTTTGGGATTTGAAGGCATGAAACCAACTGGGCTATTTGCCTTTTGAGATTCATGTATCACTGCTGTGGATGAACTATGAAGCTGAGGACCTGTTTGCACTTTGTTTCTGTGGAGCTTTTTATTGAATAGTCATTTTAGAATTAAATTATTTAATTAAATGGAGTACTTTCAACTCCAGGGATTTAAATTCATGACTCGGGAGTTAGTCTTAAAACTGTAATGTATAAAACATATTACAGTTGATCTTGTTTGCCTTTTCATATTTTAATTTTATAACTTTTATAATTTTATATATATTTATATAATATAATATAAAATATAATATGAAAATACAATTTTATAATTTAATTTTATAACTTTTATTTTATAAGTTTATAACTTTATATAACGATATAACTTTTATAAGCTAGTAAACCCCAGGGTCTTCCAGTTCATCTTTCAGGAGATTTAGATACTGAAGTTTCTGCAAATCTGAGCCTGTTTTTTTTTTGGATTTTGTATTTAAATTTACATAGCTCTTAAAATTTGTACAGTAACCATAAGAATTAATATATCCACGGTGACTGGGAACCTTTGACTAAAAAAAAAAAATTTCTATTTGTGTGTGACTATTGATAAATGTCAAAAATATAATTTGTTATGAGTTATATATCTAGTCACTACTTAATCCTTCTGTTATACTTCTAGGATGGGGAGATGATATTACTTGGGTGCAAACTTATGAAGAAGGGCTTTATCAAGCTAAAAAAAGGTAAGAGAATACAAAACAGCCTGAATATACAAAGTTTTTAGTCAGATATTCGTGCCTCAATGTACTGTAAAGAAGTAGAACAAACAAATCCCATTACAGCTCATCTGCAAACCACCCAATTTAATAAACCAGATTCTGTGCATATAAACAAAAGCAGTTGTAGGGGTCTTGTGACTCTGAAGCAATCAATATCCTGGGCTGTAAGGCAAGTTTAACTTTAATACTACTGTTTCTCTGTCATAATAGCAGTGCAGTTATTTGAATAAGCAATGATAAATGAATATTATAATAAAACAAATGCACCTAATTTGATGATATTATGTTTCTCTGATTATTTCCTTAATCAGCAGCTGGAGAATCAGTTGCATTTCCTCTTGCATGTTGATCTTCTGTCTCTAACGTTTTCCCCAACACATTATGTGCATGATGTACCCACCATCCCGGTAGAACAGAAAGTTACAAATGAATCTTTCTCTAGGATTCAGCTGAAAACATATTTGAGGATTCATAACATCATATTCATTTAAATCTCCATTACAGTTCATTTTAGACCACAACAGTGTAGTAAAGGCTATTGTTAAATCGAAAGCAAATTATTTTTAAAAGAAAATTTAAAAAGAATTAATCTCATGGACGCTATATGAAAAAGGCTAGGAATCTGCTACTGAGCATTAGGTTGCTGAAAAGTAACAGTAGTTGAAAAAATTGCAGGATAAAATGCACAAATTTGTTTTACTTGTGCTTTGACATTCAAAACATGAAATGTCAATACTTTATAAAACTTTTTATTTATGGAAAAAATCAATTTATTGTATATCTGTTCAAGAAAGTTTAAAAAAAAGAGATTCTTCATGGGAAGTGTTTGATTGTGAATTCAATTTTATAAAAATGATTTTATTCCAGGTTTGTAAAGATTAGTTTTGTTTTCTTAATCACAGATATAGATAGAATTTAATCACAGAGAGAATTTCTCACTTAAGAAATATTAATTACCTCTTCAGCATCCACAGTTTGATTACATACTAACCAGGTTATGACTCTGTGGTTTCTTTCTTGAAGAACCTCTTATTCTAGAAATGCTATTTAGATAATGGACCCCTATTTCCTTATTTATTTTATGAAAGAATTATGTTCTTTTCCCTTGCTCAAAAATATTTGCAATTCTTCACAGAACCTCTCTATGATTTTACTGTGAGTTAGCGTAAGATGAAATACTATTTGCCTTTTCTAGTCTGCTAGTAAAATTAGTCATCTGCATACTTGTCAAATGATCTAACAATATGTTTTATTATTATTAATAAAGTAACAAGCCACTGATGGTCATTCATCATTTGGAAGACTGTCAATACTGCCAAGGTAATTTCAATTTTTTGAGCTTTAAATTTTTGTGAAGATTTTTATAAAAACCTGCAAATGCCTATATACTTACAAGGTCCTGTCACAATAATTTTCTGAAACAACTGATTACCTTGTCACATATGTGCTTACTCAAAAGGGTTTAATGAAATAGGTAAATGAAAAGGTAGTTGAATAGCTAATAATAAATTATTATTATTCATATAGACTCCACTATGAACCTGCCCCACAAAGAATAAGAAAAATCCCTTATGCTGCTGTCCTACTATCCCTGATGCAGCACTCAGCAGTTTGAATTAAGAGGCACAAATTTACTACTGACTCATTGAACAGATTTAATATTGTTCAATCCTCCTGATCTGGTAACTAGAGAAGGAGACAAGGACAAGACTGCTGGAATTGATCTGACATGAATTTTCCAAGAATAATACACTTTTGTCAAGCTGAGACATGGTATCTGTTGAAACTACAGGCATCATAAATAACAGAATTTCCATTTTTATAGGTGGGAGGTTGTATTGGCATGAGTCAAAAAACTAAAAAGCAGTAATAGAGCCCTGGAAGGAAGTATCTCCTTTCAAATGTGAATCAATAGATACTAACAATGTGGTCAGCCTCAGGGCAACGTGGTGTCTAAAAGCAGAAGAGGCAGGGACTGAGGTGGACTTCAAAATTATCACGTCTTTTCTAGCACTGAAGAAAGCTTTTGCAGAAAATGAAGAGATACAAGAAATGGCCCAAAATAACTTCGTTATGCTGAATCTCATGGTATGAGGGGTTTGGGGAGGTTTGACTGGTATCTTTTTTTTTGACCTGTGTTTGTGACTTTTTTTTGTCTTTCTTTTCCTGTCATTTTAGCTAAGCATCTTCTGATATTTCAGTTGCATGTATGTGTGTGCACATGTGCATGTGTAAACACACACTGGTGGTGCCTCTTATGGCTTCGTCCACTAGTATCAGACTGTTCACAGGTGATGCTACTTCAGCAAAATTCCCAGAAATACTTTAATAATCAGGTTTAATTTCTCTGTCAGCATGAAACCACGGATAAAAACCTGTCACCTGATGGACAATATGTGCCTCGAATCATGTTTGTAGGTATGTATAATATTTATAGGTCTTTTTAATCTAGATTTCTGCATCTATACCAGTGTAAGGACCTCAGAATGAATCATTTTGAAGGAGAGGGAAAAAAAATCAAAATTTCCCACTACTATGGAATTAATCTGGATCTTGGGAGAGCTGATTTTAGTTCTCCGTCCATTGCAGACATTACCTGTAACCTGAGGTGGTTCACTACGATCATGTTCTGGAGGATATCTAATTCCTGCTGATTTCTTTGGGAATAAGAAGCTTATATATCTGTAAGCATTTGAGCTTTTGCTGCTCTATGCTACTTGCTAGTTATGTTATGAGACTTTGTTTACTGAAAATTGTCAGATATCTGACTGAATGTAGATGTCTACAGCGTAGACTTTACCACAGAGATATTCAATAGTCGGTACAGTCTAAGGAACGACCTATCTCACTGTAAAGTTGACTCCTGAAATAGACGTAATGTACCATGCCACAAAAATGCTTATTTATTTTCACTAGTTCTATGGCGACAACCAAATTTAGGTGAGATGAAACCCACCCTTAAAGAGCAGTGTAGTGACAGGAGTCAGACAATTGGTTAGCAACAAGCTTGGAAGGGGAACTGGGTGAGTGAGATGTTCACAATAACTTTCTGCCACAAAGAAAACATTAAGAATCACACAGTTTTAGTTGGGAAGGCTCTAGGTGGGCCATGCTAATTTTGCATTAATATTGCATGACCATCATTATTTGTACATCAGTCGAACTGGCCTCTCCCAAGGTAATCCCAGAACATGTAAAACAGGATATTTTTTTTTAAATACAGACGAAATGTATGTGGAATCTATCATTTAGAAATAGTTGCATATGTAAAAGTGAACATTAGCCATTGTTCAGGACTTCTCCAAGTAAAGAGCAGTTAGTAGAAGAGAGTGTAATTGTCTTACAGTTGTCTTGTTCACTAAATCAGAACACCTCAGAAACAGGTCTGTCAAAGTAGGCCATAGTCACCACCCACAGCCATTATGAGAATGGAACCTGACATTTAATATGTTACTTTTCCAGACCCATCTCTCACAGTAAGAGCTGATATCACAGGAAGATATTCTAATCGGCTTTACACTTATGAACCACAAGACATGCCATTCTGTAAGTGCCACCTTTTTGTGTTCCTTTGCATTTAATGTTATAAGCAGCCAGGTATACCGCATCCCCATTTCTGCTTAAGAATCAGTTAAGATAGTTCCTCTTTCAAACTTATGAATGAAGGGTATGCATGAGCATTTACAATAAATTATAACTGTCTAACTTGTTCTAGCAAAGCACTTGAGCACAACTATTATTCCACTGAATTTATTGGAACTATTCAGGTAGGTAAAGGTGAAAGAACATGGGTGACAATTTATAAGACAAAGATCTAAACAATATGCAGGGGGAACAGTGAAAGTCACTATGCTCAAAGGTATCCAACTGCGCAATATAAGTAGCCAGGGGTGGGAGAGAATCCGAGAAAAAATGTTGCTGGTTTCTTGGGTACCACCTAAGACCTACATTCCAGACAGGAATGTGATTTTTCAGGTTGAGCTAGTCCTTACTCTATACCATCCATCTGACACCGAGGCAGTATCTCCCCACAAGTATGCACTTCACATGTGATTATCAGGTTTGCTGTTGAGAAGTAATGGTGTTGAAAAGAGCCTTGTCAAGTCCCTTTAAAATAAACTTTTTGGTTCATGAAACTTTTTACCTCCTGCCTCAGTAACAATGCTAAAATTTTCAGCATATAAAACTCTAAAATATAATATATGACCATAATTTAATTTGAGTGTGAACAATTTACTAATCAAACTAGTTTTTAATTGTACAAATGCACTTTAAGTACATGTTTAGAGTTCTTATTTATTTTTCTTCCAGTAATAGAGAATATGAAGAAAGCACTACGCCTCATTCAGACAGAATTGTAACCAGCAACAGTGAAATGACTATAGCTTCTACGAGGTGAAGATGCAGCAGGAAACCTGACATTTTTAAATATCCTAGTTAGTTTTTTTGTCTCTACTAGCATTTTGAACTCCTACCAAGCAGCTTTGGTATACCAGATTTCATAAGAAAGTTACGTGTATAATTTGAAGAACAAACAGAAAAAGTACTGTGCCCGCTAGAAAACAAGACGAGAAACCTATTCAACACTTTGAAGTTAGTGTCCTGAATAACTGAAGGGGATGGTATGAGATGTAACAACTTTGAACTGTACTTTATCAGGCCAACTATGGCTTCGTTAAGCCACCTATGACTACTGGCTCAAAGCTACAACCAATTCTTTTCATGCCTATTTGGTAATCATGGTGTAAGTTTAGCAGCTACATCTCAGCTTCTTATTTTTATTTCCATTGCATAAAGCTTCTAAATCTTTAGCGTACCTCATCTTTATTCGGTTATTTCTCATTAAAGGAATATAAATTTGCTGGCAAATCATACAGGACAACACTCTCTATAAATCCTGGAGTAGCTTATATAGGAAAAAAACCCAGTCACCTAGGCTTAAATATAGGAGCGACTCTTTTTCACATTTAGTTTTCTTCTGTATCATTCTTCAACTATCATTTCTGATAGCTGAAAACAGAATACACATTTCATGTTGAGCTTGTGGTATCAAATAGCAAATAAAAGTTTTGCTATGAGAAAAATACAGTGAAGTAAGAGAGATGGAAGGAGATAATCCTAGAACTCCACACCCGAGGCCAAGCGATGCTTGCAAAATCTGGTATGGGGAAAATGAACAGGCTTGTCCTAGTTTTTTTTCACTTAAAAGGCACTTAAGGCATGTGAACTTCATCCCAGGTTTTCCCTCTTCTGTAAAGTCCTCAGCCCAGGCATCACATAGTGGGGGATCTGCATGTACGAGCTCTGCTTCACAAAATTTCCCTAGGCTCACTGTAAGTAAGGGCAGACACCTACTTATTGTAAAAAGTTTAAGTCAATTGAAGTGTGAAATTGTTATCCTGACAACATGTTTTTTCACGAGAGCAAGATACCAAACGATTGATCTACAGTAAGAGCAAACGTGCATCTGTTCCGGGGCAAAGCACCACGGTTGTTTTTCTGTATTACCTGCCATTTCCCATGACGCTGCCTAAATGCAAATATAAAAGATGAAGGAAGGCTCTCTGCAGGACAGCTTTGCTAATTTACAATACCTAGTATTAATTTGTCACGAAGGAGTTATATTTTTGCCTATCGATGTCTTTGTAACTGTGTAAAATTTGGGTATAAGAGCATATTCTAATGGACAGGAGAGAAGTGACAGGCTCACTAAAAGAAAAATGTCTTGCATTAAGCGTTAATAGTATATTGTCTTCATAATCTGTTTAAAAGCTTTTTTTTTAGCCTATAGGAAAATGCTAAAAGCAAAATTAAACTGGTAATCACATTTCTTTGAACTGTGCTTAGCTCTACTCATTTATTTCCATAATCTACTTCAAATTTAGCAACATTTCCCCAACTGTGGGAACATCCCCTGTAGAGCATGCCAGAGACATTTGGGAGAAAGAGATGTGAGCTAGCTGCCAGAGCTGGCACAGGAGAGCCATGGCAGCAGTTCTGGAGTAAGGTCAAGAGAAAACTTCACTTCAGAAAGAAGCACAGTGAATTAAGAAATGCTGAAGTATGGTAGATTCAAAATATTACCAAAAGACTAGGTGAAAAGTGATTTTGTTATCATTTTACAGAGGCGTTTTTTTCCTTCATGCATTCACATTCACATTGGCCAAGGTTATGGGAAACACTGGCTTGGTATGATCTCTGCTCTAACTCAGGCAGGAAATTAAATGTGGGGCAGTTATACCATCAGCCAGTGCCTGCTTCACTTATTTAAAATGCAGATGACTAAGGTTTCAGGCTTCAGAGGGGTATATGAGAGAATGTTGTTTTTGTGGAAATATTTGCATGGCTATGCTTTCATTCCAACACGAAACAAAAACTTAGTTTCAAATCTGGAAAGCAGCTGGAAAACAAATCTAATGCCCTCTGTTTCAGCTCTAGTAACTACATCTTTGTCCCTGGCAGCTTATTTAGTGGCGTACTACTACTATTTCTATTCCACTAATTGTAAAGGTGACTATGTTAAAAAGATTGTAGTCTCATAGATTACCATAGTCGGTTAGATACTCCATTAGCCTTTCAGTAAGCGAAAGGCATCCTCATACGTGCAAAAACTTATGAACATGAAAAATGTGCTAAGGGATCTTTTGGAATTATAGATTGGATGAATATTTTAGTTCTTCTTTCCTGGCAAATAAGTAAATATACACAACACAACCCAAAGCCATGGATAATGTCATTTTTGTGCTCACACAAAAACGTGAGCACGTTTTTCTCACACTGGAACGCTATTACATTGCTATAACAGCGGAAAGCCACAGATACAGTTTGTGTTACACCAGCGTAGCTCGGCAATCCCACCTCAGTGGGCTTATTTAGCCTGATTTACAAGGAATTCGCTAAAAGCAATCTAGCTTTCAGCTAAAAATACAAGTCACTACTTTGAGTGAATGGAAGACAGGACCTGTGTGTTAAACCGAACAGCACACAGCTGAAAGCAACAGCATTCACAGTAACAAGGTCTTCCTTTACATTTACAATTAAAACACTACCGAGGTTATGGTGGTGCGGGTTCGCTTTCACAGCTGTTACTAACTAGCGTGTAGCAGTTATTCCTAGATACAAGGACGCATTGGAGTCGCTCTGAGATAAGGTTACCAAACTCAACCCACATCTTGTATCTGTGGTTGCTCTCAGGGAATGTACTGTTCTGAGGAATCTAGATGTATAGCCTTTGCTCTGGTTTCTCTGGAGATACCTAGTGCATATTACCTACCCACACTGACTCAAAATCAAGTTTATTCATTTCTCAGCGCCGATGACTATTGCTAACTCAGCTTAAAATAAGATACACACTTGAAGATATTTGCCTTGACTACTTCAGGTTTAAATGAAAATGAATAGTATTGACATGCTTCTCTTTTAGTATCCGTGCTACAGCAGGCAAGGTGTCAAGTCAGAAAACCAGATACTCAGAGATCAAATACATCCTAACAATAATACTTATAACAACAACTCCTGTGCTTTACTCAACTATGAGTTGAGATCAGATGTGTGCCAACTTGCTTGACCTGGAAGTTGTACAAAATAATAATGAACATACCAACATTTGCGTGCTTAGGGATTACATTTATGTCACTGCTTTCTGTGATTCATAACCAGAGACGACTGTCAAGAATCCACAAATCTGGAATCTCAAAAGGCTGGTGACTCTGGACCACAGTCCAGAATTTCCCTGGGCTCAATAATGCTAAACTCCATAGCCTGACTGACCTCAATGCTATAACAGAAAATAAAAGGATAACCTCTTATTAGTATTTTAGGGGGGAAAAAAGTAATGAAAGCCCTGCGCCCAGAAGTCTACTGCTATTTTTCCCTATTTTGAGCTTTTGATATTGAGCCAGCAGATAGAAAATACACTGTGTATGTATGTGAGTTAAATAAACAAGACTACACTATAACCATATTGTGAGATCAATACATTGACAATCGCTTTTCACTCTGGCATGAAAGCTGGTCTTTATATCTATACTCCAATGCTTGTCATTGTAACATTTGAAGAAAATCAGGATCGACTGTGAAAGGTCCTATTAATGCTGGTTGTATCTGTAACCTAGAATACATACCACCAGTATCGTCTGCAATCTCCTCTTCCGAAGTGTTTGACAGCTTTGAGACACCTCCTACCCAAGCAGAAAACAGCCACTTTCCAGAAATGCCACAGGCACAGCTATTACTCTTCTTTGATGAGATCTACTTTTCAAAGTGAGAAAATGTGTTTTCACCCTCTTCCCCCCCTTCTCAAATCTCTGTATGTATTAGTAGGATGAATTCTGTTCTCAGCTGCAGCCTTGAGAAAGAGGACTGAATCTTTGTGAGTCTTAAAGATTCAGATCCTGTCCTTTTGGTGGAGCTAGATATTTAGGTAGAAAATACCTTGTATACTGCTTGACAATTTTTCTGTTCACAGCTTAGTTCTACATCCATCCTTAATTTTACAATTGCCACTATCTAGCTTTCTGCCTTCTTCATGGAGATTATTTTGCCAGGTAATGCCTCTCCTGGTGGAGGAGAAACTCAGATCTCAGATTAAAGTCTCACTGCTCAGAGACAAAAGTCATACTTCTGTAGCATATTCAAGGGCAGACAAAACCAATGTGACTTTTTCCCTCCTTTTTTCCCCAAAATGAATGGCATGAGACACTACTCCTCTCTTCTCCTTGTCTGCTTGCATGCCACAGATGATAACTTTATTCACAATATTAGTGGGCAGGTCTTTATTCACACTTCTTACTTCCATCTTTCAAAATAGGGTGGGAAATTTCCTTTAGTTCCCTGATTAGTTGCAATTAAAACAACCTGGGTTATTTGACCTCCACTGCTCAGTTTACAGCTAAAGAGAGAGAATGAAACACAGACAATGTGGGTGTGAGTGCAAAGTTTATTTTGCACAACATAAAGGACCTGTAACTGAGAAAACCTACCTGTGTAGACTGTGTGATCTTACAAAACTCATAGCATCCATAGATGTAGTGTACAGGTTAATACAAATGTGAGCCTAATGCAGCATTACCTGTGAAAGCCAATGCTTTGTATGAAAGATTTTTCTGAGTTCTGCTTTTGCTATGAACACGACACATTCTGGAAAGCAAACTTTATCATGACTTGCTCACATATCCCATACCTTCTTTACTCTCTGGACTTATCTGTTGTAATTAGACCAAGGGAAGTCAAATAAACGTGGCCTTAACGTCAGTGAGGTGAGGCACAGGAATCGGGGAACTGACGGAACAGGATCCTCCCCTATGTATCCGTCTCAAAGCAGAAAGGCGTTGGCTTTTCTAGGCAGATGGCTGATATATTGGTCTGTGCAGCTAAAACATTTCCCAGTGTGCAAATATTTGCACTGAGCCAGAGCAAAAGAAAAGCGACCATACCTTTGTGTACTATGGAGACAAGAGACCGTGGGACACCTCAGCATTTTAATGACAAAAGTAACATGATCTTGAGGAATGAAGCTGATATACTTTGAACTGTTTCATGTTCTACCCATGTTCTTGACAAAGGCTGATTCAGAGAAATTTCCGAATGCTGAGGTGTCCTCCACAGGGTTGGCCACGTCACTACTGTATTTCCTTTCATTCTTTCTTTGTTCAAATACTTTGCAGGGACCCACAGTATGAACAAGGTGGAAAAGATAAGTCTCTGTAGCAATTAAAAAGTCCAAAAACACCATTAAGAAGGGGATGGAATATTTGCTCTGGCATCAGGAAAACTCCAGAATTTACAGTTTGCACACATGTACCTTTTCCTTGCTCTTCCAGGCGCTCATGGTATTCTTCACTTACCATCTTGGATTGCAACTGCGCGCCGTAAATAACTGACACACTTATCAGCAACAGTGGATCTACTTCAGCGGAGTGTTTCTTTGGAGAGATGTCAGATATTTAGTCATACTTTTAGAAGAGATAAGACGCAAACAAGCACCCTCAATCTTCACATAATAAGAAGGAATCCAACTACAGTGGGACCAGCCTTTAGTTCGCAGTGCTGTATCAAGGACTTCATTTACAAATTTCCCTATAATCCCAGCTCCCACTATTTGTAAGTAGATGTTCAGCAAAAATTTACCTCTGTGTTTGTCTGAGAAGGAGAGAGATGATACCATATGCAATAATTTTTGCAGGTTATAATGTTCACAAGGCAACATTCCTCTGCTTTACTGATGCTCAAGCTTCGTTACTGTTTAATGAAAGTGCTGAAAAATACTTAGAAAAGTAACAGAAGATACAATAGATCTTTTTTATGTCCACTGAGGATCACTCATTACTGCTTTGCACACTTTAGCTGTATATCCCCAAGTGGTTTCCTGTAAAAGGTTGGCATAAAAAGAAACCTACCCTGCTACTAAGCGCTCAGTAAGCTGGAGAGAACTGAGTTCATAGGTATAGCAAAGCAACTGGCTTCATTGCTTATGTCCACATACAAGGAAGATGACAGCCACTGTCTAGAGCAGAAGCTAAACTAAGCCAAGCTATACTTTGCAGGATGGGAAGAAAAGGAGTCTTGATCTGACCATAAAGCTAATTTTTGCTTCACCTCTAGAAGCAGGTGTGGCTGTGATTTTACATAACTCTTGACCATTTGTATCAGAGAATCGAGGAGCACGACTCAGCTGCTCCCAGATCTGAACTGCTCAGCTTGGAAAGCAGTTCCACATCTGATATATTTTACTGTTAGCAAATATTTTCTCATGCTCACTGAGAAGCAAGCTCACCCTAATTCAAAGAAATATTTCCTCATGGCCTTAGTGGCTTTAGTTCTCATCAATTTGTACATACTCAGCATTGACTAAACAAAAAGAAAAATAAAAAAACCCTAAACTTCATAAAGAGTTCTCAAGAGGCCTGAAAGAATTTAAAGATTCGGAGTGGCACTTGCCTTGGCCCAAGGAGACCAAAGACTCCTTGAAAGTTTGAGTCTCTAACAGACTCAGACTTTTCCTCCTTGGAGGAATGCCCTTTCTTACTTACTAATCAAACAAATTAAAACATAGAAAACTACACTTCAGTGAAAACACATTATAGGTTGCTCTGCTTGCTTTGACTAAAGATATGGGATGTGGAACAATTCCTTCAAAGAGAATGAAAGGGGTTTTATTTTGTTGTTGTTTTTTTAAAAAGTCCAGAAACGACGTTAGCATATCTCATGGAGATTTTTTAAAAGAATAAATATTCTTTCATGCGATACTGGTAGGAGGCAATAATGCAAACATTAACATATCTTAGGCGTCTATACGGGCATCTGCCATACTAACACCTCCAAGTAGGACTACTCAGAAATACCTTGACGCTGCATTTCATGACCAAATGTGTTGACCACATAGATACTGAGCTGAATCTGTATGGCCAAGCTATAGGGCCTCTCTGGAGACAGCTTAAGCTTTAGGCTACGCTGTTATGCACACCCAGGTATGCCACATGAAGGTTATCTATGATATGGGAGCAGCATTGAAAGGATGGGCAGATCTTTTGGAAAAAGAATTATGTAAACTATGGATGTTTAGTTATCCATATTTTTATACAGGGGGAATTAAAATATAGGTAGGTTAAGTTCATACAAGAACCATGTGGCAGAACAAGGAACAGAAGCTGAACGTACCCACTTGATTATATGAATGAAAATAAGCACAAAGAGCTGCTTCTTTCTGACCACAAAATGTGTTCTGCTGGTCATTTTAATCTTTCAATTTAATGGAAAAAAAGGCATCGAATTATGACAAATGAAACAGAGGGCTTCCAGGATTTGATAACCAATACACAAGCCTGAAAGCATAAGCCTTTTTTTTTTTCCTGCACTGAAACAAATCAAGGGATACGTGTCCTTCTAGCAGAGAAAGGATGACTCACCAAGGAAGCCGAACAGCACAAGGAGAATGTTCTTTGATTTTTTTTTTTTAACATGCTCTACTGAGCCATAAACAAATCCAGAAGTAACAATGTCATTGAGAAAGGGTAAATTCCAAAAATATTTGTGGTAAATGGATAATTCCACAGCCGTAGCTACAGTGCTAGAGCGGCTATCATATCTCCATGTAGAAAACATAAAAATAGTTAAAGAAGAGAAGCTGACAATACTGCGTATTGCAAGTGCCAGTAAATACTTTGGTCCAACTCTGTATGTGCATTTCAGTCATGTAGATTCAAAGCACTTGTGACTGTACGCAGATGAATCAATAAAATGATCAGACTGCACAGTAACCACAGTGGCAAGTTACCAAAAAGATGTTAGGTTGATAACCTTTATTTGAAGTAGCAAAGTCGAAAAACAAGTAAAATCCTCCATTCATATGACTACAATAAATTAAAATAGACTGGAAAAAATAAACAAATTATGCATCTTAATACATAAATTTTGAATGTATTGGCCAATCTCACTGATAAGACCTAGAATTAAAATCATATTCTAGTAGTATTATGGATTGGTTTGCATAGTGGTACAGTTAAAAAAAGCAATTATTACAGCTCTAATAGCTTTGCGGGAAAATCAGCACAACTGTGTGACTTTTTGAAGTGCTTATACACAAACGTACATGGCCTGGGGAACAGACAGGAGGAATTAGAGGTCTGGGCACAGTTGCAAGGCACTGATCTCATTGGGATTGCAGAGACATGGTGAGATAGCTCACATGACCAGAGCACTGCCGTGGGTGAGCAGAGGCTCTTTAGGAAGGGCCCCTTGGGACGGTAAGGAGGGGAGCTGCCCGCTACACGGGGAGACCAGTGGGAGCACATGGAGCTCTGCCTTCTACAACGACTAGTTCACTGGATGAAGGGAGAGCAAAAGGTGTCGTTTATCTTGACTTTAGCAAGACTTTCAACACTTTTCCCCATAATATACTCATTGACAAGCTGATGACGTATGAACTAGAAAAGCAGACAGTGAGGTGGACTGAAAACTGGCTGATCTGCTGGACTCAAAGGGTTGTGGTTGGTGGCACAAAGTCCAGCTGGAGGCTTGTCACTAGGTCCACTAGGGGTCAAAACTGGGATCAATATTATTTAACATCTTCAGTAATGACTGGGATGATGTGACAGGCTGAACCCTCAGCAAGTTTGCGGATCACACAGAGCTGGAAGGAGTAGTTGATACGGCGTATAGTCGTGCTGCCATTCAGAGGGTCCTCAACAGGCTGGAGAAATGGGCAGGGAGCAACCTCGTGAAGTTCAACAAAGGAAAGTGCAAAGTCCTGCTCCTGGGGGCAAATCGCCTCCAGGCACCAGCACAGGCTGGGGTCTGACCGGCTGGAAAGCAGCTTTGCAGACGAGGACTTGGGGCGCCTGGTGGACAACAGCTTAAACATGGGACAGCGATGTGTCCTTGGGGCAAAGAAACCCAACAGCCTCCGGGGCTACATTAGGTAGAGCATTTTCAGCAGTTCAAGGGAGGTGATCCTTCCCCTGTCCTCAGCACTGGTGAGGCCACACCTGGAGCACTGTGTCCAGTGCTGGGTTCCCCCACAAAAGAGGAACATAAACATATTGGAGCAAGTCCAGTGATCGGCCATGCTTAAGGGACAACACATTTTCTACCAGGGAAAGTAGATTTTATTTATGGAACTATACATCATCTAAGGGTATAATAGCCAAAAAGAGGAAACAGAATACTCTCTCTGCTTAGATGAAGGGATGGTATGGCAGGTGCTGTACTATCGCACTCCTTGAATCATTTTGATACGTAATTAAACAATAATAATGATCGCTTGGTTATGCCAAGTTTATCAGAAGTTTATCAAGTGGCTAAAAGCTGCTTTTCTTGACTAAACTTGGTGGAGAGGCCCAAATTTAATTAATTAATTTGGGTTAAAGCCAAAGCATCCACTACAGCTCTAGACATACAACAGGAGGAGTAAAGGGACAACGCTATCTATTGCATATGTAGCTAAACTCTATTTAGAGAACAGTGACCGCTTCAGAGCAGAGCTTTGGTCTTCACTGTGCAAGTTAGTTACCGAGTCTTGAAGGATTTCTTACAGATTTTCTTCTCTTATGTTAGCAGCATTACTCTAAAGTCAGTATAAGTACTAGCATAAAGTGCCTAACTGGGACAGGTGCTCATGCATAAAAATCTCTATCTGTACCTGAAGGTGAATGTACACAAGCATGCCAGGAAAATCACTGTACGCGCCTCAGGGACTTCTCTGCACACCAAGTGCTTTACTGGAGTTTAAGCACTCACTTGTATATGCTGCATCTCTTGCAATGGAGGATATTATTTTTAATTACTAGTTTTACTCCCATAGAAAGGACATAAACTTACTGCGAATAAAATAGCAAACAAAAATTCTGCCACACATGGGCTTCTGCAGTTGAATTGTGCGGATGATTATAATCTCTATTTATAAAAATCCCAATATAGAAAGGCAGCATCCTCCTGGTAACTGTTAGTTTTAATTACTACTTTATGCACCTCTCAGGGGAACAAAACATTTTAATTATCCGAGCAGTTACCAAGGTGATTACCATGCAAAGAATAAAAAAATTTCAAACCCATCTCCTTTATAAGCTAGGCTTTGGGCAACTGGACTAGAACAGCAGAGAGAGATTAGTTTATTTAATACAAAAAGGATAGCCTACACAGTTGAATTCATAGTGTTAGAAAAGAGTAGGTGCTGAATTAAGTACAGAATTCTAAGTTTTAAACGCAAATTGATGCACATAAATGCTAATCAAAAATTTTTACAATCTAATTAAGTATCCTACTGGAAAGTATAGATCATCTCAGTGCTCTTCCCAAAGGCCAAGTCACCACCTATTTTGAATATTCACATCCTAGCTTCACAAAGATTGTACTAGATTTAAAGAATCCGTTGTAAAGTATTTTGAGACATTTGGAATTATACAAAGTCACTGTGGATATCGGGCGGCTAGTAAGATAGCCCTTCATTGATATGTACTTTTTTTTTTAATGGACACTTACTAAATACAAGAAGCCTAGAAAGCCACATCCTAGAAGAAACATGTCAAGTAGCCAAGTGTTATGGGGGGCCAATAACAACAAAGTAAGCCTAACCAGTGGATAGGAAATGGCACTTATTAAATATATCTACTGCATTGTATTGCCTATGCGGCAAAAGATGACAGCAATAACTACTTCACTGCTTAGACAAGTGGGAAAGTTATCCTGAAAGTTTCATTGGGGCTTTTCATCATTTTGTTTAGGAAGCCATGTGAATTCCTGAGTTGTTTTAAAGTACACTGTTCTGCAGTACAAATTAGAGCATCAAAAGGATTAGCCACACTACACATTAGTTAAGCTTGAAAAATGCATTCTCTTTCTACATTTGTTTTCTTTTTTCCTTTATCATGTTGATAAA
This sequence comes from Struthio camelus, assembly GCF_040807025.1. Classification (NCBI taxonomy): domain Eukaryota; kingdom Metazoa; phylum Chordata; class Aves; order Struthioniformes; family Struthionidae; genus Struthio; species Struthio camelus. The sequence continues at coordinate 34,194,079 of NC_090943.1, read as the reverse complement.
GGCACATAAATCCCGTGTACCTAAAACCCAGCTTTCTTTTCTAACTCTTTCTTTGGTTGAGACAGCAAGAGAGACTACAGAAGAGCATGATAAAGCATTTAGTAAACCATTAGCTTGATTAATTTACTGCAAATTATCAGACACTAAGGAATATAAGAGTGGCATACTTGTTCATTTCTTTTAAGAGAGTATATGCACCTCAGTCCAGCCGCTTGCTGGCACCTTGCCTGACTGCACAAAATGCGCATCCTCCTTTCATTTAAATGGAAAAAAAACAAACAAGAAATAAAGTAATGTCAAAGGCAAGACTGAATTGCGAAAACGGAGAAGCTATTCACCAGGAAAAGCCCCTTTGTAGCTTAAAGTATATTTTCCTAGACTTGACTCAGAGTCAAGATAGGAGCTAAACCTCTGGAAAAGACAAAGGGAGTCAACTACCAGTGACTGGCAGAGGGAAGGCGGGTCATCGCATCGTGACAGGCATATACAAAGAGAGAAAGAATCTGTGATACGTAGTCTTGTCCTACTCAAACAAGACCTGTGTTCATCGGCTGTTTTCTGTGTGGTTTCTGCGTGGTTTATACCTGTGTAGCAAGATAAGTTTGCTGTGTCAAAGGTGCCGGTTTGAGTTATTTAAAGCAGCCATTTACCAGTATAGATTTACGAGGGAAAGAGCTTGGGAATTTGGCCTCTCCATTAACAGTGGTTGCAGGATCCTCTCTCTTATATCACCCGACCATGCAGCTTTCTCACATAGGCAGCCTGTGTCCACATCTGGCCTTCGCAGCACCAAGAGGAAAAGGAGTTATGGGCATGAGCAAAGTAGGGCCTCTTGGATCAATCTGGCTGGTAAAAGGGAGCTGCAGTCCCATCAAAAAAAGGTAAGAGTGCCAGTTTCTACCCTAAGGGATGTAAATAAGGAAACAATTCCGCAGATGGTATCTCTCAAATGTGAAGAATGTAATTTTATCATCAGGATAGATATTCTCAGTATTATTCATAGGCTGAAGGAATTTCCACAGTCAAAAGTTACCATAAATTGCACACTTATTTTTAGATATTATCTTTTCAGTGCAAAAAGTTCCATCTTACTTATCACTTTAGCTGTCTTTATCAGTATTATAAGCTAGCAGCACAAATAAAATAACCTGGAAATAGGCTTTTATCAGTGATGATAAGCTTTCAGTCCCCATAGAGAGTTTTGATTTTTGTTCAACACTTTGCTGTTGTTAGGTTTATTATATTACTGATTCTATTTACCTTCATTTACTTTAAGATTCTTCTTTCTGAAAAAATTGTGAGAACACAAGCAAGTCAAAACCCTTCACAAGGCAGCTCTTCACTCTGTGGACTCCTCTAAGCAATTGTTCAAGGTTACTCATCTCAAGATTGATTGCAATTGCTGCCAAAAGGCTTGTCAAGAGGTTTTACAAAAGATAGCAGTATCCTTTCGTATGCTACAGTAAGTTCACAAGCTAAGCGTGTGTATCACAGCAGTGATTCTTCCCTTCCTCTCCCACGACAGAGCTACAGCCAGGAAGGACTGTTGGCGACAATCGCATCCCAGTTTTCAGCACAGAAAGCAAGTTTCTTCCCTTTACAGCACATAATGATTCCTGCACTTTGTCAAGGATCCTACGCACAACATGCAAATCACAGACATAGCTCCTATACGCTTCTCCCATGTCTTATAGCATCCACCCAGCTAGGCAAACACAGCAAGTCGAAGCTCTGAATTAAGCTGCAACAGTGCCTGCTCTGCGGCACCCTGCCTGCTGCAAAAAACCAAGCTGAGGGAGGGATGCAAAAGATTCATTTCCTGAACGCATTTGTCTTCCCAGGTTGGTTTGCACAAAGCAGCCTGTGTACGAGTAACCGTCCCTTAATTCTCTTCCACATAAACAATAACTTCACGGCTTGCACAGCAGGACCTCACCCAGAGCAATGAATTTAGCAGGACCAGTTTAGGGATCAAAGGTCTTACTGAGTCTTTATAATGTAAAAAGAGTATGCAAACAATATGATAACAGTGATTAAGTATTCAAGAACTGTTCCCTGCCATTTTATTTGATAGAATATGCTGTTCCTTACACTCCCTTCCCAAGCTATTAAGGGGGGGGGGGGGGGGGATGGGAAAAATGTACCATATTAACGTGCAATCAGCAGGCAAAATAAAAAAAAAGGGGGGGGAGGGGAGCAGAATGGCAGCTATTTCCCCATGTGCAGTAATTTAGGGGCTTTGTTGAACAGGCTATTGTTTGAAAAACCTCCCTAGATTTCCCCCAAAGTTCTGCAGCAGCTTACGCAGTTGTTTGCTCTCTCACTTCTGGCAGTTGGGCCACTCAGCAGCAGGAATATAATTACAGCAGGCACTGAAGCATTCATCGGCCCTGGGCTGCCAGAGATTAACCCCTGCCCTCTCCCCAGCTGGAGAGGCAGTGATCTCATTCGCAGCACCGGCTGCTGCCCAGACCTCAAACCCAGCACTGTAACTGGAGTCCTCACCACCAGCTTTGTCGATGGGCAGATTCATTTGGTTTGACAGTCTTCATTGACTGCAATGGCTTCTTGTTTTACAATAGATTCGTCCACAGGAAAACAGATATTGGCACCTAGACCAGGCCATCCGAAAGCTACATCCTCTTGATGGTCACTTGATTTCTGAAGCAAATCTTCTTGGTAGTTTTTTTTTTTTTTTTGGTCCCAGAAATTCTGATGCTGGGAACACACACAGATTTAACCTGAAATAAGCTTATAAAAATATGCAATACTTTGAATGTGAAGAAACTGAGCCTAAAAGTTAAGATTTAAATATGACTGTCATCCAGAATCATTTACAGGAAAAACTAAATGGCAGCAGATGAAGTTATTCTAACTTCAGACTATACGTATACTCAGAAGCAACACTACCTGTTGTTTGTGCTAAATATTGGCTGCAGGTCACAATAAAAAGACCCCTGGAGAAATAGTGTTGATGTCACTCTTAATAGAAGAGTAAAGTCCGTGAGGCTTCTCAACTCTGCAACAGCAAGTAATGATCTTAATGAATATCGAAGGTTTGAAATAAGCCGGAAAAAACCATTTCCTGTTCCCAAATGTTATTTGAAGAGGCCTACTGTGCCACTGCTTCAGCAACACTCCTCATCTTTTTATGATTCTGTACATATATAGTCACACATAGATAGATGTTAACAAACAAAACAAAAATAGATTTGATAGACAGACATAGCAATTTGAGATTTGTAGAGCAGATGTCAATGATACACTAAGACTTGCATTTATTAGAAATAGGAAAGATAATAGGATTGAAAATTCAATCATATAGCGTGAATAAGATTTAGGACATGTCCAAGATTTAGGAAAAATTATTTAAATCTAACCAACCTATAAATAATTGCATAATACAAGAGGAAGTTCTTTGCAACTTTAATTAGCAGCGGCTTGAGAAACAGAAGCCTTCATGGATAAATAAAGCATCAGTATACTGTAGCCCTGAAACTGGTCTTGAAAAACATCAAGGTAACAAGAAACAGGGAGGCGGCCATTCACAAACTGACACATATTCTCTCTTTCAATAAAAGACTACCTCGACAAGTGTTTTGAAATAGCTTTGCAAGGCAGGAATTCTGAGCTGATTTGCTATCACTTAATGAAATAAGTTGCAGGCAGAACAACATTCTCAGCAGCCATATTATCTGACCTAGTTCACCTCCTGATTAAACATATATAGGTTGGAAGGAGATTAGTCATTAAATTGAGCTGAAATACATGCCAAGCTACAGCTCACACAGAGAAACTCTATCCAATTAGCTTGCAAGTGATCTGAAAACAGGAATTAAGAGGAAGGTAGCTCCAGGACACTTCTGCCAGCACATCCGGTACACCCGATCAGGATACCTAAACATATGTACACGCTATTGCACCGATGATTTATTTAGATAGCCACATTTTATGCCACAATGATAGTGCTTCCAAGGTCATGAAATCCTGGCATCTTCATAATGGGGAAAGATGAAGGACAAAGGAGTGAATTACAAAATTTGGGGCAGGTAACAAAATGTTGCCCTGCCACCTTCTTTTCAAACCAAGAGTTATCATCAAGGTGAATACATGCGTCATCATGGTCCCATTGTCATTCAGAGAGTGGGCTACGTTTTCACTCTAAGCTGGTGCCTCCAGAGCTTTTATAGTTCAAAACCAGTCCCCAGAACCTAGGTCAGAAACTAGGAAAAAAAACAAACAGTGTGTATAACCCACAGGCATAGCACAGCTAGCTTAATCTCAAAACCATATCTGGCAGAAGTAAAGCTCTTCATACAACCCTGATGACTGAAGGACTATTCAGTGATATAACAAACCTCACCCAAGAAGAAAGTATAAGTTTCCCCCTGTGGCCAAGAAAAGGGGATGGTACAGGGATGACGGCATCGGGCTAAGCAGTTAACTAGTCACCCTTAATTATGAACCCAAGCAACAAAGGATAGATGTACTCCAACTGTCAAAATAATATGATCGCCATTATTTCCCTACATAACCTCAATGCTGTGTAGGCTGATTTTATTCCTTTGGGGACTAAAATAACTCATGGTTTCATATCACATAAGCCAAGATTTCCCACTCAAGAGCAGAAGCTTTCCAAGTGTTCATGCAGCTATTCTGTGCCCTGCCAATTTCTTTGCTTCTTTCAATTACATCATTCAGGTCAGGTATCCCTGCCATAGGTGACACCACCCACCTTCCTCTGAGAAAGACCTATGTCTTCCTGTGGCTTTTTATTATATATACTCAATTGTGATGCTGTTCTGGAAATTCTCTTTCAATGGAAAATTATTTTAATTGAATCCTTTCCTGAAATAAAATGTATATAATATTCTTTTTGTGCCAGACATATAATTCACAGACAAAACCGGCTAAAGGAAGATACTGTCTACACTACTTAAATATTCCGAAAGTACTCCAATCCAAAAAAAAAAAAAGAAATTGTCAATTATCTCATGAAAACTTACCAGCGTTTGTTAATTCTCCAAACTAACATGGAAACCAAGGGTTACAAGAAATCCGTGGCTCTCACTTCTTTATATTTGTAACACTTCTCCTCTTGTGATTAGAACAGTACAGGTTTCATAACTGAATTGATCTACATGAATCACTTTGTGCTTGGTTTACACTTTCTTTTTTAGTTATTGGCTTTCCTTTTTGGAGGCATTAAAATGGTAAAATTCATTTAAAGGAAAAATGAATCTAAGTTGTAGATATCACATTGAGATGTCCAGTAAGACCTCTAAAATGACACAGGTTTGTGTCCTAAATCAACTGCTCCAGTAAAGTAAAAGGTGTAGTTACTTTAGAATGTTCAGCATATAATCTATGTTTAACAAGACTATTTCTGTTCAGCAAGAATATTAGGCTAATTCAATACACAATCTAGAGTAAATTCAGTAATAGGAACCAGATGCAAAACTGAGATGTGGACCCAAGTGCTGAGCCCAAAAGATCTCACATTTCAGTGATACTCCTGGAGTTCCAATTTGAAAGAATCTCAGCTTAAAAAACTTGAGTCTTGTGCTCTTCTGTTTACCATCATTTTCAAAAGCCTCACTGCACTTGAAGGAGCAGTTCGTTTTTCACTTTTACTTGGCCAGGCAAATTTTCAGCATTCCATTTTCTACCAAGACTAGAAGACTCTCGTGAAAAACTGCTTATACCATCTTCTCTGTTGTGGAGCATTTTCTCCTACCATTTTCTTATGGCTTAACCTATTTCATCTCACCAGTCTCCCACCAGACCATCCACTTTGTCACACCGTTTGTAACATGCTGACTTTGTGACTGCTTTGTGCTTTCTCTTTTCTTCACACTATCAGTTCTTACTCAATCTCCACGAGTCAGAGGCAGCACGCACAATTCTCTGCAACATAGTTTCATTTTGGGAAGGGAAAGGAAGAAAAAGTAATTTTTCTCTGAATAATTTTTATTGCTTTTGCATGATAAATTTTGAAATCTTACTTTTTGTTCCCAAATGGAAAAAATGTTTTTTTTCAAAATGATAGACTTTGTGACACAGTAAAAATCCTATTATTTCATCAGGCACTCTAATATTAGGCATAAAACCCCTACATTTCAGACTGCAGCTGTACAATGTGATGTAAGTCACAGGAACTGCTGTTGGGTTTTCTTATAGTAGCTTTTAAAAGATTCCATACCTCTAGTTAACAGTAAATAATACTCTAGATTTCCAGATCTCTCTGTGAAAGGTTGAATAAAAGAAAAATGAGCGAACAAAATATAAGGAATCAAATAGCACTCAACCCTTATTTTGAAGACGTGCATGGTGCAGAAGCCATGCAGGTAGGGAGAAAGGGAAGAAAGTCCCTAGTCCTCACTAAAACAAGGAATTAGGGCTGTTATTACAGCCTCCAAATACGCATAAATTTTCCAAAATATCAATATTAGCACCTACAGCTTATAGGCAAAGAAGTGTTGCTGGGTCTTTCGTTAATATTTTTAACATGGACTTGACATGAACTGGAGACCAACCTTTAAAATGGAGACTGATATGTTAAAAAAAAAAAAAAGAAATTCTGGGGTGGAGCTTCTATTTGCATTTAGTTTTATATCCAATTCACTTCCTGCTAGGGAAAACTGCAGTAACATTCTTTGTATAGTTTAGCTGCAAGCTATTGTGTAACCAGCCCAATAAACCCAGCATTAACTTTTAGCCATCTCAATTTTGTTAACTGAGAACCGCATTCCTGCATTAGGATGCCCTGGTCAGTACCTTCAGAACAAAGCCCTGTCCTGCACAAAATGCACAAGAGGAAGGAAGAGGATATTGTCCTTCATGGACAGACAATAAGTCTTTGCCATTTGTTTCCCATAACACTTTAATTACTGCAACCAGTCACAACTGCTCTCTCCCCTTCTCTAATAAAACTGAAGGTAGCAAGTGGAGTGTTTTGACTATTAATTAAACAAAGCCACTCCTAAATTGCTATGGTGCTACAGAGCAGGCAGCCAACACCCAGCGCTGCTGCTGCTAGCAATTCCTGCTTGCTAGTTCTGCAAGTCCTGGGCAAGACTTGTTCCACCAGAGCAGAAATCAGTTAAACGGTGAAATTAAGAAAGGTAGGTGAAATTAGGAAGGTAACATCTTCACGCTGTTGGCTAGTGATTTTACAAAATTCAGCTCCTGTCATGATATGCCTCGCTTCAAACTAAAATATTTCATTAAGCAAGAATTCTATAGCCTATAAAACATAGTTTGTAGGGAGTGGTGGATTATTTTGTTAGAGTAGCTGATAAAGTCAGAAGAAACAAGAGGTGTTCAGTTTGAGAATCCGTCAGTGACTGCTGACCTGTAAAAACAGAGATGTTTTCAGTCTCAGAGTCCCCTCACAGACCACCACTGTCACAGTAGCACAGAAAGCACAGTTGCTTTATAAAACGTAATTTCTGACAACTGGCCAAGAACAGAGCTTGGTTTTAAAGTAATGATTTGCAGAAATTGCATCAAGAGAGACTTGAATAGGGAAGTTTGAAGCTTACCTCCTTCTACATAGTACGGGCTGGAACACTGAGCAAACTCACAGAAGGTCTGCTTGCTCATTGAACAGACAAGAGCAAAAAAAGCTGACAGCTCGCAACACGGTGTGCTCTCATGAAGGAACAAGGCATGGATTTTCATGAAGGGGTCCTTGCAATTCTTTTATTTGGTGGGGCTGCAGAGCAAAAGGAATTATTTGGCTTTACAGGAACAACACCGGTGACAGGAAGTAAACTTTATAATCATGCAGTAAAAATCATACTTCTGAAATATTTCTTTTCTTCAGTATAAGTAATCTGTAAATAAAAAGTACCAGTTTCACTTTCCCCAAATTCCTGAGAGTTTAACGCTTCTTCACCTAAATGACCATCTTTAGTCTTTAATCTTCCAAAGTACACATCATTTATCTAGAAAAGATCTGTTAAATTAAAGCATTTTTCCTCATTTCCAGAATTAGAAGGTACTAAAACACCTCTGAGTACTCCAGACCCTAGCTCTGCTAACCAAATGCACATGCAGCAAATGATCCTATTGACTGTACTGGAGTACAATAGGTACAGCACAACATGCATGATTTTACAACATGGGCTCTAGCAGTCCACGCTCGTACAGAAATTCAAACAATATTGCAGCTCCCAGAGATTCTTACAAATACAGTCTCCACTGAAATAGTTAAAAGGTAGAGCTACTTTCATAAGGAATTTTATATTCCTATGTTCCTGTATTTCACAGAAGAATTGGGTTGGTTTTATTCCAAAAAACCAGCTGACTGAAAAAAACTATTATTATAGTGCGTTCAAGCTTAAGTTTCATTAACATAGCAGCATCAGTCATCAAAAGGATGGTCTCCTAGTTCAAGACGTAACTTGCTACTGCTCACATCAATTCTTAGACTTTAGTGATGGCTCTGCTTTAATTAATCAGTTATAAGAGTGTTACTTAGTTATTTTTTGGGCTGAGCCAGGGTAGTAAGGGCAGAAAGTGAGACCGTTCTTCATCACACCTGCATAAGACAAAAGATCAAACATACTACATGCTGACTTACCTCACACATCAACCAGGAAGTTTGCAGGGAAATACAGGTGTTATAACCTTATTGGTCTACAGAAAGAAGAAATGAGAGTGTAATGAACACCTTTAATAAAACAATATGGAAGGTATCATTAATTCAACCCACTGCCAAAGGAGGACAGGAGAAAAGAGGAAAATTTTACAGCAGGTCATGTCAGAAGTCATGATTCCCAGTGGCAAACCGTGGCTTCTCACGTACGAAGGCACAAGAATATTCACAACACTCAAGCGCCCACATCAAGCTTGTCTAAAGCTGCAAATCATTTGGAGCTTTTAGATGACAACTCTGCCTCTTCCCTCCAGGTTCTTAAATAGAAAATATGGAGAGCAAGGACCGACTGTGCAGCCTCCAGACTGTTTGCCGGTTCTCAGGTAAAAGCTACTGCCATCACATAAACTTGATGATAGGAATTTTCATGATTTTCAGTTTACAGATGAGATAACTAATGCACATAGACACTGTAGTGGGAGAAGAAACAACAAAAGGTCCATTACTGGCTGCCACGCCAGTACTCTGTTGGCTGAAGCATGTGGCATTCATTGCTCGTCAGTAATGCACGATTAATAGCCTAGATTTTTTGTTTCGCTCCAGGAACCTGACATCAAGTACCTTACTCAGTTATTCATTATCTTCTGTTTGTTTGGGTTTTTCATTTTCAGCAAGATATTTTACATTTAAAACTTACAGTTAGTGAAGCGAGCAGCACCCTGTATTGAGTTAGCAACTCAGTTCTCAGTGCTGTTAAGCCAACGCAGCAAAGTACTAAACACTGCCCCACCAGAGCTCCACGCATGCTAAGCAAAGACTAAACATGCATGGACATTTTCCTCCTTCCTACTGTGCTGCTGATATCCCCCACACCCTCACCCACTCTAGAAAGCAGGCAGGTGCTACTGATTGGCCTCATGGTTACTTCTCCCAAGTAACACCTGCTGAACATAGCTGGCGGCATCAGCTGCCTGCTCACCTCTGCACTCTAAGCAGCTGCACTACATGAAACAGGAATACAGGAGCCAAAACCTCAGCCTGCCAGAGTTCATAAAGAGTCCATGCATTCAGCTCCAAAAACTTAACTAATCCAAGTATGCTAACTACATATCTTTCACCAGAAAACAAGAAATAACATCTTATTTCATCTTCTTCTGTTAGATGCGTTAAAAGATAAGCGGCTCCCAACAGATCATTCACATAACAATTCTAGTATGGGTAATTTTAGGTATATATGACTCTTCATGAGATTTTAAGTGCTCTTCTTTCACATTGCTCTCAAATCTCCATCTTTCTGACCCAATTTTATGGGCATGCAGCAGTGATCCGACTATCTGTGAATTTCCTGTGCCCCAAAATATCTCTGAATGGTAGAGGTGGATACAGTGCAGCAGCTGGATGCAAAAGACCGCGTTGCCTAAGCTCTCTACTATTTCAGCCATTCTCAGCTGCTGGAATGACCCCATAGGAGGGAGAAAAAACAAGTGTTGGCTGTTCTCCGGACCTGAGGGCTTTGGTCCCAACTTCTGTGTAGCTAGGCTAAGCACAGTTCAAACATATCTCAGCCCTTGGATCACCATAAGGTAAGTAATTCACAAGATTTAGAATTGTGTTTCTTATGCCAGCTACAAAAAATGCAGTTTTAAAGGAGCAGAAAGAAAGTTTTCACTGCATCTGAATGTAAAGATGGAACGTCGTTATTGTAGTGACACAAACTGGAATTTGGCCAGCATGAGAGCAGTAACACCCATTCTCCTATCAGTTCTCTGTGACTGATATTGCTTATTTAGTGTCACCACCTGACAGAGCGTGCTTGCTGTTTCCAGGCCATAATTTTTAACAAGACTTTAGTACACGTGTCCTTATGTCATTCTAATTGACTAATCAGCCAGCTAACTATTCTGGTAGGGATATTACAACTGTATTTGTACAGTGGGGTGACCCACACACTGGTGAAACCTGAGCATCTCATGGGCAGAAGATAATAAGCATTCTATTCCAGCTATAATATCCCAATCTGTAAACATGGTATGGCATTTTTCTATTAATTTAGCTTTTATATGGCCGTAGGTCAGCTGCAGCTAAGGGTGCAATATGTCTAGGTCCAATTTAAGTTCACCTTTATACTACTTAATCTTTCCTTCTTATGTGCTACATACACAGAATCACACAATAGTTGAGGTTGGGAGGGACCTCTGGAGATAGTCTAATCAAACAAGGTCAGTGACAGCAGGTTACTCGAGACTGTGTCCAGTCAGGCTTTGACTGCCTCCAAGGATGGAGACTCCACAACCTCTCTGAAAAACCTGCTCCTGTGTTCGACCACCCTGACCACAGGAAAAGCTTTTCTTATGTTTAAATAGAATTTCCTGTATTTCATTTTGTGCCTGTTGCTTCTCATTCTTTCATTGGCCACCCCTGAGAACAGTCTGACTCTGTTTTCTTTGCTCCCCCATCAGGAGTAAAGTATCAATGAGAAGATTGCCCTGAGCCTTCTCTTTCCTAGGCTGAACAATCCTAGCTCTCTCGGCCTCTTCTGCTATGACAGATGCTCCAGCCCTCAGTCTTCTTCACAGCCCTTCACTAGATTCATGCATCTCTTATATGGTGGAACCCAGCACTGGCCATAGCACTCCAGATGTGCCTCACCAGTGCTGAGGAGATGGAAAGGATCACCTCCATCAACCTACTGGCAACACTCTGCCTAATGCAGCCCAGGAGTCTGCTGATCTTTGCCACAAGGTTATATTACTAGCTCATACTCAACTTGTCCACCAGGACCCCCACATCCTCCTCTGCAAAGCTGCTTTCCAGCCACTCAGACCCCAGCCTGTACTGATGTCTGGGGTTATTCAAGCCCAGGTGCAGGACTTTGCATTTTCCTTTGTTGAACTTCATGAGGTTCTGCTCTGCCAAGTTCTCCAGCCTGTTGAGGACCCTCTGAATGGCAGCACAACCATCTGGTGTATCAGCCACTCCTCACAGTTTTGTATTTGTTAGGGCCTGAAGCAAATCCCCCTTCTAGGAGTTTAGGTGGCTAAATTGAACAGTTTCATTGGCTGGTAAGAGCTGTTGTGAAGGAAGTGAGGCCTGCCACCCCTTGCTGTTAGGAGCTGCTTTTAAGCAGAGGCTTTACTGCTGACTCCTGCCTGTGCTACACTGCAGCTGTGCAGCAGCTCTGTCTGCACCTGGTCTTCTACCTCTGAAAGTCTCACTATGATCCATACCCACAGGTTCAGCTTCCTGGCTTGAACTCAGACCTGCCTCATCACTACAGACTTGCTGGGCAAGCAGTGGATTGTGTCCGACCCTGACTTGCCGCTCTGCATCCCAATTTCTTGCTGGTGAAGTCACTGCCCCCATGCTCTGCTCCCTGCTCACCTTGCCTTGCAGAGCAGCCAGCCATCCCTGCTCCCTGATGGCACCATCAGCAAACTTTTTGAGGGTACACTCTTTCCATTCATTAATAAAGACATTAAATCACCCTCTGAGGTATGCCACTAGGGACTAGCCTCCAGCTGGACTACATGCTTCTCCTCCCTGTCCACCTCCCTCATCCATACTTCATTGGTTTGTCTGTGGGGATGTTATGGGAGATATACTCTCATCCAAGGTCACTATATTGTGATGCATTCCTCGACTGAGGAAATAGTTCCTACAGGAAGGATGATCTTTGGAAAGCCACTGTCATTGGTTCTGCTCCTATGCCAGCATTCTAGATAAACAGATACTTTAGCAAGAAACTTATCACAGGGAATAGGTACAGCGTGCTAGGAGATTGTTGCAGGAGCAACACTGAAAAGCGAGCAAAACTTTATGCTCACACAACCACAGAATGCAAAAAGAGAGAGATCCTCTCCCAGAATCCTGAGACTTATGACTATGTCAAGATTTGAAGCTCTACAGTGATTTTTAAGGGTAACCTTGGTTAAGATCATTTTAGGCCTATGTTCCTAACATTGCTGTTGTATAGGCAAATTAGGCATTACGTTTAGAGACCGTATATCAGTGCAGCGTGCACTTTAGGTTATCTGGAAGTAAAAAACTACAGAAATTGTGACGTTTGAGGCAATCTGGAATAGAATCACTTATCTCAGTGAGAAGCTAAGCCAGTGGTCTCTAATATGTTACTAAGATATTGTTTAACAAGGGAAAGTATACTATTAGTACAGTATACTACGCTATATAGAATGTATACTATATATATACATATATATGTAAACAGTATACTATACCAGTATTTGCAGACAAGAATTGTAGTGAGAAGCCTTCAGAAGCACATTCAACAATCTGCATTGGGAAGTGTACCTCATAGCATGAACCAGCTGGAACAGGTTACTGTGCTATTCCAAAGCTCATGTTAAACAGCGTAAAACAGAAGTCAGACACAGAGCAAAGGTACTCTTTGGAACCCCATCCCTGTGAATGATCACTGAATAACGACACGATTTAAAACTTTGTCAAGTCAACTCTCGGAAACATCTGAAAACAGAGGTTCTCCTGCCTCCCTGGGCATTCTGTGCCAGTACTGTGCTACCACTCTCATGAAGATGATTTTCCTGATGTCCACCACAAACCTCCCAAGCCACAGCTTATGGCCCTCACACTTTGTTTCATCATCTGCTGCTACTATCAAGAAGAGTCTGAATCTATCATCTTTGTAGCTCCCCTTCAAGTAGTTGCAGGCTGCTAATAGATTACCCCTTAGCCCTCTCTTTGTCAAACTGAACAAGCTCAGACCCTTCAGCTTCTTACATTTTAGTAGAGGAGGCCATTTATGAAATTATTACAGAAACTTAAAGTGTGTTTCAGTCTGAAGAAAAAAATAGTGAGAAATCTCTCAAAAAGGGGGAAAAGAAAGAAGGTGAAAACATACAGGAGCCTCCAACTGATCTGGGGTCAACTTTACAATTTTTGTGGCCAAGACCCTAAAGACAGAAGCTGGCCGGAAGGTGCCAACATTACCAGAGACCATGGTGCTTGGAGAAAAGACCAACAGCACAGGTAACAAAGAGGAAATCTACAGAACAAATGAGCTTCATTGCAGAGGTAATGGCGATTATGATACTGGCCTGAAACCAAAAGCAACATTTACAGTGTGAAATTAGTGCACAAGCAAGAGTGATGCTCTTGCCTTAACATTGGGGCCAAAAAAGGAGGCGCATTAGTGGGTTCTGTTGGAATTTGAGTCATAGTGCTCCTAGAGTACTTTAAATATATTTACTTGCCATTGTGAAAAAACCAGGACGGAACCGTTTATTTGTGTAAATAGCCCAGGTAAGATATTATGAATAAAAAGAATACTCGCCTGTATTACTCAGGGACTAATTCTGGGAGTCAGAGTTGACATCATCTATTTTTTTTTTCCATAGTTGGTCAGTGGCCTCTTGTCAGGCATCTTTAGAGAAGCAGAGCACATAATGGTGCACAGTTCTATCAGTTGCAGGAGATATTGTTTCTTTCCCGAGATTATGTTGTGGACAAAGTTTGGCACCTAGCATGTTTCAGAGAAAAATATAGGGCACTGATATTCACTAGAAGTCAAGATCTTCTGATCTTTGAGGTAGCACATTAGGAAAATTGAGAGGTCCTTGGCAAAGGTTAACCAAACAAATCCAAAATAACAAAAATGAAGACAATAAGGCACAAATAAAGATCACAGTAAGCTGAGGCAGGTCCAGGAGACTCACTAGAATTACCAACACTGTAGCTTAGCTACTTGTCCGTAACAGAAAGCCATCATCTCAGAACCAGGGGATGCAAGTTTTACAATTAAGTTAGATTCATCCGCCTTCATATTACAGTACAGTAAAAATAGGAAACCATTGGCTTACAGACTTTAAGCAATATTAAAAACTGCATATCAATATGCTCAGATAGGCGAGGAGTCATTTACTCTAATTCCTGGGTACAGAAAATTTTCTGCTTTTAAATAAAGCTACTTATTTTATTAACTAAAATGCATTTACATAAAATTAAGTGCAAGAATTTCATCCATGAAGCCTTCCCAATCACAACTTGCTCAGTTAAGGCAACTAGGTAAGTCTTCTTCAAAGGCTGCGATCTATCCACAGTTTCTAAACAGAAAGTGGGCCTCTTCATTCATTTGGTGTCTCTCTGTGGGACCGAGTGAAACATCTGAAAATTAACTCTAATAGTTGTCAGGATCAGGCTTTCTCTTACTGAACACAAGCTTAGTCCCACGTATGCTGAAAACCTTGACACTCCTTGATGCAGTAAATCATGATAGCTTCCATCGTGAAAAAGTGCATTAAACTATACAAGCACAGGTACATTTACTATGGGTGTTCAAATGACTTGCTGATGTGGAAATACATCATTCAGCAATTCCTTCCAGCACATCCCAGTACTTCACAACACAAAATGGAGCATAACATAAGAAGTGGTTACATGACAAACTCCAGCCTTTATCTGAGACTATTTAAAGGACGTTTCATGCTTGCATTTCAGCCTGTCAATTTTTATCAACTGATGGTGATTTGAATTATATGCATGCATATGCAATTGGAAACAACGCTTTCAGAGATATCAGAATTCTGATGAATTGGTATATTTTCTTTAGAACCAGTCATCAAAAGGTCAGATACTTATAAATATCTTAAATCTTAACATCTCTTCTGCTATCCAATTTGAAATATATTACCAATAAACTGTAGGTACTTCAAGTTAATAGAGGCATTCATTCAACAGAAAAGGAGAAAGTGTTAGGCTGACACGTTTTGGGAAATTGTCATCCTTCAAGATAAGTCATCAGATGTATCGCAGGTATTTACCTGTACACGTTGAACACTGCAGGAAAATGGCTACAATATTGGTCACCATCAGAATGAAGGTACCATCAGAACAGAGAAATGAAAATCAGAAGAAAAAAAAGCAAATGTCTAGTTTTGTAAAGATGTTAAATATTAACTGTAATGGGGTATATCAAATCTTTACAGCAAGAGAGGAAAAACCTTCTGGGATAGTTCCACTTTGTTCCAAGCTATCCTGGGGCAGTTCCTGCAGGACCTAGTTACTGAGGCAGAGAAAGTCTCTGATAAACAGCCTAAAGCGAAGTCGGAGGCTGGGGCTGGCTTCAGGACCCTAGCTGGGAACTTTAGGAAAGGCTGAGCTCCCCTCTCCATTCACAAAGGGCAGGGCTGGTTTACAGACACTTGCAACTAGTTCCTTTGAGATCACTGGGTCAGAGGTGACAAGAAAGTCCCTGTCAGTAGCTACGTTTTTATTTTTAAGTTTCTGATGGAAAATAATTCTTAAAGAGCATCACAAAGCTATATGGAAATAGGCTAAGGTAAACGTATCTCCTTAAAACAGGAGAAAGTAAGAGTACAAATTTAATGGGAATATATCTAAGGCAGGTGCCAAAGAGTGAATGGGGGCTGAGTTTTTAGAATGCATTTTTAGACAAGTTTGCTTAAAAAAAAAAAAAAAAGAAGTGTGTGAATGGGAGCCTACCCATTCATTATCTCCTCATATAACTTGAAAGCAACTAGAATTGCTGTTACAGGCTTTAAAATTACCAAATATATGCTATTAGGTGCAACCTGAGAAGACAATCAGCAAGAATACATTGAATTACAATTTAGAATTGCCTAAAACAAAGATTTCAGAAGCGGGTACCTAATTGTTTGACTCCTAAATCAACACTGAGGTGGATTAATGAGACAACCTGATTGTCCAAAGCAAGAGCTGTTCCACATATGCACTTAGGGAACTTATTTTGGTATAACTTTTGGAAAAAAAAAAAAAATCCTGTTTTAGAGTAGAAGTGATTTGGATACACAATATAGTAGCTGACGAAATACATATCTGAATCTTCCTAATTAGTGTTTACAAAAGGTTAAAAAAAGAGTGATCCAAAGCACCATTTTCTCTGAAATATATACAGAAAAATGTACGTCGTTAGCAGCTATCAGAAAACACAAGGAATTTCAAACAGAAAAATCCATATCTGATTGATTTCATCTACCCAGTTGAGCAATGTTAAGTGCTCACTGCTTACGAAGATGTTATTTTAGTCTCACTAAAATATATGAGGCATGCACCAAGGAGAACCTACTTTAGCTTCAACATATATCACCTAGGACAGGATTGCCGCCATCTCTTAAAAAGTACCATCTGCAGGAGGTGCAAATGCTAGGGATGGCCTTCTAGTAAGGCAAAATGGTCTACAGTTTTCCCGAGTGTTGCACTGTACTACATGTATCTGAAACCTGAAGTGATAGGTTTTCATGTTGTCATTAAAGTAAGCATCTACAGAATTAATTAAACATGAAATCTGAATACAATATTTATTTAGACCTCAGCTTATGAATGCAGTATATTTTTATGGCTTCTAAGTATTTTTTTAGCGAAGATCTTTATAAACTTGCTGTTAGATTTCATTTGAAATTTTGCTATGTAGTATTATATGTGCATGTGTACATATATATCTGTATAATTCACACAGTTAATTAGATAATTAACAGCTAAAGTCTGAGTCATCATCTAACTTTTTCAGAGGACTAAAAGAATAGTGACCAGGTTCTATTCCCAACCAATCAAAAAAAGACAAATCACTCTTCAGGCAAATCAGGAGTTTGGATTTAAGCTTACCTGGACTTGGATCTTTGCCAGTATTTTAAAAATCACCTGTTAAAAATGTTCTAAAAGACTACAGAAGCATCTCTGAGCTTTATATATATGGTGTTTGACAGGAAATGTTAATGTTATTTGATTACAAAATTAACCGAGAGTATTTTAGTGGGGAGGAAATTGGAAGATTTAGCTCTTTGGTAGTAATATTCAAATCCAGAGCTTGTAGGTGGAGCTGAGGTGTGTGAAGGTGCATAAATAGGCAGTAGGAGCAGTAGCGGTCACACTGTAACTCCGGACACCTTCTCACCTGGGCAGGCAGCCGGGAGAGCAAACAAGGTAAGGCAATAAACATTTCTTTGGAAAGAACCTGTTAAAACCTGTGAATTCTGGGCTCAGGTTACCTAGAGCTGAGGTAGGCTAATCAATGGAAAAAAAAAAGACTGCAGCAACTTGGGGACAGTTCAGTACAGTTTGCTATAAAGAAAATGTATAGGGAAATGTTGTCTTTTCAGGTTAGAAATAATCAGGAAGGGAGGGTTTTTTGGGGAGTGGAGAATGTAGAAAAAGTGCACATAGCTTTGCAGAGGTGAAGTTTTAAAGAGCAGGTTTAATGATTCTCTGTCTTTGGTTTCCTGGTTAGCAAATTTTTTTTTTTTTTTTAGTATTACTTCCTCAATACAGATCTAGCTAAAACAGCTCTCTAGACAGCACTGAAAATACACCAGGTTTAATTTAACTTTATGCAGTTTTCTTCCTTGCAAAGGATACTTTTCTCAGGGCAAAAAAGCAGTCTGTTGTAAAATCTTATTTCGTGTTTCTGAAACAATGACTCCCTGGATGTTGAAGGTCTACTGAACATCCCAATAGCAAAAAGCACTGTAACACTGATTCAAATTCAGCTTAAGCCTCCTCCAGCAGTTCCTACCAAAACCTAGAGGAATGCATTTATTTCCCTGGACTTTCATTCATTACCTGAATTTTAAAAGTTTCCGGCCTGCTGTAGTTTTTGCACAAATGTTCTGAATTTTCTATATCACTTTTGGAGTATCTTAGGTCTTTCTATCAAACTGGTATCTGTTAAACTAGTACTCTAGTTTTCAAGAATAAATTTAATGAGAAAAAATAGGGTCATATCACTGTCATGTGCCTCCTCCCTCCCCTGGTTTGAAGAAGCATCCCAGTTGGACCACTGAGGAGCTTCCCATCAGACACGCCTCACCTCCATCCCCAAATCCCAGTGTCAGGCTCAGGAAGAGCCATCTGCTCTCTGCCTTGCTTCAGCTCGCAGATTGCATTTCAATTTTCACTGTTCCACTGATTACTTCTTGTCTTTAAGGACTAGATAAGAGTTTTAAGGGGGAAGGCATGCTCTGAAGTTTCAACCACAAGATTAAGCTGCATCCATGCCAATGACTCATTATAAAACCTAGCTTATGATTTACTTCTCACAGGAGTTGCTGTAGCTGCAACATAGAGGAATAGCCTAGAAAAGTTAATTTTTCAGCATCTGCTGAAAAATTTCAGCTGCTGGAGTGCTTGGTTACTATAATATTGAGAGATCTAGATACAACTCTGCATGTAGTCCTTTTGGATTCTTGTAGAAATTGCCAGAATTTTGTTGTTTTACTGAGCAAATTCAATATTTGTAAAAAGGAGAGACACAGAGAGAAACTAGCACCAAAGTGAGTGTCTAAGAGGACTACAGCCCAATGGGATGCATGGAGCTGTAGAAAGTGACTGATTTCTTTGTGATGATTTGCTAAGCAAACCTCACCCTTCCTCTCTGTTCCCACCAGCACAATTAATTTCAGCAGTGACTCACCCTGCCACATATTTGTGATTTGAGCTCTCACTTGAGCACTGCTCACCTGCCCTGCACCTCTGCACAAGCAGCAGTTTGGGAAGCAAAGCAATTTCAAGTTTCTCTTTCCTAGGAGAAGCCATGGAGAAGAGCTATATGTCGGTGTTCCTGCTGCTTGTTGCCCTGTCTTGTGCTCTGGCTAAGGATGCACCCAAGAAGGAGACCAAGGAGACAAAGGAGGCAAAGGAAACTAAGGAGACTAAGCCAAAACTGCCTCAGACACTCTCTAGAGGTAATAAAAAAGTATTTAAAAAAGTGCAACCTGCTACAGTTTTAATTCCTATAGTTGTTCTAATAATTCAGTTTCTGCTTCATTAACCGTTCTGACCTGCCCTTTCCCCATCGCAGGCTGGGGAGACCAGCTTATCTGGACACAAACCTATGAGGAAGCCCTCTTCCGCTCCAAGACCAGGTATCACAGCCCTGCAACCTGGGCCCCCCATGACCTATGGACCCCTCAGCACCTGTCTCCACATCCAGTAACCCCTAACAAGACTATTCCTTTTTCAGCAATAAACCCCTGATGATTATCCACCACTTGGATGACTGCCCACACAGTCAAGGTAATCATTCTGCACAGAAAAGCAGCTGCTTTTTGACTTCAGAATATGCAGTGTTTAAAAAAAAAAACCACAAACACACTTGCTCAGTAAGCCTTAGTGAAATACTAACTTACAGAAGCAGGAAGAATATTTTTTAAATCAGTATCACATTCCTTTTTTATTTTATTTCTGCACACACAAAAATACCTGTATCTCAGTATTAATGCAATACTTGCATCTCTTGATAAATGCAGGAAAGAGCACAGATCAGCAGATTTTGACCTGTGACAAGTATGTCTTTAGTTTGCCTTAGAATCAGTTGAAACCCATCACAAGATGAGGAGTAACAACAGCAGAAATTTTCAGGAAAGGGAGAGAAAAGGAAGTATTCAACTCTGTCATTGATGGTCATGACTGAATTTGACCAGAGACTAAATCAAACAAGGCTGAAACTGAGTTCTTGGGGGATTTCTAGTAGCTCGGACTACTCTTTTCTCTGTTTTTCTGAACTTACCCGGGGGCCCCTCATCCTGCCAGCTGATCCATGCAGCAAGACCTTTCCATTAATCAATAGCCCCAGTAACTCCAGAGGGAACTTGGTTAACATTAAGATTTCTCGAGACATTTCTGGCTGAGGTCCTACACCTCCACACTATTATTGTCAGCACCTTCAGAATTGGAGCCTGAAGCTATAATATTAGACTAGATTTAAAGAGTCATATGCTCAAATTCAAATTTGAGCAGAAAAATTTTAGAGATCTACACCAGCTGAAGGAAGGGGAAATTCTATACCATTATACTTACTCTTTATCACAGAATAATGAAGCTGAATGAAGTTAAAATCTTTATCTGCTGTAATGGTATGGCTGCTACCAGGCAGCCATATTTGAATCTATCAGTTGTTCTAAGGGATTTTTTTAGGCCAAAATTTAAAGTATATTTTGGGGTTTTTTGGTTTTTAACTGTTATTCCACATTGCTTTCACTATAGCACTGAAGAAGGTCTTTGCTGAAAATAAAGATATACAGAAATTGGCTGATAAGTTTATTCTCCTGAACCTTGTGGTAAGTTTCCCAGATACCCTTCATTAACTGAAAATAATAAACTTCTATTTTTAATTATGGCTTCCATAGCTTAGTCAGTTTAATACCTAGGAAAAATGGCCAGTGCTGAAGCATGATAGATTTAGTAATAAATCTCTTATCTCTAGCTATCATAACCCTAAAATACAAAGAAATTCGAAGTTTAATATAATATTAAATTTTAACTAAAATTTAACTAAATATTTCTATAACATACACTGTTGCAATCTTGAATGAGAACCTTATCTGTTTTCTTTAAGTATGAAACAACAGACAAGAATCTTTCACCCGATGGCCAGTATGTCCCTAGGATTTTGTTCATAGGTGAGTACCTTAAACGTTAATGCTGATCTTGGATTGAAGCCCTTGCTGCATCGTGAGTCTCAAGTCCTCAGGCATATCAGCAGGAATTTATTCCAAGAGAAATATAGAATCTCTGGCTGTGTCTTGCTGCACATATGAGAAAAATAAAAAAAAAAAAGGAATAATAAAAATAATAATAATAAAAAAAGAATTAGCTGAGCAAGAGTCTCCTCTTGGAGAAGGTTTGCACAGCCCTAAAGAGAAATAGAGCAGTGATGGAAAAGGAACAGTGCACTGCCAGAGGTGAGGAGGCTGATCACAGCTCCACCTCCGTGTGGGCAGGATACAGCCCATTCACCTTGAACCCATCCCCTCTCGGCAGGCTACTGCCTTGAACGCAGTGCCCTGCTTCACCTGTACGCCACTGCCCAACCTGCCTTCAGTGCACCTCTAGAGAGGAGAGAGCACTGTGCTCTAGCCCTTGAAGCTTTCATTGTTTAACTTGAATTAAAATTCAAACTAACCCCAGCCATGACATTAGGTTCACGGGTCTAGAATTCAACGCCCTATAATTTCATTAAATTTTTTTCTTCAGAAATGATAGTCTTGTTCATTATGCTATCTCTAGAATTATCATGAAGCAGACAGGTTTCATTTTGGCACATAATCTCATGGGCAAAATGGAAACAGCAGTGACCCAGCATGTTTCAAAGGCTAGATTTTCAAAGCCAGATACATAGTTCTGTGCTTACTTGCACTAACGTCTCATAAGCTTTTTCATTTTGGACATCTTAGTGGCCATGCCTGCATCCATATATTCCTTCTCCCAGAGGGGATACGTAGCCTTATATGCTACACACGCATACCATTAGCACGTACCTTCATAAATCTAGGTCATGATGCACATTTCTGTTCCTCAGCCTCTCAGAAGACTTGGATGAAGATCATTATTTTCTGTTGATTCAAGCAACTGCTTTTTTTTTTTCTTTTTTTTTTAAATTTGTAGCTTGGGAGCTGTCTCAGCTTATAGAGTTAATTAACGTACCGTGCAGTGACACGGGGTCTAAGGCTGATCAACAATAATATGAATTAAACCTATCCCCTCCTTGATAAGTCTGCACACAGAAGACTTAAAATTGAAACTTCAGTTACTTTGTGGAACAAAGTGCTGTTGGCCATTAATGGAAGCAGAACACTACCCTAAAGAGATTAGCAGATTTGTCTTGCAGGAGCATTCAGGATGCAAGCAGAAGTGTAGAAAGCTTTATTTCCTTATGCTTGAAGGTTAATCCTGTCCTCTACAACTTTTCTCATCTTTTTCCAGATCCTTCCCTGACTGTGAGAGCAGATATTACTGGAAGATACTCAAACCGTCTCTACGCATATGAGCCCTCTGATATTTCTTTGTGTAAGTATTTCTTTGTGTAAGTACTATATCCTGAAAGCAGTCAGATTTTTTCACACAATAAGGAATATCACTAGACATTACACACACCTGCAATCAATAGTTACTGAAAGACAGTCATCCAATGCAAGGTATGGACAGGTTGGGGAAGAATGTAACTTCATGACTCACACTTTCTAGCGATAGTAATACTCAACATTGTTTCATTCGGTGTCAGTATTCACATTTGAATTAGATTAATTTAGTCCAAGTGGAGGTCACCGGGTCTGCCTGACTTAAACTTTCTGAAGTCTAATACTAAAATCTTAGGAAGTTAAGAGGAATGCTAGACTTAGGGTCACTGTGCTGAAGAGAATGATGGTACAACCCTGGAGCCTTGAACATCCTTCTACTTTGAAAGAAAACATAGGTAGTAGGAACTGGCACAATTCAGTACTGCTCATTGTAACCAAGAGTTAGACCACCAGCGCCCTTGCATACAATCTCTGCAGCCCAAGTCAGCAAACCTTTTCTGGAGGCAGTAAAGGGTCACACGTGATAGCCCACCCTCAGCACACAAGTATCGTGTGTGCTGCACAGCTCACATCTCTGACCTGTGAATAACTGTGCACTTGCACTAAGGGAACACATTCTCCCCAGGTGCAATTAAGCAGACTGATGTTCATAAAACGCTCAGCAGAGGCTGCAGAATAGTGCATCAGAATAAATACACCAATAGGGATTTGGGCAAAGACTTTTATAATAAAAATGATACTTCTCTAACATAATTGTAGTCAGAGACAGAGGAAGTTGCAGCAAAAATAACCTGTATGAATATTGCACTTCTAGTGTACTCAAACATGCAGAAAGCTCTGAAGCTCCTGAAGACTGAACTGTAAGGGGAAGGAGGAAGCCCCTGAATACCAAGAAGTCTGATCTTCCATCTCTTCTCCACTCATTGACGCTGGTGGAGAGACTACTCACGGTGGTTTTTAGTGATCTATAGCGCTGGTTATATATATATATATATAAACACTATTGTTTTACATTAGCACTTTTGTACTGGACAGCATTTTTAAAAGCTAGAGGCTTTTAATTTTGAAGGCATACAGAATACTGTATGATCCAACTGTAAAAAGTGATTTTTTAAAAATAAATCCATTTCAAACATTTTCAAAGATGATGCTGTGTTTTCTATTTCTTTCCTACCTCATTATTATCTGCTGCCATTAGTAAAATCACTGTACTACAGGAGACCACAGCTTGCAACTTTATACATAAGCACTATGGAAGAAAAAGGAAATACGCTTTTTCTATTGCCACTTTCAGCAGCTAGCTAAGCTCTGTATTCCTCAGCCTACTTTCTCTCCCTTTAATTTCTTGGAGCACCCAGAAAGAATAACATCAACAGGAAGCAACCTGTCTCTAGTTCTCGTTATCAGTATTTTCTGTAAAGACAGATAATGAAGTGTGCAACCATTTTATAGAAATTTTCTATATCTTGCAGTTAATTGCATAGTAATGTGCACAATACTTCAGTCTTTAAGAAAACATGTCCTCAAATGCAGCAAAGTAATTGAGACTAGAGGATGCGATTATGGGTTTTTTTGTTTTTTTTTTTTAAACTGGCTGCAGTCTAAGGTGATCTCACAGCATCAGCATATCTACTTGAAGAATAAATAAGAGTGCCCCTTAAAAGATTCCTGCTCACATCAAAATTCATAGCCTTGTGATAGTTATTAATAGGAGAGATATTGTATTTAAGATCCGGTTGGTTTCATGACTGCTTTATGGCTTATGGTTTCTTATTTACTAGCCCTAAAGGGGCTAGAAGTTGCAATTTAAAAAAACAATGACAACAAAAACTAAAGCTGAACACCTTGGGAGCGCGTATCATCTATGTTAAGATTTAGGTAAAAAGGAGGCTTCCCATCTTCAGCGTCAAATATCTAAGCAAGCAGCAGTAGCAGCGTGAAACAATTTGTGCAAGACTATTCCTCCATTACCTTCTCAGCTCTTTAGCAATTCCAGCCATCATTAACCACCACTACAGTCATGATTACAATTATGAGAGAGAAATACATTTGGGAGGGCAGGGCAGACAAGAGAAGGTGGAAATGGCCCAGACACGCGATTCAAAATTCCTTCAGCAGTTTAAGCAAGAGAGGATGGGCTTTCTTTTAGAGCATCCTTTATAATTGAGATGAGGAAGTTCTTTGTTACAGAAAGGTCTTTCCCTTTCTTCCCAAGTAGAAGACATCAAAAAAAGGAAGCACTGGAGGAAGAAACATTATCTAGAAGAAGCTATCAGCAGTCATAAAAAGGAAAAAGGTGTTTATAATACAGAGCAGAAAGATTCAGGAATGTTAGCCCTCACGCATGGAGGTGGGAGCAACTGGTTGTTAGAATCATCTTCATGTACCTGACTCAAAGTGCTAGAGAAATATATCTAATATGAAATAAAAGTTGCCTCTGTCATCACATTTAAAAAGTCCATTTTTATAACACTAGTGAATTAGTACCATTTCTTTAGAAAGCACACGTACTGATGCTATTAACTCTATCAGCTATTCAGCAAGTGGATATAAACTATATTTTAAAGAGTCTAGCAGTCTATATGCTAGAGATGCAAACACACAGGCTAACTCAGTTTGCAGGTATCAAGAAATTCATTTTTAATCACTACATTGCACTGAGTGCTATGTTTCAGCAGTCTGCTTTTCACCTTAGCCAAATCTTCAAGAGATATTAATATATAGTTGGTCAAGTTAATTCTGTTCTCCTCCTCCCCTCTTCCAAATACTGATCATTTAGGTTTATAGAGGCATCAAGCCAAGCTGAGTAATAAGAAAAGGAGGGGAAAAAAAAAAAAAAAAAACAAGGACCCACACAACAAAAACAACCGCACACACCTTTTCATTTCTTTGGAAAACCTGGGAAGGCATTTCTGAAGTAAGTATGCTCAGTAACTTGAAGAGCACAAAATGGACGGAGTTTCAGGAATTCTATTACACTTCAATCTTTAGATAACTAGACCTAAAAATAATAATAGTGCAACCTAATAACACCAGCATATTCCTCTTCACTTACCAGCTATAGATTGCAAAGTACATCTTCACAAAGATAGATTTAACATATGCAAGCTATTTCTTTTTATAATAGATTGCTATATTCATGTGAAAGGCGCAACATGCTGCTCAATGGTAACAGCATGTTAGTTAAAAATCAAGGCTGATTTTTTATTTTTTTAAGCACAGATGCAGAGGAATTACGTTTTGTGTTTTATAGCCAGTTATTTTTAGTGTGATAAAAATGTGTATATATCTTGAAGGAAGTCAATACAGGTTTCTATAGTTTCAAGAGCAATCGACTTTAAGAAAGCATTTCAACATTAGTTAATGTCAAAAGGCATGCGATGTAAGCATTTAGAACATTCCAAGTTAAACTGCTTTACCGTTCTGATATTCTGCTGCTGTAAATAATTTCTAGAAAACTCAGTTACAATTAAGTCCAATTCTCAAACATTTGGATATAAAATAAATATAACGCCTCTCTAGAAGCCAAAGTCTCTATATGACCAAAACTATTTTTGCAAAAGAAAAGACAAAGAAATGCACAACGCAAATGAAAAAACCAAAACCCCCAAGAACAGGTATTAAAACAATGCTCTACTTTAACACATATCAGAACAGTACCCTTCTTGTATACTGACACGCAAATCAGACCTCTCATGACAGAAGCTACTCCCTTTAATCCCAAATAAATGGAGTCAAGATAAATGTGTTTTATTGCTCCCTTAGGAATTAGTTTCTGAAAGAATATCTCTGAAGTGGATTTCAAGTCTTTTTTTTCAGTCATAAATTCAAAGAGGCTGAAACTATTAATAGGTTAGAAAAAGTTTAATGCAACCACCAGATCCACAGATCTGTCTCTTGAAAACTAGAACAAACTCACAATAAGAGTTCTGAGACACAACAGTTTTTAAAGCAGTAACAGTTTCAGTATTTTCTCAGTAATCCGTTCACACTCCAAGATCACCAATCACAGTTACGAAACTAAGAACCACCCAAAACCAAGTGCTAAAAACAATTAGGGGAAAAAAAAGTTAGAATTGTAGCAGCCACATGATATTATTTTAACCTTCATACATCCTCTTCATAAGCCTCCTCTTCCATTCATTATATTTATGTACAAAATGCAGAGCCGATCTAGACTAGGAAAATTAACTGTTGCTATAAACCACCATGAGATGACCATCATCATCTTGACACATATCAAGAATGACTGGTTACTTGCGTAAACAGGACAGCACTCTAAAAGCAGCTGCCTACATTTACATAATGCTAGGAATAACCTGAAGGCTCTTAGTCCCGTTCCTTTTAGTATAGGAGTGCAGTCTTACTCTAAGTGTAGACGTATTTGCTTGAAATACAAACATCCACATTTCTAGACATATGAAGCACAGTAACTCAGAGTAAACACCAGGAGATGGCGCTGATAGTAGATACTGAAGAAATGGTAAGAGCTTGCCACTCACTGAGAAGCTGTTCTTACCAAGCTCTTCACATCGCTCTCTGCGTTTAGGGTCAGCTCGTCCCTTTGATTCCCCAAGGCAATTTCTTCTTTGGGAGCACTGTGCACATGCAAGTCCAGAAGTGTTCTGATGGACCATTATTTAAACTTTTTTGTCTCCTCTGCAAAAGAAAGAGGGTATCTCCCTAGTAAAGGGAAACCCTATGAGAACCCACTTCCATTTGCACTTTCTACCTCCAAAGGAGTCTGCCTTTCCACTTCACTGAGCTGTAGTGCTCCTTAGCAGACGGCCTTAATACTTTTCCTCTTTTCTTGCTGCACCTCCTTCAGAGTTGCCTTTCAGGCTACAGCAGCTGCTTACCATACCAGAAGTAGGTACTTAATGAAGAAAAGATGCAGTACAGATCTGCAATTCAGTGTGATTAAAAACAACCAGAGCATTGTGCACCTCTAGTGTCAAGATGTCCAATCTTCCACCTTACCGCATCACTTGTATCACAGGTTGGACCACGCTTTCCTTCAGCTCAGACGCTACAAGAATACTGCAAAACAATTTCAACTTTTTAATTTTTTTTTAAACAAACTACTGAAAACATAATTATTTTTTTTAAACACTATGCAATCTCTCATCAAATCAAGTCTTTCAGCTGGATGACGGAGGAATATATACTGCTAACTTATCACAACAATTTTACACCATCTGTAAAAATAGTTGTACAACAACTTTCCAGACATCAAGTCAAGTTTCTTACATTAACAAGAAGACAGACCACTGATGATTGAGTCTGATGTTGTGCATATACCAGATTTCATTCACTTCCTAAAGACAAGTTTCAAGTTACTCAGCTGCAGATTACATTTTCTTGGTTTTCTTCATTCCTTCTCCTCTTTAGTGAAGGATACCCATTAAAAATAAAAAAGTATTTTTACTCTCTTAAAGGAATTCTAAAGCTACCAGAAACCCAAAACAAACAGGGAAGAGGGGTGAGGAATGGAGAAGACTACAATAGTCCATTAATACGCACTTATGTGCGGTACAGAAAATAACATCTTCCGCTATTATTTTTCTATTTTTACCCTAAAAGGAAATCAGGAGACCATTATTAAGACATAAAAATAAGTCTACTATAATTCATCCTAATGGCTAACCAACTCATAAGCTCCAAGCACCCAACATAGGTTTTTATCATTTTAATGAGAAGTCGTGTGAATTTTCTGTAATCAATGAATATAGCAGGAAATACTTTTGGCTTTTTACACACCAAAGCAGCAAGTAGTGCTATAAAACTGACTGAATACAGTTCACCACATCAATTGTTGAAGTATTAACAAAGTTATTTAACCAGCTCTGAGCAGCATTCTGATTCTGTCCAGCTACTGAATACACTAATCAACTTTAGGACAGAGATTCTTAGAAAGGAAACAATGGGAAACTAAAGATGACAACTATGAACTTCTTTGGAAAGAAAGTTTTCCTCTGGGCACATGGAGATTCCCTGTTATGGAGAAATGCCAAACTATGGAGATTTGATATTCTGAAGTAAAGGGCACAGGGAGAAGATTCAGTCCTTTATAAACTTATCAAAGAAATGCACTAGGATTTGCACGGGGATCCTTTTGGTTCCTGTATCTGTACGTCAGCCAGACTCCCAAAATCTGAAAGCAAAGGGCAAAGAACATTATTAGGCAGAGTGTCACCACCCCAACTTCCAACAGTTCTACAGAATTTAGTTTTAATCATAAAACCTTGATAATGAATTTCCAGTCAACAAGTTTAGGATACCTGACTACTGTTAAAATCGCACCCATGAGATTTCTGAACCATTAGAAAAAGAAACGCCCCTCATCAGAAAAAATTTGTGTCTAGCAATGGACAGAAAAACAAGAACATGCCAATGCTGTTCCCACAATGTGAAGTAAAATATTTAGCATGGAATGTCTATTGTAAAATTATTCTTTTTTTTTCCTTCCCCTCAAAAGAATAGATATTCAAAAAAATATGTTTTTACTGCAACAGTAAATAAAATAATATCCTCCAAATTGTTTCCTTTTACATCTACCATTTTAATATGAGGCTATTTTTCCAATACATTTTCAAGTCTTCCCTCCTCCTCTCCCCAACTGCTTCACATTTTTACTAAAGAAATCAGGACAGGAGTCAGAGTAATTCTGCTGTATAGCTCTTGCTGCTGTAATGCCCATGAACCTTCTGCAAATCGCATTAAGCGGCATGAGGAACATTTTCACATGCTCTGTTGTGGAACTATGAAAGACTTGCTATGAGGATTTTCATTCACTGATGGATAAATAAGTTTATGTACCATCTGTGTACTAAAGCAAAGAGTTAAAAATATCTTTTTAACCTAATGCTTAAAATACAGTTCATAGCACAGCTCTTTCAATGCTCCATTCACCACAAAGCTGTATCTTTGCACTGTGGGAAGCATCAACAAATAATAAAAAATAAAAAAAAGCAGAAATGTGTGCGAAGTAACAGGGGGAAAGCAGAAGAACATGCTAAAATCAGTAGCATTCCTTTATTATTTTAGGAGAATGGTAAAGTCAAACAGCTAAATTTCTGGGAAACTTGAGCAAGTTTACAGCATCACTTTTAAATGTGGTAATTAGTTGCCGTTTGTAATCTAAATAACAGAAGTTTGTGAAAACTCCCAATGTTGAAAAAGATAAGCCCTCCTCTTGGCAAACTTAAGCAAATTGATAGGTTGAAAAAAATTTATCTAATTAGTTATTTGACTCTTGATACAATAGTGGAAGTACTTGTAACAAAACCCCTAAAATTTAAGGCTTTGTTCTGTGAAGCAATTAAAGAGGAAAAAAGTCCTCCATTTTCTAACCTACTCACTCACCTCTGTGAAACTGAAGAAGAGTCCTATACCTCCAACAAATCTCAGCACCATTCCGGAATATTCTTCGATTACCAGTAAACATGGTCGACACTGGTGACTTCTAAAGCAATCCTGTAACACGGATGTTACAGCTGATTACTTGTACTCTATTTTCTGACACACTTTACTGGCTGAAAGCAACCAGTTAGCTCTACTAAAGACTGCCAACCATGGACAAAACTCTCAGTTTTAAAAGTCTACAAAAAACAAACACACATACAAACCACAATGAAACCTTACCTTTACAGAATACTCCATCTTTAGGTCTCCAAGAAATTAAGTAGGGAGCTTAGTAAAAACTAACATTGTAAAAACTAACTTGTACGTTTGTTAAAAACCTCAGCCTTCTATGAAAATATGAAAATAGTTGTACATTTTTGTACACAATGAGAGAAAGTTGCAAGCATTTCACCCTTTGAACAACTTACAGACAAGCAGGTTTCATTTGGATTAAAGGTTCTGAATCCACAACAATTCAGATTTCTCTCAATATCTGTTCTTGCACTGTTTGTGTTATTCCATCCAACCTCTAGAAGCTGACTCTAGGAGACATAAGCACATAAGCATTAAATTAATAGAACTGTTCTTGCACTTCACTGGAGACCAATATACTAGGTAAAGTTGATGATTCCCTTCTCTCTACCTTGGTAAGGAGAATCAAAGCCAAGGGTTCCCAAAGCATAGCCCAAACAGAGATTCATTTGTTTGTTCCCCTTCAGGGAAAAGACACCACATCACAGATACTGTTGCACTGATCCTAGCCTTGTTCCACCAATTAAGTAGCATTTCACAACTAAAATCGTGGGATCCCCAAGTCTAACAGGATAACATACTAAAGTCTGACCTTCACATTCAGACAACTTCAATAGTTTGTGAAATATCATCGCTCAGTACGGTTTACGATCACAATTCATTTTCTTCTGTTCTTTTTCCTAAACTCAGCAATAGCACTAATAATGGAACACCTGACTAATGTAACTGGTGCTGCTCAGATTTAAAATGAAACGTGGGCTTACCTGTAGCAAGCTAATAATTTAGTCACTATCTCCTTGCCTACTTCTAGTGCAGTAAAAATTATTTACCATACCTCATGGCTTTACTTTCACACTTATTGGTCACCTCTGTACCTAATGCAGTCATCACCTTTTCAGTTACACAAGAACAAGCCAATGGCTTTATCACCTTTACATTATGATTACTGTAGATTTCATCAGCTTATCTGGAATTTCTGAACACATGACAAAGTCAAAGTATCACGCTGCTACACTTGTGACCATAAACCTAGACATGAGAAGAAAAAAAAAATTCCACACCAAAAAAAAAACCCGACACCCAGCACTGCCTGCAGTCTAGTTTGTATTTAAAAGGAAGATGATGAACTTCTGTTTAAAGAGTTCTACTCTTCACTGAAATAAGATTTGTAAAATATATTTTGTGGAAGACAAAGAGAAAATTTGTTTTTCTATATTTTTTATATAATAGAGTAGTCTAGACTAATTGAAAAGTCAAGAAACATTTCTTACCTGTTGTTCCTTGTTTAGTGCCAAACAGGCACAGGAGACAGAAAACTGGACGATAAAGACGAGCAAAAGAATAATCATGTACTGGAAGTGGTAGTTAAGGGTATACTCTCAAACTAATTTTGCTCATACAACATCTATGCCTAATGGCATTCCTTACTTAATTGGATAACAACAGGTGGATACGGAAAAGGTAACTCATTCTCCCCAGCAGCAAACCACCACGTATTATCTCTTTCTGGCTAATCATACGCATACCTTGTATTTCTGGGTTACGTGTTCTTTGCCTGGCAAGAAGACATGAACAGGGACATAATAAAAGAAGCACAATTCAGTAGGAAATTATCTTTTCCTAGTTCTTTTACATGCAGAACTACCTGCTTGTAATACATTAAGTTTTAATTCATATCCTTCAGTCCTCAAAGAACTTGAACATGTAGCAGGCACTGGATTTAAGGGGACAGCAGGAAGCAGGAATTTCTCAACTGTACAGTTCCGAGTTTCAGATTTCCTGCAGCTGCATAGTCCTTTATTAGAATTTTTGTTGTACCTTACCGAGAGACCAGAAATTCTTTCTTTACAATGAAATTCACTCTTCTGCTTGCCCAAGCTGTTATTCAAGACACGGACAAGAAAATGACTTAAAGGTAACTAAATTTTATTTAAAATCATGTTCTGTGTGTGTTCCATTCCGCTAGTTGTTCTTTTGAACTTCTGGAAACATACAACCTGGTCTGAACTATCAGTGTCTGCAGAGCTGAAACCATGCACACAGAATAACATGCTCTGCAGGATAAATCCACCTCAGGCACCACCTCTCTGGTACATACCTTTGATTAGCGTTACCTCACGCCTGTACACATTTGAGAAAAGAGCTGAACTCAACTGAAAGATAAAAAGAACTGAACACAATACGCAGCAGCTGCTGTTCCAGCAGGCTTTCAGAGGCCTGAGGAAGGATACGATAAAACACTCTGCTGCACAGAAGCCCCACAGGTTTTTTTCTGCATTTTTGTAGGCAAGTCTAAGACATAAGATTCATGTCTCCGGCAGCAAAACAGTTAGAAGGCAGTTCACTGTAAACGGTCACCTTACAGTAAGTGATTTTCTGGAGCTCTTTTGTGCATCTTTCCTAACCTATTTCCAGATTGATAAAGAAGCAAAGATTTCACAGTTTTGCAGTTCGAATCATACAGGCAGACTGGCAAATCTCTTACTATCTCTGAGCGAAGGCCAACAACTTTGTCGCAGTATGCCACATGACACAGAAGATAGCCAGTCCGTTTCATATGTTAATGTTATTAGCTGTAAAAACATGAATTGACAGAGTCTGCTCACTGGAAAAATTGCCTCCCAATATACCTTGCATTCAGTATCTGCCATGCATTCTTTAGATAGGAGAAATAAGGGATCACTGGAAGTAAGTACGTGGCAGCATTTGCAAAAGATGTCTCTCCAGTCTCCCTCAAAGACAGCCTTGTTTTTGAGAGAGAAAAACCCACAGCTAAATCCCTTAACTCTGGGGACAGATGTTGTCACTTTAAGGTACTTTACCCAAATGAGGTAGTACTCATTTCTTTTCTGGGTACTCCATATTCATAGTCCCCCCCTCCCTCCTCCTGAGGGTTTCTAGTTAGAAAAGGTACTTTGAACTAGGTTAGGAAAAATAGGAGAGTTGCCTCTGGAAGAAACCACCTCATACACTTTTGGACTGATGCATCTAAAAACAGTACAAAACAAAAAAAGACAATAAATGTTGATACTGAAGATTAAGTTTTGAAAGTCAGGCGCTAGATTTGCACCTTGGCTGCTCTTTCCCGAGGCTGGATATAAACTTAAGCGATTATATTATTTGTCAAGTCACTTTGTCACACTACTTATCAGGAGACTGCAACCAGAAAAATAAGAATTTCATCTGATGAATCTGTTCTCTCATCCAAACAGAGCAATTTTGTTATGCAAGGCAGCACCACAGACTGCTTACGCAGTGTCAGTGAGCATAAAGGGGCAGCAAAGCACACGGCGAAGGCCTGTGCTCGTGTCTAATCCGGCATCACAAATGAGGGCTAGGTATGAAAAGAAAGTGCTTTTTGGCAACATGTACTGGTAGCGATGCATTTCTCTGCCAGCTGTCACCAGCTCACTGCCTGGAAGCATCATCTTCCTCTACTGTGAAACATCAACAGCTTGTAAATGTCTAGCTTGTAAAATGGTATAGGAACAAGCATGCAGGAAGAAGCACCTATGACTTAGCGATCCACCATAAACAGCTCTCAGCAAAATTAACATTTTATAATTTTTAAAAGAAGGGGTTAGTAATTGTGTCTTCAGAGTGAAAACAATGGAGACAAAAGGAAAGCAGAATACAATTAGCTAGAAAGGAGGTTTAGACTGCACTTGATCAAAATAGACTGTGAATTTCTGTTCCATTTCTGAAGCATCTAGCAGAACAGTCTCAGTCCATACAGCAAGTTATTTAGGCGACTTGAAAGAAGTTGCAATCCAAGTAATACATCAAAAGGATACAAAGAATAGCAATACTTGATGATGTTTCACTGCCCCAATCAGTCCAACTAAGGCGATTAGGAAGAGAAAAATTCCTACTGCAATTGCTACTCCAACGACTCTGAAACTAGATATGAGGCCAAAGCCTATACCCCATGCTGCGATTCCAATCAGCAGCAGGCTTACCAGCTAGAGGGAAGAAAAAAGAAAAAGTTAGTTTGAATATTAAAAGACAGAATCAGCTTACATACAGCTACACTCTTTGCATTAAAGTCATTGTTAGAAAGATATAATACTTCTTTCCAGTTCAAAGAGAAGAACAACCCACAAACCAACCCTCCGCTTCATCCTAGAGATGACTCTAGTTCCAGATATTTAAAGGCCCACCGTTAATGTGGGGCTGTTCTAACTCAAAATTATCTTCAACCCCAGGCATGTTCAATTCAGAGTCTCTATTCAGGCCCAGAAATACAAGTGTGGATTGTAACCAAAATGACAAATAAGCTAAAATCATCAGTTTTAACTCACAAAACAGAAGAAGAATGAAAATTCTAAATGTGTTCTGAAATGCCGATAGCATATTTAAAGAAAACAGGATATATAGCTCCACAGCTCTGAACACATGAAGAAAGCGTGCTTTGCCAAAACTTATTCTAATCACAAATACAAATGTGTTAATCCATTGGAGAAGCTTCTGCGTAACTGATGTTATGACACAACTGTTAACAAGGTCACACAAAAACACATCTCAGATCTGTATCTCAGGAAAATAGCTCTACTATGAAGTCAACACTATTTCAATACTCAAACCACTCATGTATTTCCTTCCTTTTAAGATGGTATTCAGGGAAGGCAAGCAGAAACTGTCCCAGTTAGTTTACTGGAATTCACTGCTTATATGGGCAGGAAGTTCCAGCCTTTCCTGTTTCCACACCAAAAACAAAACAAAACAAAAATCCATCATGGAAAGCTGCAGGGAAATCTGTAATGAGATACAACAGGAGGGAAGAAGCATACAATACCAACCCAGATCTCCTAGACAGAAGATGCACAACGCTCATCTGAAAAAAAGGACTTAGACCTATGTGTAACATACCACCAATTGCATACACTGTTAAATACCATTAATTCAATATGGAAGTTTTAACTTTCCAAAATCTTGACCTCGCCCCCCAAAAAAAAAAAAACACCACACCCCCCCCAAAGTTTATGTCATTATAAAAAAAACTGTAAGTGTTTGGCCTAGTCCAAATACTTGGCTTTAATCAGTAACAAATACAGACCGAGCACTTATACCTGCTCACAAAAATATACCTCACAAGTAAGCAGCAACAGAGGATATTTCCAGCTCACCCTTCATTTCAGTACATTTGCCTTGGAGCAGGGAGTTTCTCTTGTCTTTAAGTACCAAACATGTCTGTGTATCTTTTTCAACTAAATGACTTTTTAGAAGCCTGACCCATATAATGCTGTTTTTGAAATATGGAAGTCTCGAGTGACATCAGGAAAGCCACTAAAACAAGCAGTGATGCTCATCAAGATCATATAACACAGTGGGTGTTTTTCTCCTTTGTTTACACAGGAACATACACCAAAAAAAAAGCTTATAAAATCCAGTAATCCAAAGGAGAAATTCTAAAGGAGTCTGCAAGGAAAAAAGGAGGATGCTTGCCACATCTACACCTCTCAGCATGTGAGCAGACAACAGAACAACATAAAATTTGAAGGAATTGTTCAGTATTGGAAGAGTTCTAAGATTAAATCATATTAGTCTTTGTTCCTCTAAAACATAAACCCTCAATCACCAAGTTTTGTTATGACCGAAACATCTGTCCAAGCTGTCATGAATCTGAGGGAGGGCAGGGGGAGCGAGACAGAATAAAAACCCTTGGATCTGCCACAGGCAGATTTTCTGAATGTAAGCTGCATGAGGCTATAAACCTCTCAATGTTATTAAGTTAAAAATTAGCTTTACTAATCAGACAGTTAAGTGCAAGGTCTACTTGTTCTGATCCTTGCCCATTCACTTTGTTTCATTGTCTCAAACCACTGAGGAGATTTATTTTACCGTTCAAGTGTCAGAAGAGAACAACAAAAAAAATCTCACAGCCCGCTTTCCAACCAGACATTGCAGGCTAATGTCCCGTATCTGCATCAGCTTCAGAGCACTGACTACACACAGGTACTATACAATTCTTGAAAATATCAAGATATATCATGTTTCTCTCATGAGATCTCAAATATTATGTCATATTTCAATTAATTTCAAAGAAAAGCAGAACAAACCTTGCCCCTAATCACTTTCATCAATGCTTCTTTCTCCAGGCTTAGCTATGACTGCAAGTATTCATTTTCAATCAGCCTCCAGCATACCAAAACTATGTTTGTTCAAATCTTTGCTCATTTATTTCACCCAATTGTTTCTGCCTTCTTATGAGATGTGTTTTACTGTTCAGATAAGAACTGATCAGAAGCAAAACAGGAAACCTAAATAAAATCTATGCCTAAACCATCCATTAGATAAATGTGTTGTGTGAGTTGCAGTGTACCATTTACTTTTTTGCTGCTGTTAATCATCTCAGCTTCCATTATTTTCAGGATACGTACAGAAAATTAATGTGGAAGACACTAAAAGTGATTACCATGCTCCCCTGCTGGCCCAAAAAGTCTTTCTGGCAGAAAAAATGACGTGTCAACTCTAGAACAGCTATTTTTTTCAAGTGGAAAAGAAGCCTCTTTAGCTTTTAAGCCTGCTGTTGAACTCCAAATGTTCAAGAATCAGCTGCTGCCCAGCTTAAAAAAAAAAAAATTATGACTAGTTTATAATTAAGATACACTTTTAAAAGAATTCTTTAAAAAGAATTGAATAGCTCAGATTCTCTTTTCAGCACTTTCTAGTCAGAGAGCCAACTGGGTTCATATTTTCAGGCTTGTCCTCCACAGTACCGAGACTGCTTTCTCTTTTAAATTAGAAAGTTGTCCATTGTCTAATTCCTTAAAATGTCTGGAGGTTCAGTATAATCACAGGTCTGTGTTACTGGGCTCTCATTGGCAAGCTGTGTAGAAACACTTCATTCCCTCAGCCAGATGCGCAACTTGGATCAAAGTAACTATTGGCTACTCTGATTTTGGCCACTTAAAAATCGTGAAAATATATTCTCTGTAGGAAAATCAACCCTCTGTTTTAAAGCTGAGGAGACGACAGTGGTTTTATAAACCATTCTAGAAATAGATGGAGGATTAAACTCCTGTCTCCTCTGCGTATGGAAGGAAAGCTGAATTCATTGCTGTGACTTCATTTCCAATTTTAGATTGGACAATCAGAATCACTTCCTCTGGACTCTTATTACCAGGTTAACAGGTGCTTGTATAGGAAACATCTCACATGAACAATGCAATAGCTTTCCTGCTGACAGATCCAGGTTGTAGAACTAATTAATGGCTCAAACGCAGACCTTCAAGAAACGGACTCCCTGCCTCACAAGCTAAACAGACGTCAGCTCTTTTGCCTCACCTCTCCCCCTGCCCACCCTGCCCCAGAAATAACTGATTACTTTTTTTCCCCCTCTTATTGTTCATTCTGTTAAGCAATAAAACTAGATATCTAGTTTTACAGAGCCATAATGTGAAAAACTAATAAACTCACACTACTGTGAATGGGAAAAAATAAATTTAAACTGTTTTGGAAAAAGTTTTTTTTAAGTCTGTAAAACAAGGCTCGTAGCTTTAGCAACTATTGGGCCACTAGAAACTACTAGCAAGCGATGCTTATTCAGGTTTTGAAACAAAAGAATTTAGATGCAATACTTCAAAGTGGAGCTGCTAAGACTCTGAAGTAAAACGTGCTTGAAAGAAAACCAATTAGTGACCCTAACCCCTTTTAAATGGGTAATATGTACTTTCTAAAGCCATAAGTTTTATTTACTAATAAAAAAGTCACATATTTCTGTTAAAAAAAGAAAAAGGTTTCTCAGTAGAACTTCTAAACTATTTTACTGAAACCAAAAGATAACAGTATTATCCTTGGAAGACAGAATTACAAAAGGAAACTCCATTTTACCTAAAGATTTACTATGTAAGGCCAGCCTCAGTTACAAGTGTTCCCCATAGCTGCCTGATGATCTGGCAGAAATAGATCAAATCACAGTCCAGTTCTTAGTATTAGCACTGACCCTGTTTCCTATAATATTCTCACTAGTAAGCTGCAAAAAGCATGAACTAGAGAAATGGACGGTTAGACTGAAAACTGACTGGACCACTGGGCTCAAAGGGTAGTAATCAATGGCTCAACATCCAATTGGTAACTTATAAGGCCTACCACTGAGGTTGATACTGGGGCCAATAATATTCAGTTTCTTCATCAATAACCTGTGTGATTAGACAGAATGCATCCCTAGAAAATTTGTGGATGACACTAAAAAAATGGAAATAAAAATAAAGGAGTGGCTGACTCCCCAAAAGGGTGATCTAAATATCAGATAAAGTTGAAGGGGCATTACAAAAACCTCAGAAGCAAACTCTTCTCAGTATTGATTGACAATAAAAAAGAGGGCAACAGCCACACGTAGCAGCTTGGGAGGTTCAGATTGGACATTAGAAAAAACATCTTCAAGGCAGTACAGCGCCAAAACAGGTGGGCTCCCAAAAAAGGAGTCCATTTCTTGCCCAAAGAGGTGATGGCAGCTCTGTTCTCACAAGTTTTGAAGACTCGAGCACAGAAAGCCACAGCCGGTGACCATCTAGTGTTGGCCATAATCTTTGTTCACGCAAGACGCTGAACCAGGCAAGCCCTGGAAACCCCTACCAGTCAACACTTAGGCAAATTCAACACCCCACACATCATCCCCAGCTTTTCCCTCCTCCCCCCCTCCCCGTGGTATCTTTGCCACTGTCCGTATCAAAAATGGAAAATTTTATCAGAAGGATCAGGGCCACATTTAGCACTGATTAACGACCCTTCTCCATCATCCAGCTCATGAAACAGCCAGCTCCCGAACTTCATGTCAACAAAACACTTAATTAGAAAAGGTTCTCAATAAAAGAGTAATGAACAATTCTTCAGAAGTACTTACGCTGCTTCAAAATACAAGTCTTATTCTTAAAAGTGATTTAAAAGACCCCATTCACTTAGGGCTTGTTTACAAAGCAAGTAAGCAGGCAGTCAAGCAGAAAAATTTATCACGATCTCAAAACAGAGCAAGTTGCCTCACAGAAAGGTGCTACAAGTATATACTGTGCATAAACCAGAAAAAAAACACAGAGTTCGGGGGAAGAGGTGGAGGGGACATATAACAGCTTATGTTCTAAATTTAACACTCACTTAACATAGTCTACCTTCTTTACCAAGACAAACTCTAAGAATCGTATTTAAAAAACACAAACACAATCTTAGCATAATTCAACACATATACTCATCAATTTGAAATTAAGTAAATGCTTTACTGGATCAGACCTCTAGGTAACCAAAGTCCTAAGTGCTTTCACTATGGAAGGAGCTTTTGCTATGTGGTTGAGGACTCTTTCTATGGAGTCTGAAAAAAGTACTAGGAAAAGTAAGTATATTGGTAAAAGACAAAGCATTATTGCAACGTGTGAACTTCTGTGGGAAAGATTTTAGGCATCATAAGGTCAAGAATAGTATAAAGGATCAGACTCCACTTCCTTTATATTAAATACTGACTTCCATTATATTAAAGATAGATGCTTGAACTTCAGAGATATTTCCAAAAAAACAATTTACACACAAGAAGAATTTGTCACAGAAGATTACAAGTTTGCTTGTCCTGTTTTCTAATTAACTTATTGCTATCATGACTAAAGCATTAGCCCTTATAGTACTCTCCTCCTTCCCTTACTGCTGCATAAATCTATTTTTAACTCATCTAAAAGCTAAAAAGAAAAACAAAAAACCAAAACATCCCAACAACCTCTTCTTCATTTGTTATTTTTTTTTATTCTTCAAGTTGCTCATCTCCCCTCCTGCTGTTTTGGCTAAACGTATTGATCCTCTTATTTCTTCCTTCTGTATTTCTCCACAAACTTCTACTATACGTTACAAAAAAGAACCAAGATACAGAGGGGTGATTTCACTAGAAAACACTACTGAGAACCAATTCAATCTCCAGAATCAGTTTTCCTCATTTCCTCAATGGCATGGCACCAGCAAGTCTTATTCTGACTAGTTAGCAACTCTTCAGTATTTCACCTAGTTTGGGCTGCCTCCTAGGTAGAAAGACATACACAAAGTTAGTGTTCGCAAAAGTTTCTTACGGTCTCAGATCAAAAAAAGAGTTACAAAAAACTGCATTTCTGCACTTAAATTTCAAGAAATATGTTCTCACCATTCCTGGTAAAGATATTAAATAGCATTTACACTGGTATCAGCAAATTGAAATATTTACAGAACAGCTGTCAGGCCGGATATGGAACAGGAACTAAAAGCAGACAGATTACACACATGATGAAATACATCCTCCCTAACCCCTCCCTCCACATATAAGTTCCTACTCCATTTCTTTTAAGGGAGCTTTAAAATTTAAACCTCAATTGGTATATACTTTGAAGTTAGAAACTTCTACTGCCCTCCCCCTCAACTTGGCCAATCATTTCTTGGCAGACAGACAGAGTCTGGAAGACAGTTCTTCTGATCCTCTGTGTATCATCTAAAAACATCACACCAAGACATCAGGCAGCATACAGCTGTGCATC
Source organism: Struthio camelus (assembly GCF_040807025.1). Taxonomy (NCBI): domain Eukaryota; kingdom Metazoa; phylum Chordata; class Aves; order Struthioniformes; family Struthionidae; genus Struthio; species Struthio camelus. The sequence continues at coordinate 34,153,535 of NC_090943.1, read as the reverse complement.
TTCAGCGATTTAAAGCTAGCTAAAATGATTTCTATCACGGTTGTAAGGTAGACAACCTGTATGCATCTTTGTTTCCTTACAGTACTCCTCCAGTTTTACTGAAGTAAAGCAACTATAATGAAAGCTCTGGATACCTCCAAAGAATTTGTAACAGAAAACAATCTTCCACCTTTAAGTGACTTATTCAAATGAGGAATGATCAGTAGTCTGGTTACTGAACAGCCTTGAACACATGATGTGGAACAAACGATTTACGTGAAAGGCAGCATTCCTGTCTCTTATCACAAAAGCCAGTTCTCCTTTTGATTTGATGGGCTAGTTCAGACTTCATGTTACTGTCTAATGATTAAGATTAAATTGCTTTTCACCAAATAACAAACTTGATTGTTAAAATGACACAGAGATTTATACTTACGTTTATACTTCCTGGTCTTTGAAAATGCAAGCTTTCTCCTGTGTAACAGGACCACTCTGGATGTTGTGGTGTGAGTTGGGGTTTGTTTGTTTGTTTGTTAAGAAGCTGCGTAACGTTTTCAGAAAGACCAACGGATCTCACACACTTCTTCAACACGAAAGCATCAGTACAAAGAACATAATTAATGATTTAAGCTGCAAGGCTTAAATCTCCAAATAATCTCCTGTACCTTATCATTCCACAGTTCTTTCACTAAATATGGTCTGCATTACTAGCTCTAAATGTGACTATACACTCTGCACAAGTTAAAAAGTGACAATAAAAAGAATACTCACAAAATTCACTTATATTGACCTACAGAACCACCCCATGTCTAGACTCAGGCCCTGCTACCAGAAATTGCTATAATTTTGTCTACAAACTGACTTATAGCATAGCTGAGTGCATTTCCAAATACTGATAGAAAGTCTTGAAATACACTTATATTTTTGCTGCAGTCACTGTTCTGTATTCTCAAGCGTGTACACAGAAACTTTCCAAAGCAAAACTAGACCGGATTGACATGACCAACATTAAGCTTCCTGCCATGTACTTAGGAGCTTCCATACCACTGTTTTGTTTACACATCAAGATCAGATATACTGCCACCTTCAAAACGACCTTGGGGAAGGCAGAAAAGGCTCGAGGACAACCTACCACTTCTGCTAAGCATCCAGGTAGGAAGAGGAGTTCGAACTACTCAACTGCACTCCCTAAGGCTGCCTGAACACTGCCCGACACAGCAGACAGCAGGCTATTTATGAGTTGCTTCTTATAGCTGGAAACAGGCTCATACAAGTCAAAATGCAGCTGAACTCAGAGATGACAGGTTGGTCTACCGCTACGAAAGAAATTGCCAGAGTTTCCTTCACCTTGCGGCAGGAACCGGGATTCTCCAAGCTCTGTCTGCCGGTACCTGGCTCCATGTGACCACTACAGCAGTCAGGAATTATTGGAAAACATGGACAACAGCTACATTCCCTATCACCTAGGAAAACCCAGATGTTTACACTGCCTCTCAAATCAGGTTTCCTTTATGCCAACTGACAGAACAGAGATGGAGTTGGCAGACTGGCATGGAAGATGCGAGAGTGCCCACCACAGAGGGATGAGCATGTTGCAAGCAACACAAGTATTATTAAAAACCGTACTAGGACAAACAGTTGTGGCCCAAATCTGAAAAGTTCTGTCCTCATTTTTGCATATTTACATAATGCAGTGAAAGTAATTTTGATAAAGAAGGTAGATAATATGAACGTGCTAATTATACTATCAATAATTACTTCACTCAGGAGAACAACACGCAGCAACAGAAAAACTTTCAAGATCATAAAATGCAATGCTTTCAATAGTGGTACAAAGAACAGGACACGATAGTCTAGAAGCAAGCTCAGAGAGCAAAGTACTATAAACAGTAAGTTGTTTTAATATGGATTTTTCCAGTGTTTAAGGATACGCAGACACTCTTATGTGGTGAACTGTGCTATTAAAAAAGTACACATATTTAATGGGAATATTGATACAAAGATACTATATACTTTCCTTTAAATGAAAATGGCACTCTAGGTGTGAGAAAACGCGAAAGCCTACTCACCAAAACAAAGTCAAAACATTTGTATACACAGTTATTCCTGCAGCCGCAAATGTTAACTGTTTAAGTGGCTGTTCAAGTGAAAAAAGAAACAGCATCTATCATAAAAATGAACTGACTACCAGTAATTTTTTTTTTAATGCACACATTTAATCTTGACGGCCCAGCTACCCTTTCAGTCTTTCATCACTAACTAGGACTTAGTCATTTCCCTTTCCTTTCTGAAAATCTGATCAAAGTAAGATATTAGCTGCTCAGACTGATTAATTAATACTTCCCTGAGAGGAACACTGTCCACCTAAGAAAATCATTGTCTGATTCATATGAGCAAATACTGGTGGAGCAGGTATCTAGGGTTCTCAATGCCTTGAAGATTAGATAACTTAAGTTAGATTTACATCCTTCAATTTAAATAAGTTTTGTGGATGTCATTTTATTTAGTTTGTCTCAGTTTGCCAGTCAAGAGGAAAAAAATAAATATGAAAGAGTAAAGACAAAATTGTGCCAATACAAGAATTTTTAATACTAGCTTTGGGTATGCAGACAGGTGGTTCCTCCACGTAAGACTTTAATCCAGAAGTCATCAGCAAAGTACCATCAGAAGAGGAGGTAACGAGGTTAGTAGGTTTCAGATTTTTTTGCTTTAAACGGCAACTGATTTATTACTGCCAGCACATACACTATTGCTTGGTTTATTACTGTACAAATTAAAACAAGACAGCATCAAAACCAAGTTCCGACACTCTACTCTGATGTTCTGAAAATTAAGATATTCTAAAAGTGTTTTAAAGAAAACCAGAACACAAACTATAACCCTCAATATATACTTCTCAGGGTTATTTCATTCCAAGCACACGATACAAACAGACACTCCAACACTTGCACAAAAAACATTCAGTAAAAGTTGCCTAGTTAACCTTATTTCCCTTCCTTCTCCCAGTGCTGTCCTACTAATTATTATTGTAAAGTAATGTTTTTTAAGTACTGATAACTAAGTTCTTGCCCTGGTTTTCTTCCCCTGCCCCCCCCCCCCATATTTTGGAAAAAATAAACCCCTAAATCCATTGTGCTGTTCCAGTCCAAGTCTTGTAGTGTCAACTTTTTCACTAACCAAGGAACGGAGAAGCCCACACATTTTGCAAGATCAACTCCTCCAGGTTTACTAAACGCTATTTCTGCAACTCAGAAATCAAGAGCACTAGTCTCCTTACTTTGCCTATCATTAATAGGCACCACATACAACAATTAGATTGCTCCAGTTACTATAATAATAATGTTATTCCTCCTTTTCAATAGAAGTATATGTTCTGCACAGGTCAGATAAAATACTAAGTGCTACCTACAAAATAAATTTAACCCACAGAGGCATACGAGTAAGATTAAGGTCATAGGTATATAGTACAGATGTTATAACTAGAATTACAGAGGTCTTGAAGATCAATCCACCCTCACTGAGGACAAGCATCTTCACAAGACCTACCAGCCTCCTGCGATTTGGTTAATATCTGACTGCAGGAGTAAGTGGTGGTATCTTCAAAAAAAAGAAAAAAATCTGTTTTCCACATGACATCAAAATGAGATTTTTTGCATGCATCATGCTGGAAAGAACCAGATTTGTCTCTCTCTCCTGTTGCACAGGAGACTTTCTTTCCCCCTCTCCCTTAAAGTCTTGCATTACATCTAGGTTACTTAAACAGAAATTTGAGTGGGGCAATCCAATTTACCTTCCTTGCAAGGGACTATGCTAAGCAGACTTCCAACTACAGATACCAAACTAGATGATATCTACCTACTTCCTTCCAGTCTTTCCTTCTCCTTGCCCCACTCTTCTTTGGGGGTTGCAAATGAGGGTCACTTTATATTCACAGTAGTACAATAACACAATTTCAGCTTCAGCACAGGCACATCCATTTATGCTCCATCATGGTGATTACCATCAGGTCTCTAATAACTGCTGGTTATTAGAGTTGTTTGTTCTGATGAACAGCGGTACAGTTGTTTGTTCTCCTGACTTACTTTCAGTGAAAGATCAGGCGGTATTTTCACAAAAGCACTGATACAACTGCCTGCAAGCTCTGAGTGACCTCAATTTTAGTTGGCTGTAAGTCATCCTCATACACAGTTGTCCAACAAATGTTTGTTGACGTTAACCATTGGAGGACACGTTATCTCTCCAGAAGTGCTGTCAGAGGAAGCCATTATATGTAGCTGCGTTTCTTTCTACTTCTGTATCATTTTAAAATGCATAATGAAAAAAAAACATATGAGAACTGCAGATTTTATTGTTCTCTATGGAAAATGAACGCTTAACCTTCCCCAAAGGAAGGAATAAGAGCAGATAATTTGCCTCAGAATTTAAGCTCCCCAGCAGGTCGGTTATTACAGTTAAACATATTCCTCCTTTTTTGCCCTGCATGAGTTCCCACCGCCTGAAGGTGCTACGCTCTGCAACTCCTTGAACTCTTCCAAGGAGAAAAACTGCAGGTCACTCACAAAGCTACTGGGAGCCTCGCCGACCCACGTCGCTAGGGTAGGCAAACATTTCGACTCACCCCCCTCCCTCTCCAAAGTCGAAGCGTTTCCTGAATGAGCCTAACCAACCTAGACAGATTTTTTTTTTTTTTTTACACACCTCTACAGCAGACCAATATGGTATTTCTTAACTCAGCGGAAAAGCACTTATTTCAAAACCAGGCTGAGCACTTCGGCAGAGGAGCACCGGCAGCGCAATGCTGCCTTCCTCGCTCGCGCCTCGCTTGCTCAGGGACCTTTCTAGACAACGCGGGCAGCGGCAGCCTCGGCCTCCCGCAGCAAAAGGCCACCCAACGCCGCGGGAGGCCTCCCCCGCGTCCCCGGCCGGCGGGGCTCGCGGCGCTGCCGCCGGGGAGGGCAGCGCCTGCTCTCGCCGGGGAGGATTTGGGGAGGAAGCGGCGGGACGCGGCGCCGGTCAGCACTCGGCGCGCCGAACAGCAGCGGTGGCCGCTGCGCAGCCCCCGCCTCCGCCCCACACGGAGACCGCGACCGGACCGAACCGGACCGAGCCGGCCGGGCCCCCGCGCCGCCCCACACCCGCCCCCCAGGGCTCGGGGCGGCAGCGCCCGCCTCTCCGCCGGCCTCGGCCGCGGCGGAGGGCGAGAGCACCCGCCGCCGCCGCCGCCGCCGCCGCCGCCGCCAGGCCTGGCCTCAGCGCGCGGGGCGGCGGCCACGCACCGTGTAGAGCAGGTTGAGGGCGCAGAGGCAGTTCTTGGAGCAGGCGAAGCCCCCGCAGACCATCTCGCCGCCGCCCCGTCACCGCCGCGGACCCGCGCCGCAGCGGCCGCAACAGCAGCACCAGCGACCCCGCCCCCCGCCGCGCGGGCGCGGCCGCAGCAGGTGAGCGGCGCCCGCGGCTCGCCGCCGCGCCCTCTGATTGGCTGCGCCCCGGCACAAAGGTAGAGATATGCAAATGAGCTGGCGCGCGGGGAGGGCTGGGAGGGGCGGCGACCACCGGCGCTGGTGGCCCCGGTTTCTTGGGGGGTGGGGGGGGGGACAGCGGTGCCCCCTTGCTGTGTCCCCTGTGCGCGAAATGAGCGGGGTTGAGGGAAAGAAAAGGGAATTTGCTGTGCCTTACCTCGGGGTAATCGGAGGAGGGTTAGCATCTCCTCAGCCATTTTGTCGTGGAGGAAGAGTGAGAGCCTTCCCTCCCTCGTCGCGGTGCCGCAGGTCTGTGATTGATGACTTAATCCCCTGTGTAATCCGAAGGGAGTATAGTATTCGGGGATTTATTTTTCCAGGGCGTTTAAGCGTTTAGAACATGTTAATGGTGTTGCCAGCTCTTCATTTCCATACTTTTTGAAAGTTTTATTAACAGTCTAGGTTTTCTGCCTGTTTTTACATAATTATGTCTGTATGTATTCCCTTACTTTGAGAATTAAATATTTAAACTTAGCAGATAGTCAAAGGAAATCATCCATCTCTATGTCATTACCTCATAGTTTTACTGAGTTTTTGTTACCGTTTCGGATTGCCTGGAGTAGTGTCCCAGTTCACTAATCCTCTCCAAAATCCTCTTCCTACAGTCCCCGCAGGCTTGACTTTATTGTATAAAGCTTTACAACAAATACAAAACGTTTAGCAAGCGCAAGTTACTTCAACATGTACGTCTGTTGCAGGGTCAGCGCCTGAGATCTTTCCGTGTCTTTCCGCCGGCTTCCCAGAGAGACGAAGCGTTGTGCGCTGCTCGGCTGCGATCTTTCGGGGTACATGGCCCCATGACGTCGTTTTGTCAAGGTTCGGTGCCAGAGAAGGAGTTGCGATGGTCAGGTCCTAGCACAAGGAGGAAGCTGCATCTACTTTCTGATGAATTCATGACAATTCTTAATGGGAGCTTGTCATCAAAACAATTTGAGAAGGAAATTCCAAAAGTGTTTTGTTTTATGTAATTTGGCTGGCCTCTGCTGAGGAAAGCCACAACAGGCTAATAATTCTTGCCAGCGCTCAGACAAAAAGGCTGAACAGCAGCAGGCCTTGTCTTTCCTGGTCTGTCACTCAAATCTTTCTTTTCCGTTTTCTTTTTTTTTTCCCCCCATGGTCTTTGATATTTTGCCAAACTTCTACAATTAAATACAATACACGTTTTTTTTCTCATGCAGCAATAAAGACTTGTAGTTTTCCTACTGATGGATATCTACCTCTCAGCTGCTAGCCAGGCAACAAACTAAAATTCTCCCGTATTTGTGACCTTAAATTAAATCTGAGCGTTCAACAACTGCTAAAGTTTTCTGTTTATTTGCTTCCAAACTTGACAGGCATAGTCTCTCCCTGCTGCAGCAGCTTTGTAAAGTGACAGGATGAGTGAAAAGTAAGGGGGAAGAGCTATTCCCTTGCTAATTAAACTGACTTGATGTTGTGGCTAATTCTGCCTATTGAGAATATAGATTTGCTGACTCGAGATACTGTCTTTATAGGGCCATGCTTATGATATTTTGGGCTCAAGTTTCCCAGAGAGTAAGCCCAGGCTAAAGTCATTTAGTTCAATAGTTTTTATCAGCTGCTTTTAATTTTGTTGTAAAAACCAGTTCAAAAAGTGTTCGATGCCTTCTCAGTAGGAAATAGTATCTTCAATGTCTAGCCTTTCCTGAACACATGACGCTGTCCGCATATCAAGTGGTTTTGTTGGATTCTGTTGCAAATACTCACCTATAAAGTTACTGTACCGTTGTCCATTTTATAGCACTGAATTATTCAATATTATCATCCACTGCCATTCTAGAAGATATCTTTCACTGTGAATTATTAAAAGGTGTACCTCTGCTTTCTTAATTAATACTGGTATTTTTTGTTGAGGCACTCCGATCCTCCATTTATGGGTGGGAAGTACCTATTACAGGATTAGTTCTTCATATTCAAGTATTCCTCTAACGATGTCTAATGCAACTTGGTTTGTACCCACCTCTGACGGTTGCAAACTCTGTGGGGCTCAGTTCAACTATACAATAAAAAAAAGTAAATATATTAACATTTAAATATTTAATGTTAGTATAAATGATCAGAAGTTTTCGTTAAGTAAAAAGTGCTATGACAAATGGACATAGCTGACAAATGAACATAGCTAGCTCTTTTTTTTCCTCTAGTTATGTTCACAAGTTATAATACAAACTTAGGACAATATGGTTTAGATTTAGCATAGAATCATTGCTGTTACAAGATTCAGCTGTGCTAATTCCTGGTGGTAGTCAGAAGTACATCTGTACTCCTGTCCTAAATCAGGCTGAAGGGCTTTGCTCGTACTCTGGCTCTAGCTAGAACTAAATTGTCTTAATTTTTGTAAACGGATAGTTTCAAAGAGTTACTTATACTCTTACGTTCTGCACTTGGCTCTCTTGTACTTGGAGAGAAATCTTTCCTTCTCTGTAGAGAAAGCAAAGTGTTTATTAGTTGTTGTTTATTTGTTTTGTGTTTTAAGGGTTAGCTTTTTAAACAGCTGATCCAGTTGAGGATCCTAAGTATCTCTCTCGTCATCCTTTGTCTCTACAGGGGACAAATTCTGCAGTCCTGCCTGTTAGATTAACCCAGAGTTGCCTGGCATAACTGCAAACAGAATATGCCTTTTCCTTTTCTTCCCTCACTTCTTCTGATGCTTGTTCCCCGCTCCCTTGCACAGTCTTTGTTTCCCTCCCCTCCTTTGGTGTCTTTCCAGGCAGTGCTGGCAATGGGAGAACAGGGTGAATTAGTTTTCTGTCATGGGAAACTGGGAGAGTGAGAGAGCGCAGGGGCACTCGTCCAGCTGCTGTTGCTGGGGCAGCTGTGAGGGGCACGCACTTACACACAGGGGAGTGAAAATGCAGAACTACCGGCTGGGGGCCATCACACTTCTTAGAGCTCAGAAGAGCTTCAAATGCAGCCATTTCGATAGTTTACTACTTATTTGCATATAAAACTCACGTCAACTGTTGTAACTTTGAGAAGGTTTTCAACATGGGGCCTTCTGCTGCAGCACTCAATGCAAACTCTGCTTTTAAGCAAGATCTCTTTTGTTTCTGTAGGCTGCAATGCCATGTTCAGTTATGGTCTGTTATATTTTATTAATTGTGTGCTTAAATCTACGGTTCTGTGTCAAGTTTGAGGTACAAATTTTAAACCTGATGGCTTAAGTATGTACTAATTGTCATAAAGTATATACTATTGTCTTTAATTTTAAGACATCGTGACCCTTTTTCCTTGCTGTCTACTATTACAGAGTGTCTAAAATATCGCCAGTGAAACATTGTTTGCAGAAATCGATTTTTATCGTTTTGCTTTTCCCAGGTTTACAATGAGCCGTTGACAGCATTTTGGGTAGTATATTTCACTCTTTGTCTTGTAAAGTAATTTTTCTTGCCCTGTTGTTTGTATAAAATCTCCCATGCTCATCAAAATCAGGGAGGGGAAAGATAGGGTTAAAAAAAAAGCCAGGTGTTCTCAGGAGTAGGAATGCCACATGCAATCCCTATACTTTGTAATTATTATCAGTTACACTTTAGTTTGACTTTCTCTTCTTAAATGTGTAAACAAAATACTTGTGATAGCAAGAAAAATACACATAATGAGTCCAAATGATATGAACTGTGTTGCAAGACAATCAGGCTTATTAAAATCCATGCTAATTCCATAAATTTTTGTAAGAAACTTAAAATACATCTTGCACAGTTTTATTCTCTGGCTATATTTTTGTCTTGGTATTTCTGTGTTTTAAAGTCAGGCTTCAGTATTTTTGCTTGTTTTAAGGCACTACAGGAAAACTACAAATGAGACTGTTAAAAGCAATGATGTCATGCTTGTGGCTATGAGGATGCATAGAGAATATTTCATTTTCCTTTTATAATTGCAAAAACATCCTATAAAATTGTTTTTAAAGCTTACTGCCTCAGTCCTAAAAAATAAAAAAAAATAAAAAAAAATAAAGGCCAAGCATCTACAGTCTATCTAAATTGTATTCAAAGCATTTATTATACCAGTTGATATTTTTCGATGTTTGCATTAGGGTATATAGTGAATATTCATAAATGGGCATTTTTTAGGTAGTTTGGAGTAAAATAAGGGTTTATCCTACCTTGGCAGTTGACCGTTAAAGCATGTTCCTGCGCTTGAAACATGAACATGCCTAAAGTTTGCCTGTAACTGTAAGATCCTTATTACAGTCAATGAAGCCTGTAAAGTAAAATGATGTTTATAATCTCTATAGAGATCTATAAAAATAATAATCTATAAATGATAATCTATAAAAATTATGTCTATGCTCAACTGTGTCAGTCCAAGGAACGCAGAGGTTCCTACGTCCAGCCCTTGCCTGTGGCACTATCAAGGGGAATCTGAGTCATCTTGGTCACCTGAGCTACCTCGGTTACTCGTGATGTCAGTTAGTCACCTTAGTTGCCAGGAGAGCAGCAGGTAGAATATATGAGGTCAATAAAACATACACTAAAAATGTTGTCTGCAGTAACGATCAAGATTTGCTTTTAACGAGAACTAAATTCAGTGCAAATGTCCTGTGGACATACCCCAGTTATTCACTGAGTTGTTTTGTAATGGATTAATTGTGTCATGATAAGTGTTTGTATGGAGTCATAAATTTCTCTCCACTTCCTGGAACAAAATCAGTTTTTCCAGCGCTACTATTAAGCTTGTGCTATAAGGCACCCCCAGCCTTAAAGGAGCCCTTGCTAACAGCAAGCAACAGATGGTGAGATATAGCATAGGTCAGTGTATTTATTGCACGGATCTTTGCCGTTTTATGAGCGCCAGATGTAGACACATAAGGTGATGACACGGTATCTTATGTTGCTGAGCATTGGAACCAGACACAAAGGAGTGCTGATTCCAGCATGCAGAATAAACTCACCTGTGCTGTTCTTTGCATAGAAGAGAACATGTACAAAAACTGGACAAACTATGCTTTTTGGGGGGAGGGGGGATGAAATGGAGCATTGTAGATTGAGAGAAAGAAATTGGGGCAGGAAAATATGCTGTTTACATACAGTGGCCAGAGCACCACACCCCTTGGTCAGAAATTAGCTTCTCCCAAGGCATGAAGATGTAGCAAGTGTTCAGTTTAATAATTCTGACAATTGATTGCTGGAGAAATAACAGTGTATTCCAGCTTTGCTCTTGGAAAGACAGGTGCTAAAAGTACTTGAGAAACTTTCTGACTGGAATCAGAATGGTATAACTTCTTGAGTTAAACCTGGAAAATTAAATCACTGTTAGAAAGCTGCCTGGAATGGAGGCTCTTTTCAAGCAAAAATAGCTGCAGGCAAGTACGAAGCCATTGTTCTAAACTGAGCCAGTGGATGTCCGGGCTAGTTTTTTAAGCCATGAGTTAGAAATGCCCGCCTCGCCTGCCGGGCAATGGGTGAAAACAGCGTTTGAGGGCAACAACAGTATGTTTACTTGTTGATTCTGTTAATACCCGTTTCTGTTGAACCATGACATGAATACTGCTTGCCAGACAAAAGGTAGACTCTGTATTTGTCTACTGTTACGTTTATAGACAGGTGAAGGGGGAGGAAATAAGCATAGAATTGAAACAGCATTAGGACATTGACTTTAAAGGGAAAGTTTCTAGTATTTCACAGGTCATCTTGTTTAAAAAAAAAAAAGAGGAAGATAGATATTATTTTATAGGTTTAAAAGCAAGGTCTTGGGATTTTCTGAAGCTCTTATCTAATTGTAAGAATTGCCTTTAGAGATATTTAAAATCCACTTTGAATTAAGCAGAGGGAGGATTAGGATTCATCTAATGTACTAAGAAACAATTAACCAGAGGCTGAAAATAACACTACTCGGTGATATTCTAAATAATAGCACATAAAAGGTTGACCCAAAGCCCGTTTCTTCTGCTTGTGTAGGCCAGGATTTGGGGATGTCCTGGAGTGGGCTGATTTTAGTTAGCCAGGGAGAGAAAAAGGCAGAATTTGAGGCCCAAAAAGCAAAGTGGTCTGTAGTGCTTCCTGCAGCCAAATCCAACTTATTTCTGCTGTTAAAGGTAAGGCATTTGCACATCTCTGGAGAGGCAGGTAACTGCTGCAGGGGTCGCCTCTCAGAGAAGTTTTTATCATGCTCTGTTCTAGCAGAAAGTGGGCCGATCATTCGTATCAGTACAATGTGCCAGCATCTAAGCTTTAGTCATATTTTTACTCATCTTGCCTTTTTTTTTTCTTTTAACTTACCGAGTGAATTCTGGCTCTAGTGCTGTGAGAAGGAAAAGAATTAAGTGGCTGAAGCACAACCAAGTAACCTGCATCTTACCACATATGCAAGAAGGTGAAAAATACAAGCTATGCTCAATGGATCCTTGCCTAGAAGCCAGTGTATCCTTTGGACGTCACTTCAACAATTTTACTGCTCGCAAAAGCATTTATTAAATGCTTCAGGAAGGAACAGGTTATGAAAACCTGCTCAGTCTATTCTGCTGGAACATTTCAGTGCTGTTGGAGATACTGTTCTTTCTTCCGTACGGGGGAAAATGAGCTATGCCCAAGGAAGCCAAAGATTGCCATAGTCCAACTAAGTAGCTCGTTTGGACTTCTTGAGGGGAAACTTTTGAAAGAATTTTTATTTGCTTTGAATATACAGTGTTATGTATCTATATACACAGCTGATGAATGTACCCTTTTTTTGGTAGATAGCCTTATGCATATATTACATTTATTTTCATCTTTATTTTATGAAATCCACAGAGCCAAAATTTTAACTGAGGAAGAATATATGGTACATTGTTCAGATAATACATCATAATAGATTCTAGCTCATATATCTAGTATTTCTCTTTCCACAACAAAAAGAAGTGTATATCAATTAAAAAATGATAGTGTTGTTCTAGTCATGATATTCAGAAAAAATAAGATTTGTAAACAAAAGTGGAGTCTGTTATGAGAGCAACTGCAATAGCTGTAAAATTAGGCAAACTTTGGGGCACATTTCCTTCTTCAGGTCTGAAATAAAAACACAAACTTCAAAATTAAATATAGGTTATGATTCTGAGATTAATAGGACATAGTAATGCCTTGTGCACTAGCAGTAGGATGTAAGCAGTGGGAGAGTTTTAATTGCAGTTTTTATTGGTCTTATCCCCTGTCTGCTGCAGGTTCTCATTCCTATCAAATCCCAGAGGTTTCCTGTTTGTCATGCTCAGGTGGAGATCATCACCACACAGTTTTGGCTCAAAGGGAGGATGAGTACCCTCTGCAATACACCTTCCCAGGTGATTCCCTGAGAGAGTGCCAAGAAATCCTGAAGTAATTGGGCAGCATATTATAGCTTTGTGCTAAGAAGCAAAACTCTGAAAAGTTTACAGTCATGTAGAAGAGCAACAGAGCAAGGTCTGAGCAAGACCTTGCGTCGTGGGAGCTGAAAGATGGGGAGCTGAGCTTTTCATCACAAAAGAAAGTTAGGGAATAGTGAGAACCAAGATTTTCAAGAAAGCTGCTTAGTTAAGTGCTCATCATTGGCTGTCTGTAAGCTGTGTCACTGTTTATGCTGTGCGTATGAGCTTTCAGACAAACTGCATTAATTATAGAAAAATGTAGATTGCAGGGGACCTCTGGGTTGGATCTGATCCAACCTTCTGCTCAAAGTACGACTAATCCTAAGATCAGGTTGCTTGGGGCCATGTCCAGTCAAGTTTTGAAAATCTCCAAGAATGGAGGCTCCACAGTCTCTTGGGGCAACTTGTGTCAGGGCTGAAGTACTCATTGTGAAAACTTTTCCCTTGTCAGAATTTCCCTTGCTGCAACTTGTGGCCATTGCGTTGTTCTTTTGCTGTTTCTCTCTGCGAAGAGTCTGGCTCCATCTTCCCCTAAACTCCTTTTACAGAGTGGAAGACTGCAGCTAGATTCTTCCTCCCTCCCACTTCCCTGGCTTCTTTTCTCCAGGTTAAATAAGCCTAACTGCCTTAGCCTCTCCCCACACATTATACCTTTCAGCCCTTTAGCCATCCTAGTGGCCGTCCTCTGGACTCTCTGCAATTTGTCCATAACTTTCTTGAACTGAGGAGTCAAAACTAAAAATTGATATTCCTAATGTGGCCTCACAAATATTGAATAAAGGAGAATAATCAGTCACTCCTCTCACCCCAACGGCTATGCTTTTATTAATGCAGCCCAGTGCTGCACTGTTGGCCACAGTGCAGTGTGGTTGGCCTCTTTTGCCACAAGGGTGCGCTGCTGAGTCATGTTCAGCTTGTCCATCAGGTCCTCCCGGTGGCTTTCTGCAGAGTTGCTCCTCAGCCAGTCATTTCCTAGTCTGCAGCAATGCAGGGGTTTATGCCTTTCCATGTGCTGGACCCTGCATTTGCTCTTGTTGAACTTCATGAGTCTCCTGTTGGCTCACTCTTCCAGTTTATTGAGGTCCCTCTGAATGGGAGCCCTGTCCTCTAGCAAGGCAAACGCTTCCCAGATATGGTATCAGCTCCAAACCTGATGAGGGTGTTCACCACCTCCTTTTCTAGGTTATTGATGAAGATTTTATACAGCATCAAACACAGTATCGAGCCTTGAAGAACTGGCTGCCAGTTCGATTTCAAACTGTTGACTGTTCAAACTGTTGACCCTTTCAGCCCAATGGTCCAGGCAGTTTTTGGCCCATTTCGCAGTCCATATCTCTCCAGTCTGGCTACCAGGTTACTATAGGAGATGATTGTGTCAAAAGCTGTGGTAGAGTCCCAGTAAGCAACATCCAAAGTTCTGTGCAGACCTGGGCATCTCATCACAGAAGGCTATCGGGGTGGTCAAGCATAATTTGGCCGTGATAAAACTGTGCTGGCTCTCCTCAGACCCTTCCTTGTTTTCCGTGTGTTTGAAAGCAGTTTCCATGAAGACCTACTTCATTATTTTCCAAGAACTGAGGTCTGTGGCTTCCTGATCCTTCTTTTTGCCTTTGAGGATGGGCCTTCTTTGAGGCATTAAGTGCTTCTCCTGATCAATGCAGCTTTCAGAGATAATAGAAAATAGCCTTGCAACGGCCGCAGCCAGCTCCCTTGACATCCCTGTATGAAAGTCCATCTTGTCCCATTGACTTGTGTATGCTTATTTAAGCAGCCCCTAACTTGATCATCTTCTATCGACAATATTGCTTCTCTTCCCAAAACTTTGTTATGCGTCACAGAGGCCTGGGAGGTCTGCGAGCTGACCTTGCCAGTACGGTCCAAGGCAAAGAAAGCAGATCCTTTGTTGCTAGGTCAGCTGCTCCGTTCAGCAACAGGCCCACATTTTCCTTGGTCTTCCTCTGCTGCTGACTTACCTATAAAAGCCTTTCATGTTACCTATCATGTTGCTGACTGGTTTTAACCTCAGTTTTCACTTTACCCTCTCCGTGCTGTCCTTGCACGCCCGGGCGAGTCATCTGTAGATAACTCATTGCCCGTTCTTGCTTATGGGGCGTAGTCCCCTTCTTCACAACACTTGAACGCTTCCAGCTGACAAAGTCCCAGCTGTTAGAAGGACCCAAAACACTGGTAGGGAAGTCCTCTTCTGTCTTTTATTCTTCTTGTGGCAAGAGATCATAGCTGTGAGTTTTACTCTTTTAGCAGTATGATGAGGAATATGTTGTAACGTAGTGCGTATGAGGATGTGAGAAGTCTGTGCAGTTAGTTGAGAAAGCAAGACAATCTGGTGACTGCACTGCTTGATTCAGAGATAATCCCTTCTAGCCTTTTCTTTTCACTTACTGCATCAAGCCAGTACAATTAGAGATTATCTTTCTTCCTAATCCAAAAATTATGGGATACTGTGTTGCACCAGCCTTTACTAGGCCAGTGCTGCAAACTAAGTATAGCTCAAAAAAAGGAGTGAGTGGTTTGTCTAAGAAAGGTTTGTGTTTGGTTTAAAAAAAAAAAAAACAGTTGCATTTCAACTTCACCTCATTCATTCAATTGTTCTGTGTCATACTTCACATAAGCAAATTCATTCTAAAACACACCCAACTGATATTTTTCCTTGAGGGCAAGAGTTGCAAACATGCTGTTTTTTTCCCCAGCGCTGGGGCACTAGGTCAATGCTAATTAGCAAATAACTTTTTAAATTAGGGCCTGATTTAGGTTGTGATGCAAGTGGAAGTCAGCTCACTAATCCCTTCACAAAACTGATTGCAATGAGATAGAATAGATGGAGTTCTGGGCAGAACTTAGTCTTCAGTGAGATGCAAATATATTTTATGAAGTGGAGTGTTTAATGACTGACTAGTTGGACTTCTTTGGGAAAAAAAAAACACATTATTTTAACATAAAAAGCTCAGAAATATTAGAAAAGGGCAAAGCGGACAGAGTGCACCGGAAGACCTGTTCACCAGCCCTTGCTGCATCATTCATTCGGGAGCTAGAGTAGTCCTTTTTCTGCCCATGCCATCACGTGCTAATATTTCCTTTGAGTTCCTGCTTCACTTTTGAGACAATAAAGAGGTTTAGTCCAAATTGGCAGTCATCAGATGAAAGGAAGTCAGAGGGAGAAGAGAAAGATACAACATCAAATGTTAGTGTATTTATTGGTTCTTTCTACATTTTCTATAGTTCACAGGCAACACGTTCACCCTGCTCCATTAGTATGGCTTATTTGTAGCAAAGTTAGCTGCTGCAGTCCTGTGATGATGTGCAAATCTTTCAGAAACAGAAAAAGAAAACTTCATTGTGAACAAAATCTTTGAAAATATGAGCATTAAATGGCTCAGAATTCAGAAGGCAAATTAAAAGAATGCTATTTTTAATGTCATTATCTTATGCTAGTCTCGGAACCATTTTAGAGGCCTAACATAAATTTTGAAGCAACTAGTTCAGTAATAATGCTCTGTGCCCCCAGCAATTTATCCTTCTTTAAAATATCTCCTTATTAGAGCAACGTAGCTTCTTTCCTGGCGATGAAGAGACCTATAGTCATGAGCTGATACTGAAGTGAATGCAGTACTTTGGAGCGTGCATGAGGAGCAGATAGCAATGGCTGGATTTCCTCTAGTTAGAGAAACAGTCTGCCACTGCCAACCAGGTCTTCTGCTTAATCACCATCATCATCAGTGCCCAAGCTGGGGACAAGCTGGGAAGCAATATTATCATTTAATCTTTTCCCTTGAAAGCACTGAATGAGTATCAAACCCTCACTTAAAAATGTGAGGCAATGTGAAGATTCTGGAATATGTTCATCTATTAGCAATAGCTCTTAATTTTCCAGAGGTCTTTCTGCAAGCTGCCAAACAGGAGAGGGCTTGCTGGACTCTATTGACCCCAACCATCTCTTCCTCTTCCAGCTCCCTGGTCCCACCACTTCCTTTGCTCAAGCGCTCATCAGGTCCTGCTGGGATGTTCCGCAATGAGCAGCAAAGAGCTGGAACTGGAGCTGGAGGAAGGAGCAGGACTTGCCCCTTTCTGAAATGCTGAGCTGTTAAATCGCCTCAGCCGCCTCCTGCCAAAGGGCTAGGCGGGATGGAGAAGGGCTAATGGAGCTGTCTTGCTGCAAGAGAAAATCTTGCCCCTGGAAACACACAGGACCAAATCCCCCTATCTGAGCACTGGCAAGATTGAACAGACTCAGTGTGGCGGAGATTTCCTGGTATGTGGCAGCTGCAGATGTAGCAGTGGTCGTACCTAAACGAGCACGCCGCCGAGCTGCTGGCACTGCCAGGATAGGTAATACTCTGCTCGGTGTCTGCACCGTGGTTTGCAGGGTACGTTTACTGCCACGATTGAGTGTGGTAGGAGAAACAACCTGCACAGGAGAAGTCACTGACTATGTCTCTTCACGTGCACAGAAGGGCAAAAACACAATCCCCGAACAACTGTTTTTTTTCTCCATCTACCTGAGGCCAAGGAGACGTAGCTCCTACATAATGCAGCCTGGCATAAAGACTGACTGGGGGGGCCGTTTATGTAAGCTGACAGTCAGATACTGATATTTGCAGTAAGTAATTATTCCCTTAAGCATACAGGAAGTTTCTGTCAGTTGAAGGGGCTTGCTACAATTTCCCTTGAAGAAGGATAAAGATGGTAGAACAGGGCTTATCTTTCACCAAATGAAATTTCTCTCAGAGACCCTCTGCCTGTTTTTGCTGCCCGGCTCGCCAGCTGGCACGACCTGTCATTCCCACATTAGGGCTCGCCTCTTTCGAGCTGCAGTTTCCTGTGTAGCTAGCCAGTGCTGGTCAACACAGCCATCAGTCAAAAGTGGATTGATATCCAGGTGCTAATTCCTCTTTGTTCATCCGCTTTCTATGCAGTTTACACAGTCAAAAAGAAGGGGGTCCCCTCAGTGTAGTAACATAGCCTTCATTTAGTTATGTTCTCTCACATATATCAGGAACTCGAGAGAGAGTAAGAAAAAGAAACAAACAGAAAGGGATGAAGGAAGGTCACACACAGGGCTGTATGCCATTCCATTTTCGTTTCTTTTTTTTTTTTTCTAAGAAGATGAACAGGTGAAGAATCCCCAAATGAGAGCAAAATCTCCAATGACTGTGCCTTACAGGAAGTACGCTGAATCTCCAAGCTAAATGTAAATCTAAATTTGAGAGAATTTTAAGCGATGGATAGATTTTCAAGTTAAAAATAATTAGCTCACTTCTCAGTCTGAGCTGGGAAGCATTTTTCCATGCCATCTTGCATTTTCTTTCCACCTCCTGCACACAAGTGAGAAATGTCAGCTCTGGGAGCTACCAGCCTGTCACCACAGGAGTGACTCTTCCTCTAGGAGCGTATCGGAGCTTGCAGACAGGGAACAAATCCCTTGGAGCAGCCCGAGCTGTGGCAGCCCACAGTGTGCATAGTGCTGCTTGCCTCACTGATGCCACTCAGAGACATACGACCGCTGACAAAGCAGTAGTGACTGTGATGCTGCCAAAAACCCAAGCCTTTTCAATAGTAGCAAGGCATTTTAAATGCCAACCTATCCTTTGAAGGATCCAATCTTAAATGAATGATATACTTAAAAGAAATTGCTCTCGAAGCCTACTTTCCCCAGGAAATATTTCTTCATGTAATGTAGATAGAGCAAGCAGTCAGTCATATTGGGAGCACACAGATCTGGAGCACTGATCATGTGTGAGTGCACTGTGGTGCTTCTTCGCAGAGACGCTGGGTGTCCAGTGAGATCCCTGATGTAAGTGATAATAGCTATTACAAGTGTTGCTATGATAGAAGCAGGCTAACAAAAGCCAGGTAGACTTTATGTCGCTCTCCCTATCAGCAGCAGGTCAGTTTTAGTTTCCAGTTTTAATTTTGACTATTGGTGCTAGGAAGTTTTTCTCTTGTGTTAGCCACCATGAGTAGACATCATGTCTTTTTCATCTAATTCTCATTGCTACATCCGTGTTGAGGCTGAAACCCAACCACCTCATCCCCAGAAGTCTCCACTATCAAAAGTAATGTAGTATTTCCAAGTATCTTGATGTCTGCCCTGAGCGTCGTCTCTACCTCTGAGCCGAAGGACAAGAAGGTCACAGGGCTGACAGAATGAGATAGTAGATCCCTCAAAAGTATAGTTTTACTCCAAACACTGTGTAAATCCTTAACTACAGAAGCTACTAAGACAGATCTTTGTTTAAAATGTATATTTATTTGCTTTATTTGCCATACTGGTATGGAAGGCACGTGCTTTGCAGTAAGCAAAGGTAAACACCTCATTTGGAGAGCACGTTTATTTGACAGCTTTTAGTCAATAGTATTTTTTTTCACAGTGCTTTATCAGATCTACTTAGTTTTATTTTACTGAGCTGTTTTGTTATTTTGCCTCTGGAGAAGGATATATTTCTGCTCATTACTGCCTAGCACAGCCATAAAAGATAGCTGGTGAAAACTGGGTCAAGATTATAATAATAGGTTCAGTACCCTCTTCAAACCTGGAAGAAGCTTCTGCTTCTGATGCCTGCATTTTGGGGAAATACTTAATTTTGCAACATCTCCATTTTGTGGGGTGGAGTAAGAAGCTTTGGGAATTCCAGAATATCTCTGGATTTCTGACATTTTAAGTGACATCTTGTGAGAACAGCTAGCAGGATTTCATCATGGAAATAAAATTCCAGCTTAAATGTCATCTAGGCAGCACGGTTCAGACGCTCCCACTGTTGCTGGACTGGAAGGTTGTTGCTCTGCTCTTGCTCTCTCATTTGTGTTTGGAGAAAATAATGCTTTTATGCTTTTCCTATAATATGCTTTTAGGTTCCCATCTACATTATTTAAGTTACCTCTCGTGGATTTATCCCCTGATATGCAGGGAACTTGTACTTTTTTTTCCTGTCTGAGGATTAGTATTCCCAAGAAGACGACACTTTCCCCCCGTGCATTTTCCATGTTAAAAATTTCCAAGGTTGCTTTGCAACACCAGCACCACCATGTGTCCCTGTTCAGTCATCCATCCATATCCACTTACAGCTTTCCCCAGAAATCATTGGGAGTTTACAGTCATGAGAACCAGTTGTTTTAGCACTTCTTCAGTAGATATATTCATATAACTTTTATTTATCCAAGCTGAATTTTATTACCTACATCTGATTCTTGCATTTCATCTGTCCTGTTCAAGTTGAGTAATTTTTAAAGGCGTGTTTGTGCACAGGCAGAGCATACACGAGTGGCCATTTGTTTTTCCTGTTCTTGAAGGGAGGATCATGTTATTTAAGTTTACACAAATCATCCGAATATGTGTCTGCATCATTCAAGCTGCATTTTGACCTCAGAATCCTTCAGTTGAAGGAGCACCATCAGCTGCTGTCCTAGGGAGAATTCCTTAGGAAAAAAGAGAGTCATTTCAGATAGAATCACAGAATCACAGAATCGTTTAGGTTGGAAGGGACCTCTGGAGATCATCTAGTCCAACCTCCCTGCTCAAGCAGGGTCACCTAGAGCATATTGCCCAGGATCACATCCAGACGGCTTTTGAATATCTCCAGGGAAGGAGACTCCACCACCTCTCTGGGCAACCTGTTCCAATGCTCTGTCACCCTCACAGTGAAGAAGTTTTTTCTCAGGTTCAGATGGAACTGCCTGTGGTTCAGTTTCTGCCCATTGCCTCTTGTCCTGTTGCTGGGCACCATGGAGAAGAGGCTGGCCTCATCCTCTTGACACTCCCCCTTCAGATACTTGTACACGTTGATGAGATCCCCTCTCAATCTTCTCTTCTCCAGGCTGAACAGGCCCAGCTCTTGCAGTCTTAAAAAAATTTTTTTTTTTTTATTAAAAAAAAAAAAACACACCGGGAGATACTGTAAGAGTCACTAAATCACAACATAAATATAGTAACATATACATAACAAATTACTAAACTATAAGCAGTTGTTATAAAAATAATAAAAACCACTCATACAAACAAAACTAAGAAAACATAAGGAACTAAAGAAACCGGGAAACTGAATATGCACAGAACAGTCAAAAGCTGAAAGAGAAGGAAAGCAAAGGAGATGCAGCTGCAGCCCTCTGCTCGCTGTAGCAGTGCTCTGTGGAGTGACTGTAACAGCAGGCAGCACAAGAGAGAGCAGCGTGGAAGCGTGATTTGGTGCAGAAGTGACAGCACTTGACTGTGATTTATGCGGTTATTTTGAATTACCTTTCTTTCCTGTTGTTCATCTTCTCTCACGAGTGGTACTGAATATTTCTCTCCTCGAGTTTTCCCAGGTGCTGACTTTTCCCCTGCCAAGATGTTGCCCTATTTGGGATCCCCCGGGACTGCAGCTGCACAAGACGGACTGCCGTGATTATTTCTGGGTGCGACGCAGATTTCCTTGAGCATCGGACAAGGTGTGCCAAAAGACACAGTTCCTGCGCTCTGCTTGCCCTGGGCCCTGCTAGGAGCCTGCGACACTGAGGGGGCACCGAGGGAGCCCAGCACAAGGCCCCGTCGCCAGCCAGGCTGGGGCTGGCTGCTGCCCCAGCCGTGTAGGGAGAAGCCCTGGTGGGAGCACGGCAGGAAGCTCCAGCACGAGGGCGCTGAAGCCTGGGAGTAAACAGGTTGTCCAGCTCCCCTGCTGAGCAGATCTAGAATTTGGGCTGCGGGAGACAAAATGCTCCAAAGCCTTTTTGGAAACCTGGGCCAGTCTGTGAGGGAGAGTAAGGTGAGTTACGCAGTAAGTGAGACAGCATCTCTCTGGGAGCTGAAAGCATTTCTATGTTGGGTTTGCTGAATTATGTTTATTTTGTGAGGGGAGAAAGAATTTAGGACACTCATGGCTGGGTACAGGATGACAAACCTTTTGATTTGAAACTAGACTTAATGGTCTCTTTCCAAACAGCTTTCCAGGTTCAGAGGCTTCTGAATTCACCAACATCTGAAGCTCAAAGCAAAATGTAGAAGATATGAAATCTGTGATAGCAAAAAGAAGTGTTACTCTACTTCTGTCAACCCTAGAATCCCACTGTCTCAATAAAATCACATAAAAATGTTTTTACATTCAAAAGGTGGGAAAAGTTAAATCTTGCAAGTCTGTCCTACACTGCTCCCCTCTCATGACACAAGATACATTTCTGGCTGTGGGAGTATAGTCTCATGTTCGGGCTCCTTCGGAAGATGTTTTTGCATTGGCAGTCCCACAAGGGCTTGGATTAAAAAGGTAACAGTCTCTGTCAGGTTTGTCCACAGAAAGGGACAAACTTGATGCTGGGATCCCAGCATCTCATAAGTGAAGTGAAGTCTGTATCTCATAACCTCACATTTGAACTTCTTCAGGTTTTGAGCGTAGTGAGAGAGGAAGATTTTGGGGCATCTTTTAACTTTTCATGTCCTTCATATTCCACAGACTCTAAATTATCTGCCTCTCTCCACAGAGATAGTCCCCTTATAATTTCCTTCTGCCTGCCCAGTCCCCCTACAATACCCTTCTATTTCACAGGTGCCATCTGTATTTTCTTTCAGGTGATCTTATTGATGCAAATCTAACTAAATTTTAGAGCAGTTGTTCTCATTTTATAAGTATTTGTTAAGGCTACTGCTTTTATTTTTGACCTGGAGAAGGACTGACGCACTTGAAAGGTTATTGATTTTTCCCAGTTTGACTGGCTGGGCTAATAACAGATGTCTGCCTACAAACATTGTTTTGGTCATATCCCTACTGATAGGTACATATCTCTATCCTTGTTGATACATCAACAGTAGTGTTTTGTTACTTCTTCTGGCATAATTTGTGGCTGCCAGCATTATGCAAATATCATGCATCCCAGCAACAAATAGTAATGATATGGAGAGAATGATGTTGACTTGTCATCGATGTTCATAAACTTCATCAGGGAAAAAATAAATAGAAAAATCTCTTTGACAGCTGATGTATTGGGAGAGACTCCAACACAAATGCACATTGTCAAAATGAAGTTGCCATGGTACAGTCATTTGTTCATTCTGGGTTGAATCTTTTTTTTTTTTTTAACCCTATATGTTCATAAATGAGAGAAATTTGGCATTCGCAAGTGTATTTCTCCCAGTGAGCAGAGTTCTGGAGCAAGGCCTCGGTTTGCAAAGCTCCTTTGCAATCCTGCAGGGTGAAAGGTGCTGGAGAAATGGGAGCCAGGGAGTATGGAAACAGGCACTCAAGTCTTGTTAAGTGCTGGTGATGAGTATAGGCTTCAGTGGCAATCCTTAATGTTGAAGTGTTAAATGAGCTACTTGGATTGAGGGAATCAAGCTTCTGGCAGCCAGGAGCTGTGGGAGCGACAGATCCAAGTAACAAATATCACCTCTCAATGTACAGCTACATCACGTGGGATGTCGCAGCACGAGCCTCTGTGTTGCTGCTGACGGGGAGATGATGGTGGATGCTGGGATACGCAGTCCACAACACCTCTCCAGTGGCAGTGGGCATGTAACGCACGTCTGGAAAACAGAGCCATCCCTGTGGTCCTGCTGTGTGATTGCTGAATGACAGCTGAGACTGAGAAATGCATTTTGCTTTTAACTGTGCAGTTTAACATCCCTTGTAGGAGAGGGAGTGGAGAAGCACACACGTACTGTAAACTCCCCCTGTTATCTGGATCATCCCAAATTGTTACTGTGATTCCCTCTGAGGAAACAAGGATTTATCCAGGGGACAACACAGTGCCAATGTACAGTCCAGGCACAACGGTTAGATATACACACCCTGGGCAAAACCAGTGTTACATGTGGGAACTCCTAAGGAGCGTTATTTAGCAGTAGTGCTAAAGGAAACCCTCGTCATGGAGCGTCGCATTAGACCATACGTCCACACAGCTTGCTCTGCAAGCACCCGCCACGTCCCTCTGGCACTGGCATCGCATGAGAGGTATTTTGTCCCCACAGGCCTGCAGCCCGGGTCATGCTCCCAGGCTCGTGCTTTTTCTCAGCCTAAGCCCCTCGCTGCACCTTCCCCAGGGTAGTGTTTTTGGCTCCCGGAGGGGCTTCCTGCACGCTCGGCGCTTGCTGAAGCTCCTTGCTAGCACAGGCAGTCCCGACCTGTGCTGCTCGCTGGGCCAGGGAGGCCCCCAGAGCATTTGAAGTGGATGAAGGAGGTGCAGCAATGCAGAAAAGGGCATGTGTTATTTCTCTTGCAGCTCCTGGTCCCAGAAGTTGCAGCAGTGGATTTCCATTCCTCCATGGGACCCAGTTAATTGGATTCCCGCAGGAAACAAATAGTGAGCAGGTCATCTGAGACCCCTGCTCAACAGCGCTGGGCACGAGGGCCAGGCTAGGCTTACGCACGCTGCGTGGGAGCACTGCCTGCCTAGTATAATCTACAGGTATTGGCATAACTGATTGCTTTTCCTCTCCTCAGCTTTGTTCCCACCAACATGTGGCTGCAGAAGCCCGTCGCTCTGGTAAGAGGCAAGAATTAACTCAGGTAGCGCGGCCTGAGAACAAAAGCCTGATGGAAAAGTGGAAGAAGCTGACGCTGGAGATTTTCGTTTCCATACTGTCCCTGGGATATTTGCTGAAAAATCAAAAGATGTGACTTTTCTGGAAAAGGTACAGTTACGTAAACTCTCCTTGTTTTGTTCCTTAAGAAAATAAACAGCGTGGCAGAACCAGATTTGAATGATTGGCTGCAATTACCTTGTGTAATATTATTTGTGGTTCATTTTGGAGGACTGTATCGTCTTAGTCAACCCATAAGCCTTATTTTAGATATTGAAAAGCTCCATTTTTAAATGTAAATGTGATTTTAAAAGGTAGATATTCTTGTCCATGAACATAAGAGCAATTTAAAGCAAATCCTTTGAGATGTCAGAAAAGAACTACTACAATTATCAGATAATTTACTAGCACCTCAGTAAAAGCATGTTCTGAGAATGAGGAGTTTTGTTCTTTTTGTCTTGCAGTTCAAACCCAGAAAGACTGAAAAATAACGTTCCCTAAATCCACCATGCCGGTAGGGCCGAATCCTCCCCTTCGGAAAGTTCACATTTTGAGGAAGGTGTTCAACACGGAAATCAGATTTCAGCAAACCCTTGCCCTTTCCAACACTGAAAGTAAGAGATTGGGCCACATTTTCTCTCTTTCTCTCTCTCTCTGCTCCCTTTGAAGTACTGTTTTTTCATTGCTTAAGTGCACAAGCCGCCTTGAAATAAAAGTGTGCCTCTCAAATACCAAACATTAAGCTCGCTTCAGGCTATTGATGCAGTACCGCAATTTGTCAGCGCCTTGCATGGACACCACAGTCCGGGAAATGCAGCGCTGGGCTGGGAGCCAGCGGCCCGCAGGAGCAGCCCCCGAGGGCTGGGCCGGGCCCACGAGCCTGCGCTGAGCGGGAACGCAGGGGAAGAGCCTCCTGCGCTCTCCTGGCCCTCCGCAGCGCGGCAGCAGCTGGAAGGCTGGAAGCTTTTGCAATGCTTTTAAGTGGGCTGGGGGGGAGACTTCTAAAAATTACAGCAAACAGCACCTTGTTGCTTGAATCTTTGATGCGGGTACCAAGCAATGAGTCAAGAAGCTTGGGGCTTTGGTGTTTTAAGCCAAAATTTTTTGGAGTTCAGGGCTTTAGTGAAAATGGTGCAAATCACAAGAGCTGGCTAACAGGAAGGCAGGGAGAGTGAGACCAGCCGAGTAAAGAGGAAGCTGTTTATGACCGAGCCCCCCCAACTATTGCCAAGGAGTGTGTTTTTCTTAAAGAAGCTGTAGTAAGCACTGGTGAGGGTAGTACTGAGAACTGGGAGGGGGTTATGTCTTAGAATTTTTTTAGCATATTTTATACTTTTAACATTGCATTACGTGGTTGTGTTTGCACTTCACCTCGCTAGCCCCTTTTGGTCTGCTGTCAAGAGTTGGAAAATGATGATGAAAGTTTCTCACTTATCTCTGTTCATGTGCCCGGCTCTCCATTTACAGACCAAACGATAGGCATGAAACGTTTGGTGCTTTAAAGTCTTATCGAGGATCATGGCTAAGTAGTTCATAGGAGAACCCACTACCTTGTATCTTTTAATCAAGAACAGGAGTCTTCGTCTAGCTTAAGACAGAAGTAAAAGAGTAGAAAATTCTCTTGCACATACCTTGCATTGCTCTATACAGCCCGTTGCACAAATTGTTCCTGGGCCATGACTCGCGTTCCAAGGCTTTACTATATTACAAATATAGTTATTAATAAATAACATATCCTGAATTATACTTAAGGTCAGAACTGATCTTTTAAGAGATTTTTTAATAGCCTTTAAATCTTTTAATTCAAACAGCTGCAGAGCTAAAATAATGCATAGATCCGAGAGTTACTTAGAGGAAAGGAAACCAAAAGCAACTTTAATAGCTAGACAATCAAGTGTGTAAGTCGTCTTAAAGTAAGAAAGGTCCAGCCATTTCTTACAGCATATCAATGAAGAAGGCTGAATCACTTGTTACTCATCTCCATTAACAGTAAAGCGTAGGGTGAATTCCAAGAAATTGATTGCGCTCAGGCTAAAAGCATTACTCACTTATAAACAGTGCTTCAAAATTCAGGTGTTTTGGTTTTCTGTGCATTTCTGAAAATAAAGTAATGGAGTGAAGCTACTAAGGCTCTCAACAAAACTAAAACCTATTCCAAAAGTTACATGCTAGTTTATTCAGTTAGAAATAAATTTAAACAATTCATGGACTGAAATTGAGCTGTAGTCAAAATATTCTGTAACTAATTATCTTTCCCTTAGTATTAGGCACATATCTTGTAACATTGCAATTACAATGTTTTTTTACTCCAGTTTTTAAAAAATAATTTTATATTTCATAAAATATTTTCTGTTTATCTATGTATTATTTATTTTAAGGATATTTTAAATAAGCAAATATAATACATGAATAACATTTAGATTAGTCGTGTTTATTTATAAATAAAATTATATATTATCTATATTAAATATATTATTTACAGTAAACCTATTTTAATAATTGTTTATATTTTAAAGTATTGCAAAATAGGCTTTGCATTTTCAAATCTGTTTTGACAAAAGCATGAAAGGACAGGGCCTTAATCAGAAAAAAGAGTCATTGCAGGAGTTCAGGGTTCTTTGTTGAATGAACATATGCATCCATTCACAGATACCTCCCATGTTCTGCATTTTCAAATATTAAAAGAGTAACTTGATGAAGGAGATCTCTGTTTGCACAGTCATACAAGGATTAGGGATTCACATTTCATAAAATCTCTTTCAAGGTAAGAAACCTGACTTTGAAAGTTGGCATTTACCAGCATCTCCCTTGGCTTTGGCATAGCTCCTAACTGCACGTTGTTTTTATCAGGACAAAGCAACTAATTTCATCCTCTCAACAGAATGAGACAGAAGATTCATTTGGTTGTTACATAAACCAAACATCTGCTACACTGGCCATTCTTTTAATACCTGTGGATGAACTCAGTGGCAAGACATGCAGTTAGTTTGTTTAAAAACAAACAAACAAACAAACAAACTTAAATCTGTAAGACTGAACAAAGAGAAAAGTTAAAAGAAACCCAATCCTTAATTTGCCAATTGGTTAATCAATTACTAGAACTAATCATTGAGAATAACTCTTAGATAAAAATCTTAATCACACACACATGCCAAAACAAAAAAAATCCCCACCAACATAGCCCTCTCCTAAGTGCCGTAATGGGCTGGACACTGGGGAAGGTGCAGAAGGGTCTAGCCTGGATGAGTTTCCTTTCTCCACTTCAGAAGAGGACTGCACTGCAATGGCACTATGCTACATGCTAAAAGGATATTTTAAAGCAGTATAAAAGGTTATCACAGCTAAAACCGCAGCGTGGTTTCAGAAAGGGGAGGCCAGGGGAGAGAAATCACTTTCTAATTCAGTAATCCCCATCTTAAAGTGTATCTTATTGCAATTTATTGTAGAGCAAAAAGGATATTTACAGGTCTGACATTTAGATCCCATTGATATTTCAAAATTAAGTGTAATATATCATGTGAAGCACATTTTTAATGAAGTGTCTTTTTATTCTTAAGAGAACTAACTCCAGATTGAACAATATATTTAGTATTGACTGCGATTTTCATTTCTCCAGCAGAGAAATAGTAGTTTAAGGGTTGTGTTAAAGAAATACTTCGGGTTTGGGATTTTTTTTTTTTTAACTGAAATTCAGATTCTGTGATGGCTTTCAGAGAGGGATATTTTGCTTCAAGAGAGTTGCATCAAAATTTCTGCCCAGGTTCTAAATCCCATTTCTTTGCCAAAGCCTAGTCATTACACGTGTTTGTACTGAAATCCAGTCCGACGGAAACAAACCAGTTCTACTTGCATTTGTGCAGCCACCTAGTTCAGCTGCTGGTACATACGTCCAGGCAGGAGTTCTAAGCACGAATTGAAAGCACACGTGTGCATGGAAAAGTCCCCATCTGAACCGATCTCCCAAGACTGAGCAGGGAAAATTCCTGAAAACTAGAATCAGAAACGTTTAATGCCTAAAGCAAAACGACAAGTCCTGTTGCTGGGGGAGGGAAGGCTGAGGGAAGCTCCCAGGAGCTAAACATTAAGCACGGATAAGAAGGCACAAAGCATCAGGTGCTGAGGGTTGTGTGACAAAAAAAAAATCCCCTCCCCAAATCTGAGATAGACACTTTATGTCTCCCGTAAAGCCTGTGGGCTTGTCGGTGTAGTCCAGAACACAAGTTGTGGGCTGGGTAGTGGCTCCTGTCCTAAAAGCACCTGTTTCTCTCTAGCAACTGGGAAGGGGGCCAGTACAACAGTTAAGCCATAGGTACCTGGCTTGTAGATGCTGAGACTTCAGGGAAATGGATCCCACATGGCTTTGCTTACATCCATTGCACACTGAAGACAGATGCAGGCATGAAAGACTAGCTGCATTTCACCAAAGTGACTTCTGCCAATGATGTTTTTTTCTCTCCAGCAGATGGCTCGTACAGCCTGCAGGCAGCCTTGTCTCACCATGCACTGGCAATCTCACCCACAGGTGTATTTTACTGTATCCTTTGCACATTATTCTAGATTGGCACCTCTGAAGTCAGCTGGAGTTTTAGATTACATGGAAAAGCAGTTTTATATACTCCCAACTGCATATTCATTAATACCTTAGAAAACTTTTCAAATTCAAAATTGTGACTTCTGTCAGTGGTAGCATACAAGCTATTCACTTTTGGGCATCTGTTTGTTGGTATGCGTATGACTTTAAGCAACTGTACAGCTGCTTCTGGGAACCAGTGTGGTCAGAGGCACAGACAGCAAATGGTGGAGTGGGGCAGGAGAAGACTATTTGCAAAGTAACTCTGCTTGCGGAAAAGGAAATGGTAGCAATTGTTTATCTGCCTGACTGCTGTGTGAAAAAAGTGCAAGCTGGGAGATGGTGCTGCTCAGGACCTTCCACACAGTGCAGGATGCCAGTAACTGTGAACCCGAGTGTTGGCTGCGGATTTGCACAACGTCAGAGCTCTAGCTCTGGACTTGTGTTTTGAGGGCTACACGCATGTACAACAAAGCTGCAGATAGGCTCTATGTATACAACATCCTAGCCAGGTCCCAGGCACTAGAGTTGTAAATGACATCACATCAAGGCACAAGGGAATATTAAAGAAAGCAGTATGCAGTTTGAGAAGTTTATATATTCAATGCAGTATTTTGGTCAAATATCTTGCTGTGACTTATGTCACATTGGTATAAATAGATTCCACTTTTCACATGTAATGACTTTTACTCATGCATGTTCTGAAGCTAATAGTTCTAAAATGAGAACAGCCATTGCCAATAATTGAGTGTAGTCTGAAGGAAGACTGCATATTATTCGTTATTTGCATAAATTTTGCACATGCAAAACTAGAACTCTGCAGACTTGTTCTTCTACATTTTCTTTGAATTAATAAACTGAAGATATCAACATTTGCTATGCAATCTGATTAATCTGTCCAAAGTGATATAGAAAGTAAGATAATAAAGATTAGATAGTGATCCCAGTTAACTAGGGATGTTGATTCTGTGAATATAGGGAATACAAAACCAAAAAGTCTAGTGTCGTTCTTGTGTACTTTGCACTTAAAGAATTGTAAATTCTTAGTGGCAAATTTATAAGACATACACACTAACACTACAAAACTAAGATATAAAAGCCATTTATTCAAAAAAATGTGGTGGTGTCAAATCACATACACAAGCCAATATTGAGCTACAAACACAGACCAAACAGTTCTATAAACAGAAATTGGAGTGTTCATATACCATAGTACCTGAAAAAGACCGTTAATAAAAAGGAGTCCATAAGTATTTCATTTCACCTTTCCTACATGGCTCCTTGCTGAATGTCTTTGTCTAAGTTAGTGTACAATGAGCCAGAGGTAGAGTCCCAAGTAAAGAATCTAATGCCTCAGGGCTCCATTAAAAACCTTTATTCTTCTAAACAAAAGGAAAGCCTAGCCTATAGTTTTCTGTATGACACTGAAGTAAAGCCTCTTTGCTTGAACAGTACGGCATTCCCAAGCGCATTTGGCATTAAACTAGATTGAGACTGTGCTTTGTAGAACCATCTTAGTTTTCCTCCCCTTCAGACTCCGACTCTAGAAGAAAGAAAGTGAAACACTTCAGATACGTTGCACAAGAACAGTGGTGTGGGTTATTCCATAGCAAGAACTATCCTTTCAAAATTCAAATTAAAGTTTTCTTTACACCTAGCACCTCCTAGGAAAGGTTGAACAGATTAAACAGAATAGGCCAGCAAGAAACACATAGCATCAGAAAGCTAAGATATGCTCTGTTACAAACCACTGTGGAGCTCTGCATTTAGAGATCAGTTACTCGAACAAACCCAGATCACTGAAGTATTTCTGGTCCTAATTTGCAGGCTCAACTAATGCATACCTGATATCACTTTAAGTTTAATAAAGAATCAGCATTATTTGCTTGTTCTTCTAATCTCTTTGAGTAGGCTGTATGGCTGTCTATCGAAATACTAGTACCTTCTTCACTATTTGCTCTGCAAACATTACTTACATCATTCAGCCTATCTCAAAAACCATCTGTGGTTTTACTCTGCAGCAGGCATGAAATATGCACTAACAAAAAATTTTTATGTTCGTTCAGACTAGGATAAAAGAAAATTAGAAATAGGAACATACACTGTTTTTGTCACTTCAAGCTACTTTGCATTATATTGCATTTATGTCCTTCCATTCACCTGACAGGAAAGGCTTGTTGTCAATGAATATTAAATGTTAGATCAGATTTTGCAGAACAAACATGGTCCGCATGTTCTTACAGTAACACTTTGTCTCTGCTACTACTAAGCTTTGTAATTACGGACAGCCGGTAGAGGGGACATGCAAGAAAGGGGAAAAATAAAAAGGAGAAACAAAGAATATAAGCAGAAGATTAAAACAGGAAAAAAGCTTAATTAGACCAAGACTTGCTAGTCTAAAGGGTATGTGAAAGGAGCTGCCATTTTTACACTGCTACCTCCATATGCAAACTGCTGCAATGTCTTGTCTGCTCCTTCACATTACATATTCCCTCAAAGATTCTACAATTAATTACATTAAATGGATATAATGAACACTAATAATTACATCCTCATCTATTATGCAGGAGTTGATCTTCCCACTTGATGTGGGACTCCTTTTCAAGGAAAAAAGAAAGAATCTATCTGTTCAGTACAAAAAAAAAATTTCCTACGTATAACACAAGAAAAACAAAAGTCAGGGACTAAAGAAGCTAACTCCCCCTCTCCGGTAGCTGTTTTGCAGCAGCAAATGCAGGCTGCATCTCTTAGCCTGGTCATTCAGCTAAAAGCAATTGCAGCTGTAGTGCCACAGGCAGGCTTATGTATGTTCACGTAGTCAGTACAGATAACAATAGCAGAGAAAACTGTTATTGATAGTACCTGCTAACACCAACACATTTCCTACTGTCATCAGTGCCATACAGTGAGGTTGCACAGGCTCGTCAGCACATGCTACGCTTGCACTGTCATTTGGCTATGCAGATGCATCCCCCAAAATTTCTTCTTCCCTGCAGAAGCTTAAAGAATTTGTTTACAGACAAGTAGTATCTGATGACTTCAGGAGTTTATAAGGATCCTATCACCACTAAAAAGCAGCAAATGCTAGATTTGGGCATGGCTGCAAGCAATCTGGGGCGGTTACTGCCTGCTATTTTCTATTTTGAGACTATACAGTTCATACGCCCGGGACAACTAATATCTGAAAAACAGATTTGATTTGCCAAGAGGTGACCATATTTCTTTGCTTAAATAAATTCATACCTTCTTCAGCATTTTGCAGCCACTCCACAAATTTCTTCATCTGGTCAAGAAAAACACTTTTGCCTTTAGCAACATGCGCTTCTTTATACCACTTCAGGATAGCTTCTTCACTCAGAACATCAGCTGAAATACAAATCAGCGTTTGTAAAAAGTCAGTGTATTTTCTATAGGTTAGAAGATTTTGAACATAGGGGAAAGAGAGATACTGTATATTTTTTAAAGGCAGTATAAAATAAACTAATATGATCACAGTGGAACAAGCTTGTGTCAACAATACCAGGCTATAACTACAGAATATCTGATGTATATTAGGGATTCCAGATGTAACAAATGTGTAATGTGTTAGGTTTAAAATAAAACACCAAGTATTGTGCTTCTGTAAACGATAATTCTCCATTCATCTGCTTTAAATATACAACATATGAGCTTAAAAATCAGTCTGCATATCTTAGAACTTACCACAATAAGAAATACTATACTTTTTCTTGCTGCTGAGTCAGAGAACTGTGTGTGCATGGTTCTAGAAATCTGAAGTGATAGACACCTCCTGATTAAACCGTTAGAACAGAGATTGGTAGGGATGTTTTCACATCTTTTCTCCCTAAAGGGTTAGTATTGTTTTTAGCTAATAAGTATAAGCGCATCCTCAGGGAACCACTCAGAAGGACACTGCAGCTGACCTTTTTCTGTTGAATATCAAGAACAAAATAACTTTCAGGGAATGTAAGGCTGAGTAAGATTCAGAATAAGAAATCCTACCAAACAGTGAGGACATATCATTTCCAACAGATGCAAATCTAGGTCTAGCAACAGACCTCCAGCCTCAGGAACAAAGCTTCTGTGTGATCTAGCCAAGCCATATCTCTCAATAAGTGATGGTTGGGGACACAAAATCTGGGATCCACAATGGCATTTTGGCAGCTACGTAATACAGGTAATACAGGAGGCGAGAACTAAAAACAAATGCCAAACTATTTGTTCTATAAGACGACTGAAACGAGCTTGCTATATCTCATTAAAATTCCCCCCTCTTTTTTTTTTGTTCTTTAAACAAACTACCCTCCCTTGCTCTGCAAAATCAACAGATATACATCAAGTGCTTCACTGCTTCCTTTACCTCCATGGTGGTGTCTCACTCATTTGGCATCTACGTGCTGAAGTACCAGCCTGACATCTTAAGGACCACCGTCACCTTCTGCTTCAGCTTAAAGGCCACAGCAGATATGGCAGCGAAGGGAAGAAGGTCAACTGACGTAAATGAAATGAAAGCATCTGACCAAATGGGAATGAGACTGAGACCAGACACGTTTCACATATGCTGTTGATAAACAGATGGAAGCAACCTGGATGGTGGTGAATTTAATCAAAGCGGTCTCAAGACATCCAATGGTGACTGAATAGAGAAAGTCTCCCCAGAAATTTGGAATTTAGTGAAAAGGTGTGACAGGAAGTTACCTTGTCTCTCAGACACGTTTTCAAAATAAAACCTCTTCTGCAGTTTGCTGTAAATGACAGAAAGTTGAAAACAGGAAAAATAGGACTGCACTGGCTGCGTGCTTCTTCCAGTACAGATAAACTGAGCTTAGAGAAGTGTGCAAGTGACAGATAGAACTGTCTTTCTGAAATCACAACCCACAACACTGAACTTGAAGTGTAACAGAAACACTGGAGCAAAGAAAGCTTTCAAACGTTTTGCATTAAATACTTGCTGATAATCTTTAGCAACATCTCAACAGATATTACAGCATTTAACACATCAGGATTTTCATTTAGCAAGCTTCAAAAATATTTCATGTAGACTGTCATGAAATTGGAATGTAATCCCTGTATATAAAAAGCTTATATTCACCACAGAATCCGAGAAGTTCACACTACTACATCTTATAATTACTCAAGCTATGCCACAGATTGTGATCCTTAGGGAAAAGTTTAAAAAAAAAAAATCAGAAGAGATTTCAGAAAAATGAGTAGATCTGCCCTCAAGCTAGCTGTTGGGTGTTGTGGACATTTAAAATCACAAAGGTGCCATATGGAAGAAGCTGCAGAAGCAAGCTGCTGCATTACAATCCATATTTAGGATCCTATAAAAGCAAGGGCCTACAGATAGGCACATACCTCAGTCTGCGAGTAAAAAGGATTTAAACCCATATTCCTGATTTGCAGCCTATAAGCTCAATGGGTTTGTTGCAAAAGTAGAGCCCATGTTAATGGGCCAGTATTATAACAGCTATATATGGTCTAAATCCAGGATGCCAAGGGGAAAAACACCCATACAACTAAAACTGATACAGAAGCATGCAGCCAGGCGACTATGTGCCTGGAAGATTAAAACATCCCCAGGTTAAGTGGATGAGAAATTTGCCAGTATGTAATAACTAGATAGCAATAAGTCTCCTATACTAGCAGAGAAAAAACAAAAATGCATTCAATTGCAAAAAGGAGAACTGCAACTCTCCTTTCATTTCTGAGCAATATTATTTGTAATACATTCATGCCTTCAGTGCTCATAAGAGATTATCTTCTCCTGTCAGCACAGGGATGCTCAATTAAGCAATCAAGTAGGATAGGGTATAGTTAATCATACCCCTAGGTCGCTTTGAAGCGATGGGAACACAGAAGGGGGAGGGGAAGGGGAAGGGAATGATTCATTTTATATATATAGTTATTTCTCATTAAACCTGATTATAGATATGTTTAAAGTGCTGAAGCTGAACACTGTGGTTTGTGGGTGTGTGCACATCATTTCCACTGCAGTCCCAGGTGCTGTCAGCCTGAGAGAGAGCTGGTTTTCCTGCAGGTGCAGCCAAATGCCACTCAAACCACCCACTGCCGGAGCCTCAAGTGACATCTGTCTTGAAAGGGAGATGTTCCAAAGCAGAGACTCTGAAAAGCCCAAGGTCTTTACTGTGGAGTGAGTTTGAATGCTACTTGAAGTTCAGGTCTCAGCTCTGTACTAAATCTCCCCGTTTGAACGCATTTTTGCTTTTAACTCATACTGCATAGCTATCAGTGGTAAAGGGCAAAGTATACCCTCTGAGCTGCTAACGCAATCAATCAGCGTGATTCAACTCATCCCTACTGCAGCTAACTCTGCTGGGAGGAAAGAGCCTTAGGCAAGGGCTTGCTTAATGCAAGGAATGCTACCCACAGTACAGTTATGGCAGAATGTGTCTTTATGGTACAATTTTTTGCTAGAAAAAGTTTGCATCCTGTTGCAAAAAAAGGTAATTGAATAATGAAAGTTATTTAGGAAAAGGTGTGTTCCATTCAAAAAACAAAACCTGTTTGTCAAGAAGAGCTTGCAGACTTGCTTCTTGTAAGCACAGGATTCATCATGCATTTCTCTGAGAAGACAGTTTTCACCTTCTGGTTACAAACAGATTGCAGAATAGTTTCTCTGAGGCCTAATAATGTTGTAGCAAATTTGGGTACTGATTTTACATGTACTTCTGATTCTTTCAGTATTTCATAAATGTTGACTTGAATTCTAATGTAATGGTACAGAGGGTTTTATGCCTGCTAAGGGTGTTTGCTGTCCAAAGGGTGAAAAATTCTGATCCTCATGAAAGGAGTGGCTATTAACTTCAATAGTGCCAAGATTGCACATCTGAAATCTCCAGATTGGACACAAACTAGAAGAAAGGAGACTTTGCAAGTGCATATGGTATACAGCACGTAATCCAATAATAACAATGCTTATTTTACACACATCGTACATTATGTGCAGTTAAGAGAGACAGTGCAACCCGAAATGCACTAAAAACGAACATATATCTTACAACTCATGTACAGACAGCAAGGAGGCAGGAACTCAGCAGATGTCACTCAGGAAAATGTAATTTTCTTATTCTACAATTGTCTTTAAGATCGTATGGTCAAAATGAAGTTGGCAGTTACTTATTTTTTATATTGAAGTATAGTTCTAGCAGTTTGTAAGGGAATATCAAGGACTGGTTCTCTATTGCACAATTACAAATATATTGAGTAAAAATAGAATTTTTTTTTTTTTAGGTGGAAAAAGAAAATAGAAAGCTTCCACTGATTTTAGCTTGTTATTGGGTTAGGCGTTGTAGATCCACTACAGTCTACATTTCTTCTCACTAGACATTAAGGTTTTAGATCTTTTATTATTGGCCCTTTTGTTTAAAACATTTAAGAACTAGATGCAAGTAAAAGTCCTCCCACCCTACCCAATAAAATTATGACCAATCAGTAAGTTCTAGACACTTAGAAAAAGCTGTGTAACTGTTGATAATCAACTCAAACAGCATCTACATACAGGTTCTGGCTAATTTTTTGATTTTTCAGGAGAAAATAAAATAACCCATGATGGGTGCAATGTATGGAAGTGATCTACAACTTAATGCCATATATTTCTGATCCTGTTGTCATTCTCTTTAAGGCTGGCTTAAATGCTGATTACAATTCTACTGGCGTTTAGTGGTAAGCAGAAAGCAATGTCATAGCCAAGGATCGGCATAGAACAGGTCAGCTTTTTCTCTACCGTACCAAGAGCACAAAGATATAACGCCAACAAGCTTTAAATGGCTACAGAACCGTTTTTCCAGTTTATACCTACAAATGTAAAAAGCCGCCACCATCTATGAAAAAAAGGGGCTTGGGTTTTGGATGAGGGAAGAAGGGATATTCTGATATTCCTGCTTGTTTAGAGATAGGACAGATTTCGGGGGCGGGGGGGGGGGGGAAGACTTTCAGGCCTTTCAGATGTTAACGAGCACAACCATTTCTGCTAGTATATTCAGGTATTTCTAGGTAATTCCCAGGAAAGTAATCCAAGGGCGATTTTATGATGGAAATAGGGAGGATTTAAATGCTAGATACATCCATAAGAGAGCAGTCATACAACTAAATTTATCAAAGAACAGGTGGCACCTGGTGCCTATCATCACTGATGGCTATCTTCATGCCCAAGAAATACTCCTTCATATTGAGTAATAAGCAATAAACTGTCCAGAAGCATGCTGGTGGAAAGCTACATTAATGTCTTTGCCCATCCACAGATCCTACAAATGCCTTTATTTGTCACTAGAAAAAGTTCACTGGGTACTCTGAAACCTTTCAAAATCCTACAGAGCTTACACTTGAAACATAACAGAAAGGGGAAGAGGGTCTTCCATTCCCTCACCACCAGCATAGTCAGTACTAGCTTTTTGGAGTTGCTGTCCTTGACCACTAGGAAATAGAGGATAGGCTCTCATAAACAATGAAACTGTAATAAAGCATAAGTCTCCAAAAGGACTTGACAGCCTATTTCTAGTGGTAGGTGTGAACTGGGGAGAAGGGGAGGGGAATATCCATGAGCATTGAAATGAAGTAGAGACAGGCCTAGGCAGTGCTCAGTCCCCAGTTCAGGCTTACCTTCTGAAAGCTTGTCACAACTCCGGACAAGCCAAAGCCATGAGCAGTTAAAGCATGATAATATCGTGTAGGAGAAATAGGAGGACTAATGCTCCCAAAGCCTTTCCTGGTTAATCCAGTTGCATGTCCTTGGCTAACGGACACTGTCAGACTACAAAGCTGCTTTAAATAAATGGAGCTAATGACTTCCTAAGTCCAGCACTCAGGAGGGTCCTATGTCTAGTGGCTGTAAAGCCAGGCTAGCAATTGCTAGCATGCAACAGTATGTCTGCTACACAGGGCAGATACAGCTTCAGTCTAAAAGGGGAAGGAATGGGTGGCAGCTGTGCTGCCGCATGACTGCATCACATGATAGAGAAGCAGGTGCTTCAGTACGCCTCTTTCTGCCCAAGATATTCTAGACAGAAATATAGGCACATGCACTGTAAATATTTCACATTCTGGACACATGGAACTCACTGCAGAACAATTCCAGGATGTGCCATAGAGTAGCTCCAAACATTCTTCTAGACATTACGGGAATCCTAAATAATGCTGTGGCACCTGAAGTGATGAAGCTGAAGTCTTCTCATCCTTCCTAACAAGTCTCACCACAAGTATATCTTTAGAGTCATAATAAGGGCATGCAGGGTGAGTGGAGCAGGTGGGAAATGGGTTTTTGGAGCAGCTGTTTAAATTTAAGGTACACTTTAGTGATATAGATATATATATATATATTTTAAATACTTTATATATTTTAAATACTTTAGAATGTCAAGGTTGCTCTTGCAGACTAAAGTTTTTGTGAAGTTGCTACAGCACTAAAGAGAATCCTACACAAAATTATTCCCGTTTTAAACACAGTTTACGGTTTGAATGCACAGCTGTTACAGTGCTCATTCAGCATGTCCAAATTGAATTTTCTTTTCTAAAGAAAATTGAAGAAAGTGCTTTTTGCAGTTTCAAGTTTTTCCTCAGTCATTAACAGCCTTTACAAATTTTAGAATTTGAGGGCACAAAGTCAATAAGGTTTATTGTTTTTCATTTAATCATTGAGGCTTCATATTGACCTAACGAGGAAGGAAATAAATCCATCTGATTCGCTTACTTCTACCTTCTGAAGCCATGCAATTGTTTTAACAATCTGAACCTGTTTGCCTTGAAAGTGTACCTGGACACAACTGTGTGAACAAGGATCAATACTGAATTTCTACTCTTGCTGCTTTTTCTCCTTCAGCTATTTATAGCAAGAATGTCAGAGCAAACCAGTTGGCACCCACCCATCACACACAGTGCAGTACTACTAGTCTCTATGACAACCCAATTTGAATAAACTTGCTAAGAAGTCAGCTTCATAATAAAAATGAAATCCCTCAAATTATAGCATCTGCAGGAAGCTGACAGAAAAAAAGAAAAGAGGAAGGAAAAAGCTGTAGCCTGGTCTTTCTTCCATTAAGGGCAAAGCAAAAAGTACCACCAGCTTCAACAGAAAAAGAATAGCATATTTTAAGAAGGAAAAAGCTTCATTTTGCCAGGGGGAATAACAAGAAAACCATGACCAACCTCCCCCCCCCAAGAAGGTTTCCACCTGTAAGGTTCCTTAAAACCAAGTTCTCCCCACTGCCCCAACATATCAGGAATTTATAGAAAAGTCTTTCTAGCCCTGAGGTTTTATATTAGGGCTAAACTTTACTTGAACAGACAGTGGATGTTGCTGGGATTCTCCTCATGCTTCTTGACTAGAAGATAAATGTGGCAGAAAGGAGGGCTTGTTTTGACTTTTCCTGGTGGCACATGGTACATGAAGTACCTTTGTAAGGTACTTCAGAGTTCAGTTCCACCATAGCACTAGGCCACTGGAGAATCATTTGTGTGTTCAAAATAGTTATTTCTAGAAGGGGGCCATTCCAGGAATCTCTTGCTCGTTAACTGGCTCTAGCAGACCAAGAGTTTAGCCCTATCTGAAATATATGCTAGTACATGCCGATACATAACAACTTGGTAAAACATGTGCAAGTTAATGCCAGGTACGATGTTCATATACAGCATACAACACTGGATATAGAGTCTTACCTTTATAAAAGAGTACTACTATCTTCTGAAAGGCTTTCATGAAGTGGATGTTGTCATAACAGTACTCCTGCACCTTCTGGAGAAGGATCAACTCCGACTGGCCTTGAGTGCTGAAGACAGCAAGAAGGGGGGCATATTGCTGAAAGAGGGATAGGGTAAAAAAGCAAAATGCATGTCAATATACTGAAAATAAAATAATAACAAAAACTTTTCTAATGTATAGTAGCATAAACTTCATCCCTGAAAAAATGTTTCACTGAAACCTAGGATTTACTTGCCAACAGTGTTTACCTGAATACATACAATGCACAGGCATAAAAATCCATGAGCTTTTTTAAGATGTGCAGCATGCTGTGAATTAAATTTCAGTGCTACTTTTGGACACATAAAGCTCATATGTTGGAGTACTGCTGCTTATACATTTCACAAGACAGCATGCTATTGACTCAGGAATGACGCTTTTTGCGCATTCATAATGTAAGAAATCCAAGGAGGAAGCTCCTGAAAACATAAATCTCTAGTTTCACAAGGCCTTCAGAAGTCTCAGAGGAATAGAATAAAATTCAATTATTCCAGGTTAACTGTAACCAAAGGTTATTAGTTTTTCTCATTATCACTGTGAGACTATCATGACAACCTTTCCTTTGGTAAAGGACCATATTTTCAAAGCATGGTATTAAATGCTAATGATATTCTGACAAGACAGTAGTAGCACTCTTCGTTGTCTTTTCTAGAAGCTTAGTGTAAGTTCTAATTTTAAGAGTCTTCAATAAAAGAAAAAAGCGCTCAACAAAAAGAAGCTTTATTTTTGAGGAGCAGTTACCTCTTCCTTATCTTTTATCATATTATTAAAAGTCCAGGAAAAGAAAATGAGAGACCTTAATTCATGCACTCTTTTCTGAAAAACTATGGACTATGAGTCCAGCTAAGACTGCAGTCTTAAGATAATATTAAAGATTTTTTCAGAGCTGAAGAGAAGACCAACTACCATTGGTCTTCAGAGCCACTGGCCAAATATACTTCAACGTTACTATTTGCATTGTTCTTGCACTGATCAGTTCAACTTTCTTCATGATGTTCAATAACACTGTCAGCTCAAAGTTTTTCAGCTGCATTTGTAGTGGCTCGGTATAATGGAGTTCCGATCTGTGACTAGAGCTCCTAAATGGTGAGATCACAACAAAATACTAACCAGCACTGATACTTAAATTAAATCTTAAAATGTTAGGACTTCCTTTTTTTTTTTTTTTTTTTTTTTTTTTTAAATGAGGAGCTAAATCCTGAGATTTTTACTTAACATGTTCCCTGGAAAAAATATTAATAAGGATGAGAATAAAGTAAAAATTTATGCCATTGGTCCAGAATGTCTTTTGCAAAAAATTTATCAGATACTAATTTACAGAAAGGGAAAGCAAGAAATCACATAGTAACTGTCATAACAGCCACCTAGACAGGCAGAAAACATCATTGCTTTTGAAAGAAACTCTTTTACAAAGTAACTATGAAAAATGACTAGAAAGTAGCTAACATTAGCGATTTGTTTTCA
Source organism: Struthio camelus (assembly GCF_040807025.1). Lineage (NCBI taxonomy): Eukaryota > Metazoa > Chordata > Aves > Struthioniformes > Struthionidae > Struthio > Struthio camelus. The sequence continues at coordinate 34,112,420 of NC_090943.1, read as the reverse complement.
CTTCCCTGTGTATATACACATCTTTAGAAACAATGTTATTGTTTTGGCACAGCACAGCTAAACTCAAGGTATTAAGATTTTCTCTTACCCCTTCGGCCCTTTAAACTAATATTCTGTGCCATGGTGGTACTTTTCTTTTCAGGGGTTCCCTAGCATACAAGTTATTAAAAGGAGTCTAATGACTTCAAGAGACTGGTACCTCGATGTCAAAGTGTTGAAAATTAGGCTTTGTCAAAGTTACCTGTTAGATCCAATCATACAAGAATAAATCGCATCACCTGTCATGTTCCACTTTAAGTATGTGATTATATGCATACTGACTTGCATCACCAAGGCAAAAAACCTCCCCATTGTTTCAGGACATGTCCACACACAGGAGGGTACAGGGACTAGGCTTTGTGCCATGCTAGTACAGTTACATGACTTCTGGAGCCAGGTAACACCATCTGGTCTGCTTAGAGCCCAGAGAAACCCAACATCTGTCCATACCCCGCTACAGAGATAGGATATGAATCAGAAAGACTCTTCATTTTTGAATATGGAAATGTAAAGAGGAGGATAGTGAATTCTACATTTCTATTTCTGTTGTTTCTGTTAAAATCTTACCTGCAAGTGCAAATACTAAATACCCCGTACAAATTTGTCCTCTGTTTTTAGGCAGTGGACATAGATATAAATACGCGTATCTCATTTAGGCAAGACAACTTGCTTGATTCAGTGGGGTTACACACATGGCTATGGACTATTTTCAGTGAATGAGATTTGTAGGACAAGGAATCAAGTCAACAGTACTAGACAATAAACTTAAAGGGATACAACACAAGTGATATGATCAATTACCATATTGAAAGAACAAGAAAATGATGTTCTTTTTCCTTTTGTAAACTACCCCATCTTTCTACTGCTATTCGGGTCCCCATAGCTGGAGAAGGTTTCAAGGTCTGCATTCCACTTTATCATTAAGGACTATACAACATGCCAAGCAACTATGTTTTTAGTGTGACATATGCCTCTCCTGCGAAACCAAATTCAGATGAAAGGACCTTCTTTTAGCCTGGAGAAGGGAAGACTAAGAGGGGACAACGTGTACAAGTATCTGAAGGGGGTAAGTCGAGAGGATGGGGCCAGACTCTTCTCAGTGGTACCCAGCGACAGGACAAGAGGCAATGGGCACAAACTGAAACACAGGCAGTTCCATCTGAACGTGAGGAAAAACTTCCTTCCTGTGAGGGTGACTGAGAGCTGGAACAGGTTGCCCAGAGAGGTTGTGGAGTCTCCTTCCCTGGAGATATTCAAAACCCGCCTGGACACAATCCTGGGAAACATGCTCTAGAGGACCCTGCTTGAGCAGGGAGGTTGGACTAGATGATCTCCAGAGGTCCCTTCCAACCTCAACCATTCTGTGATTCTGTGACGAGTAATACCAGCAGCTAAACCAATATGGGAACTTCAAACATGCATAAGCATCCCATATGAAGAGGAGAGGAATTCTGATCAAGCTTAAAATCCATTTATCATAAAGAATAAGGTACAGAACATCTCTGGGCAATCTTTGCAGTGCAGGCTGTGAGCGAGTATTCTCTTGCTCATGGTTTACCAGAGGACTAATGTGTAGAGTCTCTCTGCCTCTGCTCTCTGTTCAAATATCTTACACTGTACAATTCTTCCAAACTTTGCTGATGAATACCAACCATAACAATGACTTTTGATGTCTCAGCATCATTGCTTTTCCAAGGTTCTAAGAGCTTTTGCACCACTATGTAACTGTGACCCAGCAATTTGTCATCACTTAGCAAGCTACAGCCTGAATCTCAATGCATTCAGTTCTCTTATCCACAAGAATCCACCAGGAGAGTATCCTGGATTGGAGAGTAACCATGCTTACAGCGTACATGCTCTCAAGCCAGCTCCATGCAGAACCAGCTCTTTGCTCGTTAGTTGAGAAGTAGCTACCCAGCTCCCACAGTCAGTTTAGGCAAGAAACATTTTCACATAAATTCTAAGCCACGCAAGATCAAACCAACTCTATGCAAAGCCAGCACAGGTGCTGCCTTACCACGCACCAAAAACTTCTTTGCCTCTGGCAAAGACATTACAAAGACAAGTCCAGCAGGGTTACTAGTCAGGTCTGAGCAGAGCTGGTTCTCAGCATTTGCTTAGCATTGCGCCCAGGGCAAGAAGCCTCTCAGAGTCCACAGTACCGGAAAGCATAATGCAGAGACAATTAAACTATGACCACCTCACTTTCACCTGGTTCTCTGCACTGCATGCCTCAGGGGATCCTATAGCATTCAATAATCTGAACTACCTCACTTTTTCATTACCCTGTCCAAAGGGGAACAGACTACACACAAAATATTCCAATACCTGGTATCAGTGTTAGCCCTCAAGACTAAATCTTCCGGATTTAAACATGTACAAATTTGACAGCTGTAGAATGCATTCTGTGAATCGACAGCAGCCCTTCCCCTCTTCACCCATGCACACACCTTTAGATGTTTAAGGGCTTGTTCTGCAACCAGCTCTTCCTTCTTGTTCCACTCCACAGCATTCATTACACAGGTCCAGAGGAGACCAATCACTGCTGGTTCTGGTAGCTCATTTCTTTTCATTTCTTCTTTTACATAAAGCACTACCTGGAGCAGAAAATACACTGCTGTCTTAAGCAATATTTCCAGTCAACTCTGACCTATCAAATATTTGCAGTCATTTACAAGTACTACCATAGTATAGAGATAATAAGAAACAAAATTAGATTAAGAATAATAAAAAGGAAGCATATAGCATGTTTTTATTTAGCAACACTATTGTTACTTGGCTACAAGTTCTCTCCCTCCCATCCACCCTGGCAGTTTGGCAGTTAACACAGCCAAATAAAACGCATTCTCATCGAGCAGAACGGGATACAAAAATGTAATCAGCTGCACTTGGAAATCCAGAGGGCATTCTGTTGTTTCAATCTTCTGAAAGCAGAGTGAACTGACGAACAAATTGAGATAATTTGAAGAAAATCAGAGGTAACCTGTAAGGCACCCACATCTGATCCTATCTACCGTTTTAAGTAGTTTTAAGTCTTTGACTATGATTACATAAACAAAATTTTTTAAAAACACTCTTTACCTCTTTAATTGGACATTCCTGAGAGAGACGTTCTTGTAGTTCTTTTTGAAGTTCTTTACGAGTCCCCAGTGACTGTTGAACTCTAAGGAAATCTGAGAGCTCTTTTAGACCTGCATCAGTAAAATACTTGGCAAAATGATCCACATTCTGCCGGTTGGCTGGAAATAGTTCCTAAAAGACAGGAATGCTCTCTGTTAAATAAATAGCCAATTATTTTTTCTTGATAGAGCAGAACGTTTTTTTTTTTTTTTCCTTTTAAGAATGAACTCCAAGAGTCACCTGTTACTGCACTTTAAAAAAAAAGTCAATGTTTGTATTAACACTGGAAAAGTCAACACTTCATTCATATTGTTGTGTTTCACTGAAGGAGGGGAGAAGTGAATATTCAGTTATGCAAAAAACCTAACACCCTCTCTATATTAAGTGTTTATACTTATTAATAGTTGTGAACTTAAGATGTCACTCAAAGCAACTCTCAGAGGCACCATACCTTTTCCAAATTCCAGGAGTCTTGCAGAAGACAGCAAAGCTATTTCATGCTCAGCACGTTCACTATGCCCTCCAAGGGCTTCTACATTGACCTCTTAAAATACTAGCGATACATAATTGGTCCAGGCACCCTTACCTAATATCATCACTCTTAAGTCTGGTCTAGTGAACCATTTCAAGGTTTCGGTGATAAAGCTCCAACATTTGTTAAGTAAACTGTTAGCATTACCTCATGTAGGCATGTGAGACTGCTTATGCTTTCTAATTCAAAGACATTGTAAAACTATGATTTATGAAAAAAATCTAGCTGCTGAGAAAAGTTAAAATGATTCTTAAAAACTGCTACAACTAATATCCCAGCTTGGCAAGGATTCAATGGTATTCGCTTGCAATCCAATTCTTAGTGTCTGAAAGAATGATCTGTGGTCTGGATAGCCTTTTACATGTACGTATGTATAACAAAGAGACTGCAGTCCTTTAATCTGTTTGCTTTCTGAAAAGCAGATTAAGAGGAAACTTTCATCAAGGCATCTATGCTAGGCAACATCATCTGGTACTTGATGGCTCTTTAATATAGCAACAGAATGAGAGTCAACAGCTGAAAGCTTTCGTCAGTAAAGTCTGAAGTAGAAATAAGACACAGCTGGCTTCCCCTTCCCCACCAATAAACGGCGTAACTAGCCGGTTTCCCAGCTCTGTGGCAAATTCTTTATTATTTGGACTCTTCAACTCACATGAGTTGAAGAGATGAAGGGAAGCAGAAGGATGTTTTGTTTTTGAAAAATTCTTGTCTAAATATAAATTGAGGCAGAAACAGGAAATACTGGTGAAACTCTCTGGGTGGTGCTACACAGGATGTAGCATGTTAGATTGGATTACCACAGCCGTCTTTTTAAGAATTAAAAGAAAAGACCTTCAGAAACACTGGGAGAGAAAGGCACACAGCATATTGCTGCATATTTAAATATACTCTCAAGGCTTCAGGCCATTGCTACAAACTCAGGACACAGACTTGAGTCAAAAGGCTGAAAGCTTTCCTCAATTGCTCCCAACAGCTCTGCTGTCATCAGCACAAGACCATTTATCCTACCCATATGACCATTACTGTGGAAAATTAGCTTGTTGTACCATCTCTGTACTATTTAAACACGCTTGCATTAGAAAGCTACATTCTGATCACTTGTGATTACCCAAACCCTTTCCATTTATTATATACAAAGGTAAAGCATGTCTCAAAAAATAAAAGCCTTTATGCACAGCTGCTGGTGATGTGTGCTTTATTAGCAGCTGTTAGAGAACAAAACATTTTAATTAATTCCTGAACCCCTTATACACAGCCTTTCAGAAGGCATTTACCTACAGAAAATAGAGACAGAAAAATGTGTGATATTTAATTCTCCTGAACCTGCATCAATGCTACAGCCATAACAATATTGCCATGATTCAAAATATTTAAAAAACGCTAAGGGAGTCTGAGAGGGAGTTAACGTGCTTACAACAAACTACCATCTGAATTTTATTTTCTTCCCTTCTTCAAGGAGAAATAAGAATTTTTGAGAACATATAGTACTTACTAGCAATCTCTTATCTAGGTTGGCTTTTCTTAAAGCAGAGGTAACAGAATTGGCATCTTTCTCTGCCATCCATGCTTTAAAAAGCTTTACAGCAAAAGAAGCTGCAATCCCTGTTTGAGAAAAACAGAAAATATGCTTCAGCAATTTTCAACACGGGTACAAGAATTTAATATGGAATGAAAATACATTTTATGACCACAGGAACAAACACTTACAGCTGAAGGGTACACATTTTTCCTCAATGCAGCGTTAACTTTCTGAAATATGTTGGATTGTTTAAAAATCTTCTCATTCTGTTTTACCCCTCTACCCTCAACTATTCAAAGATTTTCCTTTCTGCTTTTCCTGCAATTGTTTTTTCCTTCCTCTGCAATTTACAGTCCAGGCCAAATGCAAAACAAAATTCTGAGTTAAATCAGTTAGGAAATTAAGTTATGAAATAAACAGTGGCCAGGAATAAGAACTGAGAGACATACCCAATTTAAAGGGCTTTTTAGTTAAGTCCTGAACAGGGCTAAATGACTTTTCAACTTGAAGGTTACTGATTACAGCATATCCTTCTAGGAGGTATTCAGTAACTGGTAGGACCATGCAAATACTATTTAAAGAAAAAGAAATTCTTAAGACACAATATAGTGTTTTTTTTCTGCTTAAATCAAAAGAGCTCTACTTCAGTTAGTTGTAGCTTTATCAAGGGAGCTAAAAGCCTACATCATTCCCTACAAGCAGTGTAAACTTTAATAACACTCATTACAAATCTTGACTATTGTAACAGATTTGTCAACCCTATTTCAAGAACTTAGCTGTAGGGCATGAGTCTTAGAGAAGTACTATATGAAACTATGGATGCACAGCACCAGAAGGGACAGGCCTAAAAATACTACTTTTGGCTTGTTTATACATCAGATTAGAAATAAAATCAGCGTGATGAAGAGATCATAAACAAACATAAGGCAACTACTCAATAGCAGCAAACCTAATAATAACGTACACCTATAATTCTGAATATGAAAACACAGTTTAGCATATGAAAAATGTTCATATGCACTCCAGAGCTCTGGCCGAACTTGAATAAAGATGTCAGAGGCATTTATAGCTAGTTATCCACAGTCCACATGTTCTGTGTAATACCTGAGAATAGCTGTGACAATATAAACCATTTCATATGGGAGGGCACGGAAAAAGAAAGAAAATTTTTCCACTGTGTCACCATCATAACCTCTGTTTCAACAGTGCCTGCTAGCACATGTATCAGAGTTTGGCTTGAAACACATCTTCTATTAGACAACATTAAAATCCACACAGCAGCTTGTTAGGCCACATGCTACTACTTTATGAAAGCACACATAAAACAGTAAAAAGGCTGACAAGCTGCAAAAAAGCACACCAGCAACAACAACAACCCAACTTTGTTTCAGATCATTGCAACAGCTGCCAAAATTAAATGGAATCGTCTATGTCATCAAGTACTGTCCCAACAACCCTGTCCCTAAATCATTTCTCAAATTTTATCTTAGACAGAAATAGATTTTGTGCCACTACTATAATTAGAGGAAGTTTGTTCCAGGGTTTCACTATCCTCATTATGCTTTCACACTTCCTTATCATTTACAGTTCCAATACATTATTGGTCAGTTCCTCTATTCTATTTGTGAACTGCCACTGTCCTTTCCTGTAAATAGCTCTTCTCTTTTTCTGGTTTTCCATCTCAGCCCTAACTGCAGAAAGCAACTTCAACCACTCGTTTCATTGATTATCCCTGTTAGTTGTTCTGTGCATTTGCTCTAGTTTTTGAACACGGGTGATAAGGGTACACTTAACCCTGACGAGGTCTCAGCAGTTACCTTGACACTTCTCCGTCTCTGCTAGAAATGTATTAGACATCCCTCAAAGGCATTTTTCTTCCATATACACTTCACACTAAAAGTGAGGACAACATTGAAAAAGGGAAATCCTAAAAGCAGCCCAGTAATTGGTAACATCCCTCAAACTTGATAGCTCTCCTGTCAGCAGTCTACCCTAACCTCCCTTTCAGCCAATCCTTTACCAACATTACAGTTCTCATTCTGATCAACAACTCCTTCAGCTCACTTATTGTTTCTCCCTGTATTTTACTAACATTTACCCTCACCTGCCCACACCTTTTTTTTTTTTTTTTAATAAATCAAAGGAATGCATCACATTTATTCTTGCACAATTTAGTTGTTCTAAGGCTTGATCTTTTCTCTATTTTTCATTTATCATCACATCTTTAATTACTCTTCCCTAAAAAGTCAATAAATGTGTTTGAATAGACGACCTTTTTCTCAAATGCTGACACAGCTACTTTTTTGGTAAATATCAATTGATAGCCAAAGGTATAAGTGAGCTGCTGACAAACCTTTAGAGCTCCTAGAAGCACAAGTTCATAATGCAAATGGTATTTTTTCAAGGACTTCTAATGCAACGATTGTATTCTTAAAATGTTAAATTCAAAGTATAACAAATTACTTGAGTTTTAAAAATCACGGTTTTCAGATGCCTCTTGTGTTCCAGTAGCTAAAAACAGGCTTTCATTTAAAAACATTACAGCCCATTATCCTAAGACATAGATTAGTGCTTTTGTTTGGATTTTCTCCTAGTTCAATTCTGATTGTGAAATCTGTGGGTGATGACAGAACAAGGCTGCAGCTGTGGCTTTTCTTTCTGTGGCATTCAGAAAACACATGCAAGAGCATGCTGCAAATGAGAATGCTTTGTTTATGAAAGTCGAAGAATTTATGAAAGAATATAATATAACTTTCACTTAAAAAAAATTATTTTAGCTAATACATAGCTCTTTCAAAAAATATTTCATAAAAAACTCTGCAACATTGGCAGTGAATTTACAATTATTCCAGGTAATCAGTAAAGGGCAGAGAAAAAATATTGTCAAGTAAACATTTGGAAAAATCAAGACTCTCAAGTGGATGATTATAAATCAAAAACAAGAAAGAAACTTCACTGCAAAAAGGTACCATGTCCTAAGGATGGAAGAGTGATTACCTATTGTATAGTAGATGCAAGTCCATGGCATAGCAACAAACACTGATCATTACTGGCATGAAGGCAAAACAGAGGGTTTGCAGGTTTTTTGTTTTTCTTCTGAAATACCCACTTGGGCTGTATGTGCTCTCTGTCCCACTTCACACTCACATGCACAAAACGCTGGTAACTCTTGAAAAATGGTAGTAACTTTATCTCAGGAATAGATGCTATACTTCACATCTGTATAACATTATAATAATTCAGAGAGATACTAAAGTTACATGTAAATGCGTGTGTATAAATGTATAACTTCTAAAGAACTTACACACTTTTTTGTTTGTGCATTTTTGTTGCCATTTTCCTACTTTTGACTGCCTTCTTGTTGGATTTTGGCACGTATGTTGGCTTTTGCTGTCCGTGTATACTTTGAAATACTACATTATGTTGAACAGCTACGGTCTTCCGACATTTAAAGGATGCTGCACAAAATATACCTCCTATTAAAGCTAAAGTAAGGAAGAAAGACCATACAGAAAATTACCTTCTTTGACTATATTGTCAGTGAAGAGGCTTGTTAAAATTGTAGCAGGAAGAGTCCCATTGGCTAACAGAATCCCACTAAGCATTGCCAGCTTTGTCTGTTCCGTTTCAGAAAAGGCTTTAAGAAACAGCAGAAGCTGTGGGTCAGAGAAGGAAAAAAAAAAAAAAAAGATACATTTGAACCATAGACAACAATAATAAGTAGAGAAGAATATAATGAACAGTTTTTTTTCCCCCCCAAGTCCCACTGTAATTAATAGCAACGTCGAAATCTGTCCTGAAGTATGCAGTGCTATTCCACTAGTTACTTAAGACTTCACTTTCCATAAGCATACAAAGATGTGGAGTACCGCCATACAGACAAGGTCTGTCTTGTCCAAACATAGATACATACATGTAGAAACAAAGACATTGTGAAATACCCAAGATCTATGGAAATTAATGGGAATTACTAAGAAACATAGACTTGCTGATTTCAACAGGCTGGTAGGAGCCTGCCCATTCACCTCTTCAGGTTTTGAATCAAGCCCTACAGTTGCCGTTCCTTTTCTAACTTACAAAAACTATTATTCATGCAAACAAGAACGATGCTTTATTGGATTGGATTAAAGATGGAAAAAGTTCCCTGTTTTCCTTTTGGGAAAGGGAACGCAGAGCACAATTAAAGAGATTTTCTATTGGCCAAATCAAAAATAATTTGTAAATTCATACATTCTTCAGAAAACTGACAAAGGAAAGATGGTAACACCTCATCATTTCCATTACTATTTACAACAGGAAACAATTAACTCAAGGAAAAGTACAAATCTCACTGAAGTTTGAAGTGCTAGAAGATCTAGATTAAGCATTTAACTCATAAAGTTTAAAAATAACAACTAAGTAGTGACAATGATATTGATGATTCATTCATTTTAAATATTTTAATATATTAAAATAATGACTTTTAAAAGTTTACTGATGCAGTACATGAAATCTCCTTTCCTTCATACTGGGAATAAAATCGTACAAAATAAGATTTTGTCAATAGTATTTGTTATTGTTAACAAAAATGTGTTCTTAACACGTTAACAATCATAAAAAGGGTGCTGGGAAACAGGATTCTAGATAGCAAAGGGCAGCTTCATTCATTGCAAAAAGTCATTGAATCTATCAGAAGCTTATGTAAAAATTCACCAACAAGAAAAAAAAAAAAAGAATGTAGGAATATATTTCTGAAGCACTGAATGCAGTGAGATTTCACAAATCCGGGTAACTAATAAAGTATGTAGTTAAAACACATTGATTGTTTTATGAATACCTCTCTACTCTGTGAACAAGAGGGGGAAAATAACTTTTCATTCATACTGTGGTGCTTATATAGCATCAGCTTTAAATTACAGTTTACATAGGCCTCAACGATTCAACCACAGAAAAATCATTTGGCTTTTATTGGGCTTCTGCCATATTGCAAAACACAGCCTTAACTTGAAAGAATAAATATGAAAGTATACAATATCAAGGTGTAATTTTATTTCAACAAACTGTGACTTACAATCACAAAATGTAAGAAAATTTCAGATGCAAATGAATAGAATTATTATTTCCTAATACATGGATGAGAAACAACTGACATGCTGTATTTCCAAATGTAGCAATTAACTGGTATATAATGGTGCAGAATAAAGAAACTGAAGGGTCACCTTTAATGGGAAGATTGAAATCATTTTTACAGAATTTCAATATAAACCTAGTGTAAAATATTTGACTGAAGGCCTGGGTATTTCAAGGTTTTTTTTTTTTTTTTAATGCAAGCTTTATCAAGAATATTCTACCAAACCACGATCTGCACGAGAAAAAAGGTAAATCATAACTTCTGCTCTTTAGTGTAAGTACTGAGGCTGAGATTGTTAGCAAAGATGAAACCGCTTTAGTTTTGCGGCATAAATTGGTGTGTAACATACTTAACACCTATTCTTTCTCCCATATAAGCAACAAATAAAGATCTTGATTAGAAGGTGATCACACTGACTATTTCAATTCATTAGACCAGCTTTTTAATTAATTTCTGAGGTGTAACCCACACTGGCTTTTGTCAGCAACGTCCAGACTATGACCAGTGTTGTATCCATTCATGTCAGATCTGAGTCATGAAAGCAACAACACCAGTAATTCCAGCAGTAAAACGAGAGTTACACAGTCCAAGGTGGAGAAGAATTCTAAGAGATACAAACATCTTTACCTATCAAAGGACAACAGCAGTAACATGTTACTTTTACTCAGAAATGCTCTGTGTGCACATGAAGATAATGCAAAAAAACCTCTCTTTCTATATAATATTAATTCTAACAGGGAAAAAAAAAGATCGCACAACTTTAATACAGTAGGAGAGAGAGAAGAACACCCAAACATTTATCAGTTCAGTTGAGAAATTTGTTTTTGTTCAAATGTTTCGGAAGGCCTGAAATCATGTATGAAGTTCACATCCTCATCCTCCTCCCTTCTCTTGGGAACATGCTTCCTGCAAGTCTTTTAGAATGAATTCTAATTATGATGTTCTTGAACTACACTCCACTGCAGTAACTTTGGAGCAGGGGCCTGCTTTTCTACATGTCTCTCACTGCCTAAAATACTGTGGGTGCTACTAGCATAATTTGTTTTATTAATATTTTGATATTAATATTATTATTTTGATAACATACTAATAACCTTGTATGTTATGTGTCAGTTTCTTCTGTTCAAAGATATTATTCTATACTTTCACGCAATTGCAAAACATGGCCTAATTTAGGGGGACACTAGGTGATGGGAGGAATCAAAACCTTTAATTAACCTACTCAGGAACTATCAAGAAGAACAAGAAGTTCAGTTCAAAGCTTTTATTTTAGATTTTTACTGCTGATTTCTTTAAGAGGGCTTCTGTCATCATTTATTACAAACCTCTACAGGAACTCACCAAGGGTCCAATTTATTTCAGAATAGCACCAAACCACCCACAAAGTTCTAAGCTGATTCTTACCTGCTGTTAGACAAGCACTGGTATTACTGCGTTTGTTATGAATATAGACTGTTTCTAGGCATAAAATGTGCAATTCTGGCTCACAGTGTTGTATTTCTGTCATATCTAAAAGAACTCCCACCTATTTCAGTGGGAGGTTAGAATGCCTAATAAGCACAAGATCAGACCTAATGTGCTGTTACATGCTATTTTTGCCCTTAAACAAAAAAGGTGGTTTTCTTTTTTCTTTTTTTTTTTTTTTTTTAAAGTTACACAAGTTCTGGGCATAAAAGGATATATACAACTAAACAAAAGATGTAAAGATGTATATAACATTAAACAGCATTCAGAAATACCTGTGTCTCTGTTCTCTTGCAATCTAGAAAACTTAACAGTGAAAACTAAGAAATTCTATCCATACAGACAGTATGGTATCTTATCATATCTTCATTATCTGAAGTGGTCTGTTGCTTTAGTATTTGACAGTTTGTTGACAGTTTGTCACATCTGTAGACGGTGCTAAATTGTCAACAATGTAGAAGGCAGCTAACACAACAGATACGTGATGACTGATTCTTACCTTTTATCTAGCTGATTTAGAGCATCTCTGTTTACTCAGAATTCTAGTACCCTTGTATCTCACAACTCCCAGCCTGATTTAGGGTTCTTTCATTAGGGAAACAGAAACGTGACCAAAAGATCTCATGACCTCTCCCAGTATTTCAGATACTCTCATGTAACTCAGTAATTTTTTTTTTAAACAAATCTAAGACCAAAAATGTAATTATCTGTATTTTATCACAATTATAATGATAAACTATACAGAATGCTTTACTAGTTAAACAAGTTAGCTGGAAGAGTGAGCACATAAAACTTCTTACACAGATTACTAAAAACTCCCTACTTAAGCATGCAAATACACTATATAGACAGCTCATATTGCACGCTTCATCTACTGACCTGAACAGAAATCATATGTAAGAAAGATGAACACAGATTTGGGACCGAGGATCTCATTTAAATTACTGTAAAGACTTACCACAGGTCTGTGCAGTTACACTGGGAAGTGCTGATATGAACTTGAACTGACTGTGTTAAAAACTAGCAGGTGAGAAAAGCACTTAAACAACTTTATCTTCTATTGAAATCCCTTGTACAAAATAAAAATTCAGATGTACAGTTTGCTTACACCATTAGAGGAGAAAAAAATCTTTGCAATTTTGGAAAGAGAGAACTAAGAAAAAAAATATCTGAAAGCCAGAAGCAGGCACAAAAGGTAAAGGTGCCCAGAAATAATAACGCCCTTAAAGAAAAAATTACGAACTGGAAGACATAAAGCAAACACCTGCATGAATACTGCCATCTGAGGCAATCTCTCCTTAACGAAAAGTCCCACTCACACCATCTGTTTCCTTAGAGTGAAACTGCTGGTCTTGCTTTGTTTTTTAGCAAGACTCTTTCTGCAACAAGAGCTACTTTCCCCTCAGCGCTCTAAACTGCTTAATGAATCTGCCAGAAAAATCACTTCCATTGCTGGGATAGCGACCAGTGAAATACCACACAGGAGTCACTTTCTGGCTTTTCTAACTGCAGTCTAGGTTGGCTGCCATTTGAACTACTAAACCTTGAAGGAACATATACTAGAAATACCAACATACCTGTCCTGTAGCAGCAGCTACTCTCACACATATTACTGTGCATATTGATAAAAGCATTAAATAATCAAAACCCAGTAGCCTTATTGGTCAGAAGACAGTCACTTGACATTAGATTCACAAAAACAGGCGGAGGAGCAAGAGAAAGAGGTGACCAACTGAAAACAGTCTTCAAGAACTTGGCCAAAAGGCCAAGTCTTCAGGATCTACACCAAGATTCTCACAAGAGCACAGAGCTATAGCGGTGATGGATGGACAAATGCAAAAATTAACTCCCACCCTAGGAACAATATGCGAGCGTAATCATAAGATTTCTCATACGAGCTGTGCTCTGACTCAGACACACTAACTCTTCACAGGGCCTCTAAAAAACAAAAAAAAAACAAGCAGAAAAACTAGAAAAAAATCATAGCACTGCTGAATACTACATAAAAATTACCTACATAAAGATGAAATTTGCAGTCTGCAAGGTGAACAAACCCACTCTGAGCTCCACGCTGCCACGGCTTGCATGCTTTCAAAAGCTTTAAGTAAGATTTCAAGTATCAAAACCAGGCAAGTTACAAAAAAGAGGAGGCAGTTTGAACTGACATGGCATTCGCTTAATATGCTGAACGCTCTCCGCAACTTGAATGCTATGAGTCAGCATTTCTCATGTCAATGATTATAGTAATTAACAGCAAGAACATTAGATCTGTGTGGGGAAAGAGGTAAATTTAGGTCTTTAGAGTGAGGTATTGAGCAATCAGCCTCAATTAAAAGGCATTCTGGTCACAAGTGCAAAAAAAAAAATTCCTATATGAGCAAGAATATATAAATAAGAGCCAAAATCATTCAGAAGAGAGTGCTGAGGCATCACTCCAAACTTGCCCTCACTTGACCCTTGTACTGATCTTTTTAATGCTTAAATAATATGCAAATATACTTTTAACTTATGGCATAGCACTGTGTTATTACTTATACAGGCCAGTAAAAACAAAAAAGAAAAAGATGATATTCACATCTGTTACTAGGAACTTAAAACAGTCAAAATAAGTATTCATTCTTCTCAAAAATTTCTACCCAGATTTCTCCCGTTTCCTTAGAATTCAGTATCACAAGACAAAATAATATCTACAAATATCCACAACAGTTTAATGGGCAAACCCTCCGAGAACTCTGCCAGCGGGATAACAGCTCTCGTCTTGCATCTATCTATGGCCTTAAATTCAAAACTTGTCATTAGAAATCATTCCACAACATAAGAGCAGTTTAGCACTCCTGCATCCAGTGCTATTTTGCAAGGCAGATCTGCATTTATTGTATGGAAAAAACACAGAAATTTGTTTTATTGTCAGGATAGTAACACCTCATCACAGTGTGAGCCATACGCCCAAGTACATGGAAGTCCTGCACACAGAAGGTGAGGTTGGTCAAAGCAACCAAATGAAGCATTATTTCAGAATTACTTTAGATAAAGTGCTACTAGAAGTATTTTCATGGAGCTAGTGTTGCAGATAAAAACGGTAGATTACACCCTCTTTTCCAGCAGAGCTAAATACAAACATCACATTACATTATATATAGGATAAAAGATGCCAGCCTGCAAGAGGAGGCTGCTACCAACATTACCTTTTTGATTTCATCCTCAAACGCCTTCTCCAAATACTTGTATCTCCTGATAAGTTTATTGAAGACCTTAAGATAAACATAGATTAACTTTAAACATATAAACATCGTAGCCACTCTATTATAAAAAAGACAAAGGGAAACAAGACTGATACTATCAAATCTGTAAAGAATGTCTTCAGCTAATCCACGATGAGTTGTGGTTTTTTTTTTGTTTTTTTTTTTAAGTATATACACAATAGGAAAAAAAAGGTAGCACCGGTGGCTCCTCCTACTTTAATATTCTGCTATACAGGTTTTTTATTATACATTAATAAAGACATTGTTTTCAGGAAATAAGCAGTCAGCAGCATGATATTTGTGCAATCATCTGTTGCATTGTCTGGTGAGTTACCAGAAAACACCCATCTCTGTGTTAGGTTGTTCAAAACTGAAAAGCTAGAAAACAAGTTTTGCAATTCTTGCTTTATACAAGCAATGTTCGAACCAAAGAGCATTTATTACAGTCTGAGAATTCTCTTGTTCCCAGTTCTCAAAATTTTGTTTCTACTCCCCTTTTTAGCCTATTTATGGATAGCAAAAACAGGACAGGAAGGGGAGAAGGGGGAGGAGGAGGTTAACAAATACAGGAAATTTCCACTGTGCACCCTTCCTCTGACAATGCAGCTTTCTGGGGAAGCTGTCAGGTGTGAAAGAATAGAGCGAGGCAGTGAGGTAGCACTGCTGAGTACCTCCACTCAGTGCAGAATCCTTATCAAATACAAGTAACACAAATGTCTGCAAAACATACTACAGCCACGGAAAGAGGAAGAATGTTTTATAGAGCAACTTTTACAAAAAGTATGCCTCTGGAAAGGTTTGTTTGTTTTTATCTTTTTTTTTTTTTAATCCCATCATGTGACCAAAAAGTCATGAAAGCAGGAGAAACACAGGTGCAGGGTGCATTCAGATGGGAGACGGAGAGATGCAAAAGTAAATAAACAAATCACTACCCTCACAGCAGACTGAAACAAGTAAGACAGCTTTCTTTAATAGCGTGACAGAACTGTGACAAGCTCCTAGACATCTTTTTTTCCTTACCTAAAAATTATAGGTTAGAGGGAAACAGGGCAGATTACTGCCTAACTGAATTTTCAATTGCCCTGAAATAGCCATTGCAGGCTAGTCAATCTGCAGATGTCCCACTATAATCCCTTTTCAGACATAAATGGAAATCAGTAATCAACAACAGGGTCCCTTAACAGTCCTGACCTGAGCATAGTTTCGGATGGCATCATGATCTTCATCTGCAAAAAATACACAGTGGTTGGTCATCTTGGTCTTGTCATTGTCATCTATGCGTGTGCCTCCAGGAGCTAAAAGAAAGGAAAATACAACAAAATACAACAGCAAAACATTTGTCTATCTAGAGAATCTTCCAGAATGATAAGATTCAACAAGTCTTATATTAGTATCACTGAGGGAAAAGGTAGAATGAGAACTGGCAGGGGAGAGAAAGGAATAGAGGGCAAAAAGACAAAGCCAGAGCTCAGTTAAGCTGTAGTGGCACCTGACAAAGATCAGCTGGCCAATATGCTACTACATATCAGATCATACAGACCTCTAAGGACAGAAAAATTCAGGTCACACTAAGAAATCTTAGCTGCTTTTGAGAGTATTGGGTGTGATCAAGTAAGAATTGGTTGGAGCATAACTGATATCCTTGCACTTATTTTAACTACTACTTTAAACACAATAACATAAATCTTTTCCAAAGCGAAAAGTAGTAGCACACACTGTCACTAATTTGAGGGCTTGGAACGTGCTCCTAACCTCTCTAATTCTTACTAGCCCCATGTAAACGTTCAAAAACACTACTGCATAAAAATTTCTCCTGAATTATTTTGTTGAGAACTTTTAAGATCCTTCCACTGGCTCTCCATTTCTGCATTCCCTCAAATCTTAGGAAATAGAAATCTTTATTTCTTAAATATCAAAGAGTAGGAAGCATGAATCAAACTGACATGATCAGTAAAAAAAATGCCAGTTTATTCTAAATATAGAGGAAGGAAAAAAGGAATGTTTTCCCGCATGCTGCCGCTGATACCTGGAATTCCCCATAAGCATCTACAAAGCCTCCTCATTATCCTTCAGTTCTTTTCCTAACTTGCCTGTGTTGTAATGTCTGCAAAGAAATTTTTGCAACAGCTAGTAACCCGGCATGCTGTATTGCATTTTTTAATGCTAATAAATTCTCCCATTTCCTCTAGTCAGCCTCTGTCTTTTTCTTTTTTGTTTTGTTTATATGTTGTTTCAGCTTAGACTGAAGGTTTCGCACAGCAGTATCCATTTTCTGTTATACTTGCAGAATGTGTTGCACAACCAAGTCCCTAGGTATTACTGCACTACATGTAACAAGCAACTCTACGATATTAGATCCAAAAAGTATCTAAATAGTTGAATTGTAATATAGTCCATAATTTCCACTTTGTACAGCAAGGCTGATTCCCAAAATTCTGCACTGATACACAGCATTTTACCTAGCATGCTGCCAGCTACCAAAATATCAAAGAGTGTGTCAGCATAGCGGCGATAATCAAGCCGTGATCCTGCTGCATCCAGAAACTTGGCTATAGCCTCCAGGTCACTCCCAGCTTCATTGAGGCCTTGGACAATGGTATCCCTGAAGACTGTGGGTTCAAATTTCTCCTTTTCATCTGAAACAGAGAATAAGGAAAAGAAAAAAGACAGACACTCGGTTTTTAAGTTTTCTGTTAAACTCCCATACGAATAGCAATTGAAATGACCGTGGCACACAAACATAATTCTTCCCATTCTGGTCAACACATTGTGCAAAAGTTTGTTCAGTTGGCTTTTATCAGCTCTGGAAACTTTGCAGCGTTTCAGCCTTGCTTCCTTCTCATCTTCAGCCTCAAAAAAATACTCACACACATACAAACAAACAGGGATAAATAAAAAGGGGGAGGGGGCAGCTATTGGAATTGTTTTTGAATTTCATACTCTTAAAATCTTCAGCAAGAGCAGTATTCCATGTGCACACTTTTATACATCGTTAAATTTGATAGCAGAATAAAAGATATGTCAATTTTGTCTAAATAATCTCACTGTAGGAACTGGTTCCTACATTTTTCATTTCTCAATAATTTTCTTTAAATAACTAGTTACATAACTAAAACGTTTTCAAAAAAAGAGAAGTCTTCAAGAAGAGATGACATCAAAACATTTATCAAAACAGTATTTCTGTAAACGTTTAGGATAGTGCAACATGGTATAACCAAGAATTTATTTTTCATATTCACAGACATGAGCAGAACTAGGAACACAGAAAGGCACTGCTAACAAATTTTCTACAGCTGTCCCTTGATGAACTCAATTAACATAAAGCGACCAGACATCAGCATCTCTAAGTCCAGGCCATTAGTCACAACAGATGTAACTGCAAACTCCTGATAAAGCTGGGTAGACTTATACATACCTCCTACTGCTTTTTCTTGTTGACTTTTACTAGCTTACTATATACACGTGAAGCTTCTTGGCAAAGCAAGTCCTGACTATACCTGTGCACATATGGAATGTTTGTTACCATCAGAATAACTCTGGACTTCAATCACATAACTGCAAGGTGTTTTGTGGCGTTCTAAAAAGTTTTAGATTTTTATCACTTGCTAACAGAAATGTTGACACAAGTTCCTAAGAAACTTGAATATATTACACCCTGAACATAAATCCAGAGGTTTTAGTTACTGAGATGAATGAAAATTGGTAAAGAAAAAAAATACAAAACCAAAAACACTCACCTGCCTAAACATGTGCTAATGCAGTCTGAAACTTGACAGATGCAACTTAACTTTTTTTGTTGTTGGAGAATAAGTTCTAGACGTTACACATCCTCTCACCGCAGGTTTCCTTTCTCTGCAACTCAGGGTGCAGCTTTTTAACCCAAATATTAACCTAAACTAACCACAAAATATCTTGACTTCTGATAGTCTTCCTTCCCTCTATATCCTTCCTACCACCACCACAGCCTTCAGGCAATTAAATAATGATCTTCTTATACACAATGTCTACTTTTACCAGCTTTAATATTGTTCACATAGAAACATTTGCATCCGTTTTTCTCTGCATCTGCTTGCAGTGCAAATACTCCTTTGGATGCATCTTCAGTGCATCACTTGTACTTTCTTTCCCTCTTCCAATGCTTCCTTTCTCCTCAGTAACGCTCGTTTGGAAAGCACAAAGCAGTGTTTTCCCCACTTAGTCACAGATCGTTTGGAAGCTCAGGGGTAACTCCCTAACTGAACTGGCACATCATTCCACAGAATCTGGTGGTCATGTCGGCAACAGCAGGTCCAGTGCTGTCTGTGAAGCGCTCACAAGCATTTTCTGCACTGAAAAAGCAACACATTACCTTACTCTCCAGAAATTCACGGCTATGCCTAGCTTTAAGTGGCTCGTTGCTTTTATCACCTATCCCTATGGGGCTTGGTCCTGTATTCCTCTGAGGCAATAGCGAGGACTACTCAGCTCCATGGACACCCATATACATGCTCATGAAACCACCCGTTCCCAGCGCCAGTTCTTCCTAAAAGGACGCACACAATCACAGTGCCAACATTCAGCTTCTCCTCTACCATCCAATAAATCACTTGATAAGTCCCTTTTCTGGGCTACCAGTGACTTCTTCCCAGGGTTTTACTTCACCCTCAACCTCGGAGATAGTTAGGCTCTCAGTCGTCTTATTTTTACTCTCAGCCTTGATCAAGTTCTACAGTCTGTCATTTGAGTAACCATCTTAGAGATCTGCAAGGCATGCACATGGTGGACATGCCCCAGAGGGCTGGGTGGGAAGCTGTAAGAACATGCCTTTGCTCTGGGAAAATGCCTACAGAGAAACACACTACTGGAATCCCACTGGAGCCATCAGACTGTTCAGTTACCAGCTACTCAAGTCCACCTCTCTTCCAACTTGGCCTATTAAAACAACCAACAAACCAACCAACCCACAAACAAACAAGGCTTTTCCTTAAGTACTTCAGTATGCATGCTCCAGGCAGTTTTATTTGCACACAAGAAACACAGCTCTATCCATAAATGAGTATCTGAGTATATTTATTCTCTTTTGGGTTAGCATATAAGTATGCATTATTGACATGGTAGAAAGCATGCTTCATGAATCATTAACCAGCAGACATACAGTCTTCTGTCTTAAAAGAAGAGAAAAAAAAACTATTTTACTTCTTCAATTTTATTTTTGTCAGAAAGTTTAAGATGCTCTGGTGTTTAAGCTGAAAGATATTATATGCTTGGTACCATGAATACATGGACCTCAGTACAAACACAAACACCATGACTAATATTTGCTTAGCTATTTTAAACAGATTCTTCCTCTGCCCCAGAAGTTCTCCTCTGATCTGAAGAGCCCTACTATTTTCCTGCCTACTATAATCCAAAAGCTTACATAAGAAGGGCAGGTGTATTCTTCTTACTGCATGAAAAGTGATTTATAGCACTATCGAAACTTTTTTCTACCAAACTATTATGGTGAAGAGCAACGTGCTGATCTAGTACAACAGGCTGAGTAAGAAGCCATCATGAAGAAGTGGTGACAGTACGTTGAGCTGCCGAGCACATAATCACTAAACAAGCAGTTTCAATCATGGGCTAGTGGAGGCAGGTGTAGCTTGCAGATGTGATGCACACAACATCCAGCACAGCAGTGCTATACAAGCTTTTCATTTTCATCATCTTCCCAGATCTTTATTTCCCTTCTTTTGCTTCTGAGGAAATCATAAAATACATTTATATCTCTCTCTCTCCTTAAGAATTAATCTTAACTCTTCAACTGAAGGCCCACAGATTTATCTGGAAGAAAGCCATGAGACGCCCAGTTTGGTTCCACTTCTGAGCTCCTCTTACCATAAAAGTGTTAATATTGGCTTTTTACTAGATAATTTTCTTCCTGAAAGAAAGTAATCAGCATTATTTTGCTCAGCTTCTTTTTACGCTGCAATTTACTTTTCTCCAGTCTCCTCCTAGGCAGTATTAACTCTATGTGATCTATATCATGGGAACAAATTTGGGTCTCTGGCAGTGCCTCACTCAGCTTACTTCAAATACTATGTATCGTTGGTTCCTGCTAATACTTCAGCAGACTTTTTGTCCTGTAGGTATCTGTCAGCTTTCTGGATATGCAGTAATTCCTTGTTACCGACTGGTACTTTTGCTATTTCTACTTCCTCCTCTTCCATTTCAGAATAAACAGAGACAAAAAGAAGGAAATTTGCATGTATGTAAGTCCACGCAGTGCTCCAAAACAGTCCATATCCCATGTAGCTGTGCCATAAACACAAATCCTGGTCAGATGCCAGCTACTGTCAAACATACAGTATTCAATAGATATATAGATTATACTAAGAATTAAGCAAACAATTCTTTATCCAGATCGCTAAAAATTTAATATGGAAATGTAACAAGTCTCCTTGACTCAGAAGGTTTTTCCATTTACACATTAGTTTTCTTCCTTCACATCTTTTTAAAGTGATTTTAATGCCTGCCACTACATATGCTAGAGAGGTAAGGCTGATACCTTTTATTAGGTCAACTGACAGAGCTGGAAAGAATGGGATTTACAAGTTCCTCCTTCAGGTCATGGTCCTCTTTTAAAGATATTTTAGCCACTAAGCATGCTTTCAAGCTTAAAAAAAAAAAAATAGAAAAAAACAAAATCTTCCTTTCCGCTGGCTGAAAGCTCAGAAATTGTTCACATTCAGGGATTAGTTGCAGCTAGCGGATCAGTGATGGACCATGCACGGCCTATTATTTTTATTAGTCACTCAACTGAAGCGTCACGCTTCTCCATGCTCCGAGTCAAGTAAACAGCTCAATTTGGGGATAAGAAAAGCATTTACCTCAGACTGGCACTGCCTTTGGGAGCAGTAGAGGGGGGCAAAAGTATCCTGACATAAATCAACTGCTAAGAGTAAGCAATCAGCTCTCACTCAAACAACTCCCTCCCACATGTGTGCATTTCAGACCCTCCTAACTGCCTGTGACACACAGCAGATGAGTCCGAGGACTGAAATGCTACAACCAAATCGGTTGCTGAGCTCAGTCGTATCTGAGTCAAAATTATTGACTCCTGATATATCGGAAGTTAGAATCAAAACAAAACAAAACTAATCTTATCTTCTAGTCTAAGTCTTAATCTGTGAATTAAATCTACAGGGCTAGTACTACCTGTGTCAGAGCTACAATATAAAAAAAGTATATATGCACACATACACTGAAGGGCTAGGAAGCCATTTCTCTTCCTCAAGGCCTCTGCCCCTAGAAAAACTAAACAGCATCTACAATTTTTTATAAGCAGCATCCTCAAACATTAGGGCAATTATTATTTAAAGAAGAGATATTTATCCTTTATATACATAAAGAAGTGTTTGCATGTTAAGATTTCTATATTAAAGTTGTTTAATATCCCAAATTCCATTTTAAATAACTTTGTATAATTAAAAAAAGAAAACTTAAATCCTCCCCTTAACGAAGTCTTTTCCTTCTTCCACATAGTCATCCAGTATACAGTGCCACTTCTAATCACCTTAACAAAAATTTAACAGATAAAAAATATGTCTGTAATTCTATGCCTCTTTTCTTTAATTCAATTACTACTTGTATTATAATAGATGCCAAAGCCCAAATCAGAATTAGGACCCATTATACTAAATACTTAACAAAACGTGGAGAGAAAAGAAAGTCTTTATGAAAGAGAACATTTTCTAGTTATTTTTAGCATAAAATATATGTACCATAATTGACTAAACTAGACTGAATAATACATTTGATAATCCAGTCGTATTCAAATCTGACTTGCACTTACTGGTTGATCTGATAGAGCTATTCTTTAGGAACTGTTAGAGAAACATATCTAGATAAGGTTTCTTAAATTAATCACCTTTACAAACATTATATGATACATGCATCAAAGTAAGGGCATTTGCAGTTTAAGAAATTAGTTTGACTCAAAGAAATAAAAACAAAAATCAACTACAAAAAAATCCAGATCCAATCCTCAAAAAAAAATTGTACATTTTGCTTCCTTAACTGAAAGTGACATTTCAAGAAACAGCTGAAACAAGTATTTAATAAGCATTTTTTCTAATATGTAAATATGTTAGAAACGCAATTAGAATTCAATTCCTTGTCCAAGGCTTTGAGAGCACTAATAGCAATTACACTCAAGCTTGAAATATTTTTATAGAAAGTCCTACAATACATACAGCAATATATCAAAAACTTCATTGCTTTGCTAAAAATAATGATATTCTTAACATTGCTGAAGGGGAGAGAAACCTTAATCCTATTAAACTTTCAGATAGCCCACATTTTGTTTTATTTTCCTCTTTGTGAAAATGACTAAAACCAACAAACAAATATATATAACTTAACCTACCCCTCTTCCTAGTTTTGAACCGCTGGCCTGTTAGCACCGGCTTCTGATTCTTATTCATAAAATTTCTGGAGAGGAAAAAAAAAAGAAGAAAAAAGAAAAAGGTATTTTTATATTTACAGTATATTTACACACAATAGTTTAACCTAAAAGCAAAACAATCATTCAGTGCAGTAACATCCTTCCATATGAAAGGGAAAGTAAGCTCTTGACATGCATTCAAAGAATAACTGCGTTATTTCAAAGATGAAGAGTACTACAATTGAAGTATGACTTCAGTGAGATGTGCTTCTCTCAACACCTGGCTGTTAGTATTCCTGTTGGTGAGGGGAAGGGAAACTTTATGCTCTTCATGGAGACACCCTCACTTGGCACACCTGTGCAGATGCATAATGTAGAAAGCTGGAAAGTAAGCAAGAGCGGAACTACTGCTCCTGTCCTCTGCCACCTTAGCATCCCTTTGCTCATCATCCATAAACACGAGGAATAGACCGAAAAGCCAGTTCTCCCCACACAATACTAACTTAAACCTGAGCAGGAACATAAAGGAGCCTCTGTTCCCCCTTACAGTCAGGAAAGGGGCACAACAGGGTAGACCATACAGCAAATGCAGAACCTACAGCATGCACAGAAAATGCTCTGAAACATGCCTGAGAATTAGCTCCGAGCGGCTCAACATGGCACAAGCCTCGTTACTCCTCACTGGGAGCCTTTCTGCTGTCAACCACCCTGGGCAGACAAGCTCTGAGGGTTACACATGGTTCCTGCTGAAGAAATAATGATGGTCTAACCACAAAGACAATGTTTGAAGCATCAAAACCCTCTTAAAATTTTTTTTCCAAGCACCAATACGTTTTAGAAACTTTCACCTCCTAAAACCCTGTACGCGTTCTAAACGTAATAAAATATAGCAAACTTTTCCTCCATCAATTTTGGGTACAAATGCACAGTTAAGGAGGTATATGGCACAGCATGCAACAACAACAATTAGGCTTACATTACTTCAGATCTTAACTGCAAATCTCAGCATGCAATTCAAAATAAATCTGAAAGTATATATATTAATGCCATTTTATCTAAAGATATAGTTAAAATCACATGAGACGCAGCTTGTGCAACAAGTAGCTAAACTGACAGATGAATACCAACAACCATGAATACAATCAAGTCTTGCTGCACCTAGTAGTTGTCGCACTTCTCCCACTCTTTCAGTCTTCCTCTTGCTCTGCCAACATTGCTAGTGTTAAGACTAACAGCCTGTTTCACAACCTGCAGATCATTAGGTCAGTGTTATATATGATTTCCTCATCCAGAATTAAGCCTTACCATGCAAGAGACTGTCCTTTGGGCATGTTCTAACAAGTTTGATTTTACATAAATTTGTATTATTTTTTCTTCATCATGGACTCATTAAATTAAAAATTTAATATAAGAGACTAATACTGTTGCAGGCCTAGTTTAAAAGCACATACCTTTGCCAATACTTCTTCCTACCATGCATAAAGAGAAATTCAAGCACCGTGGCTAGAAAGACTATCAACCACACATTACTATACAAATAATGGTCTCTCTACCCCTAAGAGCTCATTCAAAGACTCTGTTAAGACTGCCCTAATAATATAATATTTTCACACTCATCAGCCTATTTTTCCATTTACCATCTCACTAGCTGGCCACTTCAGCAAGTGTTTCCAATGTGTAACTCAACAAATCAGTGCTCTCTAGTCTAGGTCTACGATTTATCTAGGGTTAGAATATGCCAGCATGCATGGGAAAGAGCCAGTAAATTTCAGATTCAAGGCTGGTTTTGCATCCTGCAAGTCAAAAAAATTAAAGAGTCACAGCTAGAAGCTAAACTGAGAGGTTCACATTCGTAATGGAGATTGTTATTATATAAATTTGTTTCAATAGAGTAAAAAAAGCTACAGTTTTAACAGACTAAGTTAATTTCAAAGAAGATGCAACACTAAATAGCCTTCTGGAAATGATTTTGCCCATCTGCAAAGACAGTTAAAACTGTCAAATCATGGTGTTATGGGAGCTCTCAAAGTGCTGAAGGATCCAAGCTTCTCCTCACAACAGAGGTCAAAAGTCTCTTTTCCTCTGTGACCATGAGCCTCGCAAGATAAAGAGAAAGCCAGCCCTTCCCCCCCACTTACCTGTCTCAGTGACAGAGAATCAGGAGCTGCTGTTCACCCTAGTTAGGCGGATAACCTACCAGTCAACAGTGATAAGCAATAGCATAATTTCTAGACAGATCTGGCAAATTTATCTGCTTTGTCTCTGTGATCATCAATTATTTGTAAAAGACTAATCTATAAAGTGTAATATGCTCTCAGGTATTTCTGATTGTTTATATGCTTTGCTAGCACCCAAGACACCTTATCCCTTGTTCCGAGAATAAAAATGTTAGCTTCAGTTGGTTACAGGAGGTGCCCCTGATGCTTGGGAACAAAGTACCAAGCAAGACACACAACACACATGAATTAATTCTGCAGTCACTGCTCTTTCGGAGCATAAACAGGCCATCAGACTAGTATCGATGCTGCTCAATACCTTAATGAAAAACCAGAAGCCATGGGGGCAATAAAACGAATAAAGACATCTGATCTCCAACCCAGTGATATCAGTATGGTTTTCCAGCTGCTATAAAGATAGAAATGTGTATGTTAAGTTTCTAGTGCTGGACTTTTTTTTTTTTTTCTTTCCTCCTTTGATGTGGTGTCTATTTCCACTACTAGAAGAGCTGCCTACACCTGAAGCTCGACTACTGGATTTTAAAACTGTTTTCTGTAAATATAAGATATGCCTTTTAAGACAGCTGGGAACAACAACAACAAAGTAAACCTCACCGCTTGTGGCAGATTTAGTGACTAGAGTCAGTTCAGTGCAACAGAAGTCTCTCGAACAGTTAATTACTAGGCACACAGGATCTGCCTTCATCTATATTTAGCTTTAAATACATTGCACTCTAATCTGCTCCAGCGAGGGGCAGGCTTTATAAGGCACTCCCTAAAGCACTGGCCCAGGAAGAGAAAAGGCACTTTCATCAAGAAACTGCAGAAGACAGCCTAAGCAAAACTGAACCAGTGATCTGTAACACAAGCCTAGGACGCACCTGCACCACATATAACGCCAGATACTGCAAACAAGATTTTATAGAGCTGTTGCCACCCTAACAGGTGTCTGGATGAGTGTTAAAAATTATGAAAGTGAATCCAACGCAAAAAACTATCTATTTTATTCTACTTAATGAATATGCACCTCCTCCTCACCCCCGACCACTTCCGTCCTGCTCTAAGTTCAGCATGGCAGCATTCAAACTTGCAAGGAACATTTGATTGCACTGCAATGCAGCCTGACTATCAAGCGTCACAAAGCCTAATAACCATGAAGACCTTGAACACATAGTCTCCGTTCTAAGAGTTACAAGGTCTGGATAGCTCAAAGCCAAAGGTAAGTTTTGAAATGCCAACTAGATAAGTAATAATGGTTTCAGAGGCCTAAAGGTATAAGTGATGGTTAAAGGTAGACATGAAACACCTTCTAAAAGAAAACCCAAAACAACAAGTCATCCTTGTATCTTAGAGCCCAGCGTTCTCCAGTATTTGTATGAGTTGCCAGCAGAAAACAGGGCAAAAGATGTGGAAATAGCAGCTCCTTTGCACAGCTTTTTCACAAACACCACTGCTCTATCAAAGATGGGAGAGGTTCAGCAATAGCTGCTTTGCTCTTGATTCTCTCTTTAGGAGCTAGAAAACCTCCTATAGAAAACTTGTGAGTTCAGATCCCACATCCAAATATTAGGCATTTCATAAGCAGATATCTCGTAAGCAAAGCTGGCCTGACTCAAGCGGGAGATGTCTGACCACATTACACAACAACACTTCACACACTGCAGAACGGATTCATGTGAACCTCACAGTGTCTAAGCCTGCTGGTAACTAACCTGCAGCTACAAAAATTCATCAGATAATCAAAAACTGTATGACTTAAATAGTTTCCCAAATTCCACTCCCACTCTTGTTAAGAGGCTTCTACAAACTTCTTCGTATTTAGATTCGTATTTAAAAAAAAAAAAACATACAGGTTGTTGAGTTGCTACTTTCTCCTGACCTGTCTGAGGTCAACGATTTCAGCTTTCTCCGCAGTTGTTCTCATTTATAAAATAGAGCCTGAACAGTTAAAATGAGACTGAGGACACCTACAATTACAGCTATTTAGCAGTTTCTATAATCGATCAATCCTTCTCACACAAGTCTTTAATAAAAACAGCAACAGATTTTTTAAAAAGTTACTGTAGAGCTTCAGCAAGTTTGAACCAAAAATGTAGTCTTTTTTCCATACCACAGAGAAATTCTTATGATGATTAACTCCTAAATTATTTGAATCCTTAATAAGGCTAATGTTTCTGCCAAGCTGAAATACTGAAAGCATTTGTTCTTGGAAATATATAGCTCAAATTGAAATAAATAAATAAACACTGAAAACCTATATCCATATCAATTCTTTCCCCCCCCCCCTTTTTTACTATCACTTTGCCTTACTTATTTTAACAAAAATCTCCAAACACTAACATGCTAATGATGAATTCGGAAACAGTTGTTCTACAGCAGCAAAACTTTGCTGCCCTAGTTGCAAAAAGAGGAAAATCAAGGCCAGACATCAAAAAAGAATAACTATTTAATAAAACTCACTGCTGAGCTTTTATGGTTGTATGTATATTGGGCATTTTAACAAAAAGCCCACAGTGGCTGGCTGTAGCCCACAGAATAGCCAGTCTTGCAGGCTGCAGCTGTAGCGCCCTGTGCTATATTGGGGGGACTTGTGTGACCATGTTTGACTGACACAGTGCTGAAAAGAGCTGTTAGAGCATCACCAACCCAGCACCACGAGCTCTCAAAAGTACAGATGCTAGCAAAAATTACTTCCATCCACCTTCCCTTGCTTAGACATCATATAAGATATTAGCACACGTTGCATAAAATAGAAGCCAAATAAAACAGAAATATAGATGGTGTTTCTATCAAAATATGTATCAAGGTCAGTCTTCTTTCCCCAGAACTGGAATATCTAGGAAATCCAGAAGTTTTACGGGGTCTTTTTCATTCAGGATTGCTATGAGGTGTTTTCGTCCTCTTACCATTACAGTTTCAGGCTTCTGTTTTTGCCCCCCCCCCCCTTTTTTTTTTTTTTTTTAAGTGACAAGGCAAGGGGTTATGTTAAAAGCAGTCTCCAGAACACCAGTGACGCAGAGGAAGAGCTGCCCTTACAATCTTCCTAGGGAGGAAACACGTCAATATACAGGGAGCAGCTGTCTCTGCTACTCAGGAAGGCAGCAGACGTTTAGATTATGAGCTAACAAAATCTGTAGGTAGAAAACTCATAAATCACGTTCAGTACAGAAGAATAAAGCATTTTAAGGAGACAACAGGATAGAGCAGATATGATGTAGCCACGGGTTCTTGCCAAATTCTTGTCAAGCTTCCCATTTTCCACTATGGTCTTTAGCCAGTGCGGGGATTCTCTCTTTTCCTCTTTTTCCACAGACATTTCACAATGAATTAGTACAATGAGAGCAGAGCAAAAGCAACGAACATCTGTTATGCAACCTGCACAGTTGTTATAGCGTTCATCTCACTGCAGTGGTGACAGTTACAGCTGTAAAACATTTTCTGTTATAACTCAGTTTTTACATACTCATAACACTAAGAAATTCACCTTGGGTACTGACATTTCCCAGATTTGGTCTGTGTGAAGGAAAAGTTCTTTACTTACACTTTTGAGCCAGTATGCCTGCTGACCAGTATTATGAAAAGTAGCAGTGATACTCCCTACAGCCGTCTAAGGTTACTTTGTCACAGTTAAAAAATAGGTAGAGCTTTTTATGTGCTTATTTGCTGTTTCTGAGGATTCTGAGGGTTAAGGAAGGGAACAGAGCAGTGCTGCAACAAAAAAAACCCAAAAAACAAAACAAACAAACAAAACCCTTCTCCTTGTCCTCCATCTCCTTTCCTACTGAACAACATTGTGCTTTGGGAGTGACTAAGCTAAACTGGTGAGACCAAACACCTTCACTTAGGGATGAGCTGCAGTGAAACAACCTAAATTTTCTTTACACAGATCTACTTACACTATCTCATCATCGTTTTCCTGCTCTTGCCCTCTGTTCCCAAAATGTAGAGCTTCCACAGACTAGTAACGTAAGGGTCTGTAACTTTAACCATGGTACAAACCAGGAGAAAGAACACTGGAAGCCATAAGGTTTATCTTGCTGTTTTGCCCATAGAGGCCACCGTTAGTTAGGAAGTTTACAAAATCTTCAATACAAAGATCTATTAAAACAAGAATCAGATTTTCACTATGTTAAAATCCCCTCACTCAAATTTATATTCCACAAGTGAGCTCAACGGCAACATTTAGGGACTAAATAATTACATTACTATGTGTAGGTTAAATATAAGCAACCTTGCATTCCAATATTTACTTGCAATTACACAATCCTGTTAATCTATGTTCTTACTGCTGAAAAATGCACCTTCTGTTATGGATTAATTTTGCTTATGGTATTACAGCACATGAAACAACTTGATACCGACCTTTAATTTCATACTTGGAAGAGAGCCTTAGTTACCAGTGGATATCATGTTTAAGAATATCTGAAGATAGTGTGGTAGCAGGTTTTTGACAAGCACTGAATACGCTGTCTTTCCCAAAATAACTTTCCAGAAGCTCTCAAGGGAATTGATATATATATTTTAATCACAGGATAGTGTTTAGCACACTAAAGAGTACATGTCCACTCTAATAAAAGTGCTTGTCACTTATTAATATGTCTGGTGCAAGAGAGAAAACAGAGATGAAACAACTGGAATTTGTTTCAGACTGTAGCAAGTACTCAACCAGTCGGAAACAAATTCCGAAACAGAATGAAACTTACCACACACTAAGCAGAAAAAACCAAAAAGTTTCGCCCATGCAAGATTATCTAGCCAAGAATTCTGGGTAATCTGTGATTAGTTATCCAATGTAATAACCACATAAACCCAGACATAAACAAGAAGATAGATTCATTATAATTTGCACTATAAATCACATTGCCTAACTGCCAAAATGGGGCTGTACATGTTTCTTGAAGAACAGTCAAAAAGTGACTACCACCAACTAATGTACAATCAGACAGTGGACAAGAGATACAGCTTAATGTACTTATCTCGGGAGAGCGGGGCATTTCTTAGGTCACTGACGAAGAATTTCTAAAGATGATGTTCAGCTGAATAACAAAGTAAAAAACAAGAAACCTCCCACAACCAAGGCATTCCAGATGCACTTCACAAGGTCAAGACAACTGTAAATTGAACCACTAGTCAGTGGACTTCCGTGCCTCATATTCAGTGACGATCTCAAATATGCATGAGTTACAGCATAGTCAAAATGGAGAAACAAAAATTCTTAGTCTTTAGCAGGTGAAAATACAGGTCCAGAAACTCAAGTCGAACACACAGGCAAACACACACACAAAAAGTCATCTTCCAGGAATAAGTGTTCTTTTAGCAGCTATGAGGAAGAATGAGATATAATTTTTCAAGGGCAGTGTATTAGTAGGAACTTTTCAGTTCCGAGTTCTTCTCTTAGACTGCTTTGCTCCTAATTGAAGTATCTCCGGATAATGGAGACTGTGCTGCAGATCAGTTCATATGCAATGTTCATAATGTATGTACTTCATAATGTTAAGGCAACGGCTAGTCATCCACCTCAAAGCTTGCCTGTCTTGCCAGCAGAAAAACCTCTTAGAAAAAGAAGGGGATAAAAATGATTGGCAGAGATCAGGGTCAGGCTAACTTAGAAAACAAGTAGAACACACTACTCCTCTAAACTTCATTTCCAAGGTATTTCTTCTTATGCAAGACACCACTTGCATAAGACTGTACAGATGTTAAAACAGGATTCTTTAATTCAGAGGGACATCAGTGGTACTATTTATTCTAAAAATATAATCATCTCAGCAGCCACTGTAGAAATGATCACGTTAAAGGAAAAATATTTTAGTCGAAATTCTGGAAAATATGAATATAAAGGTACTGCCACAACTTCTTCATTAAAATAACGTTTAGCAGAGGAAGTTGTACTAGAAACTGTTCACAGTACCCTAGGAAGAATCCCTTCAAAGTTATTTGCTTTTTTTTCCCCCCTCTAGTTCTCTGACAAACAAAAGAATGCAAGCACTAGGAAGAAAAAGTATTAAAAGAATTACTGGATAGGCTTCACTCCTAGCAATGAAGTCTGTCAGACACAAGACAATTTAAGGCCAGCTCAGTAATGAAGGCAGAATTAGCAAAACCACACCTAATACAGAGGAATAAGGTGAAGTTTCCATGTCACGCTGAATTGGATCTTTGACCATGGCCTTACATATTCAACAGCAATGTGTGGATGTGGCTGATAATTTTGCAATTCCTGATGCCAGGCCTTCAAAAGCTAGGAAGACTGGGTTTTTTTTCCCCCTCCTGTTTTCTCTACTCATTGTGACTGCATTAGAATTTGCAAGATTGCTGGCTAGTACAGGAAGAGTAGATTTCTCACGTACAGTACCGCTCTCCCCACTCAAGTCCTCCCTTTTTCTCTTTTTGCACTGTATCAGCACTCTTAAAGTTATATTTCTACAGTGTCAGTTCTACTCACACCATTTAAATTTCATAACAATAAAATCAGAGAAGTGCTACCTTAAAGCTCTGAGCAGCACCAAAACACTGGAGAACACTAGCATCTTCAGGACACAGCACTGCTGTGTTTGACAATCTGTAAGCTATCTTAAAAATTACAAAGACTATGTTAAAAAGCAACAACAACAAAACGTAGCTTCTCCAGAAAGCAAGGCCTTCCAGTTACTAACAGGCTGGTGTGTGTGTTTTTTAATTTCATGAACTAAATACAGTAATGGAGGAGGGACATATTAATAGTCAGCACCTCTTACATGCTTGTGTGCAATAAGGCCTCAGCTTTAATGTCAACTACTATAAGCTTGCAATAAGCAAGTTTTCGGTTAGAACTCCCTAATTATTTCTTCAAAGCGTGTACACAGGCAAGGAGTGCACCAAGCTAATTAAAGGTTTTTTTTTTGTTGTTTTTTTTTTAACCTTCAGAGCAACGAATCAGCTTTAAGATACGTGATTTTTAGTATTTCTGGCTAAAAAGAGACAGCGCAAAAAGCAAGCAGGAGAAACATGGAATGCTTTGCACAATGTCAGCTATTCCAAACATATCAATTAACACCAATTATGCTCGTAGCAGTGTTCACTTGGACAGAAAAAAGAGTCCAGCTGACTTGTACCACTCTGTATCTGAACAATAGCCTCAAGTTTCCTGTGGCTGCTTCCTCCCTCTCACGGCTGGCTACAAATTTTGACGGACGGCAGCTGTTTTGGCCAACAAATTCCCCAAGTGGATGATAAAAGGAATAAACACTACAATATCTTCAATTCACAGATAAGACATGATTTTCTAGACAGTGATTGATATAATTCCTCTCAGTCCAAGCTGTAATAATTCTGCAGCAGTCACTAACAGGTTGGTATGCAATTGCACAAAGAAATCCCAACAGCGCAGGCCGAGTGCCTGCATAAGCAACTACTATCCTTGGCTAGCCAGAAAAATAGATGGTATAGAATGAAGAAGCAACAGAACAAGCAGGGGGCACAGCACTTGCTATTCTAACCACCTTTTGGCAGTTAACCTATCAGGACTCCCAGTCTTATTTCAGAAAGTAATTTCTTCACCTCTGCATGGAAGCCCAAAAAGCTCTTAGATGAATTCATGGAAGAAAAGTCTGTTGTCAAGGGCTATTAAACACAAAGATTATATAACTTCCTAAACTGAAAACTTCAGAAATCAGGAGAAGTGATTGAGAAAAAGATAAACGTAGCTCTCCTATCTGTCTATATATTCCCTCCTCCCACAGCACAAGCTGCTTTCAGAGACCAGCTTCTGGACCAAAGGCCAATTTGTCCCAGTAAGTCCAGCTTTGGTCTGAGGTCAGATAACTTGTAGGCATCATGTATTCCAAGTAGTTCTTTCTCACTCTGTATTTCAAGAAAGGCGCTTAAAGCCACAAATGCCCAAGACAAGTATTATTTATCTGTAACAGCATATTCCACTTGAGAGTAGTACGACAAGAGCACTGAGAGTTGTGTGGCAATTCAGGAAGGAAAGGTAGTCAGGGAAGTTAACAAAACAGGAGAAGTGTCACAGGTCAGCATATTATATCACCAATTTTTTAAGAGGACTTTAGGGTTTGGGATTTTTTTTTTTTAGGATGAGGGAAAATATTCAAGCTAGTCTCCTTAGTTATGAAAACAAAATGCTGAGCCACATCAATATTGTGAGACCTTCTCCACACCACCATTGAGCTAGTCTGTACAGAATACTGTGATTTCCATAACTGTATCTTCTGTATTTCATTTTAGCTACGCTTTTAACGTTAAATACTTACATCAAGGCAGCTGCTTTATTCCAGTTACTCCCTTTCTACTGCATATTCCTATGTGAAGCCATCGGTCTCAGTATTATGACATCAGAATTTTCACAACTGATGTCAGACAATGTTATAACTTCAGGTAAAGATTAAAAAGCAAAAAATAAATGATACAAAGGAAAATCAAACTAATGCATACACTTAGGCTTTTAAAATAGAGAGGAAAGTACAGCATATATGGTGCTAGATATACTTTCAGGCCATGTTTCAGATTTTTCCAGAAGGCCTTCAGTCTCATGAGTTAAAACGAAGATCATCAATGTTCAGTTTTCTCCAGGAGAAAAACAAAATGTATAATGAAAACATTCTAATAATTCAGTTATGTTCCTATGCGTGCTGTAACACAAACATGCACACACACCCCTATCATGTCAAGTGTTAAATAATCAAGCGCGGCAAAGTTTCTTCTATTTTGATAGACCATGCATTGACAGAAGTGCTCAAAACACCACATCTCTGCAAAATTTCAACAGTTCAGCTTCCTCTCTTAATCTTCTTCCAAGTTGTACCCGGAAACAAATGGAATTAAATGCAATGCTTGTCCAAAAAGATAAATGCATAAAACCAAGCACATAACACTGTGATCCATCTTCCCCTCCCAGGCCCCCCAAAACATGCAGGAGGCTTTAAAAATTCATCATACTATCCCTAAGAATTCACAGTCCATGTATAGACACAGCATTATAAGTAATAGCAAGAAACAATGGGGACAAAGAAAAAAGGTAAAATAAGAGTGAAAATCATTTTGTTTTGCACCTCTGTTTTGCTCTACATGCATCTTGATAGTGTTGCTCCTCAAAAACATGCATTTATAAGCAGTTGTGATCATAATTAAAGTCAGATGAAAACTCAGTTCTCAAAAATAAATTTATATTTACAGATGACTGGAATTTCAGAATTAAGAAACAATTTTCACATAACAAAGTCAAATAGAGTAGCAATATAAACCACCAGAGCTAGAAGCCAGAGTAATTAGGTTGTTGCTTCACTAATTTGTGTCCGTTTTTCACTATTAGTGTCATGCAATAACAGCATAAGGACGTTACAAAAAGCTAGTAGAACTTATGGATTTTATATATATATGTGAATGAGAGACAGAGAGAGAAGGGACACGTGGATTCCCCCAAATTCCTGATTGTACTACCTTTACATAGCACAAGGTATGACCTAGGTCATTGAAACTAGTCTCCTCAAAGCTACAAGCCATCATACAAGAGCTAAGTCCAGATACACAAAGCAAAATTAGAAATTAACTGCTTTATTCTGTAGCAAGAAAGTCTTGTCTGTATTGAACTTTCTGTATTATTATGCACAAAGGCAAGTGCAGGGTCCTACACCTAGGGAGGAAGAACCCCATGCACCAGGACAGGCTGGGGGCCGACCTGCTGGAAAGCAGCTCTGCAGAGAAGGACCTGGGAGTCCTGGTGGACAACAAGTTAAGCATGAGCCAGCAATGTGCCCTTGTGGCCAAGAAGGCCAATGGGATCCTGGAGTGCATTAGGCAGAGTATTACCAGCAGGTGGAGGGAGGCGATCCTCCCCCTCTTCTCAGCCCTGGTGAGGCCAGGAGTACTATGTCCAGTTCTGGGCTCCCCAGTACAAGAGAGACATGGCACTCCTGGAGAGAGTCCAGCGGAGGGCTACCAAGATGATCAGGGGACTGGAGCATCTCTCCTCTGAAGAAAGGCTGAGAGAGCTGGGACTGTTCAGCCTGGAGAAGAGAAGATTGAGAGGGGATCTCATCAACGTGTACAAGTAATTGAAGGGAGTGTATCAAGAGGATGGGGCCAGACTCTTCTCAGTGGTGCCCAGCGACAGGACAAGAGGCAATGGGCAGAAACTGAACCACAGGCAGTTCCATCTGAACGTGAGGAGAAACTTCTTGACTGGGAGGGTGACAGAGCATTGGAACAGGTTGCCCAGGGAGGCAGTGGAGTCTCCTTCCCTGGAGATATTCAAAACCCGTCTGGATGTGATCCTGTGCAATGTGCTCTAGATGACCCTGCTGGAGCAGGGAGGTTGGACTAGATGATCTCCAGAGGTCCCTTCCAACCTTGGCCATTCTGTGATTCTGTGTATGACTACATACATCATTGTCTGAGGAGACAGGTCTGCATCTGTGGAAGTGAGGTAGCCAGTGAAGGAAGAGGAACAGGAGGAAGACGGCCCTTTCTACAGAGCAGTTCACTGGTACAGCTTTATTCAATGCATAGCAGGTTATTACAGCTGTCAAAATCCTAGGCTCTGGGGGGAACACAGAGAGAACAGCAGTGGTGACCAAGGAAGATAAAAAGCAACAGTAGAAATTCAGGATGACAACGCCCAAGAAATCCCCTGAACAAGGGCTGTGGCAGATGAGCCATATGAAAGTCCCTTTAAGCAAGGGGAGGCATGCTGCCATCCTCCTGTGGAAGCTCAAAATCTTTGGTACCGCTCAGTAGCAAATTTGATGTCAGTAAATCAATTGTCATGACTGTCCTTACGGAGGCTCACAATACTGTGAGGCGGTGGCTGCCTTATACATTATAAATCCGGACAACACACAGGAGGTTGAAGGCCCTGACCATGGTCTGGTTTCCCAAACAGAGCCCAAAAGGCAGGGAAGAAACAAATCAATTAATCCTACTCTTCGTTTCAAATCTTACTCTACAAAGCAATCCTGTTCTACTTAGGATGGGAACAGACAAATATCACGTCAAAATTCTCCTAAACCAAGTCCATCTATCAGCAAGCTGCTGAGGGAAAGGGAATTCCTGCCCCCTCCCATTCACTCCCAGCCATTTATTTCCACTCTGGTGCTGGTACATTCCTGGATCATTCATCTGCTCACTCCACGGACCAACTCTCTCCTTGCTAGTTTTTTGCTCTTTAGCTTCCTCAACTAACTTAACACTGGATCAGCTGAGGAGCTGTGCCAGTGCAAAGAAAGGCAAAAAAGTGCAAAGCCACTGAGCACAACTAACCTTAAGACTGTCCTAATCAACAGCATGAAACTACACCCTATGTTTAAACTGCCAAGCTAAAAAGACTACTTCAGTTGAGCCAATTGTTTCCTCCAGAAGTAGCGTGGAGCATGTATATATTTTATCCCACTTACCCATAAAGACAGACAATTCCACCTGAGGACAATAACACTTTACAACTGTTTCTAAAGCACTTATGTGTCTGTACATCTAAACTGTGAAGTGAGAATAGCTGCAAGTCAACTCAGTTTAGTGCAAAAAGTGACAATTTAATTGATGCTATTAGTTGGCAGGACCACTACCTATTTCACTGTTGATCATTTTAGCCCACGATCAGTTAAGCCAAAACTACATATCCACTTTTTCTGACTGAACAGACAACTGACAGAACCCAAAGATGGGATTCATTTGACCTAACTTTTTAAAAGAGATTGACAACAGATGTGTACTTCTGACCTTGTGATCCTTGGCTCTCTTTAGAGTCAGAGAAACATAAGTATTTCCATAAAACAGTTTATTAAAAATATCTGTCCACCTTAGGGTAAGACCTTAAAGGAGTCTATGGTGAATAGCTTCATCTTTAGATACTTTTTAAATATTTGAACTAGATCAAACAGACCCTATCATAAATCACCAACTTCCTCCAACAGTTTCTACAACACTACAAAGGAAATTCACAACAGTAAATTTACAATCTGCTTGAATAGCTCAGTGACAGCTAAAAACATTTCAGACAGAGTAAGAGTTTAATTATACAGTCAAATTTAACAATAGTACAATCACTAATGGTATATTATTCAATTCTATAGTTATTTCAGCAGACTTCATTGTTTATCTTTCTTAAATCATTCACAGAATTTCCATTGTTCACCAAGAAGTTTCAAAATCCAGTTTACCACAAATACGTTTACAGAATAGGCTCAGCGTGAGACCACAAGAACCCACCCTCACCCAACCTAGTTTCTAAAGTTAAGAGTTAGTGCAAGAGTTACTCACTTCTAACCCTTGCAGCACAATCACCAGAACAGGTTTAATATCTTTTTAAATGGGCATAAAACTTCACTGTCCTACCCAGCCTTGCTTCCTTTAACAGAAAAAAGCATACATCCAGTTTGCAGTTGTTTGGCCTGTATCAGTGTCAACTCAGTACAATGATATTTGACACTTTTAATCGGGAAATTCATTTTATTGTTTGCAGCATCATTGTTCATGCAGTGGAGAGATCACTACCAGCAATCCTGCTTCTGTAGATAACGTAATAAAGTTTCGACAGGATGTATGTGTAGGTGTATATATATACACACACACACAAAGAGAATAAGAATGTCAATAAAAGCTACCTTAAATTTTTACAACTCATTTCCTACAAGAAAGCAGGATACTAAGGAGTTAAAAGGTTTATTAATAAAGACAGGTAACACAAGATTTTTTTCCCTTAATTGAGAATACACAATGAAAGGCGTAATGGGCTTTTTGAGAGTTCAGAAAGGTAAGTCAGGTAACCCAGGGCTCCTGAATGTGGGTTACCAGAAACGGATTTTATGGAACAGTATTAACCTTCAGCGAAAAAGGGAAACCTATCTTTCAGTGCTACACTTCCTGTGTTTTTCAAAGAAATAGAAGTTTTCAAAGGCCAAATACTAGAAGTGTTGTATCTACTGTATCTATCATACAACAACAAGAAAAATAAAAGAGAAATTGTTTCTATATTTAAAAAGTTAACTGATGCTAAAATCCTAACACACAGATGTGTTTACTCACATCTTCAAAGTCAACGAACTGACTGTTAAAGCCCGTTCAATACAACCCCAGCGCATTCGCTTCCCATCTTGAACGCGGCTCTGCCTAGCTTGATATGCTTTGTAGGGCTGAGAAAATGAAAAAGCTGGCACATGCTCTTTGCTAATGGAGGGTAAAATGGCAGCAGTGCCAACCTAAATTTATTTAAAGAAATCTAAAATAAAGCAGATATTCAGCATGATTTCCAATCAGGGGCTTTGTAATCGTTTTCCCCCTCTATTCTTGACAATACTGCAAGGCTATTCCTCTTTTTTAAAATATTGAGGGGAAAAATGAGTTGGTATTTCAGATTATGAATATGTTGCTACGAACCTTTATTAACGATCTGTTGAGAACTTTGATTAAGCTAGTTATTCAGTAATCTACTAGCCTAGTCATAACAGGAACCAAGTAATTTATATCACGGCTAAAAAAAAAAAATTTTAAGGTAACAAAAATATTGAAAAGAATAAATAGACCAACATCCTGGCCTACTCTAGGGAGACAATGTCCTGCCTCTCAACAACAACTTTTTGCTCTCCCTCAGCTTCAAAAGATTTTTGTCTCTCTTCTCTCCAAATACTGCTTTCGTAGCATTGAGACTTACCAGGTCAAAACTGAAAAAATATTTTGATCAAAGGAGAACTTGTCAACAACTGTTTAAACTGACAGTACAAGACAAAGGGACATGGGAAAGAATTAGACCGTCCCACATCCAAGAAACAAAAACGCGTGTGTGTGTGTATGTGTGCGCGCGCGTGTCAGGAGGGGAGGGGCATTAAGCTATTAAACTAATCCTAGCACCAAACAGGCTATCCCTGAAATGTTTCATTTGAGACATTTGGCTTCAGGAAGGCATGGACCACTGCTGACCATTGTCACTGCCACAGAGGGGAAAAAAGACCTGTAGGTTATGAGTTTCACTTAGTTACGCCACCCTGATCACAAAGAACTCATAAGAGATCACTACATAGATGAAAGTTCAAGAATTACACAACTCCATCACAGGAGAGCTGTGGTAGTCTAGGTGTGTAGGTCACTTAGCAATCAGTTCATTATCATAACTAAGAATCTTGGAGGCACAACAGCAATGTAAACAAAGTGACATACTATGGTAATGCACACTGGAAAGAAGGAATCATGACTTTCCAGTACACACCAATACTACCATAGACATTGTACCAGAAATAAACAAATATTAGACATATAAAGACCTGCCTTGGTTCCTTTGGAAAAGTAACTTACGAGCATCTTTTCTTTTCTCTAACTCAAGGAAAAGTCAGCTGATGAAGTTAAGCAAAACAAGATAGCCAAACTCAACCCCTGACAAAAGACCTCATCTACTTATCTCAGCACAGGAGAAGCAAGGGTGTTCCCATGCTGGAAACGGAGCTGAGGCTGATGCACAGAACGACGGATCTCATAGGCAGAGCCAAGGATTCAGGAGGCCCTGGGGACATGCAGACTGGGGCCTCTTTTTCCCTTGGTCCTCTTTATAAAGGGTTGACTTGTCCTTGAGTATCTAAAACAAAGGGTACGCCTTATTTATCGAATTCTCTCTCTCTCACTTGAGGTATAAAATGATAGTCAAAACAAGGAATTAGCCTTCTATCCGCTAATGCTCAGAAACATGTTGCTAAGATTTCACACTCTGTGCCTCATACAGTAATCATTTTTGCAGTAACTTGAACAAATTTTCTCTCTAAAAGCATTTCTAGGAAAGCAGGAGATTTTATTTATGGAAATAAAACTTAAAATGAAAGGATGACAAACTTGCAAATTGCAAACTGTTGAACTGCTCAGGCTTCCTTTTCTGCATGATTTAAAAAATATACTTAAATAGTGGTTGCTACAATAAAGGATAACCCCAAAGCCATATTTAATTGTTCTGTTTGCAGTAGTTAAAGGAGTCGTAGAAGGGTGTTAACTCATTGGGATTCAAGACACCACAGGAGATGCTTCCTTCTTTCCTGTTTCCTTGACTGACCCTTCTGTACCAGACTATGTCTAGCATTTTCCTTGCATGACCTGTCTGTTCTCAATCCTAATGCTCACCAAGGATAATCCATCCTTCTTACAGGCTGACTGAAACCAACAACCTTTGCCTGGTATTATGAGTCTGCAATAGCTGCAAACAATCTCTACACGAAACTCCTACATCCGACATAAGAATAATTCAGTGCAACAAAGCATGGCTTACAGAGGCCTCCAAAACATGTCTATGTATGAAGTATTCAGTGAATTTTACAAGTCTTACATAAAATTTCAGCCGAACGTTTCTGCTAAATCACACTTCCAATTTCAAATGCTCTATGAAGCATAGAAACAAATAGCTACATATAGACAAAGTGCCTATTGTGGTAAGAGTTACTACTGATTTACTTCCTGGCAATATTTTCCTGCCTTCTAGTAATTTATTTTGAAAAAGAAAAATACAGAAGTCAATAAAAGATTAATTATTTATTCTATATGGAACACTTTAGGAATTTTTATACCATATTTAAATATACTTGCTGATAAAAGCATACCTGAAGTCAGAGCGTGAACAGGACTGAGCAACAGAAAAAACCTGTTACCACATGAATCAACCAACACCCAGGTTTCAACTTCTATACTTACCTGGGACTGACTAGGTTACCTCTGAATTACTTTCCCTTTGCCTAGAAAGCATAAACCAAAGAAGCCCTCTTCTCAAAATCTGACCTATGCAAATTGCCACTTGCAGCTATCCAATCTTACTGCAAAATTGTGGTCCAAGTCAGACTGTTCTTTAACAGCAGTATGTTATAAATACTCGATTTCCCTTCGCTGTGCTTGCTCTGTAACATGATACCTTACAAAAGGCCAAAGCTAGTAAACCATTTAAAGTTAACAACATTTTTACCTCGCAACACAAGTGTTTCATTCTGCTCTCAACATTACGGTAAATAACAGAATCTTGAGGTGCACTATGCCGACTTAAATATGACTGCCATACCTCTGTACTTACCAAGATCATCGAGCTCTCTTTATTTTGCTCTTTACTTTGGATGGGCTTTTTATTTTTACTTTTGTGGTCGCTTACATAATCCATAATTAGATTTAACAAGTATGGCACAACAAATTCGAAAGGGTTTTCAGGCACCGCAAAAATATTACTGCATTCCACACTTTCTCTCTCTAGGGAAAAGCAATACATTTCTCCATTTGTCAATTTTTCTCTCACATAAGAGTGCTACCTCTTAATGATCCTTGAGTATTTTAGTTATTTTAAATTAACAAAAAATTTAAATTACTATGATAAATTGCTACAGGTGAGGGGAGAATTAGCATTTAATCAATGACTGGTGACATGGAAAAAGAAATAGTGCCAGTAACCAGGCCCACAGTTCAATGGGCAACCACAGCAGTTCACAGGTGAAATTTATTGTGCATGACATATAGAATCATTTTTATTTGTAGGCTCAGGCAGTGACATAGACATAGATGACAGTTTCTTCCCTTATGTGCAACACAAACGTAAGAATTCTTAAATTTGAACAGGAGGAATGACGACACAGTAAATAAGCTGAGAACCATTAAAAAAAAGACGACTCCCTCAAATCAATCTGAATTTGATAACACAGAGTTATTCAACTCATAGTCTTATTCATTTGTCCTAAACAAGATGCTTAGGCCTGCAAACAGGTACATTTTTGTGTAGGTGACTACACTATGTAAGCAGAGTTTACTTAAACTTCTCTTAAATTAAAAATTTACTCACAGATTAGGTCTATTTAGATGTGTTTATACCCAACTGCCTCCACCACTTCTCATCTAAAAAAGGTTTGATAGTCACAGATGGAAACTGCCTCAAGAGTCTCCCACCGGCTTCACCGAGTAACAGCTACTGAAACAAAGGTCCCAAGGACGTTTTTTTTCCACAATTCCAAAAAGGTGGAATGGGGCCTAAATATACTGCATGCTTTTACAATGTCCTTCTACCTGGAGATGCATTTGCCTTACAGTTTTATAAACTGTACTTCCTTTACATTTCTGAAATTTTTAAGTTATGTTAGTAACATTTCTCTGAAAAGATATCACAAATCAATTCTTACAGAAGCTGTAGTAATACATAACTAGGTTATGAGCCACCAGGTGCAAAGCATAAATGGAAAAGAACTTACTCTTGCAAAGGTGTTTAGCTGGCTGGCTAATACATATCATGCCACAGTCAGTGACTATCTCTCTGCCCTTATCAATAAAAAGCTGCTTCTATTCCATTTGTTCCATCACACCTGTAATAAAATTGAAGTATCCACCTACATGGAATTCATACGTATTAAACAAATTATTTGAAATTTGGCTTTCTTTTACACAAAAAGAATCACAGCAACTTGAAGGCTCATATTAAAAACAAAAAAGATCCATTGTCTGAGTAAGCTGGTTATATCAGGATCATCCACTAACCGAACAAACAACTAAGAGAATATGAAATCAGCCTGCTGAGGAGTAAATTTTTTCTAAATTACAGATCTGTTGTTGAATATGCAAATGAAGCCAGGTGTGCACACATCTGTTTTTAATATGAAAATAATGCTCTTTTTTAAAGATACTTTTAGCCAAATAGTGCCAACGCACATTTACTCAGGACACTCGCAGGGCCCATATCATGGACCCAGTAGTTGTTCTGAGATCCAAATAAAAACGAAACCTTAGGAAAAAAAAAAAAAATCAGTAAAATAAAAATACTTAAGGAAGTCAATGATTTAGTATGATGTCAATCAACTAAAAGAGCCATCGATCCACAGATAATAAAAAGAAAAATCAGTTAACATACAAGGATGTTTCTGCCAATAAAAAAACCCTTGAACTTGCATGAACTTGAATTGACCCAAATAAACAATCCTATTGGATGCTTCCTCTTTTCGACAGACTATAACCGTCAGGAGTGCAGTCAAGAGAACCAAAACCCAACAGAGGTCCTGTCTGAAAGGTTCACCTCCACTTTAAGAAGATTT
This sequence comes from Struthio camelus, assembly GCF_040807025.1. Taxonomy (NCBI): domain Eukaryota; kingdom Metazoa; phylum Chordata; class Aves; order Struthioniformes; family Struthionidae; genus Struthio; species Struthio camelus. Next base: position 34,068,760 of record NC_090943.1, on the reverse strand, counting down.
TCTATAGCTCAGGTCCTGCAGAAAACAGAACCTTCTTACAAAAATGCACTTGAGAGCTGTACGGAATGGCTCTCATATAGGAATGATCAAATAGATTTAAGGCTTCAGCTTGGCAAAGAGAAAATGAGGGGATAATATAGCTCTATCACGCCACAAACTGAATGTCAAAGGTGAACAGGGAACAATTTTTCCTTGTCTCCAAAAACAGGAACTAGAAAGAATTAAATGAAAGCATGAAGTAGCAGGTTCAAAAACAAGTAAAAGGAGACAGTTCTGTGTGCAGCTGTGGAACTTATAACCACAGGAAGCTGCAGATGCAAAGCATACATAAATTTGAAAAACCCCTTTCAGGCTATCAAATGCAAAGTTAAACGAAAGGATGCCACTCTTAGTTCAGGAAGTGCTTAGCTGTGAACTAGCAGGAGCTTGAAGAATAAGCCACTGAGGTATCACTACTTGTTTGATCTGCTCTTATACTCTTCCCTAGACAAAGTGTATGAGTTCCTGGTTTCTGATCATGTGAAGCCCTGGCATATAACCAAGTTATAGGAACTTTGACCCATGCTACCGCTGACAGAGCGATACAGTACATTGCCATAATTCAAGCAAGCCTCCAAGAGACAAGCTAAGATTAGTCACTTAACTATATTGGGAACAGGGCTGCTTGAAACCATTGAAACCTGTTCAGCATTTCCTTCCCCTCTCTTCCACATCCAGAAATTAAGAGTTTTGTGGTACGCAAGGTGTAAGACCAACCCTTGTCCCTTAGCTTGAATCAACAAAGTTTATGCTATGCTGAAAGTAAAGGTTACTAATATTCAATGAAAGAATCCTTGCACGGATCTTGTTCTCCACAGCTGCAAAAAACATCAGATGTTTAGAATTCGACTGAACACAATGGTCATTATACATTCTCACTATCAGAATCCTGCACATTAGAACCAGCAAACCAGAGGAGAAAAAACGCTGCCACTTGTGCCTGCTTCACAAATAAGCGTCACACGTATAAATAAGCCAAGGATGAAATAGGGAGTTCCCTATATGTAGTACTTATCATTTGAAATCCAAACAATACTGAGTTGCAGTGAAGCTAGCATTTCCTTCTCCCTCTGTAATACCCAAAATTTAAATTATTAATTACCTATGGTAATACCCACAACTTAAATACATGTAAAAAATAGACACAGCAGCTAAAATACTGTAAGAGGTAAGACATAATGTTTAGACCCTATATTTTTCAGATTCCAATTCCCTGCCCTGACACAGACTTCCTACATAGTCCTGGAAAATCATTTACTGTTTCCATGCGTCAAGTCTTACACATAAAAAATGGAGACAATAGAACTTCATTACCTCATAAGGATCTTGCAAGGATAAACAAAAGATTGCAAAATGTCCACGTATTATGGGACTGAAGGGCACAAAGATAGGTAAAAACAAGAAATATTTTAAAATAATATTAAAATATTTTATTAATCTTATAGATGGAGCACTGCTCTAACGTTATTCACTACATTAGCTCCAGTGAGACTGCCAACAGTACTGCTTGCCTGTTTACTCTGCGAACTAGGGTGAAATGAGAGCACTTCTGACATTCTCACAGTAAAAGAAAATAATGTAATATGCATACTTTTGTACAGTAAATCCATGAGAGGTTTTTTGCAGTATGAAAGGAAGCTTGTAGGCTTTTTTTTTTTTTTTTTTTTTTAAAGCTAATGATGTTACAGAGATTATCAGCAAACCATATCACCAAATTCGTCCTCAGGGGGTAAAATTCACACCCTACAGTAACCAACAAAAGACCACTTAAACTCTAATTTCAATCTTGATGACGGAGCCTGTGACAGACTTCTATTAGCATAACACAGGAATACCTTTCTGGATTAAAGTATAGAAGGCACGTCTCCATCTTGGGAGCATCACCTTCAAGGTACTTCAGGTACGCCACAAAGAAAATTCAAGGGAATCTGTTATAATCTGGTTTCAATTTAAGCACACAACACACACCAATCTCTCTTACTTATACTTGTTGATTTAAAGAAGTGTACATGCATGTACTTCCATGCTTTTTTTAAAACCAGGAAATCCAAATTCATCTGTTTCATTAAAATAAAATCATAGTGTGTCTGTATATTCTAGTCTTGTACCCAAATAGTTATAGAAATAGGCTGGATTCAGAAAGTATACTCTTCTGTGAATCAGGAAGCAAGCAACGGGACTTCTCTATTTCTGAAACTCAAGTAATTAACAAAAGTGAAAATACAGAACAAGATTAGTATTTAAGAAATACTTTCCAATAAATAGCTATGAGATGACCTTCAAGTAGCAAGGGAAGAAAAATACAGTTTGCTGATACAGTTATGCTTTCAAAAAATAAATAATTAAGTGCCTTTTCTAAGAGCACAAAAGTAATATTTTGAAGGCAGGACAAGGGAGACAAGAAGTCACCACTATATGCCTGTTTTTCTCTCTCTCACACAAACACACTCACTCAGAAATTAGGGACACCAAATCTCAGAGCCTGTGTTTCTTGCTTGAGATCTGCAGGATCACTACGCCTACCAAGCTTCAACCGGAGGAATGGAAAGTTGGATCTGTAACAAAGATTATTTTTCCACCGTCGGTTTAATTTTAGAAAGGTGCTAACAAAAGGCACAGTTTTAAACACTCCAAACACGTTATTTCCCTTCCCCATTCATCAAATTCTGCTTCCTTTTGGATATACGATGCCACAACACAATTAATTCTTTATTCAGCTACTTTAGCTGAATAAACAGCTTTTTCCTGTGTGGAGGAAAATACAAGTTGATGTCATAAAAAAAGAAAGCCAGCACCTCCCTCCCAGGAAGACTTTCCCGTGCACCAAAGCCAGCCGAGCAGGGGCAGAGGCCCATGCCCGCTCCCCTCCGCAGTCCGCGCCTCGCGCAAACCACAGGCGGCGTGCTCCGCGGACCCTCGCGGTTCAAAGGCGCCGCCCTCCCTCCGACAGCGAGCACCGAGGCGATCCTTCTGCCGCGCTAACGAGACACCTCGTCCCTTGCGCAGGCAGGGGGAGACAAGGAGCCACGAGCCCGCACGCGGTGACATTTCCACGCGCGCCCGCTCTCTCCGGGGACATTAAACATGTCCTCACACGCCTAACGGCCGCCCTCCCCCGAGCCCGGGGCGCCGGCTGGCAGCAGCGAGGCCGGGCGGCGCCCACGGCCGGCTCCCCGGCGCCGCCCTGCCCGCCTCACCGCCGCCGGCCGGCGCCCAGGCCCCGCGCCGCCCGCCCCGGCCGCGCCGCCGCCGGCGGAAGGCGCGGAGCCCACCCGGACCCGCTCGCCCGCTGGGGAGCCCCCGCGGCCCCGCCGCTGCGTGGGGCCTGCCGCGCCGCGCCGCCGCCCGCCGCACCTGTCGAGTGGTTGCTCTCCCGGGGAGGGCAGGCGCGGCGGTGGTAGCGGCGGCGGCGGCGGCAGACAATGGAGGAGTGAAGGACAGACACATTGACACACGGGCGCCGCTCCGGCCGCCCCCTCCGCCCGGCCATACCACTCCCGCAGCCTCCCGGGGGGGGTTAGGGGGAAGAGCGGCAAGGGAGCCATAAAGTAGAGACGAAAAAGCAACAGTCTCTGTCATTTAATTTTATTAAAAGGGTTTAGATAGGAATAGGCTCCTTCTCGGCTGCGGCGCCGAGCCGGAAGGCAGGTAAAGCGAACAGGCTGACATAGGTTTCCCCCACGTCGGAGGGCGGATGGTTTAGCCTGCGGCGGGGCGCTCGCGGGGCGGAGCGGCGGGCGGAAGTTGCCATGCTGGGCAGGGCGGGGGCGGGCACGGGCGCCGCTGGGCCTGCCGGAGGGAGGGGGCGGCGGGGGGGGGTCCGCGCCGCAGCCACCCGCCTTGAGGTCGCCTCGCCGGCCGGCACCGTCCCGGCTCTGCCTTACCGCCCCCGGCGGGCAAGAGAGGAGCGATGGCCCCTCCTAGGAAAGGTGACCTGAGCCAAGAGGAGAAGGACTTGCTGGGAGTGATCGCCAAAGGTGAGCGCGCCCGCCCCCGCGGCGGGGCGGGGGGCGGCGGTGCCGCCGCCCGAGTGGGCCTGTCGCCGCGCTCATGCGCAGGAGGAGGGGGCGCTCCCGCCGGCTGGCGGGGACGCCCCGCGCCACGCCGTGCCTCGGTGGGCTCAGCCGTGTCGCAGCCCCGGCGGTCGTGGGGGGCCCGGGCGCACCCCCCCCCCCGCACCAGCCGCGCGTGTGGCGCTCGAGGAGGGGGCGTGCGTCCTTCCGGCCCCCGCCCGCTGACAGCGCTGGTGTCGGCGAGGGCCCGGCAGCGCGAGCTGCCCGGTGCCGCCGGCCGTTAGCGGCGCGCGCGCAGCCGTTGGCGGCGGAGCGCAGCCGCGGCGCCGCCTCGCGCGGGCCCTCCTGCGCCCTCGGGAGAGGGCGCGGGACGGAGGCCCTGAGCCCCACCGTCCCTGTCCTCACGCTGACCTGATACGGGTTTTTTTTCAGCCTTTTCCTTTGGGTCCCGTCACAGTTTCTCCCCTTCCCCCCCCCCCACCCCCCTGTTTCACGAGCGGCGAAAATGGCTGCTTGCCTCTTCGGGAGTGAGCGCACTCCTTTCTCTCAAACTCGGCGTGTGCCGGGCGCACGTGTGTCATCCACGAGGTGCAAAGAGGGCTGCTTGCCGGATGTGGAGGGAATTTGCATGCCTGAACAGCTCGACTGGGGAAGCCTGGCTGGGCTTACCTCGTTCTTCTGTATTTTCACGCTAGTCATGTGTATTGACATTTACCTAATGACTTGTGTTAACGTGTTCTGAAAAATGCCTTCTTGGGGATAATCTAGTTCTTTATCCTATTTCATTTTTTATAGCTACTGTTGCTAAACCTGGCTGTCCTTGCAGACAGAAATTGTTTTTGAGTTAACAGAACTTGTGCTTGTCCAGAATATTGTACAGCTTTTATCATTTCTACTCTTTTATTTTGCATTTCACGTAAGTGGTGCAATTTCACCCCTTTGTGGTACGTATGTTTATTGGTATTGGGGCTTTCTATCATACTTGCATTAAAAATTGGATCTTATGGTCCAGTAATGTGAATTTCATGGCCCTAGCTGCCTAAATAGTTATACTACAAACTCCATCTAAACTGGCCAGGCAGTCCACTGCCAAAAGACCTTTGCCTATGATTGAATCGAGGATCAGAAGTTTGTTTTAACTGGCAATAAATTAAATAAAAGTCCCCAAGTCAAGACTCTTGGAGTGGTTTTTTATTTGTTTACTAGGTCTGAGTGAAAGCCCACTGAAGTTATGTTGAAGGTCTTTTCACTAATTTCAGTGGGCTTTGGGTCCTAACATCTGTGGCTTAACGGAAGGATTCCCATAGCAAATTTAAAAATAAAAAGGTATGGCCTGTTTTTTTCATTGCACAGATTTCTAAAAATCTTGAGTCTCCTTATGTATTTGGTAATTTTCAGAAGTGTCAGTGACTAAGCTCTCTCTATCAGTCCCAGTCCTCATGTTCTACTTCTGTTCCTTGTTACTGAAGGGAAATTCCTTCTGCTTCTGTAGACCTGCGTTTTTGCCTGAGAGGTGAAATGTTTCAAATTTTAAAATTTAAACAGAAAAGTAAAGGGGAGCAAATTATAAAACATGCTTCATTCAGCCCAGAAAAGTCTTTAACGTGATAATTCCCTCTTGTGGGCATTTAGATAGGTCTTTTAGACATAAAATGCTCCAGAAGAGGTCAAAGTTCAGAAGTATTAACATAGTCAGTATCTTTTAACTCATTCAGAATTGTTCTGATGGAGTTTATGAAGAGACATTGGTATCCTGTTCTTGTATGTGCGTGTAGATCTCTTACTTCAGATAAATGAATGTTTACGCTTAATGCATGTTATCAACTACTGTTTATTGTTATGAGCTTTTGGCTTATAGCTTCTAGAATGGAGCACAGTTCATTCCTGAGCCTCTTACTTAAATGTTACTGATTTATTGGTAATTACCACAAGCAGTTAATCTACAAACATTTTGATTTAAATTGGGAATGGGACCAGTTTTCCCCTTGATTCTTAATTTTTTTTTTTTCCTTTCTCATCCCTCCCCCTCTCTTTTTCTCCCTTTTTTTTCTCCTTTAATTAAAGGAAACACTGAAGAGGCTGGAAGGCTACTGGGCAGCAAGAATGTCCGTGTCAATTGCTTGGATGAGGTACAACAAACCATACCAACATTGTAGTGGGTTTAGCAAAGAAAATACTAGCTCTGAAGGCTTACTTGTTATTCAGTATTGTTGCTATATAGATTCTTGGAAATCAAAATTATTCTGAAGACGTTTCCAGCCTGCAGCTGAATAATAAACCTTTGAAGAGTTCTTACTTTATAAGAAAATTTGAGATTTAATGTTACTACCGAGTTTGTATTGTCTCTTAAAACCCTGCATGAACTTTGTTATGGGAAAGGTGAGAAGAACACTGCAGAGGAGCTCCCTCGTTTCCTGTCACCTCTACAAAACTGTAGTGCATCCGTTTAGTTAGCAGCAGACAATATGGATAAAGAAAACCTGTCCCCGTTTTTCATCCATCTCACACTTGTATAGTGTCACCCAAAGCCTTACCTTTGCAGAGTGATAACCATAGAGAGAGAGAGAGAGAGAGCAGCTAAGTCAGAAATGGTAAATGCTGTCTTTTCCAGAAGCAGGTGTTACAGCCATGTAGAAGACTTAATCCTTAAGTGTTGCCTGCAGATGGGAGGAATTTTTTTGATGAAGGACTCTAGTGTGTGGTTCCTGTGTATTTCCTCATATTTTGCTTTTTAACCGTGTTTTCTGAAAGTATGACGCATTGATATAAAGTGTAACATGGAAGCAAAACTGTAATTGCCCAGCACACTTCAGATCAGTGTTAAATGTCCAATTGCATGTATCTGTGTTTCACTAGGTACTTCATATTAATATATGTGTTTTTCCCAAGTTTACTCATACAATCACTGGTAAATTCAGGCTGCAAGGGGCCTCAGGAGGTCTGTAGTCCAACCTCCCACTCAAAGCAGGGTCACCTATGAGGTTAGGCCAGGTTGCTCAGGGCTTTATGCCTTTGGGCCTTGTAAAACTCCAAGGATGGCAACTGCACAACCTCTCTGGGTAACCTGTTCCACTGCCTTACTGTGCTCATGGTGAAACAAGGCTCTCTTCATATCAGGCTGAACCTCTCTCTCGATTTATGCCCATTGTCTCTTGTCCTCCTGCTGCATGTAACTGTGAAGAGTCTGGCTCCATCTTCTTGATAACCTTCCCGTAGGCACTGCCGAGCTACTGGTAGGTTTCCCTCCCTCCCCCACCCCGGCCCCCAAGTGCACCTCTTCTTTAGGCTGAACAAGCCCGTCTTCCTCAATGTCTCCTCCGATGGATGAGTGCTCCAGCCCCCAATGTGGGAGCTGCTGCTATGTCTTCATGGTCCTCTGCTGAACTCACTGCAGTTTATTGATATCTTGTACTGGAAGACCCAGGTGAGACTGGCAATCTCACAGGTGCTGATGGGAGGGATATAATCACTTCCCTCAATCCACTGGCATGTTCCTGGGATATTGTTAACCTTTTTTTTTTGATTTCCTACCAGCATATCAGTTTTCTGATTGTATTTAAACAGAATTAGATATTTAAACCTTAATTTCTTATGTATAAATCTCAGCAAACTTCTGACAAACTAATCAAAGCTTTACAATAAACTTGAGGAACCCAAGATACAGTGTAAGATGCTTTCAAGTGTGCTTTAATTTGAGCTTTAAAAGCATCTATTTTAGTTTAAATGATGGACTAGTACATAGGGAATCCTGTGCAGTATTAGTGCAACACACAAGATTACTGCTGAGAGGATGTGGTTTATTAATAGAAACTATAACTGAGTTATGTCTCAGGCTATACTTAAAGAAGAAATAGTATTAACAGTACTTGCCTAATGTTCGTTCACATCTGAGTAAATATGTGCTTTGAGTGTAAGGCTTAAACAGTTTATGCAAAGAACTTCTTACAGTCTCTTCCCCCCCCCACCCCCCAAGAATGGTGCTTGGTGATTATGTGGAAAAGGAAAGGGTTTTGATTTATTTAGGATTCTTAATCCACCAGTCATCACACATCAACTGTTAGACTTTCTCTATTATAAACTAGTTTTTCTCTAATGTGTTGTTCTAGTATCTGTGCATAAATAAACAATGCGTGAGACATCAATTAAACATTAGTTTCGTCTGTTATCCAAGTGTGACACAACTGGAGGCTGCTTTGAATATGTCAGGTCTTATTTTCCTTCTTCACAGCCTTAGCTGTTTGTCCTAGAATCACATTAGCAAAAATGTTTAATAGTAGCAATATAAATAATGTTAAGAAATGAGGAAACAGAGCCCTGACAGTGAAATGCTTAGGTATTGATATGGGAGCATAATGAGGTGGGAAATAAGAATTTTTGAGATACTTTTTCTTTTTTGGAAATACTTTTATAATGTAATTATGCTAATTCTGTAGCCTCTTTCTTCTATTTGTGGTACAGCAAACGTGAGGCATTTTAATAATTTCACATAAGCAAGATTCCATGTTGTACTTCCAGATTTAAAATAAAATAAATACATAAAGAGATATCTCATTAGTTTTTGGTTTGATTGTGTCTACCTGTATATCCCCAGGTCCACTTACTGCTAGATTAAAAACTATTGAGTCAGCAGTCTTTTCTCCATGTAACTTTAGACAAGGACTAAGTCACAGTTTAACATCCTCCAAGTACATTGACTTTTCAACTATCAAATGCAATTATGTTTTTCCAGTATCCAAGCTAATTTCATAGCTCTTCTCCAAATCCTTTCCAGTCATTCCAGCTTCTTCCTTCAGGAAAATAAATGTGACCTGGATACAGTATTTCAGCTTTACTTTTACTATTGTTAGATATATTTTTAAGTAAATAAAAATAAAAAAAGTAATTAATAAATAAATCACTTCTGTAAGCCTATTTACTTTTTCTGCCCTTATGTCCAAGATTCATTTTTGCTTCACTTCCTCCTGTCTGCGGCACTATACTGGAAGCAATAGGTGTCTTCAAAGTACCGTTAAGTTATAAGTCCTCTCTATTCAAATTAATTGTTTTGCAGGTGCCCGTATTCTAGAGTAGTGCAGATATTCAGTAGCTAGAGGTTTTTTCCCCCACATTCTTCCTGAGTAAATCAAAAAACCTTTTTTGTTGTTGTTCCTTTGGGAATTTAGGGAGTTGAAGAAAGGAAAAATATGTAGGCTTAATTACTGCTTTTATGAAAACATAGAAGTGCATTGCTGCTGTTCTGGCACTTTGAAAACTTTTTTATTATTGTTATTATTTTTAATGTTTTTTTTAAAGCTCAGATGCCCCAGAATATTAAGACAAATATATGGATGGTGGAAATGGATGCAAAGTAAACACGTATGCATATTTCATTTCAGTGCACACTAATTGTTCATTTTTATTTGTCCTATTTTAGGTGGAAAGGTTGTTAGTTTAGAAATGCACTGTAGAAGAAAGTCTTCTGGAATTTTCTTCTTCCTTGGAGTACAGAACTTGTAAATATTGTTGTGACTTCAAGTTGGCAGTTCGTAGACTTTAGCTCCATCCATATGCAGGATGTGGCTAAGATCTCTCAGTTTGTTACAGAAATGTGGTCTGGAGGAAGCACGTTGGATTTCTAGCCATGGAAGTTTCCTCCAGTCATGCTGGTAGTTAATGTTGCAAAGGAGCACTGTAATACTACAGTCCCCTATTTTCTTGAAAAGTTCACTTCAATGGATGAAACAGAGAGGCTTGACCTGAAAAGGCTTCATATTTGTTTACACTTGAAATCATTTCAAGGTACTTATCATGTACAGAACTATCATTTGGCATTTTCGGCTTTGCTATTTCCCTCTAGCTTGCTAATTCACCCTTTTATTTCTATAATATAAAATAATCCGTTTGGACAGCCTGTTTTTATGTGCCAATTACGGAACTGAATAATTTCTGGAAGGTAGTACAGCAGCCTGCTTATTAGTGTGTGAGGTCTATATAATTTTATTCATATTGATTATCTTCAGTGGAGGGTTTTGCAGTCAATCTACTTGCTGTTCCAGTATAAACTTCCTGTGTTAGCAGAAAATATCCAGAAGCTTGACCTTTATTGAGGAGACAGAGTTCTGGCTTTTGACATTTTTTTTTTTTACCTAGTATTTTGAAATCCATTGACCAGAGAAAACTCGACAGCTATTAAGAATCTCCTGGTTTCCATGCAGGTCATTGATGTAGAATTTAACTTTTCATCACTGCTGATAAAACAGATTATCAGAGAAATCTAATGTGATACGTATGTGAAATCAGCAGCTCAGCAGGAAGATTATAAAGGAGGAAAAACATAACAATGATGGACATATCTGCACTCTCTGAACAGCAGTTCATATTATAATTAGTTTATACTTAGCTATAAACAAATTTATTCATACATATACATTCCAAATCTAACTTGCAGTAAATTAAAGATAGGGGTGATCTTCTTTAGAAGCTTTAAGGCTGAAATTTCTGAAGACTTTCATGTGATGAAAGAAAAACTAGCAGCATTCAGTAGCATTTCTGTTAAAGGTCAGTTAGAGACGTTTTTACAATCCAGTTCCAAATATCATCTAGCTTAATTAGACTTCAGCTAATGAGTTGATCTAATTTCAAGTAATGCTGGCTCTTCTTATTTAAGGAGAGGTGATTCTGAAGACGCTCCTCAAGTGGGAGTTTCTCTGTGCTTTTTTGTGACATCTACTATTTTTGCATCATTTGTCTCCTTTTTGGTGACTTCCCAAGTATTCTCTCAAATAAAACTCAAACTACCAGTCTATGTGATTAATTTATAATTCCTTGAATGAATAGAACTGGTGCAGTTGCCAGCATCTAAAGAATAAAATAAGGCACTTTTTCCATGTTAATGTGGGGTTGGGTTCCTCATTGCAAAATGAACTGGGAAAGGGAGGCAGATGCTTTAACAGTGTCACAGCGTACAAGTGTCTGTAGCAGTTTTTCAGCTAAAGCTTACACAGTCTTTTTACTTTTTACACAGTCCTATTTACTAGTATATGCCACATCAGCCCTCACTTAAAACTCGTTAGTTAGCTACCATGCCTACTGCAGCGTCATGGCATATCTGAATATACGCTGAGGGAGCCACGCCAGTGTGATCCAGCTCACGTGTGCCACGTCTTGGCCAAGCTTTACAGAGCTGAGAAGTAAAAAGCGTGAACTGAGTGTGAGAGGTGTGGTCTCCAAAACCCTGGGAGTTCTGGGACCTGTTTGATTCCTCGTCTTTCTTGAGTAACACTGGTCTATGTGGCTGCTTCAGTTTGTGATGTTCAAATCAGCAATGTGCTACCCACAAAACAATAGCTTTTAAATTTGTGTGTGTGTGTGTGTGTGTATGTATATGTAGTGTCTGTCTTCTTACACAGTCAGCATGAATGTTTATGTGTTGGCCACATGATCAGCTTTTCTACCAAACGTACACAGGTTACTGGCATACAAAGATAGTCTATGTATTTGATTTGTCTGCTGACTTTTTGCTCCCTTTCCCCCTCCCCTCATTCTTCCAGTCAAAGATGGTTGAGAAAGTGTTACTGAAAACTTCCTCCATAGCTGTAGAAAACAGGGGTTTGTTTTTCCAGTTTGCTACCTTTATGAATTTGGTTTTATTCATCCTGAGGAAGCACACCTTGATATAATACTTCCCTGGTGCTGTAGGGAGAAATACTAATCTGTTTTCTTCTTCCCCTAGTCCTAGCCATGGAGCCCTACCCCCCACCCCAACACACGCACACACACGCATACTCCTCCTTTTCTCTCCTTGCGAGCTGATTCGGCCTACCGAATCTGCAGAATTTGTTTCTCTTCAATTTGCTCCCTTGCCATGGCAGCAGTAGGTCAACTCATCTCATGAAATCACCCCCTTCAGTCTGCTTCTGGTATGTTTTCAACATCAGGGAAAGGGAAGGGTGGTGTGTGGTGAAGCTGGGCTGGCTGTGAGGCAGACCTCTGTGCCAGGGGGTCCTTGCTGGTTGATGAGCAGAAGACCCCAGTCAAGGGAGGTGCCAAGCAATTATTTGCTGCAAATTATTTCTAATGTACAGTCAGACTTACAGGGAATGCTTGTAACCCTGCAGAAGACAGGAAATGTTAATGTTCACTGCAGCCCATGTAATAGCCCTATGAAGAAAACAAGAAACTGGGAAAGATTCATTTTTATCATAGGGGATGAGTTTAAAGGAATGGATTTTCAGACAGAAGAATGTTACGTAATTGCTGCTAGAAAACTAATTCTTTGTCCTAGCTTCCCTATTGAAAGAATAAAGCAATTTCTGTTTCATCTGTATGCTTAATAAACTGTCTGCCAGCTTAGTCTGTTAAGTATGTTCTTTTGATGATCCAAATGTCATCTGTCAGAACACACCCTGTGTTTGGACCTGTCTTTGACACTGCCTGTGCAGACTGTTTGCAGTCATTTCAATTTCTGTACAGGAACATAACACAGGGCACAGTACTTCTCTGGCCTTTCTGGACAAGCTTGTGATTAGCCTGTCCCTTTTTTCTTTGCTGTGAATGTGAAAGGCTGATATTAGGGTGGCTTTAAATCCAGTTTTCTGTCGTCTATCCACATGTTTTCTGCTTGATAGGTTTTATGGTCAACATTACAGTAGCTTCACACTTTCAAGATTTAATCATAGTTTTTTTCAAAGTTTCCCAGAAGGAGGGGAGAACATAAGAAAATACCTTTCCTTTGTCCTAAAATCTTCAGTCAAGTTTTTAATTAAAATAACAGGCATTCAATTTATAACCACGCTTAAGGTCACTGTTTCCTTAATGTTCCTTCCCTGATGAAAATCTTACTGTGTTCTTACTGTGTCACAGTAGTACTTCTCTATGCTGCTAAAGAGGGAGAATCTATACTATTGCTTCAAAGTGGGGTTGTCCCATAACAATTGCCTTCTAAGATATAATCCCTTAACTTTTCTTTGCAGGACTGCAAATAAAATCTGGCAAAACCAATTACAAATTTGTTTCATGTTTGCCAACTGCTTTGCTCAGGTCTTAGGTTTCTTTAATGACATTTTATGTTGCAGTATACCAGAATATTTCCGGCTACTTAAATATCCTATGTCAAGAAATCATTTTGTAATGTTTTCAGTTAGGACAGGGAATAATTTGAACTTGCCTGTTTTCCCTCATTTTTTAAGGAATTCTGTGAACATGATACTGGTAAGTTTATTTAGTTTCCATTCTATCATAGTTGGAAACAAAATATATATTAAGGCTCTAACTGACAATTAGGTTATTTCAGAATGTCACATCACCATGCATTTACTGAGCTGTAGTAATGGTGTAAATGAGTGTATGCATGCACATAGTCTTAACTTGCAAAAAAGGGAAGAAAATGCCATTTTGATTTCATTATGGGAGAGGCTAAATGGCACTCCCCCGTATTCAGTGCTGGGGAATGTTGTTGGGCAATTACTGTCTCTTGGCTGGTAACATGAATCCTGACTTGATGTTAAGTGAAAATAAACAACATGCTGGAAAAAGTTTATCAAGTTCTAAAAACTGAAGGTCATGCAATTTTCTCAAAGAGAAATTTGCTTTTCCCTGCCCTTTAAGAGGGAGAAAGGCTGTATTCACAATTCACCCTCGTTCTGAAAATTTTCTCTAGGATTTGCCCAGATTTGCATTTATATTTACCCCAGTGACGTTCTGAGGAAAACACAGTGCCTCATTTGCTGTAACTAACCGTTTTTGTACTAGTGCAGTGTATCAAAAGGCAAAGTTTGAGGCTATGTAGTTGTTAAGGTCTAGTTAGAGCTGTACAGCTTTAGAAGAGCATTCAGGGGATTCAGACTGATGTAACATCACAGGCACAATACCGGTAAATCAAGACTAAAAATGAACAAGACAGGTGTCAGAGACTGCAGATCATTGAATCGGAAAAAACAAGACCCCTCCATTCCAATTCTTCTTGTTTCTTAGTATATAATGCAAAGGAAAAATAATAACTTAGGAACCTGACGTTCTCTAAAACGAAGTTCTCCATCAGAAGCCTTACTCATTTTTAACACTAATGTCTTATACAAAAGACCATTGACTAACTGAGGATAAATGGTTTTGATTCATTGAAGGCTGGTCTGCTTCAAATATATAGCACATTGTAGTCAGAAAACAGTGACGCAATGTATGGAAAGTCTCCTGTACGTTAAAAGTCACTTTTATTCATCAAGATTTTGTGAGCTTGTTTGCTGTTACTAACCTATGCATCATGTAAGGTTTTGGCAGTTCAAAGTGAATATTTGTGTACAAGTGAAAATTATCCGTGGTACAAAGATCCAGAGATGTAACTAACGCTTTTCTGAATGCTTCTTCCTTCCTCTTTCTTTTGTTAGCATGGCATGACCCCTCTAATGCATGCAGCGTACAAAGGGAAGGTAGACATGTGCAGGTTGCTCTTGCGACACGGGGCTGATGTTAACTGCAATGAACATGAGCATGGATATACTGCCTTGATGTTTGCTGGACTTTCAGGTAACTTCTTAGTAAAATTAGGTCGCTGATTTTTGTAACATTTATGTGTACAATTTGCCAAAAGTTAATAATTTAAAGGAAAACATTGACACTTTTGTATCGTTCAGGCTTTCTGTTACTTACATGAATCACGTAAGTATGTCTAGACCTGTAGAAGTATCAGGACAGTGGTACAGGGATAGCTACTGTTAAGGCTTGGGGTCTTTCTTCCCATATAAAAATTGGCTTTGTTTGGCTTTTTGAGGCGTACAGTCTATCTGTACTTTGTCTGACCTGTTTAGTCACAGATCTCAAAATTCAGTCTCCTGTGGCAGTTTTCTTGTGCAGTGGGATAAATTCTGTGTAATTATAGTGTTGTGTTGAAAAAGATGCTTTATCATACTGCCTTTTTTAGCACTTTACATCAGTAGCTTTTCGTAGTATTTGAGGCTTATCAAATCAATCCGGTATTTGAAGCTGCTCAGATTTTGCGTTTCTCTCTTACATTATTTTTGAAATCTTTATAGCCTTTTGAAAATTATTGAGCAAGTTTCTTTTTGTTTTCTTACATTACTTCTCCTTCTCCTCTTCCACTCCTCTTTTTTTTTTTTTTTTCCATGAAACTGCTTATAGTTGTATATATCTTCTGGAACTTTGGGCTTAGGTGGGTAATTTGCAGCTGTCCTCATGCTATTATTTTTCCCTGATAGAAGGGACAGTTATTTCCTTGAGTGAGAAAAGGGCATTCCCTAAAAACAATAGGATTAGATTTGGGAATGTTAGCTTATTTTAAATATCTTCTTAACTAGACCACTTTTATCTTTCCCAAGAAAGAGCTTTTGTGGAAGTATGCTTAAGATTTCTTAGCAGGTAGAGTTTTAAGTTCTGCTTTCTTTCATCGTTATCATAAAAAAACGATAGGCATATGTGCACATATGAACCTTAACTGGCCCATCCAATTGCTTTTCTGCTAAGACTTTGGTAAAAAGTCTGCAGAGACTTTTGGGAAATGTCAGCAATTCTGTGGCTTTGAGCAATATTTGAGCTGCAGCAAATAAATGGGAACTAACTTTTAGAGGTCGTTAAATGACGGTAGCTTCATTGGAATTGCTGAGTTTTTACCATTTTCTCCCAATTGAGATTCTGACCTGCCATCTTGGGCTTGAATGCTTCTGCATGTTGGTTTTGAGATCTGTTATCTGTGAGTACAAATGGGATAAGAGCACTGTTGAAGCAATGCCTTTGTTTTTAAATCGGAAACATTCATTTCCATCTACCGCCCACTTCTTTTTTTATATTCACTTCTGTTTAGTTAGCATCTGCACAAAAACTGGTGAAGTAAGAGTGAGTACCTTTGAAAATAGAACTAGCACGACTGGTGACAAGTGTCCTTATTAGTCTCTTAAGGGCACCAATTAAGTCATTTAATCTTCCCGTCAAATTTTAGCTTCATTTTATTTGGTATTTAGCCCAGTCTGAACGCCCAGTTCCCGCTGGGGAGAAAGGAACAGTCTGTTCTCTTCCCTATGCTCCTGCTACATAATAGTACTGAATTTGTTTTTCTTCTTAGAATAGCAGATGTTGTAGCTGAACTGTCAAACTAGATTAGCACAATTTGTTTCTATACTGCTATCCAAGGGGACCAAGTTCTTGTATAGTTATATGCATGCAACTCCCATAAGCTCTAGGGGAAGCTGAATGTGTATTGCGGAGGGCAGTTTGACCCTGAATGAGTTTAAATGTTTTTTTCTTTGGTTTGATCCTCCTGAACCATCGAAGTAAGGAGGCAGCATTGTGCCTTTCTCTTAATTTGTTGCTAAAATAATGGTATTGAGAACATTCGTTTTGCTCAGTGTTGTTCTGTGTTTCTTAACAATAAGTTTTCTGCTTGTTTTTCTACAAAATAAAGAAATACAAATTTTAGTATGTTCTCTATCTTGTCTCCTGCATCTTCCTCTGAATTCAGGAAACAAGGAAATCACCTGGATGATGTTAGAGGCTGGAGCAGAGACAGATGTTGTCAACTCTGTGGGAAGGACAGCAGCTCAGATGGCTGCTTTTGTGGGTAAGGTGGAAGTCTCTTATAATTTCCTAAATTTCTAATGAATGTGAAGTGTTAGATTCCGTTGCTTTTTATTGGAGAAACATTATTTAATGGCCAGTTCTGAATTGACACAGAAGTTCAGCTTTTTTTCTACATCTTATCCTGTAACAGTCAGTTTGTATTTTATTTCCACGCTCCTTCTTAAAACCACAGATGATGATATCTGTAAGAATAGATGCTGCTGTCCTTGAAGTGTGTAAGTTTATGCACTGTCATCACTTTTCAAATAGTAAGAGGAATCTGGTAACGTTACAGGTGCCTGAAGTGCAGGTATGTGCGAAGTGTATGATTGGAGCTTCCTCTGTAGGAAAGAAAGAACACAGCACTGGGAGTCAGGAATTTGCGTCTGAGCTTTGCCACTAACGTGCTGTGCAGCAGCAGTGAGTCACCTCCTGCCCTTCCGTCTCCTCTACAGGGGAGGGAGAACTCTCAGAGCCTGTTCTAAGATAGGTCAGTCCCCGCTGACCTAAACTCAACTTATTCCTCACTTGGATGTGCTGTGTGACCCTGGGCAAAACATGTTTTTTGTTATGTTTTGTTTGTTTATTTTAAACCTTTTTTTTACTTCTTTACCACCTTGATAGATTCCTGTCCCAAACACAGCCAAATATACTACTTTTTTCCAGCAAAGATGTGTTTCCAGAAAAAGTGGAATCTTTTTCATGAATCAGCTATTGCTGTTCAGATGACCTTGCTAGCAACCAAAAATAGGGACCCCTTCTCTTTTCAACACAGCCCTCTTGTATTGTTTAAATATGCCTGAAGAGAAGTCCGTTGCATAGACTGTGAGATAAGAGATATGTCAAAGCACATTACATGTTCTGGATCCAAAGTCTACCTTGCCATTCGGATTTGCTTTCTTAAATAGTGAGATAGTGCCATTTCAATTTCCATCATATCTCACTCTGTCCTTCTAAAAGAGGACAAGCTTGACATTTCTCACTTGAGGTTCAAGCTGCAAACCCTAACCATCAACTAAATACACTGAAAAAGTGCAGTCCTATTATTTAGATTTTGGACTTGGAGGGTATTTTTGGATGTGATGCTGAACTTTCATTTGTACTGAATGAGGAATGGTATCTCCAATACGATTTTGGAGAATTCTTGTTTAAATGTGATTGTGTCACCAAGGTAGAATAAATTTCTTCAGACAAACAAAGATATGCTACTCTTCAAAGGTCTGAACATTGCAATCTGCCCCTGTTCGTTTTTACTGTCTGTCCAATCGATAGGAATTCATCTGTGTGTGGGAAGTGAGGATACTTATTCCCTTGTCATTTGTCTTACACTTAGCTTAGAACAGTCTCTTCTGAAACAGTGGAATATTTTAAATACTGGAATTTGGTTGGCTGTGTCTTCTCCTCCTGATTAATGGGGTCAGTGCCAAGATAAATCAATCAGTTTAAAGAATGTGGCCCTGAACTAGAGAAGCTAAATTTTACTTTCCCTTTAGCCAAGTAATCCATCATTTTGTCAGTTGTAGAAAACAAGAGGGGGGTGTAACTTCTCTCATCTTGTTACTTTCATCATTATTCTTTTTTGGAGGTAAGTTTTAGCCAGGTTCTGTTCTTATAATTTGTCCCACTTCAAATTAATATACTGTTATCTCTTTCAGTTCTGAAAACTTAAAAGAAATCCCAGTGCAAATGTCATTAATCTTTGAAAGGACAAAGTGCAGAGAACTTCTCTTGAGAAACTGTTAACACTAATATGATACTATTAGCGTAGCTGTGCATCAGAATCAAAATACTGCCTTTCCTTATGGCTTAATTCTGAATATCCTAAATAACTTCGGGTAAAATACCTATTATTTTAGTTTAGATTTAGCAGAAAAAAAGGGTGGGTGAAAGGGATGTGGTTCTTGAAATGAAATTTCATGAAGTCATTTCCTGCTGGGTGTCAGTAAGTTACAATTTTAAAACAAATAGCAAGAGTTACCAGTTACAGGCACAAAGCATATCATGCTTAGCTCCTCTGTGGGTAAGTGTCATCTCTGTTGGTTATATTATGTTTGGTTTTGGGCTTTGGTTATGGTTTCATTCTTACTGGTGATTTTTTTTCTTGTGTACTTCTAGGTCAACACGACTGTGTGACTGTCATCAACAACTTCTTTCCACGTGAAAGACTAGACTACTATACTAAACCACAAGGCCTAGATAAAGAACCAAAACTGCCAGTAAAGTTAGCTGGGCCTCTACATAAAATAATCACTACTACTAACATGCATCCTGTTAAGGTGCAGTAAGACGTAAATTGTGTGTTTGTTAGCATGGGAACAGTTTCTTTATGTCAAAAAGCATTCAGCTCCTCAGAGAATCCATTTGAGATCAAAGGCATTATTCACTTATTCACGTGCTTCTGAACATGAGAAAGAATTACACAATCTGGGCCATCATTTAAACATGATTCAAAAATGGAGTTATTTCAGTGCTTGTGCCTGTGCACGTCCTTGTGACACTTAGTGGAGTACAATAAGCCGGAATCTTTCAGTAACACCTTTAAGCAGAGAGATTTGTATTTTTAAGTAAAAAAGAAAACTCAACCGCTTTCTTTTTTGGCTTCATTTTCTTCTTAGCCTCACTTGAAGTGGAAACAAAAAACAATTTCCTGTCTTAACAAAATCTCATTGTTCTCTCAGTGGCTGCCTCAGCATGTATCTTCCTACCTTAATCACTAGTTCACCATAGTAACATCTGCTGCTGTTTCTGAACGTATGTGCAAGAGACTTTTTTTTTAGTTCCCAGTATATTTGCTGAAAATAATCTGTCTCTCATGGTTTGCTCCTCCTGTGTAGCTCAGAGAAATAAACACACCTAAATTCAAAAACAGGTTCCTTGGGCTTGCCATTCAAAGTCAGCGTTTGGCAACAGCTGCCAACCAAGGTACCCACTGCGCATACAAACATCAACGTGCTTGCAGTGGCAGCTAATTTAGTGAGTAGAGTTTACAGGTAACTAGTCCAATGTTTTATTAGTCCACTCAAAAGACTCCAAATTTATGTGAGGTTAACCAGTTCTGTGAAGTCACTTAAATCACGCAAGTCCAGTTTATCGTAGGTATTTGAAAGGAAAGAGAGTTTTGGACAGTGTACGGTAGTTTCTGTACGTATTTTTTATGAAATGGTTTTAATTCACCAGGCAACTGTGTTTCTATTTTCTTTTTAATATGAGCCTAAACTTTGAATATTGCCAGTATGGAAACTCTGAATGGCAGAATACTAAATAATTAGAAAATAACATTGACAAAAGAAGGGGAAGACAGAATAAGAAGGAAATGGAGAAATATTAGAAACCCCACTGAAGTTAGCTAGAAAGAGCAATCTAAGCTTTATGCTACTGCAGAAGTTTAAAAATAATAGTTCCTAATTGGATTACATTTTCTTCAATCTTTCTTACAGATTGTATTGCTGGTAAAAGAGAACCCTCTATTGGCAGAAGTAGAAGCACTGCAGAAATGTTACAGGGTTCTGGATCTGATATGTGAGAAGTGTATGAAGCAGAGAGATATGAATGAGGTACTTGCTATGAAAATGCACTACATCAGTTGCATCTTCCAGAAATGTATTACATTCTTAAAAGAGCGAGAAGATAAACTAGATGGATTTATCAAAAGGTATGTATATTTCTACAGAGGAGTCTGAAGGAACACATATGAACCAGCCTTACAGATATCAGAATTCTGACTGTAATATTAAATAGTAATAATGCATCCACTCATACTAATTACAACTATGCTAGTTTAGTTGCATTGTCTTGAATAAAGACGAGGTCAAGTAAATTTTGAAATAATCCCAATTACAGTGAGTTCAGGGTGGCACTGAGCCCTAGTTTCTCTGAAGTGGCACTGAACATTATTGGAGTACAAAGGAAATATTCCTAAAGTTTCAGCTCTCGACTGAAACTCATTAGAGCTTGGCAACCACATATACACAATGAAGCAGCAGAGCGCTCTATATGGTAGAGAAAAAGGGGGAGTGAGTGAAAAATGGATTTCTAAATGTCCAATGTGGATCATCTGGCAACATTTCTCCTGTCATCTTATTCTCCAGCAGTCATAAAGGGTAAGATTTTTTTTTCCAAAAACACTTCACTGCAAGTCCCACTGGCTTTAGGTGAGACCCGTGCTCTTAAATCATTTAGACAGATCTTCAGAACCTACTCAGAGTTGCAAAACCAGCTGCCTCATCTTAAGTATTGAAGTAAGTGGCCAAACTTGCAGAAGTATCTCATGCCTAGGGCCCCTATAGTCCTCTGTGAATTTCTCAGTGATTTTGAAAATGAATTATGAAGTCAAACAACTTTTCACCTACTGAAGTCAAATAGTTCATCAGTGATCCAAATAAAAAAGTAGGAACCAAATGGAGTTTATTTTTACAATGCTCGTTTTTAAACATAAGCACTTTCTACTTTAGTATGACGTAGCTGATAGTAGTCTACCGTTAAATGATTATGTTTCTCTAGGTGGCTGAGTTAGTAAGTAGTAGTTTCAGAGCATACATTTAGTTATTTTGTATTTTATAATTACTGTGCGTTAGCACACAAATCATTTAGTCTGCATTTTGAAGACTCTTGAGTTTGAAGTTGCAGAAATTATTTTGAATTATAATTCTCTATAAGTTTAGTACAGCATGCTGTGTATTTGTTCCTGAACATTTATTACATGATTCCTTATTTGACTTTGATTTTTAAAAATTTAGTCTCTTGAAAGGAAGAGATAAAGATGGTTTTCCTGTATATCAAGAGAAGCTAATCCGAGAAAGCATTCGAAAGTTTCCTTACTGTGAAGCTACATTGCTCCAGCAGCTCGTGAGAAGTATTGCTCCTGTTGAACTAGTAAGTTTCTCTTATCAAGCAAATACTTGCTCAGCAATTTGCAGAGTAAATTAAGATTAAACTAAGCCATCTTATTTCTCAGCTTCTGCAGTGTATTACATTAAGCAAAGATTTTGGATGTCTCTGAGTTCTCCAGCAAACAGGAGTTTTATTATACCTGTAATAATACTTATAGTAATATTTTTATACTGTATAAAATGCTTTGAAATGTCGCAACCTACTAGTTTTTTTTGCTGTGCCCATACTGAATGTTTAGATACCTTAGCTGTCAAAGAAAGCTGGAGCAGTTTGTTTCTGTATCAGAGCTTTTTTTCCTATTCCAAGTTGTCTGTTCAGTTCTTCTTTGCCAGTTCAGATTTACAAATGTGTAGATTCAGACACAAATGAAACTCATTTTGCACTTTTTCTTCCCCAGGTGCACTAAGATCAAATCACATCCTAGGTTTAATGCAGTCATTGTTTCCAGAGTGCATGAAAAGTTGGTAATATTTGATTTTAGAAGGAGAAGCATTCTGTGAAGCTTCCTTTATTAGTGGGAGAGGCAAGATAATGCAGGATGCAGTATGCAACACAATGTGTATCTAAATTAGGAAATCAAAATTCCAAGTAGAAAATCTAACTTCATCTTTCCCAATACTTCTTTGCTCGCATACTCTCTGTTAGAGTACTTTGGATGAGTTAATAATAAATCTTACACAAGAGTTATTATTCTCTTTTAAGAATGTAGGTTCTTTCTGATCTCTGGAAGCCAGATGCTATACGTACTAATGTTGGGGAAATGGAACAATTTTGTGACGTATGCTGAGGAAATTAAAAATAGCCGCTATCTTAAATGGCTCCAGTGAACTAAAATGTCCTGAGGCATAATGCCTACAACAGCAATCTCTCCTGTTTGGCTAGGCTGGAAAAATAAACACAATATGAAAACTTGAGTCATCGTACCGCATTAAGGCTTGCTTCAGAGTAGACACTTTCCTTCCTGTCTCGTTTTTCGGACGAGAGCTTGCAGTCTTTTCTCCTTCTCCCTTCAAAGACGTGTTTTGTTGCATAGGGTTTGACTGTCCGGTATACAGAACTGGAAAGGAGGCAATGCTGTTATTTTTAATTGCCTGGGAGCTCGTGACCTCTGGCATGCCCAATTACTTGAATTCAGTCTGAGCATCTCAGCATATTAGTAGTAGTTATGATCTTGCATATTCCATGCTGATCTAATAGTTTACGGATCTGCTTAGAACTGGAGCAAACTGACTTTTTTTTTCCTCTCATGTGTACGTCACTGCACATAAGAATTCTTTATTTATGGTTACCAGTAAAATACATTAAATATTACTGCTTGTACTGCATGGGAAAGATATCAGCAAATAATATCTAAATAATATTATGAAAATAATCGTTTTGAGGATTCGAAGTTCTGACCACTTGGTCTGCAGTATTTGAGTATACTGAACACAGTAGTATATCAATGCCAAGTAAAATATTTTTCTGTGCGCCAGCGCAGAGACTAATCTGCATAAACCTACTGCATATTATTTACAAGCTGATGACAATGTTAAAAAAACACTGAGGAAAGTATAGTTCATTAACTCACCCAACAGATAATGTTAAAGGGGCATTTAAATTATGATAAAGGAACATAAGCTGTGGGATACTCATATTTTCAGTGATACTAAAAACCAAAAGGGCATATAAGTAGGACAGTTGAAGTAGTACCTCATCAGATGTACATGGAAGATGTTTCTGGAATTATTTCAGATGGAAATGAGGAGAACAAAGCTACCAGTATTAATTTAGTATTATATTTGTGAACCCCAATAGGTACAAAATTTATCTTTTAGGCTTCTGAACTTTGTCTCATTGTTCTAATGTGACTAACTTTAAGTGCATAACTTGGGTTCCTAAGTGAGAAGTCTAGACCTCCTATGCAGTTAATTGCTCTTCTAAGGTGATGAGATAGTGCACTAAAAGCAGAGCCTACTGTCTTCACTGAATGATAAAGGAATCTAGTCTCCAAATGCAGTAGCATTAGCAGGGAGCATTGACACTTTAAAATAGCTAGCTTATCTTCAAAAGAATCTCCAAGGAAAAATAGCAGTTGTTTGAATATATGAGAATTCGACAAATACCTTCTATTATATGCATTTGCTACATTAAAATTTCTGTCTCTGTTCTGTGTGAAACTAACAGTGTTATTTAGGACTGCTTGTAATTAATGCAATTTGTATATAACTGCTTCTGGCTTAGGTAATGCCATCTATATTAGCCAAACATTTGCCCCTCACTGATAATACATGCCTCCAAATCCTTTTGGAAATTAACAGCATTCATTCAGTTCAGTAAAGGGTGAAATTTGCTTCTTTAAAATGTACTTCCTGAATAATTCAAAAATTTGCAGTTATTGAAAAGTGCTGTTATCTTTGCTATCATTTTACTTTATTGCATTACACTTCTGTTGATCAAGATCAAAACAGTGGTATAGAATGAGTGAGGATTCTATGCAACTATTAATTCCTCTGAATGCAAGCGTGTGTTCAAATGCTATGAGCTACTCAGCTTCAAATTTGACTCCATTATACAATGTGAAAGAAAATAATTTTTATCATCCCTTCTACAGAAGCTAAGGACTAGATTAACTTTGTATATACATAATTGTATGGATTGTGTAAGTTAAGTTTTATGTTAGTTGAATTCCTATGATTTAGTTTTATGTCATTGGTGCTACAACTTCTTCAGTGAGACTGTAGCTGGCCACGGGGAAGCTACTCTTCTGTTGTCCCCCTTCATCATAGTGATTTTTTTTTAATCCGGAAACTTACTGTATTACTGTGGTATGTCCTCTGTTTTACAGAATTCATTTGTTCTCATTAGCTGCTTCTTGTCTTTTCTTTCAGGGTTCTGATCCTACTGCTCTTTCTGTTCTTACACAAGCTATTACTGGCCAAGTGGGTTTTGTGGATGCTGAATTCTGTACAACTTGTGGGGAAAAGGGAGCAGACAAAAGATGTTCAGTATGTAAAATGGTAAGAATCCATAAATTGTTATAATGAACTGCAAAAATTAGTGCCACTGAGTTGCTGAGGATTTTGAATGTGTGACTATTTACAGAGTAAAATTAAGAGGAATGACATGCATGCCTGCACTGAAAACGTGTCTGCTTCTGAGAGACGTACCTCAGATTCCACAAGCAGAAGTACTTGGGTTTTCAGATTGGTATGTTTAAGGGTGGAGGAAGAATAAAGTTGCTGTATGTTGAAAGTTAGCAAAAGAAACTATTCTATTAGAGTTTTATATAAGTTAGAATCACTCCGTATGACCTTACACGTCGCTTAAAAATACCGTAAAGTAGTATATATAGAGGAACTAGGTATGCTAAAAGGTACAACAATACTGTGTATTTTTTAAAACATAAAGATGAACTGTTAGCTCTCATAACTTTCAGGTGATGTACTGCGACCAGAACTGCCAGAAAGTACACTGGTTTACCCACAAAAAAGTCTGCAAGGCACTGAAGGAAATTCATGAGAAACAAGAACTAGAAGCTGCCAAAGAAAAAAGGAAACAAGAAAAAAGGCAAAATAAAGGTTAGAAGCTGCAGTTTGCTTGCTGCAACTAATGCTGCACTAACTATACCACATGGAACAATAGTAACAGGTCTTAAGATCTGTAGCAAGTGATGTTAAGGGCTTTGTTGTAAGACAACAGCATACCTACATTTGCTGGAATTCTAGTCTTTCAACTTACAGATGATGTGTACTTTCTGAAAACTGTTCTTTAATGCTGGAGTTACACAGATGTCTACAACAGAGCTATAAGAATTACACTGTACTGTTTCAAAATCCAAATCTTTCAGGAAAATATGGAAGTTTCATGCTACTCTATTTTGTGTTCAAGGTGCTAGGACAAGTTGAGAATAAGAAAGCAGCCCACCTCTTCCAGTTGGCAAGGTCATTGTAGACATTAATTCTCCTGTAATGCTTGCTTTCTTCATAATCACTATATAAAATTAATTTTCATGTGTACTGTGAATACAACGAAAGAATTGACTCTTTTCTATGTTGCTGGTGTTTTTCTCCCTTCCAAAAGCAAATAATGCATTATGACAGAAGAAAACACTTTATGTTCTCTCTCTTAGCCCTCTGATACAATCAGAGCCTCTCTTAGCCTATTCTGATACAATGTTTCTATGATTGAAATGACACGAAAATTTTGGGTGAAAAGCCTTTTCTCCTTTACATCCTACTCGATTGTTCTTCCCTTGTTTTAAGGATTGTAAAAGTGCGCTGGACAAATCACGCTTGTCATATAATGGAAGTACTCTTCACTTCAGCTAGACAGTAAAATACTGGTCCAGGACTTATATTAGTAATTGCCAAAGTTTTCAACAATTTACTCTGAGAGTTGCTGTTGTGGGGGATGAAGTGGACTGTGGAAGATGGAGGCAAGGATACCAGTAGACTCCCAAGTACATGGCATACAAGTATAGCAAAATATAGTGAGATGTGAGCACTGATACCTCACACTGGTGATGAAAACACCCACTTGTGGATTCATCTTAACTGAACAAGCCAGTGCCCAGGTGCTGTCCTCTTCAGAAGGAGAGACAGGATCTAAGTGAATGGTTCTTCCCCCTCCCCTGCTGAAAGGGAAGGCTGCCATCTTTTATAATGTCAATGCTACACTACCTAAGTGTTAATCTTCATTAACTTCTTCCAGCACCTAGTCAACACATGATAGGCTTTATCAGATTATGTATTGTCAGCAAGACAGTGAAGTCATCCTAGTTTCAGATCACCTTGTCATGGTGTTGTATCAAAACTTCTCGTAACAACAGCAGTTTCATTTCTATAAGCTAATACCCCCTACAAATCCTATATATCAGCCAAAAAAAAAAAAACCCAAAAACCTACAGCTGCATCTGCAAGCAAACCAAGAATTAAGTTTCCCCTGCACAAGCATGAGTGAGAAGGAAGTTTATGCAAAATCCTGTGCTCAGGCTTGTGTTAGCTCCTTAGCGAAATGGGCCTATGGCTTTGGCAGTATTGTGGCTAGTTAGGGCAGTGTTTTCAGCTGGGTATTAACCATCACAGAGAATAAGAAACCAAAATGAACTGCTTTCCAGAACTCTCGTGTCTAAGGTATTTTTTGGTGAAGCATGGTTAAATTAATCACTTTTGTAATTGGTAAGTTTCCTAGCATTTATTATTCCTTAAAAATAAAAATGTTTGCTTACTCATGAGTTTAGTGTTTACTAATGATGGGATTTCTCTTTTGTTTAGATGAAGTGCAACTAGCAGAGCCTAGTTCTGCAAGTGAAGAACAGTCAGATCCTGGCCCAGATGCTACCAAAGAAGTGGATCCAAATCATGCTGCTGACAGGACAGAAGAAACTGAGCTTACCAAAGAGTCAGAGGCACTAGCCCCACATCCGGAAAGTCCCTTAGAAAGTGAGACTGGCTTAGCTGACGTTGCTCTTCAAAAAATTCAAGATCCTGAGGAATAAGAGGAGGACAGGAAGAGTGTTCTAAGTGTTCTGGCTAAGTCTCTGTACCTCAAGCATCATAAAAAATATTTTAGGCTGACCATGTCTTGACTTTTCACAGCATGGCATATGTAAGGCTTCCTATGAAAGACAGCATGTATCTGTTTATCCTGAGATGAAATGGTAGCTAATTTGTCTACAAATACTTCAAGTCGTTGTAGATTGTCAAAATAGCTATTTATTATGTGATAAAAACTAGAGTGGCATAGAATCATCTGCATTTCTACCAACAGGAAGCATAGCAATATCTATGAGATCTGTGGTCAATCAACCACTTAGTGAAAATGAAAAAGCATTTAAGTAAATCAGATTATTCTTGTTTCCAAAAACTAAAATCTATCTTCATAGTAGTTTAAAGGTTTTTTTTTTCTTCGAGTACACAGAAATGCAGTTGAAAGTCTTGGGAAGCCAACTGTTGAGTTGCTCTTACACCACTTTACGAAGCTTCGTTTGAAAGAATTCAGTAGTGATTAGGTCTCTGAAGATATTTGTCTGAATTCTCAAAACCTTTCGTGACTTCACTGTAAATAATTTTGACTAGTGAGTGCACAGCAATAGTGTCTATTTTGTGGCAATTTTATTAATGATACTACTGTTTCAGATGTCTCAAATTGACTGTGAAATGTATCTTTCAAGAGAATGACTTCTTTATTTATTTTCTCAAAAATATTCCAAGTTTGTCAAAGGCTAATGAAGAGAACACCTGAAGGTTTTTTAGTATTTTAACTGACTGGAGAATGATGGTTTCTAAATCTCTACTTTCAGGTAAAGATGTCTTAGAGCACACTGGGATGTTGTGTATGAATTGTTCGGTAAGCACATATAAGATGTTAAATATTGTACAAACAGACTGCACCTGGTTCCAGTGATTTGAGTGAGAAATTCATATGTACATTGATACAACTGGGATTTTATTTAGGCTTTCAACTAAATACCCTATCTTGAAAACAGTATTCCTTAATTATGCTGTTTTCACTCAGATTTACTATCATGTCTCATGAAATCAATGGGATTGTCACAAGCTAAAATACCATAAGGCATTTTACTCTGCATAAGGATGGCAGAATTTGAGATTCTTTAATTTCTGGGTGAATAACTGGTGTTTTGAACGTGGCAATATCTTTCAGCAGCGAGGAATCGGATCCATCCCCTATACAGAGGAAAAACGCTATAAATTTTTTACTGTTTAATATCTTGAAAGTTTTTAATATTCTGAAAATTGTAAGAGTAAGGATACTTAAATGCTCCTGGGCAGGAAATACACTTTTTGTATGATTCATAAAAGCATTTTCATTTCAAGGATTTGAAGAATAAAATGTGAAGAATAAAGGGAAGGTTTTTTTTTCAAAATAAGGAAGCTGAGTGGCAATTCTGTTTATTGCATCTATAACGTCTGCTGGGACATACTCTTACATTCAGGTTTATGATCCATTACCCTCTTGTAGCTCATGTGTACGAGTTCAATTTCATGCCAGTCAGGGCCTGGAGCTGCCGGGGGGAAAGCAAGAGATGGGTAGCTGGGGCTTAGATATGGAATCAGGATATAGCCACAGTCTGCTGGTGGATCTGGGAATGCAAAGTGCTCCTGGGTTCCCTGATCTGTACATAGCTGCTGGGACTCACTGGGAGGTATTGCTTCTTAGGTTTCTTTGAAAATCCCAACCGTATAAAACAAATAGATTCAGGATTTTAGAAGTGTGGTAAAATCCACAGCACAATTTCTGCTTTCATTCTTCCAGCCAACCTGGTTTTTCTTGATAAAGAAAAAAAGACCAAGTGATAGGAGAAAGTATTAACATTGGATAAAGGTGTGAAATACAGGATCTTTGATGCAGACTGTGTAGTTGTATTTGTTCTCGTTCTAACTTGAAAAAGCTTCAAAGTCATAAGCAGAGGTTGCTATACTTCCTTCTCTTTGCAATGAATCACAGATGAGAGCAAATGCAATCCAAGTTAAGCCCCTGGTCCCGCTGAGAGCTGCCTCTGCCTTTCTCAGCTTGAGCTTCTATTGGAAGATCATGGTTGGCATAAACCTGAGATAATGACTGGCTTTTGTGTAATTATAAACTGCAATCATGTGGCATGATACTTAAAAGGAACCTAGAGTAGAGTTAAACTTCATCTGCAACTTACTGATTCCTAAAGTAAGGTTTTAAGTGACAATGAAGACGGGCAGCTGCACAGTGCAAGGCCAGCAGATACACCCCTGCAGCTTCAAGAGTGTGTGCTTCACAAGACATTTTTTTTTTCCCACCACTGACTTTGCTTTCTAGGAAACCTGGAGGCCTCACTTCTGCTTCACCAGCTGTTTTGCTAGATATAAGAACACAGCAGCTGTGAATCTGTCTAGCCTGCCTCATTGCAGCTCTTGCTCCTTAATTCACTTTTAGACTATGTGTTTTTTTAATATCGACTACTATTTCTTCTACTGTCTTCTCCACTTTGGGAAATCTGACTGAATTAAGGACATATAAAAGCTTCTAAAATTATTTGAGTATAACTTCTAATGAACTGATTGTTGCATGTTCAAATCATTTTAGATTTCTAATGCAGTTAGATTTTCAAGGTTTTTGTTCATCTAACTAAAGGAAATTAATCCTTCGTAAAAGTTGAAATGACCTTTGTGATTTGAGTACTTTTTTGTATATAAATAGCTAATATTATTATTCCTTTTTCACGAATCGCTCTAAAATAGACTCTAAAATCAGTTCTGGCTTTGTCTGAAAAGGCCTTTTTCTGATAAAGCTCAGACAGATGAATATAATGGAAAGCACTGCTTTTTAACTGCGGAGGACTTATTTGGAAGTCAGTGATTGCATTGACTTGTGGCTTGTTGGACAGCGTCCAACATTTACAAACTACAAATGGGATCATGTCGCGTTACAGCAAAGGGCTTCTGGGTGCATGATAGGTTTTTCTGTTTAATATATGTAGTCCTGGCACACTTGTGTGGAACAGTGAGACAACCAAAAATCTAGAGGTTTTGATGGACTTCTCACCATCAAAGATTATATATGGATAAGTTAGCGCACTCATTGTCTTCTCTGAGCCCATCAGTAGTAGTATTGTCAAAATTCTTTAACAAATTTACTCCTGTAAAATGTCCTTTTTTTCCCCAAAATCTATATTCTTTAAGGAAAATGTCAAATTTAAAAATAAAATCTATAATAAAATTCTTGATGATGAAGCATCACATTCCAGTGTTCGCTCAGCAGAAAATTTGGAAACAATTCTTCATTTCCCTTCAATTTTTTTTCAATTTTTGTATTCAAAAGAAGAAAGGAGCAGAAAAACATTCCAGGCTAGAAATGTCGTGCATCTAATTTGATCCAAAATTTTGAAATTAATGGAATTTACGCTGAAATGGTGTTGTTTACTGCCTCAGTCTGGCTCCACATTGTGTGTGGGGTGCAGTTTATTTTCAGAGAAAACGCTTAAATACAGCCTTTGCCATGTCTACAATCACATCCGAAATCTGTGTATGTGCAATCTCAGGCATTGTGAAATTGATGAATTACTGCATCATAAACTACTTCCATGAACATGGTCAGCTGTCGGAGCTGAAGAGAGTCAGACAAACTAAGGATTACATACACTTATTAGACCCTGATTGTCAGTTATTTAGAGAGGAACTTGTTAAGAAAAATATGTTAGGTGAAGCTTAGTTTGGTCCAGCTTCTCTGTAGCCTGATTCAATTTGAGAAATGAAACATTCCTGAAACTTAATCAGAAGCAAGGTGTTGAGCTAACCTTTAAAATCACAGAGGTGGGGGTGATTTAAGGAGATTTACAAAACGCATGGAAGTTTGAGCAAGAAAAATAGGGAAGTGGAAAGCAAAAAGGAGGGACACTACCATCAAAAAGGTGAAAGGAACTATGAAGTTTAACAAAGATAAAGTCCTGTACCTGGGATGGGACAATCCCAAGCAGCAGTACAGGCTGGCATCTGACCGGCTCTGCTGAAAAGGACCTGGGGGTCCTGCTGGACAGCAAACTGAACATGAGCCAGCAGTGTGCGGCAACAGCAAGGAAGGTAAATGGTGCCAGGCCTCACCATGACTATAGTCAGCAGACAAAGGGTGTTATTATTCCACACTGCTTGGCACTTGTTAGGCCACTCCTGGAACTGCACCCAGTTTTGGTCAACCCAGTTCAAGAGAGACACTGAAAAACTAGAGATGTTTTGGGGAGAGAGGGGCACCATGATGATCAGACAGCTGGAGGAATTGGATTTGTTAAGCCCAGAGAAGAGAAGACTTAGGGAGACCTAATCATGGTCTTCCAGGACCTAAAGGCAGTTATGGAGAAGAAGGAGGAACTGTCTTCACAGGGATACACAATGACATGACAAGAGGTAACAGGCACTAAGAGTTTCAGGGGAAACACTGACTGGACATAAGGAAAAAATTCTTCACTATGAGAACAATTAGACAGTAGAAGAGGTTGCCACAAGAAGTGGTGAAATCTCCCTTGCTGGAAATATTCAGGACTTGGCTTGACAGAGCCCTGGATAACCTAATCTGAGGCCCTGCTTTCAACAGGAGGTTGGACCAGCTGAACTCCAGAGGTCCCTACCAACCTACACCGGTCTGTGACTCTATGCAAACTTAAGGAGAGAAAGTCTGTAATTCAGACATGCCATAGGCTTAGGACTTGGATAACTTAGATAGCATTGACTTAAACCGAGCTTTTGGCAGAATGAAGAGTGAAAGATGTGAGGAAATTACTGTTTTTCATCTATATACACATCTGCTCTTAGCTCCCTAACAGGTAACTGGCTTTAGAGGCCCAAAGCGTCAGGTGTAGCGCTTTAGTATTGCATGATTCATGTGATTACGAAAAGCGAGTGTGTTTAAACTAGTCAGCAGTCTTAGGGCAGTGCATTTTTTATGGTAAGTCTCATCTCTACAAAGGGATGAGTAAGCAGAGGCTTGCATTCCTGCAGAATACTAGCTGCCACAGTCAAGAGCTAGTCCAGGATCTTAAGTCTCATGGATGTGGGTGAGTTCTGAAGATCTTAAGATCTCCATCCACAAGTTCAGGATGCTTAAGAGCACATGGCTCCACTATATTCAAACCGTAAACAGTAACCTCATAAAACTGAGAATTCTCAGTGTATTCATGCAGCACACAAATAATCCCACAAAGAGATAAGAAAAGCTTCATGGGGTTTTTCTTTTATCTTTATTTTGAGGGAGGAAGACACAAATTGGTGGGCTAAGAAGTCTCATGCTCTGGCAGAAACCATAACGAACTAAATTATTTTCCTCAGTTTCTTAGAAATTAACTTGCAGTTCTGCTTTGTTAATTTGTGATAATAACAATCATTGTAAGAATTATATTTCAAGCAGCTTTACTATAATATTGCTACCATTTACCATTTATTTTCTTCTTTTTTTGACTCTGCATATTACATATCTGAAGATAAAATAAATGTTACACTTTTTTTTGCTAGAAGTTAATTTAATTAGACGCAAGCTTCAGTGTACACGTATTACATAGATATTAACTTACATAACAGGTTTCTATGCACTGCAGATGGAGGAATAGATTTTTTTTCTTAAGGAAGAAAACACTTATCTAAATTTGACTGTCATCGTCTCATGGGGCTCTTCTGCTTTGTTTTCAAGCCGTCTTTCTTGACAGGTGGATACTTTATTCCAGTCAACAGAGGAAAACTCCATTATAGATCTTGTCATTGCCCTTAGAAAAACAGCATCTGCGGGGTTTTCAAATGGAACTCTGCAAAAAGAACAAAGCAAATGTAAATTATCTGAATATTTCCAAACTGCTGTAGAGCTAATTTACTAAAAGTAAAGCTAGAAGCCATGAACTCAGTTTTAAATTTTTTGAAGTCTTCTTTTGTTTCGCTGTTACCCACTTTAAGAAGGAAAAACAAAATCAGAAAAGGTCAGAATCATGGTACTCTAAGGAAAAAAATACTTAATTGTACCATAAACTATTTAAAATGCATTTTACTAGACTTTGAAATGTTGTTTTGTATAAAGAAGGTATGTCAGCACAGTTTCATTGCTTATTTTTCACAAAAATTGTTATTGTTGTATACAATGATTACATATTTCTGTACATCTGTCATAAAGAAAGGTATCATTGTTATTATAGGAACTTTAACTTTGACTGTCCTGATTTTTAGAAGGATTTAAGAGAAATCATAACACTAACTGCAACATTTATTTCAGTGCAGAACTTCTAAATAGTCAACATGCAAATATTGCTTTTCAAGCTCTGAATCCAGAACTCTGTAAGCTTGCATGGTTCATGCATCCTGCTACAGCTGCAGTTTGGCAGAGTCACAACATCAATGCAGAATTGACAGACTTCAGGTTAGACTAAAAACTTTTAACTCAGATACAGTATTATAACCTGAATTTAAAAGAACTTATTTCATAAAGGTATATAAACCTGTAGTAACGTGCACCTAGCATAAACCATGTGAATATTTCCACTAGGTGTAATACAGTTCCCATACTTACACCTTGTTACATGCTCGGGTACCTTGCAAAGGCCTAAGCATCTACGTTAAAAAAAATGGAGCAAAAGCTGTACATCCATTTTATCAATGAGGATAGCTAACACCACGGAAAGTAAGCTAGAATTAAGTTTTAAACATGAATTAGCCTGACTGCAAAGAGTGGTACTAGAAGCAACTGTATGAAATCAAATTGTTAAAGGAAATCTTTATGCATAAGCTTGTATTATATCCTTGAATAAGTCTTTCAAAAATTTTTATATGTAAAGCTATAAAATAAAAATAAGCTAATATCTTAAGTTTGTAAGTAAGTTTCATAAAGATAGCATCTGAAAATGTTTTGTTGAATAAAATGCAACCTTTATTCTGCCTCAATGTAGACAGAGATAACCAAGTTTTATATTTATTTCTATGATTTTAAAACCTAACAGAATAAAAGTAACATCAACTATGGGCTAAAAAGTTTCATTCTACAAGTCAGTAATATTTTCGGGGGGGCATGTATTTCTGGAGAGCCAAAGTGGCCTCTGCCACAATACAGAACAATTATTCTGATGCTCTATTACTTAAAGCATGCTTTTTCTACTAATCAGTATTCAGACTAGTGAAATAAAATGGAATTTCATATATCCACTTCCAAACGAGGAACACCTTCCAATATTAAGTGTTTTGAAGCAATAGGTAGGCTGTCTCATGAGAACAGTATAGTGTTGCAACTATGTGCAATACAAAAGACAAAATATTTTTCAAAAAGTCAGTGTTACTGGGGGTTTTTTTCTTCTGATTTTTTTTTTTTTTTTAGGGAAGGGATGAGGAAATTAAGTAAATGGTTGTGAGGTGCAAAAGCAACAAAAAAGGTCCAAAATTTACTTACTTATTTGTGTGATTTCCAAATTCACAACCTATAAAAAAGTTCAAATTAAGACATTAATGTCTGTACAGCACAGCTTTTTGATTACCTAAGACTTAGGATCTTGATACTCACTTACTTGTTCAAATGAACAGAAAACTAGGAGATGATTTGAAATGTGTAAGATCATTTTTAATTAAGTCACTGTGGAAACAAATATCTTCTTTGAAAAGGTTATTGCACCAATTATGATCAATTTCTTGCAGCTGTTTATGCAGTTCTTGTATTTTATTTTCCCTAGACAGACACTTCCCTTT
The DNA here is from genome assembly GCF_040807025.1 of Struthio camelus. Classification (NCBI taxonomy): domain Eukaryota; kingdom Metazoa; phylum Chordata; class Aves; order Struthioniformes; family Struthionidae; genus Struthio; species Struthio camelus. The sequence continues at coordinate 34,034,100 of NC_090943.1, read as the reverse complement.
TTTTTTTTTTTCCTTTCACAGAAAAATGATGCCACTAGTCTACATGTGTGCTTGAAGGTGTGGTACAGGTAAGCTGTACCCATATTTTGATATTTGTCAACAAGAAAAAGAAATTATTAAATATAATTAAAGTATCCTTTTTACCAGCCTTTTCAAAATTATTGTTAAATATACTGTTCCTAGGATTACTATTGTGAAATATACATTGAAAAGCATTTTCAGACACTTTATTAAAATGCCCAAACCCCATCTACACTGCCTGTTTAAAACGCTACCATTTCAGTCATTCTATGCACGACTTTTTATTTTTCTTATCTTTAAAACATCAGCAAAGCAGATGAGATTGAGTGAAACTTCAAGGTTTTTCTGTATTGCCATGGTACTAGTCACAAGATAGATGGTATCCACCTGCTTTCTTGTGTCAGGACCATGCTGTTTTACAGATGTGAATGTTTTAATAACTCTATAAAAACTACATTACAAGAAGCCCTAAAGCAATATGCTACTATCAGACTTTATTTAAGAACTTCTTTACTTGGAAAGCATAAAAAGGAATCTGTTTACAAAACTAGGCAAGATATGCAAATTTTGCAACACGAGGAGAAAAACTTTTCTTTGAGAGATTAGTTTGTAAAGCACTAGAGGGCACCAAAACTCTATGAAGCTGACCTGTCTGAAACATTCTTTTTTGGAGTTTGTTGAAGTATTTTTGTTTAAATAAGAGAGCAAAAAATTAAACATGAAGATACACTTTAAAAAGAGCTAAATGAAAAGATTTTTTTTCTAAAAACCTCTGCAGCTACAGAGAATGACTAGAACTTATTTGCCATAATACATTTTTTAGGAAGAAGAATTCGTTTGTTGGCTGTTGCTACCACTACTACTTACTTTAAACAGGGAGCGGTTTTGTTGAGTTTCTAATGCATTTATTTTTTATTACTAAAACTAATAACTCTTTTACCAGGTAAGTGAAAATTACTATTTCTAGTTCAAACCACCTAAAAGTGTAGGTGTTTTCCTACATTATTATAAATACCTGAACGCATCAGTCTTCTGGCTGGTTGAGTGCATCTGCTAGATCCTTTTCTAGTCACCAGTGGTGTATTTATTCGCTTTCCAAAAGCTATCGACTGCACAACGCAAGATCTTTCATGGTTGTAGACATGCAGTGCTGATTCTCTTTCTCTTTGCGTAACTGCTGTTTCAAGGGATATAAAAATTTTATTTTTTTCCACCAGCTTAACAGTCTGTTATCAACTCTCTGTGTGCATGCAGAAGGTAATTCACTTTTTGTGCAATTTTATAACAACAATGAGGTAAACTTGCATAATTCCACAATGATTCAGAATGGAAACATGGAGCAATAACTCCTAAGGTTCAAGAGCGAAGCCCTGTCCAATAAAATAAACTTTTTCTTTTGGCTGCAGTAGGATCAGTTTTAAATGAAGAAACTAGAAACCAAGACTCTTTGTGCCAATTAAAGGAGATCTATTACAGAACAGAGTAAAGACTCCTAGAGTTTTCTGCATGCATAGTAAAATCTGGTTCAAGGTCAGCAATTCCCATTGCTCAATTACAGAGAAAACTGTAGGAGTGCAATCAAAAGCAAAGTTTCATAGTTTCCTTTTTTTGCACTTTCATTCAAAAATAACTTTAAACAAAGAGTTTGAGACTGTAAGTCTCAGGGCCTTTTTACATTAATAATATGACCTGCATACTAATCTAGTACTTCAGACATGGAATAAAAGCAAGCTAAAGGTTTAGAACAAATAACTTTGGCAGTAGCATTTTGAATTCAGGGATTTTTTTTAAAATCATAGTATCTAGGGGACCAATTAGAAAGGAACTGCAGTAGTCATGCCTGGAGGTAACAGAAGTGTGAGCACGTGTCCTGCGTAAAGGAGACAGCCAGGACTGTACACGGATAACATTCCACAGATGTGGTAAAGAAGCTTTGTAATGTTACAGAAATAGTTCACTGAATGAAAGTCAAGGGTACAGCTTGATACAATTTAATGCCTAAAGTCTTAATCCAGGATTATAATATAACTGTATTTAAAAGACTGAGTCCAGAAGTTTTATAGAAACGTTTCTAGAACTGTAAATGCAACATGTTTTTTTACAGCAGATAAAGCTCCAGGCATTGCTCCCTAGCCAAAAACAATCACTAGGAAAACAGTCTGACAGACATACTAAGCAAGGGTATAATACAAGACCAAACGCTAAAGAGACTGGAGGTGCACTGGAAAGGCACTACACTTGCCTGTATACAAAGTACGTGCATATGCCAATGGCCACGTGGTCAGATCCCGCAGCTCCTCATCCAGCCCCACGCACAGGCCCCACGCTACCAGCACCCGCAGTAGCCTTTCTCTGTCCTGCACCCTGATCCTCCCCCAGGCCTGGGAGCAGGGTTCCTCACTTCTCCCACAAGGTACAGCTGGGATAACAATCTCAGCACCTTTATTAGTGCTCCCCAGCAATACTCAGTCCGCCTGCATATCACATAGCACTTCAAACACCAAACACCAAATCACCAAAGTTGATTTTCAGGCTGCACTGTCAGATGTTTAATGACTGGCTGACTTAACACCTGGCTACTCCGAAAATGATTTTTGCTGCAGCTTTTAGAGCAGAGAAGTTGTGAAAAATTTCTCAGTGATTTATGAAGTTTTATTTTTGACAGCTTGATCAGCATGGACATTATCAAGAAATATGCATATACTTATTTAAATTGTACAAAAACATGTAAACATCTGAGCATATTATCTATATTTAAGTAAACAGGTTCATTCATGTGAATATACCAGTTTGAATGCAAAACTGTAGGAACATGTTTGTAAACACAGGCTTTAATCTCTCTTACCTAAAACTATGTAGACCAAATATAAGACAAAGACACACAATTTAAAGAATAGAAATCAAAAGGGTCTGGCAAAGTGTTTGGGGGGGTCTGGTGTTTACTTCATACAAACTCCCCCTGCATGACAAATATTGCAAAAACGGGTATGAGTTCATTAGATAGTTTGCTATCTAATGCAAGTGCAAGTAAAAGAACAGACAGGATTAATTCACCTATTTTTCCAAACTGACTAGAATTGTAAGTAACTGTCAACGCTTTGTGAAAAGAGGAAAGCAATCCTTACGTTTCCTGTCAAGGAGCTGTACTGAAGGAAGGAAGTATATCACATAAAGCCGGTAGCCTGGATCTTGTGCCAGAGGGTTATGGAATAAGTCTGAAAAGTGTATTAAAAAAAAAAAAGAAAAAAGAAAAACAACTGCTATCTTAGCAAGACAGAAAAACCAAAGATCACTAGTAGTTAAAGACTTTGTACAAAATATGATTAAATTCAAATTATTTTGATATAGGTAAACAAAGCACAGTGCCTTTCTTTACACACGCAAAATTCCTCAACTAAACATGGACTGCAAGATTTGGCTTATTGCAGAGTATGTAAAATACCACAGGCAAGACTTGACTAAAAGTGCCATCTTACACTCTGAACCTTTGAAGTTTCTCTTATATTTCTGTGATATGCAGACAAAACCACAAAGTGTTTGCCTTTGATTTTCTGATATATTGTTAGGTGATGCCTATTTTAAATAGTAGTAGTGTTTTAGATATGATAGCTTAAAGACACGACACAAAATTTGCAAGGGGAGAGAGGTACTAAAACCAGATGAGCTTTTGGATACGTAAGGCTTTATCAGAACTGATTCAAAGCTTTTATCCTGTAGACACAATATAAAGCATAAACATCTGGTTTTCTGATGTTTTGACAAATTATGAGTTTGAAGACTCCAGAAATAGCTAACTATAGGTTATAGTAATATGTTTGAAAAGGCCTAAGGTTCCTTGAACTTCGGTCCCACTAACTTTCAGTGGGACTTGAAGTGCTATGTTCCAAGGGCCTATTACCAGCTTGACTGAAATACTTACCTTCAAGTTCACATTATCTGAATAACCAAACTTTTGCAACACAAAGATAGGTGTCAATCCTGTGTTGCTGCTTTGCCAGGAGATGTATAGTGTTCGCCTAAATTAAACGCTAGATTAGTTTGGTTCAAGAGAATGATATCAGAGGTTGATTAAAATAGAGCCTGGCCCATTGCTGGATCTGCAAAAAGACAGACAAGGTGCCTTTAATTTTTTCTAAATTAAATGAATCTTAGAGCTACTTTTCTCCTTATACGAATATTTTCCTGGAAAGTAAGGTAAAAAGAATCAGGAAGCTGCTACCTGGAATTACTGCTTACAGAAAGAAAACGTCCATAAATTAATAATTTTGACAAACTCTATTAAGGTCTAAGGTGACCTGTTTTTCTTTTGAAGAGAGGCTGTGGTTAATATTTGCTCTAGGCAACAAATCCTCCGCTATATAAAATTTTAGCACTTAGGGAGGGAAAGGGAGAAAGATGGTATCACAGAAGCAAACAGGGGCTCTGATATTCCAGCGATACTGAAAGATAAAAAAATCTGAGACATTCTACACAGATCAGAAGGCTACAAGATATCATTCCCTGTTCTTCAGGAAAAGGATGACTGCCAAAGAAGGCTCATTTGTTTGAGGCTACTGACCAGTTATTTTGAGAGCTCAGTAAGTCCAGACTGGGCATTTGAAATCTTCTACGCAGAAAATGCCTGTTCATGTGTTCAGAGGGGAATTTAACAAAATATCCTAATTCTTCTAGGATTTTTCCAAAAGGCCATTGTATTTAGAAGTACTAAGAGATCCACAAGGTGGCAGTAAAAGAAAGTTTCATTTTTACTGATGCATACAACCATACATACTTTTCTAGAAAGTGTTAATCTGAAATATTAACTATATATCTGATAAGTCTGTTCCTGAGTCAAGAAAATATGTGCTAGCATTCCAGAGAGAAAAACGTTTCAGAAAGAAGTTTAAAAGCAGGTGAGGTTGGCGTTTCAAGCAGTTCTGGAATGGAACGAATACTCGAGAGAGATTTTTCCAAGGCACAGGAGTCGATTCTTAGTACTTCTGAGTTCAGATACTCCTTGGAGCACATCCCTCCTCAGCCACACTGATTTGTCGTTTTGTTTTGGAGAATATATATATATATATATATATATTTATTTATTTATTTTTTACTTCTGATTCTTAAAGTAAATTCAACCACTGTATGGATCAAGATGGTCTTATTTTACAAAACATCTGGGATCAATCCTTGGCTCTACTATCTACTTTCTAGTGAACATCAGTTAATTTTACTTCTACAAATTAGGTATAATGCTTTCTTCCTCCACTTTTGTCTGTTTTCTCAATTCAGAATGTAGGAAAACAGTGTGCTTATCCCACATGGGGCAGAAAGGAACTATTGTGGTAGAAACATACTGAAGAACAAAAAGAGTCTTCCAAGGGCTAGCAGCAAGATACTATCAGTTGCGGATAATAAATCAGTTGAGACAGTTTACAGAGTATGTCAGAAAAATTTTGGATTCCTAAAGGGAGCTGTGAGCACAAAGTGAGCCCATAGAGAAAACCTCTCTATCTCTCAAAACGCTGCAGTTGCAAGTAAGCCATCCAGTAAATCTTTAGAAGGTGAGCGTCTTCCACAAATGCCTGACAAAGAATGGTGTTATGCTCCAAATCCGATGTAGGGCAGTGGCTAAAAATCACAAGAGAGCCTTAAGGAAGTACAACATTTTGCCAGCTGGATGTTACTTCTGAAGTGAACACTCATAGCATATTAGACTGCCCAATCTTTAGTAGTTCTAATGTTCACAAGAGCTATTCCGTAATAAATTCTTATTTTGCATCCAGAGTTTTGTTGAAGGTTAACAAGCATTTGTTTTAATTGGACTGTCCAGCAATAAAAACGTGCTACCTTGCAACAATAAGAAACCTCCCATTCCCAAACTGATTTTTATTTTATAAATGAGACTTATGGGCACAGGCCTTCTCAAAGTTACACAGCACAAATTCTGCACCCATTTCACATTTCTGAATATTGCAAATAGATGATATGGTAATACTTACATAGAATTTTGATTTTAAAAGGTATTTTTCTCATTTACTGCTGTCATTTACTTCAGATATGATGATGTATTTTATGAAACAGTCCTGCTAATTTGAGACCTCCTTATCAAGAATTTTCTTTGAAACAAAGGGATTGTCATTTCTCTCGTGACTGTAAAGGTTAGCAAGGAATGACTGAAAGCACAATATGTTTCTTCCACTGATTAGCATTTACTCTCATATCCTTTAACTGAAGATTTTTGTTTAAATCAGTGTAGATTAGCATGTTCTGTATAATTCTGTTCCACAGTTCTCTTAGATACTTACTTTTCTATGGTGATGGTCAGTCCAATACGCATCCTATTTTCACTATGTCTTTGTGACTGCCATACATCATAACTCAGCAGCACTTTAACTATCTGCTATTTCTCTCTGTTTCCCACAAATAGCTGCAACAAGCCTAACAAACCGCCTGTGCTTGTTGAAGCTCTGTGTTAATCGGTAGCGCTATAATATTAAATTCAAGTGACAGGATGTCAGTCCAGACTTTCCCTAATCACTTTAAACAACTGCATTCTTAAACAGTCTATTTTTAAACCTTGCACATAATGCAAAAACTTACAGTAATTTGACTGGCATGTTGTCTTCCTAAACACTTGATTTGATTTTGAATTTTTGGCCTAGTTTCAAGTTCAATTAAAAATATACTTTTCAAGCCATATTTTCCTTTCCTGCCAAGAGACATTCAGTTTTTTGAATGCACAAGGTATGTTTTGATGATGTTCATCTCCATTAATTATGTTACTAAGACATACAACTCGTTTCCTGTTTTCTCAAAGTTCTGAGAGTTTGGTATGATCTATGATGACATTCTTTTAGGAACCATGGAAAAATATTGCTTATACTTTCACTTTCAATAAGTTAATAGCATATAATCCTACTTCCCTGGAGGCTACTTCTTACATTGTAACTTTGTGGCGCCAGCACTGTCTTGTACAACTTAACCTGAAATTTCAGAGCCTATGCTACTTTCGTTTCCACCCAGTGTATCAAAAATCATGCTAGTTAACAGAGATATCATTATATTTAATATTTAAAGTGTACATATCCTTAGACTCTAGAAATGCATAAAGTATGCCAAAAAGAGGCAGAAAATAAGTTCTGTGCGCAAAAGAATTAATGAAGGCAGGGATTTGGTTTACATGAACCTATAACCTCACTCACAGTCTCAACAGCAGTCTTGAGACACAGTTTCTCAACTCCCTTCACCTCTCTGATAACCCTCACTGTACTCACATGTCCCCTTACTAATAGGTAGCAGTAAACCGCTTTAACTGCTTCCAAGCTACGCAACCAGCAGATTGGCCAGACAGCAGCCAGACAGCAGTAACTGTTGAATTCTTTCGGCAGTTTTTTCTCAGTGGGGGTACGCTCTTGTAGGATTTTCCTATCTTAAAGATCTCTTTCTTCTGTCAAATTTGGTTGAATTTGGTCATTAGGTTCAAAAGCTGTTGGCAAATAGCGGAAACAGAAAACAAATATCCTGATAAGATACACTAAGAAACTATTGTTCACTGTTCTGCAATTTAAAAAGAAGGTATTACTTAGGGTCTGCAAGCTTATCATTCCTTTTAATTCCTTCACTGTTTTGCCCAGGTTTTTTAACTGGTTGTTGTGAAGCAACAGAATCTGTAATGCACACAAGTGTTTCAGAGCACCTGAAATAAAATAAAAACATATCATCATATATGATTGCCTTGATTAAGTAATGTTTTATAATGCTGCATGCTAAATTTGATATTCTAGTTATCCACCCAAGCCTGCCTTTTTGGTAACACCTTACATGAAATTAGTTAAAAGATGTTTTATTTATCAGAAATTTCAATGTCCCTTTTACCTTTCCTGTTCACATCTTTTGAACACATACCTCATTTTTTTCATTCCAGTTCCATTTGTCCCCATCACCCTCACCTCAACAAATCAAGTTCAACTGCACCCTCTCCTTCCTTCCTTACTCTTCCTTCCTCCTTTCCTTCCTTCCTCCTCCCTCCTTCCTTACTATCTTTCCTTCCTTTCTTCCTCATACTTCCCAGTAATTTTTGATCAATTGCCCTTCTCTTCCTTTTGCCTCACAAACCACACTATGTGCCTTAGAAAACAGCTCAATTTCAACTAATTATTAACGTATTAAAAAGTTACTCCTAAATACTGTTGTGACTGACCCAGACTACATCTTCACATCCTCACTCCATATCAAGTTTAGACATCTCATTTTCCAGTTTCTATACAGCTCTTCTCATTCACATTTCTCTACCAATGATACCTGCCCTTCTGTTACCCATATTTTAGTACTTCATGCACTGTCTCTTTTGCTTTTATGTTTCTTGCTTTCAAACATTCATTTTTCCCAAAATCTTGCAGAAACTAATTAGCCTCATTTCTCCATCCCAACATTTCATGGGGACAGAGAAAGGTAAAATATTAACACTTAAAATGTTTAAAACACATGAATTTATTAATATGCTATGGCCTCTCCATTCACAAATTTACTAATCTGCAGCAGCTATTTTAAACTATAAGAGCAAGCAAAACTTAAATAGATGTATAAGACAAAGCTGGAATTTTTGAAGAAAAATTTTACATTAACTTCGCAGATTACTTCTGATTGTTAAATGTAAATACATCACGAAGAAACTGCAGAATATTTGTGACTATATTACAAGTGGGACAGCTTATTAATTTATTGCCCTTTTATTTTAATATCACGTCTGTGAGCACTGCTACCAGTTTTTCATCATATAAACAAACACGGCTCTCAACAGGTACTTCTAATCAAATTATGGAGTACCTGGTTAGCAAGGGGACTACAAATAATCAGATGTGAGAAGAGCTTTGCATGTTTATTTTGAATATGAAATATGGTCATGTTAGAGCAAAAAATGTTTTACAATTGACTGATACTAAATTGGGAACTGCACATACTGCTTCCAAAACTATCTTATATTTTCAGTTGTTTTAATAGAAGTAAAAAAAAACATTCATGTAAAAGCTGTCTACACTGCTGGTATTTCATATGTTGACTATATCTGATAAAGACCAAAATTAGTACATTATAACTATATAGTAACATGTAATTGGCAAGTGAAAAGATATTTCATTCCCTTAGACCAGGAATTTTCAACCAGTAAGTCACTGTACTCCAATTACATATTTTTTAATGTCAATATACCAAAAAGAATGAGTAGGCCTTTGCTCAACGATCTAAAAAGGGAAGGTTGATACCTGATATATCTGTGAGTTCATTATTGTTGAGGTAGACTTCTGTCAAGCAATGGTTTTTCACCAAGAAAGTCAAATCTTGGATCTGAAATGAGAATTAGGAAAACTATTATACATCAGTCTAAATTTAACTTTGGAGAAGTATAAACATGGCCTCTTTAAAAGCATTTCATTATAGGTAGTTTTTTGTATTTTAGTGAAAGACTGTCTTGGTTTAAGGCATCTCTTGAGAACACAAACTTCATTAGAAATACTAATTACACATGGCAAACACATGTAAAATAGCCTTACGTCATTTTTTCAACTACAAATTTAATATTTGTTTTTTCAGAACAGATTTCACTGAAATTACTGGCCTTTGAATTTTGTTTTAATTCTATTCACATTTGAAATGCTTTTTTTCTGTAAGAACATCCTTGTAGGATGTACTATTTCTATACTGATTTAAGAATAACTCTAAAAAATACGCTTGGAATAAAAATTATTTCTGCACCAGCAGATCTGAAGAGCATGTACTTGCTCTAATTTCCAAATATGACAAAAAAAATTATAATTATTGCAAAATTTGTCTTATGGGTATCAAGAGTTATCTTCACTCTCTATGAAATCTTAGCCCCTTACTTTGAGAAGCTCAGCTGTAGTATTATCTTGACTTGGATGCAAAGTAAAGTACATGTAATGGGGTACCATGCTGACCATTATAATAGTTAAGAACTGGGAGTACTAACAGTGGGTTACTATTTATCTAAAAGCTTAACTACAACAACTACAAATAGAATTCTGTTCCTGATACTACTCTGATTTGTATGATGCAAAGTAATTTGTTAGTGGGACAAGGATTTCAGCCCTTGAATTGTGCCACGGACTTTAAGACAAACATGCTTTACTCTGTGTATTAACAACAGCTGAAAGTTGGAAGGGTGAGAATAAGGTGGGGGCTTTCTCATTCATAAAGTTCTCTGAAATTCTAGGAGAAAAGATACTTTATAGTCCAAAATAATATCATTTAATGAATCTTACGGCACCTGATCAGAAAAACCTGATTCAGTGAAAACAAGATTCTAAAAATACAATATTCTTCACAATCATTATTGTTTCTTGTGCAGTGTAAGACCATCATGTACCTACCTGAAATAGTGACATTTCTCTATCTTTGATAAATATGATTTTTACTGAGGTCGTCCAAACTTTACTTTTTGCAAATAAAATTATTGTGATGCCCTTTTAAAGAAAAAAAAAAAGCCAGCTCTTCCAAGTTCAGAAAAGGATGCTTCTTCTATTGCAACATTTAGCTGGGACATCTCTAAGAAAAGCCAATGAGTCATCAGGGATGACAAGTGACTGAAAATGACATTTCCACACCAGTTTTACAGAATACTGAAGAGGTTGTTCTGTTTTGTTTGTTTTGTTTTGTTTTGATTGTTACTGCTTAGGTAGGAAAGCGAGATCTATGCAAAAATCAGATTCATTTATCTTTTACTGATCAGCAAGTTCAGATCGGCTTGATCATCAGGACATTTCTTATTCTTCAGTGCTCTTCATAAACAATAGGAAAAGCCTTATGCCTGTGGTTTTAGTTCAGCCTTTTCAAGTATTCATATTTTTGCATTTTTTGAAAACAGCTGGATAACCACAGGTCTTTCAAAAAAGTCAACGTAAGATGCTTTGTAATTAATGTTAGCCTGGGGCAGCAGATATTCATACACTCCTAAATTATATGGAATGTAAATTTATGTTTTTCTTCTGCTCACAGAACTACTTATTTACCTGAGCAAGTACTGCTGGTGTTCCAAGAACCTGAGTCCAACATGATATAATGTAAACTATTGTACATCAAGATATTTAAGAGCAGGTAGAAATTACTGTGCTTTATCTTTTTTTTTTTTTTTTTTTAAATTATCAGTGGCTAATGGTGAACGTTTGGATTCAGTACGGGACCTAATAATGTTTGGCTACTTATATGGAGATTTCTAAATCAGATAATTCCACTGTCAAGTAGCTGACTTAGTATAAAATACAACGTGCTGAGACTTGGCTGGAAAGTGGAGCAGCCACAAATTTTAACCGAGCATTGTCTCAAAACACCTAGCACATAATAGGGAATATAATCTGAATTTGCACAGATGAAGAAAGTAAGGTACATGGGCTGAGTAACTGACTTGGGACCAGATAGTGCATTGGAAACAGAGCAGAATTTAATGTGGCTCTCAATGTCATACTCCAGTCACTGGCCTGGACACCTCTCAAATCGAACACAAACATTCTGTAATGTTTGGAATAATGGAATACTATGTTTATTCAAAACTGTCATGTTTAAATCAGTTAAATTTCTCAGAAATTAGAAAATAATCTATTAACTTGGCAATTATATAATATTTTATCTTAGCAAAAGTATGAAGTAATAATCAGGGAGTATTAATGAATTGTTCTCTTTTTTAAAGGAATGTCTTATTACCTTATTGTTATTAATCCACAAGTACCTTAACCTGTGAAACCGTGATAGACTCGGGATACTTCTCAGTCCTCTGGTGGAGGAAAAAAGATAATAAATTGCTTAATTTTAATGTTGCTTAATTATTTTGTAAACAGTTCAATTTTTGATAAATAACATTCTAAAAACACTAAAAAGCAACAACTCTATAGAAATTATAGCAGAGAAGGGCAGACAGAACAAGATGGTAGAGACCGTGTAAGCATCCTAAACACGTGAACGCGTAACAAAGCAGCAGGTGGCAAAGAAACGGGAATAAACTCACGCATACCTTAACTTTTTCTTTCATAATAGCATTTATTTTCCCAGAGAATATGAGTCCTATCTACTTTGCAGTTTGTAGGGATTCTGCCCGGAACTTATGAAGAGAATTGTTACATCTTAAGGGACATAAACCTAAAGAGAAAATTGTTTTGAAAGTACAGCATGAATTCTTCAGCCACAGCCACAGTGTCAGAGGACCTAACAGAAAACACACACCTTTTTTTTCACCCCCTCTTCTCTCCTGTCATCACATGAATTGAGTACACACTCATCCTCACTCAACAGTTTTGGTTTAAATCAAATTGTACATTCACTGAGGCTGGAATGATCTCCCTTGTACTTGCAAGTTTTTTTTGTTTAATGGTGTATCTAAGACTTTGAAGCTGTGCTTGCAAGTGAACTGTAAGTAAAAAATTACCAGCTAACGTGAGAACATGAGTTGACCTGCTGAATAATTTTCACTAATTTTCTTCCTTATTTTTTGTTGCTTTAAACAAATGGTCTTGATTTTCTCCAGAATAATTACAGATGGCCTTTAAATTATGATTTTTTAAAGCAACCTAATAAAACTTTTCTCATGGATTTGAACATATTGCAGGACCAAGGCTAGTGTTTCAGAAGGAATTAATAGGATCAATAAGTATTAACCTCACATCATCAGCCTAAACTCACCTGCACGTGTTCCAACTGGGAAGCCTAGTCTCCAGTTTCCCATGGTACTCTTTTCAGACAAACTCTCCAGACAAAGACCTTTTCTGATCTCACATTTGAAAAAAAATCTATTGAGAACAAACCTCACAAAATTGAGGTGCGGTAGTTTTATTCTGCATTTCTGGAAATCAGATTATCCAGTGCTGCTCCTTTGCTAAATTGGTTACTTGGTTTCCTCAAATAATCCTGAAAATTAACCCTGCAAATATGGACCCTGCAAATATGGATTTGTGTGCTTACTTTTATTGTCACAAGTAACCAGAATTACAGTACTCAAGTTAGTAAAGATAAGGACGTGAATGTTGACAGGACATTGCTCTTACTGACCATTATCTAATTTTTTGTAGTTTTACCTGTATACCCCCGAACAATTTTTTGGATCGCAAAGCTGAAATTTCCTCATATTCTTTGTCATTGCCATTCTAGTCCTAGTTTACAGGGTTACATTTAAATTGTCTTTACTCCCTCTCTAGTAATATTCTCACCTTGACTGTCTCCCAGCCGTGATCTGTTTTTTTTTTTTTTGGTTGTTTTTTCTGGTATTAAGGTATTTAATTTGCCCTAGGTAGAGATTAATTCCTCTAACATTTTAAAAGAGCCTGTCCATTTCTGTACGCCTTCCAGACTTCGCCTTTCTCTCATAAACTGATCCTTCTTGGCCTCCAGCACTCTTCTCCTACCTACTGCTAAGTTAATCAGTTTCCCTAGGATGACAGCTTTCAGTGTCCAAAAGTAAATTTTTCATGTCCCTTTAATAGCAATAGTTTAAAAATATAACTTCATTCCATCTAATCTGACAGACTCTAATCATTAATTTTTCATTTTCTCTTTCGTTTAGCCAGCAGAAAATTATGTCAAATCAACAGTAAGGAGGCAGGCTCTGATACTGAGATTGGCAAAAGTTCAAATTTTATATAAACTGCTACAGAATAAAAGGAATTCAGTTCTCTCCAATCATCAAAGAAGCCAGCTTGCATTACCTTTCTTAAAGCGGTTTCATGGGAAGACAGATCACTTCTATTATGTGCCATCTGATCGAGTCTTTTTATTCCACGCCAGAAAACTATTCCAATGCCAGTGAGGGCACCTATTTAAGCATTTAAAATCAGAAAATGTGCCTACTAAGACTGCATATGCAGCTTTGCCTCTTTTGCATGCATGCATTACAATAATTTCATCATATTGTTTAAATAATATATAGATGCATCTTTTATTTTTTCATTACTTAAATTCTTTCCTTACTTAAATTTTCTGTATGTTTTCTTCTTTTTAAAATATAAATTTTAGTAATTTTTCCAGTAGCTATGTGTTTTACTTTTTCTTTTCAAAAAGCAATTCTTTTTTGGTATAAATCAGGAGATATGCTGAAAAATTTAGAGTACCCAATGGGCACATTTAGATTTTCAAGACCACCTAGTTCCCACTAAAAACAAGCTACACAGTACTGAAATCCCAACACCTTTATTTGCATTCACACGACATAGAGACCTTGAAAATCTTGCCCCCAAATTATTGAACTGCTTTAGTTCTGTGCATACGATATCAACACTACAAACATCAGATGCAGTTGTGAGACTGCAGACAGGTATGCAACACTTGGAATTATGCCCTGGCCAGAAATTCAAAGTATGCTTTTAAACAGCTTTGAAGTATCTCCTGTCATGTATCCATCCTTCTATGGTAGCCTCTCGGTATGTTCGTCCTACAACGTGCCACTATTAACCTAGATCACCTACAGGCTCACGAAAGCTTTGCTTTTCTTCCGTTAGCATGGTTTCTTCCCTCCTCTCCTTCTCACCTGCCCTCTATCTTCAGCCACTTTGTAAAACTCGCAGAGATCAGCCCTCTGAACAGCATTGCCAGCCTCGAGCAAATGCTCTCACGTGTGCACTCACTTCATGCTGCCCTGCCCTCCTGCCAATCCTTACGGCAGAGATGCAGGTACTTTCAAAGGCTTTAGTAAGCCATCTACAATTGCAGTAAGAGATGTCTTCAGGGAGGTCAGAAACGTGGTGGTTCTCAGACTGGGCAGGTCCTGTGTTTTTTGTTTGCCTTCCTGATACTCTTTCCACCCAGCTTTCCAAGCCAGTCAGAACAGGCAGAGATCAGCCCATTAAGCCCGACTTCTCTTCTCTCTGTGGCAGAAGTTCATACAAAACGCTGTGAACTTACAGACCCTCGAGCAATTCTGGGTTGCTAGAAGAGGATTGCATACCCAGGGCTGAGGCAGATAACTACTTAATTGTGAGTACAGTTCGGCTATATATGTCAGCGTATCTTCACCATTTCCTCTTACACAACATGTATGGCTTAGGTATAAATATGATTTACCAGGTATAAATATGATTTTCACATATAAATATAGTTCAGAGACTATCTGATATACACAGTATTATGAAAGATCACCATCTGCTGTGTGCTCTAGTTTTAGTAAAAGACAGAGAAACATATTTTACTTACTGTCCAGCCAGATACAATACTAAGACATCCATATTCCTCTTAAAGCCACAGATCTTCAGCTGTTTTTCTACTGCCTGACAGTATACAGTACATTTGTCAGCATAATATACTGTATAATTACATATTCATTACGTTATGATTAAACATGCATACTGAATGAGCATCTAAATTAATGTACATGTCAAAATTAATATATTCATCGCAGCACCTTGCAAACAAAGTATGGTCTAAGACAGTGATGAAGCAAGATCAAATTAACAATTTCTATTTTAAATTGATAAAAATACTCCAACAATTATGTGAGGCTTTCTCTAGTTTTCTTTAGCTGTGAGAATCACGGTTCATAGATACGAGGGGAAAAGTAATGTATGCTGACTGGCAGAACTGGCTTCTCCCTCATGTCAGCAACCCAGAGATCAACCGGGAAAACTGCTTATCTAGCAATGCATTTGCAACTGAACTTTATGCACGTGATTTTTTTTTTAAATTATGCATCCAGAAAACTCTGCTTGTATATTAACTTCAAAAACGGAGACACAAATGTAACTTTCAGATTATGCCACTGCACCTACTGTAACTTGCAAAAGCAGTAAAATCCTAGTAACATGAGAATTGTGGATATCGATCACTATTGCTTGATAAAAGGCAGAACATCTATCAGAATACCCACCATCATCAAGATCATCTTTGTTTAAAACACAAAAAGCGATACAATTTTGCAACACCAAAATGGCTTGGAAGGACTGATGGGTATGTTTAGAGGAGCCTGCATTGGCTGCGTTGTCCTGGGCTTATTGAACATTCATAAAATAACTTTGGGTGTGCTTGCAACTGGTTTGGACGGCTGGTACTTCCCCCAACACAGCAAGCAGAGCGCTTGTGGCACCTGCAGCGCGCGCTGGCCGTTTATTCACCGCAGCCGATGCTTGGGCAGGGGCCGTTTGTCTGGGAACTCGGTCTGGCCGGCAACCTCACCGGAGGCGAAAATCCTGGACAAACGGTCATATTTTTCTTTCGCCCAGACAAAATGTGCAAGTGGAGAAAGAAATGCTCTTTGGAGAAGAACAGCCGTACGGCAATCCTAGGAGCGTTAGCTTCCGCCTTCGGGGATTCTGCGGAACGCAAGCAGCTGTCAGCCACACCGAGGGAAAACGCACACCTCCTTCAAACACAGAAACCCCAGCGACGGCTTTCAACGGCCGTGCTCAAGAGAGAGGACTGTCTCCCAAGGCTTTTATTTTTCGGGCTCCCTTCTTGGCGATTCCCCGGCCCCCTCGGCAGGCAGGCCCAGACGCCCCCGCCACGCTGCGGCCGTGCCCGGGGCGGGGGGCGGCCCTCGGCAGGGGCAGCCGCCGCCGGGGACAGCGGAGGAGGCTGGGTCCTCCCCGAGCCGAGGGCGGAAGCGAACGTGCTTTTGGGGCTGTTGATTTGCCGGTTTTTTCGCTCTCTGCCGCCGCATAAGGGTGTCGCCGGCGGGGCCCGCCGAGGGCAGGGGAGAGAGAGCCGCAGCGCCACTCACCTGCGCACCGGGGCCGTCGGGCGCGGCCGCCATTTTAGAGGCTGGTTGCTAGGCGACGGGGCAGCGCCGGGCGGCGGCAGCATGGCGGGGCCTCTGCTGGGAGCCCTCGCTCGGGGGCTGGTCTCGGCGGGGCTTGGTGCTGCGGCAGGAGCCTCGCTGAGTGCGGGGGGCCGGCGGCAGAGCCGGGCTTGCCCAGGGTGGAGGGCGCCTCGGGGAGAGGCAGGCCTGAAGGCGCTGGGGCGGGAGGGGAGCAGCGTTTACCCCTGGGGGGTCTCCTGGGCCTTGCTCGTTTACGGTGCTGGAAGTGTGCTTTGTGTTCCGCTTTCCTGGCTTTAAGCACAAATCCTACGCGTGTGAATGTGGCTTATCAGAAAAATATTCGCGAGTTTTAATTGGCAGCTAATTCGCACCGTATGTATGACCCCCTTGCAGCTTACAAATCACCTTTGTGCCTGAGCAGACGCTTTCCATATCCGTTCCCGAGAACGTGCCTGCTGCTGTTAAAATGCATTTGCCTGAGTTCGTCTGTAAAGTAACACAAAATGTTTATGACATCCACATGTGCAAGCAACTGTTGCCATGTTATTTTTATAAGCATTTTGCTACATGGGACAGGCCGAAAAATAGAAACAGCCATTTCCAGTGTGTGTATGTATGCGTGGAACAATACCACATGTTTCATCAAGCTGCAACAGAAATATGTCTGAAAACTTGGAGCTTTATTTAGAATTCAATTTACACAGAGTACTCGAGTTAGCAGAAATAGCCATTATAAATTATGTGCAACTGGATTTATAAAGAGAAAGAGTTTGTGTGCAAATACATGAATAAGCTGTCCCTCATGGAATTAATTACGTGCATGCCTTTGCTTGTTCAGACCACTGAAACTAGATGTAGTGTGTATGATGGAGGAATGGAACTACAGTACAAGTATTATATTGCAAATATCTGATTTTCATAGCGTGGTTGTGTGGGTGGCTTCCATTTCAGCTAAGTAGCTTTAAAGAAATGGAAATCTCAAGTAAGAAAAAGTAGGCTTAAAAGTATAAAAATGACAACAGAAAAGTCTTTAATCACTTATTTGAGCTTCTGAAAATACCTCTAGGGTATTAAAAACATAAAAAGAGGAAATACACTTGAGAAGAAGAAACTGGTACACAGATACATATTTTTTCATTTTAGAGCTGAGTAATCTGTTTTCAATGAACGAGATAGAGCTACCACTTTACAATTTTGAAAGGTGAGATGGTTAATGAAAGTCAGCTTTAATAATAAAATTATCTTATTGAGTAGTAGGATTACCAAATTTGCTTGTCATATATGCTAACTTAAAGTACGGAGAGAGAGAGAGATCACCTCTGTAAGATATTTTGTCCCATTCTGATACAGAGCTCTGACATACATGGACTGAGCTGTTTTTCTGATGTGCCTATTTCTATTAATAATTGGTAGCTGCAAACTTAGTCTGGATACCTAAATATAGACTATTTAAAATAAAATGAATCAATTTCATCTTCTGGATGTGGGAGTTGACACTTAAAATCCCCACTGAAGTTAAAGGGACTTGGATGTAAAATGAGGATTTTTATACTCCAACTGAACAATCAGCACTCTTTAGATAGACTATATATAATCCTTTTTGCAAAATACAGAACCTATTTAGTCTTATTCTTGGCTTGCTGAGCATAAATGAGGTCAATGATGACTTGCACTTCTGGAAGTTTAGAGTAATGACTTAGAATACACGTTTTCCAGAAAGTCCTCATTATACTTGCATTCTAAAAATACTTCATTTGCTTATGCATGGGTATGCAGTTGTAGCAGGGCAAGTGATCTTATAACATAGTATGTGAAAACAGAATATGAAAATAAAGAAAAGCCTAGATCTTCCCTTTGACTGACAAAGGGGCAGGACAGCACAAGAGATTATTCATTTTGTAAACCACCAAAGAATCTCAGGTCCCTAGAGTGGGTCATCTGACCCACAGAGTAACACCTTTTATTCCCAGAGATGTTTCATCCTTGGGCATTTGAATATGTCCATGCTTTTACCGCAGAATATGCTGACTACAAAGAGGATTGCCCTCATATCATTTTAGAGACCACATTACAGAAACGTTTGCTTTGCATAATAAAATTCATGTTAATCCTGGCTCAATACATAATCCATCTCTGTCCGTATTGCTAAGCCCTTGTATGTGGACATGGGTGCGCTCTAGTCCCGGCCCCAAATTCTCCATCCTCTCTTGGGAAACTATGGTAGGAAGAGTTTTATCACAGTTCTAGTAGCAACATAATGTGATCAACAGCATTCATTCCAGGAACAGAGAAGCAAAAAGTTCATAAAAGAGCTGTACATCCAATTTCAAAGGCTAACTTCTACAAACACAGAAGTGAACAAGAATGACTTGGAGTGCTGTCCTTCCTGCTGAGACAGCCTCCCAGAGCTGTGGAGCTGCTCAGTGCTGTGGATCAGCCCGGCTCTGAAGGACAGAAGAGGGGAGGAGAGGTCTGGACTCAAATTTCAGCCTTAGCTGCAAGACAGGAATTCTAATTTCCAGTTGAGATCCTTGGCTGGCAGTGTTGTGTTGTAATCTCAGTGCATTTGGGGCTGGTCTTACTGAAACAAACCGTAGGCTAGACATAACTTAATAAGACTGTAAGAGATGGCCCCAGATGTTCCTTTAACAACAGCTATGGAAGTATATTGATTTTTCTTGCTCCATTTATAGTGCTTTTTAATTCTGCTAGCAGCCACAATATGATAGGTATTCTCTAAACAAAAAAGACAAAAGTTCTTTCTGGGAATGACACTTTAACTAAAGCAGGAATCCTATAGAAATTTATCTTTTTTGTTTCATTAACCATCTTTTTTTTTGCAGCAGGAATTATTATCTTACTGCTGTTCCTTAGGTAAAGCAGATACATCAGTACAACTGTTTCTACCTTAGTCTAAATCTCAAGCTATAGGTTTATTTAGATTCACACAAAACAAAGTGTTTTTTGTTGGAAAAACTTCTAGAAATAGGATGGCAAAGTAATGCAAAATGCTGTCTTATGGAAATCCTACTACCTCCCTGAGACACAGTCCAATGAAATTGTTAATACAAAGAGGAAAAAAATTAGAGCCTTTTACACCAAACAGTCATCCTCATTTACTCTCTTACAAATAAAATGTCAGTCTCTCATTTTTAGTCACATTGTCATATGTATTCATTATCATTTCTAGTTTATATTTCATCTCGCATATTCTAAATATTATTCTTATGTATGCTGATATGCACAGCAAAGGTGCAAGTCCTGTTGAGCTTAAATGTTATTAAAATCTACTCACTGTGCAATTATTATTTTTGAGATGATAGGAATCAATTGGATCAATGAAAGAGGCAATATATTATGCCTCTGCTTGAACTTAATTATTTCTGCAGACACCAAATAATGCTACCAACCTCTTTTTTTTTCCACCAAGATTGTTCCTGTTAATATACTGTAGTCACTAAAATGACCTTGTCATGCATTTTAGCTTTAACTGTTAATGAGGTTAGTCCAGCCAGGGGTACTCAGGGAATTAGGTGACGGGCTAAATCATTTCATCCTTTTTTTTTTTGTTTGACCTCCCCACTGGTTTTGATAGGGAGTTTCCTGAAAAACTAATAGCATAATGGGTCCTTGAAACTTAATCTATTGTTCAATAGCTGTGGAAGATACAACACATTAAAATCAAAATCTAATAAGTGCTATTTTTAATGGACAAAGTTTATGATCTTCAAAATGCGGCTATTCTTTGCCTACTATGTAATTAAAGCTATATTCATTTTTTTCTCCAGGGTTTATGTTCAATTTCTGTTTTTAAAGTCCTGTGTAGCTTCTAAAAATTACATTCATTTCTCTTCATTTTTATATATACTTCATATATATATGTATATGTATTTCTACCTCATTTTATATATGCTATACTAGTAAGATATTTTTTTCATGTAATGCCCCAAATATCTTAAGTAAAATCTACTTTCATTTTCATGCAGGTAATTTAAATTACTTGCATGTTATTCTCAGCTTTGCAGTCCCGTTGAGCCCTGATTTAATGTTGAGTGTGTTTCAGTGCAGCTCCCTGACATGAGGCCTGCATTTTTACAGCATATTTATTTGGTATAAAAAAACCAAATGTTTAACAATGAAAAATAAAGTAGTAAGATTGCATTTTTATTTCTTTTTTTAGAAACGGATACAATATACATCATTATACTATGGTATGTGCCCGGTTCTCTCCTTTACTGTCTTCTACAATTAAATAGTGATCATCTCAGGTACTGTACTTTATGGCTTTTTTACATAAGGTATATTTTAAAAACTGTACGTGAATCTTATATAATCATAAACTGCTTTAGGTTGGAGGGGATCTGTGGAGGACATCGACTCCAGCCTCTCACTCAAAGCAGATCTTACTTCAGAAGTGCTTTCAATCCCATATGTTTGTACAGTTCTACATACTTACATAACATCCATCAAAACATAAAAGAATTATCTGCCATTTAATTACTGGGACAAATTTAAAGTTAGCCGTGTCGTAGTAATGCTACATAAAAAACAGTGCAGTTAACTTGCTTTTGAGGTTGTAAATAAATTTCACTGGGAAAGGTGTAAAGTAAATGCGAAGTATTTTGGATAAATACGTATTTCCTTTGTTCTTCTTGTTAACCGGAAATATTTTATCAGTGTTTATCAGGTGAAACCAAAAGCCTGAGGAAAGATCACTAGGATAGCCCACCTGCATTCCAGCTATTGCTCCAGAAATGCGCGGGTCTCCTGTAAGTCCAGTAGCTGCAAGCCTTGTGCAGCTGTTTCGAATACCCTATGCTGTCTAAAGCATTCAGGCAGTTAAATCAGTTCTCTTGCTCACGCTATTAATCTTGCTGATGGTCCTGATCACATCCCAATGACCTCAGCAAGTTCAGGAGCAGAGTTTGGAGAAAACACTTTTTTCAATAAATAATGCAAGCTTCATAATGCAGCTTCAAGTATATTTAAACATTCTGACTATTTTCAAGTTGATATACTGATTAACTGAAATGGGTAAAGTACTGCCTGGGGAACGAGATATGAATTCTAGTTCTTAGTCTACTATTATGCATAATATGAATTGATGCATGTTAGACATTGGTAACTGTAAAGAAAGAAGGCAAAATAGTCCGCATGCAGCCTGTTATGAAATATTCCTGGCAGATGGCTAGATGAACTAGCTCATTCAAAGCCAGCTTCCGTCTGACTTCACATCTCTATACTACCCTGAAGTCTGCAGAAGACAGACTACTGCCGCAAATGTGACGCGACCTGGTGGAGAAATGCTCTGACAGAGTTATAGACAGTCTTATTTCTGCATCAGAACAATTTGGATGGATCATTCACGTTAACATCTGAACTCTTAATTTTGTGCTTTGACCGTTTTGTATGCTGGAGTGTTCCTGCATTCAGCTTCCTCTGCCTGACCAACAGTCAGAAATGAAATTCATCTCTGCTACTGCTGGATATGGATATGTAGATACGTAGATAACATTACATCTTTCAAGAGCAGACAATCCTATTATTCTAGTTTCAGATATTTACAGCCTAATGTTTCAAAGTGTTGTATGTAAATTTCCACAATGGTTTGTGTCTATCCTGACATAGAGAAAAGTTCCCACTGCTGTGATCACATATGTTTCCCAGAACATGATAGCTAGGATTTTTGTCCCCCATGATGTACAAGCTTGGAATGCCTGAGGCTTCATGGGAAGATATTTCAATAGAGAAGCTATTATTAGAAGTGTTGCAGTTAGTTATGTAAGTAAAACCTCTGTCTTCAGTACTTGAAATCAGAGTACTTACTAACATAGTTATTTTTCACAAAAACTTCTAATGCATTTTAAAAACTATTTTAAAACTACTTCCTAAAAAAATTGACTTCCTCAGCCTTCTCAGCCTTAAAGTAGTAACTATTTCTAAAAGGATGATGTCTGCAGAGCTCTTTAGATATAGAAGTCATTACTGCTCTTACTGATGTCAGAAGGCAAGGTGCTTTCTTTTCTTTTTTTTTTTTTGGAGAAATTGTCACTGGGCTGCTTTTATAACCTGTGCCTATAGAAAAAAGTGCTTAACCTTTCCGTTTCAAATAAGTTTTTAAGCATGATAGCTGTCCAAGTAATTTTTAGATGCAAACTTCAAGCATTTTATCTTTATATGATATAAGGCTGATGCAAGGCTGCGCCATGCAGAGATGCATAAAAGCAGTTCTAAGTGAATTAGCTTTGGTATGGGAAGGTCTATGACCGTTGTTGGCCCCAAACACTATCCAGGGAACCATGAGAGTTCAGGGAACGCATGCCAGAGAGCATAGACATTCCCAGTAACAGAGGAAAAAAAAGGTATTACAACTTAATGGTGCAATTAATGCTATGGAGATATGACATGGCAAATTCATGTACTGTGGCAAATTCATACTGTAATAAGAAATATATGCAAATGATGATTATATGAATACAAAATAAAACTAAAAGTAGAAAGTTAGCTACTTAAAACCACAAATTTTATTTCCAAGAAATGCTAACATGTAAATTACCTGTGGAGCATAAATGTTATCTAAATTCAGCAAGTATGTCTGAACAAGAGTTTGAGCATATACACATGAGAACCTGCATGAGCATTGATTCGAGGACAAAGAGCAGTCAAGATGCAAGAACTCTTAAAATTTTTATCTTATTAGTATAAACTGTCTTAATTTATATAATACTCCTGATCATGCCTCTTAATCTAAATAGGGGATAAATTATGTTTATTGTTCACTTGGCCTTCAAACTACTTATTCTTGCCCTCTGCCCTTGGAAAAACCCTAACTCATCTGTCTCACAGATCTGACGTTTTGGGATCATATAGCTTTTGTTTAGTCTATTGAAGATACAATGACCTAAGCTGTGGGAAAGAATTACTCACCCACTATATTACAACTATTCTTTTTTTAAAAAAATGATCCTCATATACTGTTGCCAGTATTATCTTGTACTAAGTACTGTACGTAAGCTTACTAAAAGAGTTAGGATCAATGACATGTGGTCACTGATTAGCTGAATTAATTCTCTTGAATCTGTGTACATGCCAATAGCCACCATTACGATACTGTCCTGCTGTAAGAGGCACAGGATATAGGGTCTAGGGCTGGAGCAGACCTTCCAGTCCAAGTCCACTGTTTTCCTCTTACGTTCTTATTGCCACTTTCAGAAAGTTTTTATATTATTCCCGATTAGCAGCAGAGTGAAAATAGTACAGTTGTGTTTCGTGACTATATATGACTGAGTTTCTTCTTACTTGCCTTCATATTTAAGAAATAGAGGATGGGTAATGCTGAATGTTGAAGGGTTAGAGAAGGTACTTGAAGAGAGATGATTCTCATAAACTATATAGTTGTGATTTACTTTAGAGATTTTTTTACAGTTGGTAGGCATGATAATTTCACTGTCACATGGAAACAGTTGAATAAATTCAAATGAAAGATGTCTTATGTTGTCGTATTTGTTATCTTGCACTGATACGCAAAGTTCTCTGTGTTGGTATTATGCAGGCCTGAGACTAATTACAGGCATGTGTTAAAGTGCCCAAAAGGTACTGGGAAGTAAAGTACTTAAAAATACATTTATAAAGTGGTAGGGAACCCTAAAGAGTAGCACACATTGTAGCAGAACACAATTTGAATCCAGTATGGATTCTTTGGAACTGTCAAAGTGGGAGGAAATTTCAACTGCGTGACTTAAAAAGAGCTTCCAGGCACATTGATGCCTTTGGAAATTTGTCTCTAAGCCTGGCAGGCTGGGTTTATGATTTCTTTTTAAAAATAGATGTATAATTATAAAATAACACTTGGACAGAGCCCACTTTCACTTCTACAGAAAGATCTGTACCAGAAGACCTTAAAAGAATTGTCATCTCGGAGAGCTGATTTACCTTCGTATAGTTTGAGGTATAAATACGGTTTTCATCCATAATACAGCTTTCTCCTCTTCTAAATATATCTGGTAATCTCTCCAACACCATAGTAAGCTAACTTTTGGCAAATACTAGTTTTTTTATTAGCAAGTAGTAGTACTTCGTGATGGGACAATTTCTAAGTACCAGATGAAGTATTTTCAATCCATTTGCCGTATTTGTATTTCCCCAGGCTCCCACTGCTTTGATTCCTCTTAGACAAATGTTTCCAGTACCTGCAGGTATTAGAGCCACTTGGGTGTTTGCCTTGAGGAAACAGAAGATTTGCTGTTAGTTAAAGGTTATTGATACAAGGAAGTTCTCTTTTATATGTCTGCTTATTGATGATATTAACTTTCCATTAAAAGCTGTATATCAGCTGTGATAAAAAAAAAATTAGTCAAGCAGTTTTCATTTACCTATGTTATTTTATCTCATTCCAGATGGTTTAAAGATTTTCACCTCAAAATCATTACTCAGATATGCCATTTTGTTAAAGTTAAAACATTTTGGGAAAAGTTTTTCTGGGGATCCAGGAAACTTGGGTCGCTCCAGAATGGAAAGGGGAATTGTAATAGCTGACTTCTTTGATCTCAAAATACTGCTTTGGCACAAAGCATTTCACATAAACCATTTCATATGAAAGTTTTAAAGATTCAGTTCAAAAAGGACCTATTTCAGAATCTTGAAAGACTGTTGCAAAATAGAGTGTCTTCCAGTTATTTCTTTTAGAAGAGATGGAAGCTTGCTCTGGCTTAGTGTAATTCTATATTCCAAGGCTATCACCATTTTGTCAAGCAGTTCAGAATACAGCTGAGATTAGTTTGTCTTCATCATGTTAATGCATCTCAAAATCTCTTCTCTGCTTGCAACAAAAATCATAGATTAAATTTAAATTGGAGTGCTGTAAAATTTAACATTGATTCAGTTTAATTGCATAAGTTATGTAAAAGAGACACTGATGAAAATAGTCTTCATGATCAAGAAGAAATAAGTGTCTAGAAGGATAATCTTAATCCTCAGTTTCCCCAATTTTTTATCTAAGCAAAGAATGTATATCCCATTAAAATCATGCCTAAGCTTCGGTGACTATATTTATACAGTTTTGGTTCCCAATTTGATGCACTTTAATTTTTCAGATTTTCAGAAAGTAACAAACATCTATGCTTTGCTAATCCTCTTGTGCTTGATACTTTCCAGTTCATTCTTTATATCTAAAAAATTTAGTTTTTACACCCTGTTCCAGACTCCTCTATCTGAACTGCCTGTATACATAAATGGGAAGGTACAAGAGTCAGATTTCTAAGGTGAAAGGCATCATCTGTACCTAGCTTCAACAGATTGTATCCGTTCTTCAAACGTTGTAACTGAAGTCCCCAAGCCAAATAATACAGTAGCCTGGGTTAAAGTTAGGGAGGTAAATCTCTAAGAAAGTTCTCCACCATTTCAGTTCCTCTTTGATTTTCTGGGACCAAGTGCAGACAGTTCTAGTAAGTTTTAAAACTTCCTAAAAGCTGACTTTCATTAACCTATTTGATTAAAATAACTGAAATATGTCTAGGCATTTTAGGAGCTGACACTAGATACTTCTTTTTAACTCTAGGCATCTGAATAGCTTTAAATGTAGCTCTTGCTTTTAGCTTGAAGGGCAACATAAAATGTACACATTTCCTAAAGCTACACTTCCTATATGTAAATGCCTTGATTAAAATATTCTGTAGGGTCAAGAACGCAAAATTGCTCAGTGTGCACTGGGATATTCCGCAAGATTTCCTGTGTCTGACAATGCATCGCAGGGAATTTACTGGAGGACGATCTGCATCTGCAAGCTTTTTATACAGTACCATTCTAACTCTCTTAGAATTTTTTAGAAGACATACTATTAATTAGAATAATAATAACTATCAGCAAACCTTATACTTTTAAATGCTCAGTAGCATTAGGCAATGCTGAATATACAACTCCAGGGTAGACAAGATTGTAGTGAAATACTGTTTTCCCTAGAAAAAAAGGGGGGGAAAAAAAAGAACAAACCAAACTGCCCTCCATTGCAACTGTTTTATTTATTTATTTATTATTATTATTACTGTTCAAACCACATAACGAGCTTTGTCACAGAATGCACACACTGCTTTCTTAAGCAGCAAATGCACAACAATTTCTGCCCAAAAGAGTCAAAAAAGTCCCCATTCATATTCTAAAAATAGCTTCAACAAAGATAGAAAGCCATTCTGCAGAATTCTCACAGAACTTGAGAGGGCTTCAAAAATGACCCAAATGAATATCCAAAAACGACACCTGAGATATCCCCCAGGAAAATTCTGTGCAAATTTCAAGGCAGCGTGATTCATCTGAGCAGGGCAGGCAGAGCTCACTGTCTCACAGAGCAGAGAGCATGAACAAGTACCTTTGCAGCCCTCCGGACAATAGTACAACTCAACACTTCTATCCTCAATGTGTGATCACCTTCCAGAGTTCACTGTTGATCTTAGAAGTACTTAGTTGTGCAGCCTCTTGCCATACTCTGAACCTCAGCAAATGCATTCATATCAGTGCTCCAGTGTCATTTACGTTGTACAGCCTATGCTGCTTTGCGTCACAAGAACAGTTGAGGAAGAGCAGGCAAAAGGGAAGAAAAAAAGTTTAGTTGTGGAATCACAGAGAGCTAAAGGTAAGATCAAAAAAGATGGCAATAAGTGCCCCTGTCTTAAAATTACCACTAGGAAACGTAACTATGTGCAAATGAGGGGAAAGCAATGCCTTGCTTCAGTGGCATTTGTCACCCAGGAAAGATTATCTTATTTTTATCTAATGCTCACAGGCAAAAGAGCTGGGGTAGATTTACAAGGGGGACATCTGAGTTACAAAACTTAATATTGCAGTGCCTGACTCCTGGACACCCTCTCGCTTACAGGAATTCAGAATTTTGAGTCAGTCTGTCCTATGCAACACCTTGGAGAAGTGAGGCATCTAAAAGGGGATTAACCAAAATCAGCTTTGCAGAGCGGAATGTAAACTAAGCTAGCTAGAAAATGCAGTTCACACCTGTGACTTTCTCCGGCTGTTAAGTACCCAAACCAACCGAGTGCCCTTTTTTTCTGCCTGTAAAGAATTAAGAGGTCATTTTGTTGGAGGGCATCTGTGCTCAGAGGGACTCTTCCTGCCCCAGACATTGTCCAGCATCAGAGCAACATCCCACTCGCACCTGTCTTTCTTCTTCGCTTTCTCCTGAGAAGATCTCGTATACTCTTAACTCCAGTGAGTAAAGGACCCCAAATCACTCCCCTGACAGAACTGCTGAATTTGAATTGCAGGAATCTGAATCTAAGCCTTCCACAAGCAAGCTGTAGCTGCTGGCCTACTGGATATCCTGCAATGTTGAAACTATTTCACGTAGATATTTTCTTAAATTCTATGGACAATGAAAACTGTTCCCTTAAAAGAGACCTGGGTGTGGCTGGCAGTGTCTTTGCCCTGGCCTGGGGAAGCAGCCTGTTTGCCTTTCCCACAGGTAAGAGCTTGTTACACTGTTCCCGTCAAGGTCAGTCATTTTAGGAGACAAAGTCTCAGAAGTGTTTAGCGTATCAAAATATCTTACCGCTTTCTTGTAAGCCCATCAGCCAAAATGAATCTCATTTGCTTGTGTGCAGAGATGCTTTCACCAATAAATCTTGAAACTTTATACAAAGGCAATATTATCCATTTTTTACTCTTGGAGAACTCAAGGCACAGAATTCTATAAGTTAATAGCAGTGACACAAGTCAAATTAAGATCTACTGACTGTCAAGTCTATGCCCAAATAACAGTGCTTCCTGCAATTAGAAATAAAAGGGTGGATTTTAAAATATTTCAGTAACATACTTTAAAACATTTTGGAAATGCTTTGATACTCTCTTAAACTTCACTATGAATTTAAGTCTCAGAACAATTTTTTTAAGAAAATTATCAGTGGCTGAAAATAGGTATGTTAAAGTAAACAGTAAGGTGATCCTACATTCTGGCTTGATCTGGACAGTCACAGAATATAGTGACTGTTTCCGTGTTCCATCAGAAATTTTGAAATACCTTTTTATCCAAAATGTTGGCTGAAAAGCAGGATATTTTTCTGAGGGAGAACATACTCTCCCTCATCCTGTCCTTTCTTGAAAGATGTTTCCATATCTAATACTAACTTTTGAGACAAACAATTTTTAAATGATAATATTGTTATGTTTTCTTGGATTCACAAACGAAAAAGATAACTTTTTTGTATCTCATTTTAAGAAAGCGGATAGTTTACTATAAGAAAATACAAGAAAAACTGGAAGTTGCATTGACTATAAGTCCACATGGTAAGAATGTATTTTCATATTTATATGACAAAGGCACAAGTTACACAAATAAGCAATTTTAATTGAAAAATGCTGATGAAATCCTAAGTCTCTGGACTGTGTAATCTGGTTTTGATTTTGAACATGAAAGAGCCTTAATTTTATGGGAAAGACATGATGGGTCTATGTATTATTCAAAGTTCTCAATTGTCAATATACATATTATGATCTTGTTAACAGTGAGGGGATTGTATTCATTTTGGCAATACTCAGAATGCAATCAACACTAGGTTATGAGTGCCTTTAGACACTGCGCAATGGTGCATGAAACCAATGAGCTATCTTTTTTGGCTAGGTCAATCTGGCACTGAGACTGGAAACCTGTTCTGTCGTGAATTGTATGTGCCTCAAAAATACATACAAACTATTTTTTGTTTCTGTTTGCTTAATTAATATGCATCATATTCCAGGTCATATTGGCACGGGAATATGTGCCCTCCAATTTTCACATGTGTCCTACTTTAATTGAATTTACCTGGCCATTAAAAAGAAAAAGTTTATCACTCTTTAGAACCTCGTATCTATCTTCTTGTCTAAGTTTCAAGTGGTACCACAGGAAGTTATTAACGAATGTGTGCTGCACAGAACTCACAACTGGTCGGCATACCTTGAGATTTTTACAACATTTTGAACATGAAAGTAAACATGAAAGTAAAGGGCTAAATATGTTTAGAGTCAGGTTCCCTGAAGAATTACTTGAATTATTCTCTTGGTATAGGTCAGTTTGGATCTTTGCCATACCTGCTATTTGTAATCCTGAGCAGAAATGGACAATCTTGCCAAACTGTGCATCCTATCAATCTGGTCGTATGACACTCAGCAGCATCAAGGAATTTTCTTGAGTGTATACAGTGGCCTCCCACAGAGGAACAACAGAGTCTGAGAAAGATATCGTCATATTCTCTGAGCTTCCCACACAGCACTCTATTCAAAGTGGTCAAAAACTCGCTCTTCTTGGCTATATAAACTATTTGTTTAATTCTTGATTCCAATCAGTAATCCAGTTCACCGTTACATTAAAAATGGCTCCTCCCATTTTGTCATTACTAGAAGGCTTAGAATTTTTCTCCACATTCCTTGAGGTTATGTTCCATTTAGAAGATGCTTCCTTCAGTCACACTGTTGCTGTCTTGACAATTTAGTCATTGTTATTCGTGAGGACTTCTTGATGCTTATCTGCAAGTTGTTCAAACTTGTCAAGAAGATCACATAGTGATGACCTTGAAATCAGAATGAATGAGGTTTTTGTGTTCTATAAATCAATAATGTGTAGGACAGTGTTTGTATTTTTGTCCTGGGAGATGATAAGATAGCTACCTGTGTCCATAAGCTCCTGTACTTGTAGACAGTTCTGTAACTAGTAAGAAATTAAACCTCTAACATGTAAGGTGGAAAAAACACCCCTCAAATGAAAGTGAAAAGGAAAGTTTTCAAAACCAATGTGCAGCATAAGTTGTTAGAGTAGGAGAAATACTGATGTCAGAGAAGGCAATGAATGTATATGATCCCAAATCTTTGAGGAAGACTTTAAAGACATTTCAGAAGAGCCTAACATAATTAAAAGAGCTTTAGATAGATAAAATATATTAAAGAAATAACCAAATAGCACATTAGAGGAAAGTGTAAGCATTATGGAAAACACAACTGAATATATTAGCCTGCTAGAGCAAAAATAAGTTAGTCCTCAAAATTTAAGGTGAATGTAGCAATATGTATAAATACTGCAACATATTGCATATGCAATATGTATAAAAATAGTAGCTTGAAATTAGTAAGGAGAAAATTAAATTATATTTCCTAGTATTAATTTTTATGAACCCTTAAGAATAAGCAATAAGGAAAAGTAACCTTTCTGTTACTAACAAACAACTATCACATTGATATGAAAAACTTCAGCTTTCCTTTCCCCAGTATGACAATCAGATCCCAGAATTTGCTAAGAAACTTTCAAAAAAAAAAAAAGAATCTTGGCCTTCTGTGTAACAACATGCAGCTCTAAGGGTAGCTGAAATGAGGGGATGGAGCTGCTACCTTTTGAGAACACTAAAAAGGCTGGAACTCTTCAGTAGTGAAAGGAGAAGGCTGGGGAGAGAAGTGGTCAAGGGTTACAAAGTCACAACAGTAGCAGGAAAGGCAAAAACAGAACTTCCATTCTCCAAATGCTGCAATGTGAAAACTAACTGAGAATAGTAGAACATCAGCTAAAAACAAGGGGGAAAAAAAAGTATTGCTTAAACAAGCAGGTAGTGGACTTCTGGAGCTTGCTGTCACAGCAGGTTGTAGAGGCAGACTACGTCAGCAGGTTCAAACAGGATTAGACCAATAAATGGACAATATTGCCATAGGGCAGAGATGTACCTCCAACTTCCTAATGCAACAGTGGTGTATCCCGGCAAGCAAAAGGGGAGTGGACCTCAGAAAACAGCTGGGTTTAGTATCCTCTGCAAATAGCCTCTCCTATTGCCTTTGCTGGAGACATAAAACTGGGCTGCGTGGACGATTGTTCTGACCCAGTAGGGCCTTTCTTACATTCTTAGTATATAATTAAGAGCTCTGTTTATACACAAGTGTCAATCTTATAGGCATTACTAATCCTAAAAGTCAATGTAAAGATTAAATAGTTAAGTTTGTTGTTAAAATAACCTTCTTAAGAAATCAGTGTTATTTATCTTGGCCTCAGAAAAGTCAAAATCTGGTGCGCCTAGTAAAAACAGTTCCAGTAAATGATGTCCTTTCTTTACAGGAATACTGCTGATTTCTGAAATTGTAAGAATTTGCGGTTGCTTTATTTTAAATATACAGCTTGTATAATTTAAGATTCTATATTGTATCACATGGGGTGAAAGTATTACATGGTTGTGTGTGCTTATGAATTTATAGCGAGGTTTACCCCAGAAACCAGCATGAAACTGGAATGTATTATAGCTCATTAGAAATATAGTTGATGGTGATAATATTTCCCATCAGTAACACGCTACTTTATTTTTACATTTATGATGTAAAAAGGCCAGACTATAAAAATCATTTTGCTGGCATAAAAAGGGCTGATTGTGTGAGCTTTTGTTGAGGATGAGCTCACAAAAGATCAGTAAATTTTCAGCACATCAGCTGTAATTATACACGGATGCATTTCTTTCTCTTTCTTTTTTTTTTTTTTCTAACTTTCTGAAGAGATACTCTATCTTTTTATTTGGTTGCTTCATGAGAAATATTAAAAAAACAAACAAAACACATTTTTCAAGCAAATGTATAACATACATGTCAGTAGTGTTGTCTTCCAAATGCGAAGAAATTCAGTAAAATACCCAGCTTCTACATAAACCTCCAAAGCATTCATCCTACCACATCAAGAAAAAATGAGTATGAAAGCCTGTTCTGAAACTGAATTGTTCTGGGCTCTGTTTAACTACGGAGAAAAGGTTTGATCCAGGGCCTTTTACTTAGCTACTACATTTTTTATACACCTTAGCATCCTGTAACAAGTCTTCAAGCATACAGAAGCCTGCCCCATCTGTGTTTCCATTTTGAAGTAAACTTTGCTGGATGGAATGAAGTTTCCACTCAGCTTCACAAAACCCATCTAGGTAGCCTTTATGCTGTGCAAGTAGGTTCAGGTGAGTCACATGAACTATGCTTACGTTAGCAGGTAGCGCAGGCTAATAGGAAAGGATTTGTGGCATGAAAGAGTTAGTGCAGAGAGCTTAATGTCCACACCACACATGTTTCAGGAAGGTTTACTTAGGGTTATTTCTAGTCTGACCGTGTGGCTGGAGAGCATTAGGTATGCTTTTGGAGCACATCTTGTAGTTTATTTTCATCCAAAAGGAACCTAGTTCATGTGCTTCGAGACCGCTCCGGGATGGGAACAAAAGCATAGTAAATACTTCAGAAACACATGCTAAAATCCAATGCTGGCATGCACCCAAGGGTACCATCAATGTTGAATATGAATTACATTTCTGTATTTTAAGCGCAAAGGTCTTCCATGGTCTGGGTTACTTTCTAAAGATTAGAATCTACCTTTCTAAAGGATTATCAACAGAATAGTACTTTAAACTTTCTTTTAGTATGAGACTGGATAAGGCTGGGGAAACAGTAAGATGTCTGGGCAAACGTGAACTTCATAGAACAAAAAAAAAAGAACTTGTTTGCAAATATAGAAATTTACTTTAACCATATAGATCCATCAGATGGTGTCCCGCAACATGTTGCCTAGGAGCTGCCTGAAAGAATCATGAATTGTTCTCCACCTATTTCGCAGCTACCAACACTGGATTTTTGAATCTCACAAATATTTTCAAGTTGAATGTCCTAGGACAAATTTTAAATTTTATCAAGATGCCATATCTGGAAAAAAACAGGGTAGAAAGTGCTCTTTTATTGCTGTATTACATTTTGCCTATTTTCATCTTTCAGTGAGCCATGGAGGCAGAAAGTACTTGAGTGTCTATATTTTATTAAGAGCATAGAAAAAAGTGCATAGTTTAGAGAATACTGACACTAAACTAATCTATTCAAGCTGGTTTAGGAGAAGGTCAGGCTCATATAAATAGAGGATATTCAACAGTCTAGCCAAAGACAAAATTCTGAAAAAGAGAGACCACTAAGAAGTGGAAAAAGAGGTCCTTTTGATTAATGACTCGGTAGGGGAAAAATGTTGCCCATACTCATCTGTGTCCCAGACAAAGCCAAAGAGATGGTTTATCTCCTGCCAGGACAAAAGCCAGCATAAAAGGAAGATCTTACAATGGAGAATTCTGGTGAATTTTCACTTATGGTATCCCATATGGTCTGTAGTAACAATAGAGAAAGGAAGTGTGATAGACTAAAAAAAAAATCTCATGGCAAACCACAAGATGAGAACTTAAGTATATTTTTAACTGAATGGAGCTGCAGGTGTGTATCTGAGTGGAATTTGGTTCTGTATTTACAAAAGTATACAGTATCACTTGCAGTTCTCTACTAGCAGAACAGTAAGATGAGAAAATGCAAATAGAAAATGAAAATATCATCTGTGGTTCTTGTACTGTGTCTTTTGTTATTTATCCGTTGACTAGACTGTAAGAGCTCATGGAAATAGGCTTTATGACTGTCTGTATAAAATGCTTCATAAATTCTTGATGTTTAGGCCAACACTTTTAAAAATGAGGAGTCTAAAGCTGGTTCTTAAATCAGTGGTCTGATTTTCAATCATACCAAGTGCCTAACCGTATCTGTTGAGTCAATAGGAACCACAGAGCTCAACATTTTAATATAACTCAGTACATACGTTTTCAAACTTCCCCCCCACCTCTGCCACTGCTCCCACTGAGATATTTTCCACAGCTGTTTCATCTTTCTTCTTCAGTATAAGAACTATAGCCACAAGGGAATTTATCTGCTGGACAAGTAAGACACATAGTCGGGGTACAGAAATGGTGACGCCATAGCATGGAGATCCCACGCTCACAGGCCTGACTGATTTGGTGGACTTTAAAGATCATCATGGTTTCTTCTCCTGGTTTCTTCTCCTGGTATTC
The DNA here is from genome assembly GCF_040807025.1 of Struthio camelus. NCBI lineage: Eukaryota > Metazoa > Chordata > Aves > Struthioniformes > Struthionidae > Struthio > Struthio camelus. Next base: position 33,999,516 of record NC_090943.1, on the reverse strand, counting down.
TTTGCAGCCTCTGCTTTGGACAGAGAAGAAAGGAGCTAGCACAGCTGAGGAGGCAGTTTCACTGCTCTGCGGCCTCTTTCTGCTCCTGCCCTGTGTGCAGCAGCCGCTCTCCTGGCAGACACTTCGTCAGTGCTGCTCCTCTGCTCCAGCCACTTCTCAGCAGCACGATTCGTTAGGAGTCACCTCCCACATGGAGAGCTGCACCTCTGATGATAAATACATCGGAGTTACACAAACTGAAAAAAAGGAAGAACCCTGTCTCCATTTGTCTTTGAGTCATGGATTGCCTAATAGGGTGTGGACTCCAGCTGGAGTTTTCCCCACTATGAGGGCATTCAAAATGGGCCCCCCCCTATGCAGCTGCAGGAGTGTTTAAAAAAAGGTGAGGTTGTGCTACAGCCTTTTCTCAGGGGAATAGTAGTATCTCCTCTATCTGGATGCTTTGTGTCATGCAGCTTGCAGGAACTTCATAATTTTGTCTTCTTTTCATCTGCCAGACTGAAGGAGCAGGAGGAGGGAACACAGCAACCACACGCAAACTATGATCACCCAAACCTTCAGAAACCAAGTGAAAAAGCCACAGAGTAAATTATTTTTCTTATAAATTTGTACAAAAGTCGTAAGAAAACCTACTTACTATTTACAACTGTTGAACTGAAGACTATATATAGCTCTGTGGAGAAAAAAATTAAAGTAAGCATTCAGATTCGACATTCCTTAAATCAACAGAGGATATGGTGGGGACCATCCCTACTGAGGAAAAAAAGCAGGAAGTAATCATGCCAGACTACAAGAAACAGAGCAAAAGTCAGGGTAAATCATCCTGCAAAACACTCCATTTTAACGAACTTGTGCAAGTGCTGTTAACCTGAGCTAGTTTTAGTAAAACTGCACGGTGCTACTTTGTTTGTGTAGAGATACAATACAGTATCATTAGGCTGTGAGATGCTGGTGAAATGGTTGAGGCTCATCATATGATATGAAACTGATTAGTAATGGCGTGCAGCTATGTGGAACCCTATTTATTAATATGCTCTGTCTTCTTATTTACTATATTCTATCCCCACTTTTCTAAGTAGTTTCCAACCTTTGAATTTAATCCTTGCTTATTACTGAAAGGTATTTTTTATTTCTCCGTGACAACTGCAGCACTAATGAAACATAAGCAGCAGCTATGTGTACCCTGCAGTGGCTTAAAAATTCAACCTTTTTTCCTTGGCATGCACCTAGAGTGTTGCGCTGTGCTCATGTGTGGGGCACCAGTATAATTTATAAGACCTTCTGCAGTTTCAAGAATTTGCCCGGACAGACTACAGAAGGAATATAACTCTAGGGGATGAAAACCTAGGTCTATGACCCCAGTACTCCTTCAAACATGTAACCTTGCCCCGATTCATATCAAACGACCATCCATATGAGCCTCCATCCTACTGTGGGATGTTTCTAGAGAAAATGCAGAGTTAGACTGTATAGAGATATGAATGGCCAGCACCCAATGCAAAATCATTACCCAAACTGAAAAGTGCACATTTCTTATTGTACAATCTTTATTACAGATAACTGTCAAAAAACGTGGAGGGAGTGGGTTTGCGTTTCTGCCCTTCTCCCCCCTGCCCAAGTAAGTAATTTTCCAGGAGAATCTGCTTACAAGATGAAACAAAGCTTCTAAAAGTTGGGGACACATATAACTTTGTTTTTATTAAAGAATTCTTCACTTTGATACTGTTGAGAATTTGACAGAACTGTTCTTAAATTAGATTTTTGTCATGAATGCCTTGATGTTTTGTACTCTGTGTATAGTAACCTTCATACCATGTTCTCAGAGACAAAAATAACTGCTTTGTGTTCATCTGAGTAGCTTGGTAACTGTCTGAGAGACTGAACAGTGATAAAGGAGAAAGAAATAAAGAAAACCTAGAGATGACTGAAATCTAGTGTGCATTGGGTAGTATTATAGATGAGAAAGCCTTTTCAGGGCCAAAGGTGAAAGCTTAAAACTTAAGACAAGCATTCTTAGTGGCAAGGATGAACGTCCCAGTCGGTAAGAGAAGAGATGGATTCTACATCCGCTGAAGTCTTCTTTCAGAATTCAATGCCTTTCTGAAACAGGCTTCAGTCAAACGCAGGTTATGAGGTTCAATACATAAGTACCTGGATGCGTGGTATATAATGCCTAAAATACGTATAAATATATACAAAGTTTAAAAAAGCTTTGAGAAGTTCAGCAAAGTTGGATCCATCCTCTGTGTACTCTCCCATTAAAAAGGAGTAATAAATAAAATTTTAAACACTTTTTTCTGTGTGTATCAAATATTTTGCCACATCTGCAGTCTTTAGAATGAATAATTTATGCATTTTTTGTGTGGTTTCCAAAATCTCAGATTATTGGGTCTAATGAAACATAGTGCCTTGAATAGCAGCTGTCATTTTCAGACAGATGTGAGGCTGATAGACAGTGGATGAGCCAACTGAAGTAAGCAGCTGATTTCCTTTGGCTCTTTTAAAGATTTCAGTCAAAGTTAGTTTTGCTTTTTTATGCTTCTCCTGCAAGTACAACCACAGGAACAAGAAAGGTTTGCAATCCGCTCACAAAAAAAAAGAGACGGAGTACCTTCCTTTTGTTTTTCTAAAAAGTTGTCCTTGAAACAAAACTGTATAAAAGACTTGACAGCGTGTGGCACAGAGCAACACACAAGTTAGCCTCGTAGACTTTGTGTGGAAAGGAAAAAATCGGTTTTCATGAACAACAGATCCCAAGAAACAACATCTATTGTTCTCATGACAATCTTTTAAAACTAAAATGGTCCTATCTTCACAGAATTTTTCCAAAACTCATACACGGAAAGTTTATGGAGGAGAGTTGACTAGTAGAATGGGAAAAGGAAAACGCTCCTTTAAAAATATTGTATATCTTTTTATATATAGATTTATGTCCTGTACCATATGAATTGTGCTTTGTGCATAAGTGTTAAATTGATAATTTACTTAAAATTCCTAAAAAGGGGCTGGCCCTTTGGCAGGAGTGAGATTGCATGGAGTGCATAAAACAAGAATCAGTATAATCTATTTTTTCTGGTGAAATATATTTTAATTTAAAATGTCATTGTTGAAACTTTAGTCTAAATATACAATTTGTCTAAATATATAATTTTCAGTTTCAATTAGATTTAGAATTTCTAATGTCACATACTAACTCCATCCTCTTTCCAGTCTTAAATAATTACTTTTCAATGAATGGTGCGACTACTCTTCAGCAAGCTAGGTCCTGTCTCATTTATGCACAATTTCAGTGGAACTCTGAGCGTCCATTTGAGTTCTAACTTGTACCAAGCATTTTTGGATCTTTCAATACACAATGCCAAAATACAATGCTACATGACAGTTTTGTAAGCTAACAAAATGAGCATTCACTACGTCCTCTATCTTCTTTCCACTGTAACGAAAAACCTCACAATCTTAACATAAATATCCACCTACTACCTTCACTTGCATTAGTTGCTTGCATGCAGTACTTCTCTTTCTAAATTTTTGCTATATTTAACATTTTCTGTTATTAAAAGAGCATACCAGTTCTGGCAATCAATTGCTAGTAACATTCAGTCCGTCACCCTCTTGTTGGAAAGTGCTTTTGGTTGTTTGTACCCTCGTTAAGGCTTTGCACTAACAATTTTCTCATCTGCATGTAACAACATAGAATGCTAGAACTAATATCCAGATATATCTGACAAGGAAGGTCTAACTAACAGCCTAAGCAATAGTTTTAAGGCACCCTGGCTATTACTATTCCAGTATCAACTAAATCATTTCAGTAATTCCACCTTCCCAGATATTATTGAACTATGAAGTTTACAATCAGCAGTGTGTTTTGAAAAATCCAAGGTCCCGTCCATTTCATGCGGATTTTGAAAGATATAATTCTTCCAATAGTCGTAGGATTGTAGTCTAGTGCTTTTGGCCAAGACTTCTGTGGCCTAAAGTGTGTGTTTTGCTTCCATGTCTGATGATTGTTGCTCCCCATGTGGTTAGTCACATTTAGGTGACTGTGGATGAATGCAGCTTGCAAAGCCTGTTGGGATTTTTCAGGATGAAAAGCACTTTTTAAATGTAAAATGTTGTATTATTACAGCTGCCTCCAAGAAGAAAGTTGTGTTTAGCAGATCATTTGGAAAGAAAATTTACAAAAATTTATTACAAACTTAATTTTGTTTCCAAACCACAGTCACTAGAGATTCAAACTGTTTATCTTGAATTATACCTGCCAAATTTAGATGAGATGAAATTCCCCCCCTCCTCATTTAAAAGAGCAGGATTGACCACAGTCATATTTCTGACTTTAAAGTAACCTGTGTTATTACATTTTCTCCACATTCCAACCCATCTGCCTCAGGGTATTAAACCCCACTTTCATCTCTGTGAGGTTCAGTATTTCCAAATCCAAGCCATAAGGCCATGTCTAGACTACAAGCTGAAAAGTGGGTTTGACTGCAGGCATGCGCACACTAAGCCACATGACCCACAAATTTTCCACTCCACAAATAGCCTACTCACAGTTTAGTGTTAAATAATCCACACTGTTATAAGGAAAAAACAGCATCCCCATATTAGCCAATGAACCATGACTATGATTGATTCTGCCTGGGTGCAGTCCAGTCAGACTGCCTAAACAAAAGCTTGGCCCGCACAAAGCCACTGAGTACAATCAGTGTTTTTGAGTATAAGTGTTTTTCCACCTCCTGGAGCTCAGGCTAAAATAAAGGCTGGATATCAGCTTCAGTGCTTACAGTGTAAATTAGGGGAGAGTTAGGTCTTCAGGCTATTCTGAGAGCCATACGTGTTTGACAGTAAAGATGGAAATCCTAGACATGAAAAACATTGTCACGGTCCCGAAGTCATGAGATAGGATATTTTCAAGTACGCTGCCATCTCCTGATGATGGAGCCCACACCACTTAGGGTTTGAGATAGGGCCTGAACTTTCACTGTACAAAGATTATGTGTGCCATAAAGCAGAAAGCTAGATTTGGCGAGCAGACTCTGTGTTCCTCAGATGTTTTGCTGAAGGTAATAAGGCAAGCAATGGGTGACTTCAATCACCTGCAACATCCCTAGCCAAAAAGAACCTTAATAACCAGGAGTAACGTTCAACTATAACTACATTAAGCAGTGTCCGTATTCCCGAGACTGTCTTCCATCCTTTAATCTTTGTGGAGGGGATAATTAAGATATTTTAAAGTTATTGTCGTTTCACAAAGTAACGTTTGGTCTTATGTGGTGGTGCGGTATTAAGTGACTGTTTGTTACATTACCTACTGTATCAAAATAATGAGCAGTTAATAATACAAAGATGACTGGAAGAGGACCAGAGGCTCTCCGAGTCTACCTTTCAAGGAAGCCTCCAGTTTTCTTACCACGACATTGCTGCATACAGCAGGAGATTGAATTTGGGGTTTCAGTGCTGAATGTCCATAGGAAACAATACATATTGGAGGGGGAGAGGGCTTTTAGGGAAAGAGGGGATGCTTTCACTAGCAATCTCCAAGCAGACTAACCTCTATCAAGAGGAATGAGGAAAGTGTCCTCGGGTGTTTGGAATGAGGACTTGGAAAGGGCTGCGGCCAAATTATAAGCACAACTGTGCTGACATTAGCAATAAACTTTAAGTACTGGAGAAACTGAAAAATGTAAACTACTTTTAACAAGATGGATAAATTAGATATGATATTCATAAATATGATGAGCCCTTTTTAACATGGAAATGAGACTATAATAAAGCTAATCAAATAAAAGCTAGTAAAAAGACCATACTGGTTTCTACATATAGACAGTTATGGCTCATATCAGTCTTTTAGTCTGGTGAAAGATCATTATCCCATGTTGGTGGTACATGCCATCGGTATGTTGGTAACATGCCATTGCTTTATTTATGTTTTGGACTATGAGATCTCATATGCCACCTACTGGACAGCTGTTCTAAGTTAATTTAATGTGTGTACTATGAACAAAGACTATAGGAACACTGCCAGCAAGTTTCTTTGTGATTGTTGTATTGCATGGAGGCTCTACACCCAATTCCCTTTAAGACAATTGAAAGGTTTCCATTGACTTCAATGACGTTTGAATTAGACCCTTAAAAAAAGTTAATGCTGTAGCAAAAGCCTGTATTGCTCTTCCTCCTGGCTATTTATAAAACAAATGATAAAACAAACGATCTGTCTTAAACAGTTTTTTTTTCCAAATACTGAAATATTCTTGACAGCATACACTTTCTAGAGTGTAAAATGAAAAGAAGTATTTTATGGCCATATATACCTCTGCCCTAAGTAACTATCATTCATTCATTTTTATTTATACTTGTTGACTAAATGAATAGTAATAAAACAACCACTTTCCTCACTTCATTTAAGAACAGAGAAAGTCATTAAAAGGCTTATTGAGTAAATTAGTTCCAGTAGCACAATTTTAGTGCTTTTTTAACCGATCTTATAATGATACTGAGTGTCGACAAGAATTATGTACTGGGTTGCCCGGAACAAAATATTTTATTCTGGGTAAGATATCCCTCTTTTATGTTCTCCATATTACTTTTAGAAAATATCTATTCTAGGCACAATTTATATCATGCCACATCTGTAAATGCTGTACAGTTCATGTAAGAAGCAGATATAAAGCTGGATATAGGGTATAGTTGGCACCATCAAAAAGTTCATATAGGCATTTAAGATATAACAGCATTTAAATTCCTTACACCTATAAAACAGGAATTATGCTGAAATTCTTGTATATCCAGCAGCAGAATGAATGTTTAAGCATTCCTTCAAAAAAAAAAACCCAAAAAACACGCACAGGTACAGTTCTTTACTATATTGTGAGGAGCTCTGCAGCAACAGGTACTTTACATTTGCCATAAAAACTATTAAAACCTTTTCCACTCATTTTTGAAGGAATGGGTGCAAAATGCACTGCTACCTACTAGTTAGCAGTATTTCCTCAGAACACTGATCTTATGAAATTTGTCCCAAAATTGCCTCCTGATCTACTAGCTTTTCCTGACATTGTGCAAGTTCACAGCCTTAATAAGTATCTCAGTACTCATTTTCCTCTCTTGAATTAATTTCTTCTCACAGGCTTCAACTATGCGTGAAATCTCTGGAGAGATGCCCTGCAGTACTCTGTCCCCTCTGCTCATTGCTGGAGGTGCTTCCTGTCGTCTTCCTGATGGACAGACATGGAAATGCAAGGCAGTCATTACCACACCTCTTACACTCCAACAGCTTGCCAGAGTTTGGATGGAAAAAGTACAGGGGAGTCGGTATGGAACGCTAATGGCGTTCGGCTACCCAGCCGGTGAATGAAAATGTGTGCTCGTGATGCAAAATGCTCTGGAGGGAGGTGGAAGGCAGGGTTTAGTGATGGTACCCCTCCCAGAGGGTAGCAACTCAGGAGAAAATCAGAAGTTTTGAAAGTTAAAGGCACATAGCAAAATGCCATCTTTTACTGGCCATTTATACAAAAGCGACCTGCTATGTCCTGCCCTGAAAAGGAAGCACGCATCTCCTGAACTTCCAGGAGACAAATCTGGCTACCATCACGGAATAATCATGCCAGTAATTTTCACCTGCAGGATTTTTTTATTTGCAGTACAAATTGTTATGTTGCTCTAAGCAGGCAAGCAACTATGCATGACACGAGAGCTGCATTTTGGATAAAAGCTACCAGAAGCGAAGACAGTATTCTGGCTTTTCTCAGAGTGAAAATTTGCTGGAAATATGCCTCCTGAAAAGCAAATTCAGATGTTGACAGTTATGAAAGCTTTATTTGTGTAACATTTCCATGTGAGGATACATTTTAGAAAAGGAACCCTACGAAAAGCTTTGAAGAACTGCAGAAAGGCCAAATGAACAGACGGACTGTCCTGACATTTCCTTTTTTGAATGCTGTTTATATGTCATTTAAACCAGTCTGTGATTCCAAAAAAGACTTAAGACTGAAGTCCCAAAAAAATGTATCGTACAACAACCATGTTTTGCACTGGAAAATTAATGTCTTCATTATCTGAAGATTACAGACATAAACAGTGACAAGGTTTTGAATATGGGGTTACACTTGTGTTATGGAGCACACTCAGTTTCTTGCCACTGACATGATGGACGATAGTGACAAGAACTACTGTTGTGGTCAGTTATTAACTGTATAGAAAAAGTATAATCTTTGGAAAAGTAACAGATTAAAACTTATCATTGCTGATTATCTCTGCTGATAACTGCCTCATTGTTAAGTTGTTTTGTAACCCTACTACTTTGACTACGTTTTAATTCTATGTGCTAATCTGTTGTGATCATATAGTTTTACGGAACATTAGCTGAAAACTGAAATCCTACTACCCTTCAGACTTGCCTAAAACTCTATGATTAAGCAAGTACGGCTAATATTTGTTTATTACCATGAAGGTACCCTGAAAGAGTTTGAATCTTAGATAAGAGAAGATAATTAACCCTTTAAAACCTAATATCATGCTCAAGGCAGGATTGCCATTATATTAAATGCAGAGAGTCAAGATTAATCAAAGAAAAAGTCCAAACTGAGTAGTAACATCTGAAACAATTTCCATTTTCATCTGAAATTTCTTCCATAAGGAATCTCCAAAACGTTAGGATTTTTTCCTGACCTGAATTGAAAAAAGATTTTGAAATCTTGACACCTACTGCTGCAAAGAATTTTTATTCTCTGTTCTTCCCTGAAGTGTTTTGAAATTAAATTTTACATACAACCTAGAGAATGGATGGAATGTACTGACTATTCATTCCTATCTCTCAACTTCATGGCAATAGCATTTTTCAGACTCCTCGCCAAACTGTATACACGTGTTTCTGTATATTTATGTAAGTGAGTTAACAGCAACAGCAAAGAATTTACATTGCAAAAAAGCCTGAAAACTTGTTAAGCACTTGTCCCTAAGATTTTGGGAACTTGAGTCTCAGTATCTATTTTGCAACTACATTAGTTAGGGGTGTACTGTAGTCGTACTTTGGTTTGGTAAAAATGTAATTTTCTTGTTTTAAGAAATATACTAGAGCATTCCAGTAAGCAGTTCTTCCATTGGCAGGGATCTATCATCTATTTGCCACATTTTCTTTCACATGTGAATTCAAGACAGTTAAGACTGCTGGAAAGGATACCTGGAATGGGTTGTAATGTTTGTGTAGGCAGGTGATACTTAGCTCTGTATCTTAATTTATTTCAGTCTGACTCATTCATTCACTGCATTAAACAGTTTGAGATTTAAAAGAGAGCTAGCTAGCTGAAACTAATTTCAGGTAGGATGGAAGTAAGAGTAACTGGATGTGGAAACTGATGTGCCAAAATTATAGTCTCATAGATCTTTTGAAAGAGGGACATCTCTTCATGTTAATTAAGGTTCCCCTTGTTTGAAACGGTGCTGAGGATGACAATGTGGAAGCATTTGCTGGGTTACAGCAGTTCCTACATGCACAAGCAATAGAGATTTTCAGTACTGTACAAAGGCACCATACTTCTGTATGAGTTCATTTTAATAAAATAAGATGTATATATAAATTGTATACTTTGCGGCATTTTTGTTTGTTTTCTTCAGTTATATTCTGACTCATATGTTACGAGTGAAACCCTGATACTGAATGTGAGGAAAGTCTGTGAATCTGTTTTGCAGGACAGAGCATTTCTGCCTTTTGGCAGGGAAAGGATTACACAGTGTTACAATTATTAAAATTCTAATTTGGGGCCAGGTTTTGCCCTCAGGTACTTCCTTAATTTCAGTAGGAGTTGTGCATATTTATCTGATTGACGAATTTGGCCATTTACATTCTTTGTGAAGGTAACTTCTTTTGTTTAACAGGAACAAATATGCAGTAGCCCAGTCCAAAATCTGAACGTAGTAGGGATAGGTTTCTTACCAGGAGACAAATGTCAGTAACTGTTCTGTTTTGATAAGGTAAAGCAATTTCCTTGTAAGGGAGTGGGTGGTAGAGGTGAAGGAAGGAAAGAAGGATCTTCTTCCAGATACCTTGTAGGCTTGTTTTTAAATTATGACTTTGGATCTAACAACAGGTTTGGCAAGTGTTTGCTTAGGAAATCCTGAAACTATGCCAGATTTTCTTAGCTGGTTTGTTGTAGAGTGTGCATTTTTTAAATGCACTGTAATCATTTCAGACCACGTAATTAGAAACACAAAGCAGTTTGCTGAAACATAGTGATATATTAAGAGTTCAGTTAATTACATGTAAAGAAACAGGACAGACTTCAAAACCTTTGCTCAGTTTCTATTTTATTTGCAACGGGGGCATGCTGATGGGTCTTTGCCTGCTTACTGTTGAGTAGGAGTTTCAGAATTTTAACCCGAGGGTAAAATTTTCAAAAGCGTTTAAGTGACTGGCTCACTGAAAATCAATGTGACTCTCACTCCTTAGGGCAACTTTTTAGAAAGTATGTAGATACAAAAGTCTGATTGATTTCAATGTCTGTGTATTAAAAAGAATTCTTGTTTATTGCTCCAACTCTCTTTAAAAAGATGACTATTGCATTTCCATGCCACTTAAGCATTTACAAAAATGTTACCCCATAACAGAACAAGCTGTTGTTCTCACAGTTTTTCACCTGTAAAACCTTGTTCTGTTTCTCTGTCTTTTTTAACATATGCAGAAAATCATAAGACATGGTTTGGATGGTGAATAATGAGCCACACCATTGTTTTCAATCTGTTCGTAAAATCCTACTGCAATCCTACTGAAGAAGAGGTGGCAATTATAATTAGTGCAGAGAGTTCTTATCGACAGTAGATTTTCCTAGAATTTCAAAATAAACACAAATAATTTCCCTTTTCCAGTCTATTTAATGCCTTTTTTGATAAAAGTGATAAATTGCTTCCTCTGAAGCTAAAGCCTGACCCCAATTAATCTACCTACATCATGTGTAAGAGAAAGTAGAAAAAAATAAAACTGAAGTGCAAAAATCTTGGGGAAAGGAAGAAGACATAAATCAGAACAAATTAGTCATTTTCACTAATGAAAATATATATTATGTTTTCTGTTTAATCTCTCCTATATAATTTACTGAGAAAATTAAAAAGTGCCACTTAATTTAGAAAAAATTCAGTATTCAAAAAATCTGTAGTTTGAGAATTTGTGTGCGTGGAGGGGTACTTTGTTTCTCTAATGAGTTTTCTATATGAGCTTTCAAGTTATGCTAACTTGTTGCACAACAGCTTACAAGTTCTCAACAGTTACGTTTATTACAATTTTACCTCACTTTCAGACAAGCTCTCTTATCATGCTCCAAATCACATTTTATGCTGCTTTGAAGTACATTACTAATATGCTTATTGCTTAACAGAAAATAGCCTAACAGTCATTTCTGTTTTAAGGTGCAAAGTAATAAATGTCAGTCTCTTTTTTGCAGTCACTTATCTGAACCAGTACTTAGTCTCAAAGTATTTGTCTTTGGAAACAAGTCAGAAGTCCAGTGCTCTAATGGTCTTCTCTTTGGGACTAACAATAAAATATATTAAAATGAATTTTGCACCGTTCTCTCCATGCAGCCTTCATTCAAAATCAGGCCTTTTCCTGTCCTTTTTAAAACTGGACAGGCCTAAGTTTTATGAACAAGGATATTGGGAATTCCATCTTATTTTATGCATGTTCTGTGATCATGTGGGTTGCAAAGACCAGGCTCCCTGGCAGTCATTTGTACTTGTCAGTGCATACCCTTCTTTTCCCTGTGGCTATTCTGCGCTGCTAGACGGGTGTGTTTGTTCTGCCCTTTGGACATCATTATAGTGCCTAAGAAACATGGAGGATGGACCTGACAGGCTTATAAATGACTGCGGAGTCATCTATGAAGAAGGGAATTCTCTTTTGAGACCTTTACAGAACATATATATTGTATTATTCTGCACATATTGAGAGAAGCATGTGGTTTTCCATCACAGAAAACAGAGAAAGCAAGATTTAAGGAGTGGACAACTGTGGATATCATTTACCACAACATTCAGAAGGAAGGCTGTTAAGATACAAGAAACAGTTAAGGTGAAAAGACCATGTAGTTACAAGCTTCAGCTCAATCTTTTTATGCAGCTGTCTTAAGATTCTTGTAATGTAGCACTTTATCCCTGGGCACATGTACAAACTTTTAATCAGGTTAATAGATTTCTTCCCTGTGTCTTCTCCACAGTCAAGAAGTTTCCATGTCTCCAAGACAAGTCTTTCAAGGATCTGAATGAACAACAGAGTGCACTGGGCCAAACGACAGAGCGGCTCTCTTACGGCTCAGTAGGAGCAGTGAAATCCAGCCTCTTATGCCCGTATGGAACGCTCAACCTCATATAGGCAGTACGCCCTGGCTGATCTTAAGCATCGTAATGGCAGATAAAGGAGAGAGAATTTATTACCTAGCACTCCAAGCATATAGGATTTTATGGATCAATAAGAACATCCTGAGTTATGCCCAGAGGCGAAAAGGAAGCCGATATAGACTTCAAAGGCCTTGTGTAATATATTCCTTATGACCAATATTACGGATTAAGCACAAAGCAATGTTCTACACAACCCATTGAATCTAGCCGGAATAATGACAGACAATACATTGTGATAGCCTATTCTTGAGGCTACAGAGGAGTGGATAACTTATAGCCTTCATCTTCAATAACTTGTCCCAATCATCTGACCAAAGATAGCAAAACTTAATTTAAGCCCGGGAACCCGTTCTGAGTTAAGTATTGAAGAACACCTTTGATTGCGAGCTTCGTTCAGAAAGAATAATCAGATTACTGACCAGCATCACGTTCCCCTGTCTCACCTCAAATCTCTTTCAGGTAAAGTTTAAAAAAAGTGAAAGACTGTAAACTCTAGGTTTGACAAAAGAAAGTGTAGGTCAAATTAACTGGCAGACTCCTCAGAAGCCTGGTTACTTTTCGAAGCAGGGATGCTGAATGTACTGACTGAAGAACAGAAATCGTAAGATTTTCATGCAGTTGTAATAAGTGAAAAATGCAAATGTAACTAAAATAATGTCTACAGTGTACAGAGAAAGGACATAATCTGTATTACCTTGCCTATGACAAATTCAGGACTGAACTTTCCGTTTATATAGGCTGTAAGAGGCTTCTTTTGAGGTCTTCCTTCTTTACATCATAAGACTGGGAAAGGTATGTGACAAACTTAATGGTTTCATATAGCCCAAATTTGAAAGGATGTTTTTCAGCTTTCATTGAAAGCTGAAAAGGTTGAGCTCCTTGCAGACTCAATCCTATAGACAATTCAAGGTCCCTACATTTTCCTTGTAAGAAGATTATGTGCCTTTTTTTGAAAGGAAACAGCTCTCAAGGAAAGTTTCCTGAGTCTCATATAATATGGGAAAAATTCTGCTACTAGGAAGAGCTTCCCTTACTTAGGTATGGTGGATAGCAGGAAAAAGGCCTTCATGTTTTAAATTATCTTGGGTCAGCTTAGCACAGAGACTGAACTGCAGAGGAAGGTGAAATGTGTGAATCTCTGTATAATCTGTGAATATGATAGAAAATGAAGTGGGACTTGAACATAGGCAATGTAGACCTTTGATTAGCTGCTGAAGAAAAAATTGCTCAAATATTAATAGTTGTCTATTAATGGTAATCTTGTTCAATAATTTGCTTAAGGAAACTTCCCTTTTCTACCTGATTTTAAAGGGAAGGTAAAATTTACATCTTTCCTTTTGTGGTTAAAAAAGATGTCACATAAGAGTGAAAGTTGGAGCTCTGGCAGGGGTTAGCATTGATCCCACTCCTCCACACACTACTCCGCTGAAAAGTCTCGCTCTGCCTTGCAACATTCTTGTTATTCCAGAACTGGGTTGGGCTAGTCATAATAGATGCAGGCACTGAACTCTTCCCCACAGACAGCTCTGCCACCGGCGAGTGAAACTCACTTCACCTTGCAACACTCCTGTTATTCCCATGTCTTTTAAGCAAAGGCTATCAGTTAGGTACTGATAGTGACTCTGTCTTTACTCCTGCTGAAATCCATGGTAACTTTCTTAATGATGCAAGAGAAAAGTGTTGCTGATAATGACAAATGTCTATTTGGGACTGGGATGAAAAAAACTTGCCTTCTGAATCATTAGGATTTTAACCCTAACGTTAGAAGTAAATAATTTGTATTCCAGTCCTTTTTTCACTACTGCAAGTAATGAAATCCAAGTGACTCCATAGTTATCAATTCAGTTGCACATGGTATAACTGAGATTAAAGTCGGATCTTTACATGATGTGGCCTCCTATGTGGCTGTGCTTTCTCCCAGGGAAAAAGTTTCCTGTTAATTAAGACACTATAGCTTTCAAAGCAGATCACTGCTGTTTTATTTATAATGAAAATCTATAGAGCATACTCAACACTGATGCAAACAAGCATTAGCCTACTGACAGGATCTCAATTTACACTAGCATTTGGGTTTGGAACGTAGTTTATGTAATTCTATGGAAAATCAAATAAATGTGGGACACAGTAAAACAATATGTCAGAATAAGGACTGTTCTTTCCTCTTTGTTTTCTTCATTACATGAAATAATGCATTTAAAATAAAATAATGCTCTAGGCAATGTACAAATCTAAAAAAACTATGGTTTGCTAAATGAGCGTAGTGAGAGGCTATGAATATGGATCTGTTTGTACTAAGGAGCCTAGAGGACTTGCTTTTTATGCATGGTGACACAGAAATATGTACTTGTAACTCTCTGTACACCAGGGAGAGAATATTCCCCTAAAAAAGCAGTTTATCTAGCAGTGCTCCTTGTTGATCAAAGCTGCATAATTTAAAGTATCTGGAGGCAACTTTAAATTATTCACAGTATATTTTTTGCAAACGGTCTTGGTATATAGCGGATAGCATTCATGCAACTTGCAGTTTTCTGTAAGTTCTACGACTGTTTGCATCCTTACAGAGCTGGTGAGTTTTCCCAAAGGCGCATCAGAGAAGCGGAGAAGTAACTGCGTAACAACAGGAGCAAGAGAGACTCATTCTGACACTCTGTGTTAGTCACATCACACAAAAATGCCAGGCATGCAGGGCCATACGGAGCGGCAGGGCAGAGCCCGCAGCCTCTAGGTCTCAGCCCGCGTGCTGCTGTGTGTTTCCTAAAAGTTTTCTGATACCCTCAAAAGCCCCAAGTAGGACTCCTGCAATTAGTGCGTCTAACTCCTCCTTCACTGCAGCCTTCTCTCCTATTGGCAAAAGGTCTTCGCAGGCTCATGTAGGGAACCCACCCCTTTTGTGGGTTTTCATTCTGAAGCTATTCACAACTTCACACCTGAATGAATGCCAAACCTCTCTGAATATATAAGGGAAACCTTCAAGAGCAATTTCAGAGTTACCAAGAAGAAGCAGAAGAAAAAGATTTCACCCAGCTCTGTCAGACAGAGACTGAACAACCATGCTTCTCCCTGCCATTCACTTCTATGGCTTTCTCCTAGCTTGCATCTTCACGAAAAGCTACTTGGCTTTCAAGAATGATGCCACGGAGATACTTTATTCACACGTCGTTAAACCTGCTCCAGCGAGCCCAAGCAGTAATAGCACGTTGAATCAAGCCAGGAATGGAGGCAGGCACTATGCCAGCGCTGGATCCGACCGTAACAGTGAGTATCCTACCGGGGCCCTCCCCAGCGCCTGCCGCAGCCCCTGCCCTCGGGCGGCGGGGTCCCCTCCCGGTCCCGGCGCGGGGAGCGGAGCGGAGCCCCCCGGCCCCGGCAGCGGAGCCCCCGGCCGGAGCGGCAGCGCCCCGCTGTAGCGCGCTTCGCTCCGCTGAGCGCAGGGCTAAAGGGAGATAGCGCCTCCAGGAAAGCGGGGGCCAGGGAAAGGTGCCGGCCCCCGGCTCTGGTCTGCCTCGTCGAGCGGACCCCGGGCGCGCCCGGTAGGACCGGCTCCCTCGGGCAGGTTACTTCCTGCGGCAGGTTCAGCCAGGAACACCGGGGCTGATGCTGGTTATCCAGCAGGGACACTGCGATAAAGGAAAAGGATTGAGAGGCGTTTCCAGAGTGCCTGCTTTCTTAGCTCACCCTGCCACTGTGGGCACGCGAGGTATCTGGGCTACTTTTCAAATGCAATAAAAAACTGAATTTTGTTCCCGCTGTTTAGTTTTCATTCCTGCTATAGACTTACCTGCTTAACACCTCCAGCTAAAGTAAACACACCAGCTCATAATTTACCTATGATCTCTGCTCTAACATGCCTTTTTATATCTAGTCTTTTCCTGGCGGGTTTTATGTATATGTGTCAGACACACGGGGATCTGGAAACCGTCTGCTGACTTTATCTGTTCCCTCCCCTGCCCGCATCCTTACAATGAAAGAAATTCAGATAGACACACACACACACGCATGCACACACACACAAACCCACCCACAACGACTCGATAAAAATAGCATCATCCCTGGAAAGTGAAGGCAAAAAGTGACACGGATACCTTTCAGCTAAGCCAGGTGTGTCAGCTCGTATGAATGCTAAGGGTTTAAGTGCACAGGAAACATCTCATCGTTATGAGATTACTGGAGCAGCCCAGTAGGTATTCATTGTCAATGAGCTGTCACTAGAGAAAAGTTGAGCCAGGATATATAGAAAAACAGGAGGAGAGACAAACTCGAATCTGTGACCAGCTGCTTCCAGGTACATTTCTGAGTGCAGCTGCAGGAAGGCAGACTTGAATCTTTTCTGCAAGTCAGATGGGACACCAGTCCTTCTGTAAACAATCGCTCAGATCAGCCTGCAGATTTACAGTGCCTCTTGACTGCCCGTCTTAGAGGCACAAGGGCCAGGGTGAAGCTGTAATCTTAACTCAGTGTTTGTTCAGAACTCACTTCCAAAAAGTCCAAGTAGAAAGAGAGGCAGCCTGTAGCTGTGATATGTAGATGTACCTTCAAAGCCTTTTATGATTCACTCGAAAATGTTTCTAGTAATTACTTCTATTTTAAAGGCGTTAGTTAATTGCATTGTGTGTAGAATCTGCACTGTAATTGTCCTTCAGAAAGAGAGAGAGCATGGCCAGTAAAGATTGCTTATTAAAATTAAGCGCACTGTGGGCGTTTATTTCAAAGTGTAATTACTGAAATAAACAGTTGTGTTTATTGCAGGGTGTAGAGCTGCACATACAGACGGGTACAAACATGCCTGCATTAGAAGCTCTGCATTTTGATTCTATATCAGTTGCCTGAGAGAATTTGCAGGATCCTCTATGTTATATATAATATAAAGATTACTACAAATACAAAGATGATGTTGCCCTGAGGGCAAAACGGCGACTCTGAGTTTGTTATTGCTAATCATTCAAACTTGGCATGCAGAACATCATTCTCTAGTAACTGTAGTTGTTATCACTTCTACAATATCTGTGTGCAGCGCAGTAGTGTTCACGGGAGACTCCATCCACTGTAACTGTGGAATGGGAAAAAATACAGTTTTTAAATTCCTTTCGGAAAGTGTTTGGAAACTATTTTAAAGTACTGTTTTCTCCCTTGCTATTGATCCCATATAATTGTTGTAAACATTGCAGAGCAAGTTCCCTAGACTAAGAACAAGCAGGAAACATTTCTTCCCTTGGGGCATTTTTTTCTTTTCTAAAAGGTATGTCCTTGAGAAAAAGCATACAGAATAAAATTGCCTTCTCCACCACAACTGCTGAAGTGCATATCGTTGATTACTTTATGCTGTGGTAATACCCAGAGATACCATCAGTGCTTGAAGCCCTCATGTTGGGGACACATGAGTAAAAAGATGTCCTGTAAAAATTACTGCCTACTTTACATTCTGCAAAACATAGCTTGTTAATGTGACAATGACTGGTTAAGAAAATGTTTTCCTTCTGAATCTCAGTGTTCATTGTTCTGTGCATTCTGCAGATCGTGTTCAAGTTGGCTGTCGGGAACTGAGATCCACCAAGTACATTTCAGACGGCCAGTGCACCAGCATCAATCCTCTGAAAGAGCTGGTGTGTGCTGGTGAATGCCTCCCTTTGCCACTGCTCCCCAACTGGATTGGTGGAGGTTATGGAACCAAGTACTGGAGCAGGCGGAGCTCGCAAGAGTGGAGATGCGTCAATGACAAAACTCGCACCCAGAGGATCCAGCTTCAGTGCCAGGATGGAAGTATAAGAACCTACAAAATAACTGTGGTCACAGCCTGCAAGTGCAAGCGATACACCAGGCAGCACAACGAGTCCAGCCACAACTTTGAGGGAACCTCTCAAGCAAAGCCTGTCCAGCACCATAAAGAGAGAAAAAGAGCCAGTAAATCCAGCAAACACAGTACAAGTTAGAAGTCAGACATTCTTTCCTCTCTCACCTCCCTCTCCTCCTGTCAAAACTGAATTCACCTGTAACCACCTGCTTTACAGATCTGACTGCTTAAAGACAAGTCTGCCATTGCTGTGTTCTCAGTTGACGCTATACACTTGTTGCTTTGACCAAAATCAGAAGGAGCATTCTCGGCATATGGACCTTTTTGGTCATTTTCCAAATGGGGGAATAGATGGGGAATAACACAAGCTTTCCAAATCCACCCTTTAAACTCCTCCAATTTCTCCAGGCATGGAGGCAAAGAGAAGTTGCCGTGAATATTCACTGAAGTGTATTTTGTAAAAAGAAGCTTTGTTGTGTGTTTTCATGAGAACAATTAACTATCACATCTATTGCCTTCTGTGTCTTGTTTTATGAACTTCTGACAACAGCTTAAAAATACAACATCTAGTATCTGCTTTCAGATGCATTCTAAGAAAAAAATGCCTTGCATGCTGACCTTTCTCTTGTTATCTCAGTATACCAAAAATTAAAATATGCATGGCAGCAATTGAAAAGTAAAGCTGAACGAACTATTTATTTGTTGTTGTAATTATTTAATGAGCTTGTGTGTGTGTTATTTCCCTCCAAAATGTTCTTATGTTTATAGCTTTTCTCATGTATCAAAATATTTTCCTATGATTTGTAGCTGGATTAGAACATACGTTTTGTAGATAATGTAAAAATATATGTCTTAGCATTCTTAGTATGTATATTTCCACTTTGAACATTTGTAGACTTAGGTGTTATTCTGAAGTAACAACAAAAAAATTGTTTTATCCATGCTCCACTTTGTATTATTTTTGTTTAAAAGTGTGCAATCAAAAGACAGATATGACTTTCTTTCAAATTCATTGGTTTCTTTTTTTTTTTTAACAGAAATAAACACTGCTAAAAAAAAGTATTGTCTAGCTCTATGTATGAAAATTAACACATTTTAATGAGTCACAACACTGAATCTTAAAAAGCAGGAGAACATCATATGGTTTAAAAAAAATCTAGCCACAACATTTAGCATAAAAATAATCTTCCTGTGGATCCTTTTTGGTTGTAGAAATCTTATATGACTATTTAACAGATGGAGCTTATTAATGGTCCAAACCAAGTTCATATTTAACAATTCTCAAATTGTACATTGCAGAAGAAGTGTATATTTGGGAAGTTTTACAAGCTAGTAAAACACTTTTTTTTTCTTTTTTTTTTTTTTTCTTTTTTAAGTGATCATCAAGTCAAAGACTTACGATAAAAATAACATTCAGTTTAATCTTTCCCATAAAGCCTGTAGAGTCCTGCACATTATCCACAGCTTATTATAGGCTATATCAGGAAATATATAGTAAGTAATCTACTTTTCAACACATAGTCCAGGAATCATTTGTTCTTAAGCTTTCAGACTACATTGAAATACTATGGGAAAGATTTCACTACAGCACTCTGCTGTTCTTAAATGATTGTCTTTTACACCCCATTGACACAAAGAAAATATTATCAAAGGAGAGAGTAATGAAAAATCTTGCCTAATAACATGTGTCATAAGTTCTCTTTGACTTTCTTCTCCTTTTCTCATTCCATCTTGCATTTTGATTTCAAAAAGTTCATCATGAAGTTTTTGGCAGAGAGCTTCCTTGGTTGTTAATGGAAAACTGTTTGAAAATCAATGCTACCACTTGACTTACTGAATTCTAAATTTTACCAACAAAACTTAAACAATTTTTCTTCAATGTGACTTTCAAGAATACTCTTAAAAATCTGTGTATGTAAGAAGATAATGTTTTTGCATTTTAAGGCAATGCAACGTTGGTATAGTTAAAAAAATCAAATTAATAATCCAGTTGTTTGAAGTCTGGTTCTGTGATCATGAAAATATCAGAATGATAAGACCAGAGATGAATCATACATAAACTTTCTGATCTGGGTAGCTTAAAAGATCCGCCTTCAAGCCTAAGAAGATAGCCGAGGAATAAAGGAGTTAAGAGGGAGAGAGGTGGTGTGACATTGCTCCCAGACATACCAACAGAGTGAACCTACGAAGAGTATAGCGTATGACTTTAACAGCCAGTATAGTCTCATTCAATCAGTTTTATGAGGGAAGCATTATTCCCAAATGTCAAATATATATCAACTTTTTAAATTGCTCTCTATTTGTTCAAGATAAAAAGCACTAAAGATTGAGATAAGGGACCAAAATTGAAATAAAATTTTATTCAAAGACCACAGTCACTACATTTGTAAAGTTGGTCTGCCAACAGACCAATTCTCAAATTGTTGGATCTGTGTTAGACCTACAGAAGAAAGAATGGTTAAAAAACACACAAGTGTTCATCACAACTCTCCTAAAGCCAGTGAAGTTTGACTGTAAAACTAATATGCACATTCAGTGAGAGCTGCATTTAGCAATACAGACAGTAACTTTTTCTTAGTTTGTCTCCTCATGCAGAAACACTTGTAGAGGAATAAATCAATACGTTTCTGTTAGGACAGCTTCATGGAATTTTGCTAGACATGCTGCAGAAAGACCACAGGGCCTACCTCTACATCTGATAGATTTCAAGAAACACAAAGGAAGCCAGGTCTTCCTAGTTTATCAGCAGCGGCTTAACTTTGAAGGGTCACCAAGTTATCCACCATCTCTTCTTTGGCAAAGACTTTGGCCTTTCACATAGGAGAGCTGCAGGATAGCAATTTTAGAAACATGGTCATGTTGATGAAATTTCTTAAGGGGCAGTGTCACTCATCTACTAGTTCTCAGTGTTTCAACCCGGCCTGTACAATCTGCCTTCTCTTTCATCATGCTACATGCAGACTTACAGGGGTCTATCCAAGGATCCAGACAAAAGGCAATACAGCCAATGGTACGGGTAAAATCCAACTACCTTTTTCTAAATGGAGAGTCTACAGCATTCAAAATTGTACTGGGTAGGATATGGGCCGTTGTGCTTGTACCTACACTGGAGAGTCCTGCCAAAGTTTATAAAAGATTTACTTAAAAAATAGTACTGTTTAATCTGAAATAGTTTGACATATCTTCTTATATTAAGTTTGTTTCACACTTAAAAAGGAAAGGCATATATGCTAGAATTTTCTTAGTTTTTACCTAAAATATTAATGCAAATAGATAGAACAAGTATGTAAATAGTTTGAAAAAGTACCAGCAGATTAGTTTATTTTTTAAAAATACAAATTAGATAGTAATCCATTTATTTACTCCAGTCTGCATTTATTACACTGAGAGTATATAGGATTTGACTTTCTCAGCAATATCCTCCCCTATGGGCAGAGTGCTAGGTCCAGGGACTTCTTAAAAAAGTGTTTCTCTGCAGTTATTGCGACTTCATCACACAATGCAGAATGAGCTCTTTCATCTCATTGCCTCTTTTTCGATGAAGAAACAGATACATGCGTTACCCCTCTTGGCTGAGGGACACTGAGTCTCAAAACAAAGGAAGTTATCTCCACTTTCACAAAATGTGGGTTTTCCACAATTCAAGGGTTAAGAAGCAGGTTTTGCTTCTCATATATTTAAAGTCAAACATTCTTAAAAGAACACAATAATATTTAAAGTCCTCATAGTTGGTTCTTTAGAAAATTAAAAGTGAAGAAATTAGAAGCAATTTGTTAATCTGCCATCATTATTTCATTACTTTCCAGTTGATGAAAATTGTCCTCAACTACGGGATAATTTGTTTTGTAATGAATGGAAATTAGTTTTCCTTAGCTATCACTAGAAACAATGCTGGTTGTTTTGATAGCATGGTACC
Organism: Struthio camelus; assembly: GCF_040807025.1. NCBI lineage: Eukaryota > Metazoa > Chordata > Aves > Struthioniformes > Struthionidae > Struthio > Struthio camelus. The sequence goes on along the minus strand of NC_090943.1, from coordinate 33,977,431 downwards.
ACTAAGAGGCGTACTGTGGAGAGGCAGTGGTGGATAGTATGTGTCATAAAAACATTATCAGTTGCAGAAGTCAGAGGGACATGACATGTACAGGCTAGAATAAAAAGGCCCTTTGAGAAGTTTATTTATTCAGTTGTTTAGTAACAGTATCAAATTTGTTGCTCTTCCCTTTTCAACTGCTTCGGTATCAGAAGCACCTAATTCAAGTTCAATCATTTATGTGGAAATTAAGCAGACATTTGAATAACACCCTTCAAGATACCTAACAGATTTCTGATAGTAAATCACTGTAGTCCTCCTAACCTTGACCTTTATATCCTTCCTGAAGAAGTACAACATTAATCAAGAAAGGACTGTTCAACACATTCCACTGTGGGAGTCTTTTTGCTGCAGTATTAACCCGAAAGCGTTCAGTGGAAAATTATAAGGAATCCTTACTGTTGGAAGGTATCCTATTCTTATGATGCATTTCCTTTCCCGTAGGCCAGGCAAAGGGCTTTGATTTCAGTTTCATTGACATACATATAAACATAGCTCCAGGTTAAAACTGAAATTTCTCAAGAGATTTATGACTTAAGCAGACATTCTGTCACTGGATTTGTTAGTTTTGCCTGAACGTCGCCCCACAACAAAAAGCTTGCCTGTGCATCTTTCTGAAAGACATCCAGCCTTTCAGATCACTCCTTGTGTGAGTTATGTGGACTGACTCCCTTGAAAAGTGTGATTCACATATGGCATTGCCTACCACCTAGTTAATAATCAAACATCTATCTTCCTCAGTACTTCCAAAAACTAGAAAATATTCTTCCAGTCTTTACTAATACTAATCAAACTATACTCCATGAAACTACACTCCATCATTTGCAACACCTTTTTGTCTCTACTAATTGCTGAGAAAAAGTCTTTCTGGGATTTGGGATTTTTTTAGCCCACTTTGATTTGACTACGCAGAATAATGAATGAGATAACGTCAAACCATATAGCTCTAGCTCAGGCCTCCTTAATGACTCTATACAACAGCAGAGAAATAGAGAGGACCTCTTAATGTAAATGAAAATCAGGTCCCCTTTCTTTCACAGAGCTGTTTGTGGAATATGGTATTCCGTAAACATAAATGAAGATAAAAAAATCCAGTCCACTGGAAAAGAGGCCTCACTCAGAATACATTGCAACTATAATATGGTTCTGTATACTAAATCTCAAAGACACTGTTAAAAAGTGACCTCTGTTACAATTTACTTAGTGTTAAGTAATAAATATTAAATGAGCTAATGCTTTGCTGAATGCCTTGTCTGATTTCTTGTCCCTTTTGAATTTTGTTGCTCTATTTTAGCAGTTGTACAATAGTGTATTATCATCTCATTGTTGAAGCCCTTAGCTGTTTTGAGCTATATTTGCTATAGTACACTTTGCTTTTTTTTAGTATAGAAGTATTCTCAGTCTCCTTTTAGTATGAGTGGATGCATTATTTTTTGATTTTGACTACTGAGAGGAAAAGTCATGCTCTGACCTGACCTAGGAGTTCTATACTTGATTTGTTTTGTTAGCCTTGGTGAGGAAATTGCAAAGAAACATAGTAAAAGCATGAACCAGCTTGTGAAATCTGATACTTTGATGGGCTAAAGAAGAGCTAACCAAGCACGTTCATTAATGTTCTTTCAAACGCAACAGTGGAGGGTTGAGGGAGAGGACCAAAGGAGAAAAGGAAGTATTTGTCTGTTCTTACCATAGGAACAGCCGCTGAGAAATGGAAGGGCTACGCAGAGCTTTAAAAGAGACTGTAGCATAAAGACTTTGTTCTAATTGCTCCTGAAGCAAGTTTATTATTTTATTTACTTATTTATTCATTCATTTTTTTTGGGATGGGTTGAAGAAAGCTCTTTCCCTATGGCCATTAAGCTGGGATGGAGGTCTAGAACAGAGGTCAGTGCATTTCTAAAACTTAAAGCTGCAAAAATTTTGGTTTTAGCAAGGATCACTCACTTTTCTTGTTACTGGAAATGCCTGCTGAAACTTTTGCTCTTGTACGTTACAGTTTTTAGGATGGTAGCCAGAACAGCTTATAGCAGCAGGAAGCAGGTTGCCTTGCTACACTGCATCTTTTGTTTTCGATACTGAAATGTCTAAATTTGGGTGTGTCTGGAAGAGGAGAAAAGAGTGAAAACTGTTCCAAAAAATGGAACAAAGCAAAACGTGGAGAGCATGTGCTGCATGTCCTTCATTTTCTTCTGATGATCACAACCTTTCACAAGACTACAAAAGACTTGTCTGCAGATTGCCAAGCCAAACATTAACCAATGCATATGCTGCCCTTGGGATTTAATAGACTGCTAAGTCTAAATCAGCATGGTGGATAACAACTGCTGTCTCTGTGTCTTCTCCTCCCATGCAAAGGGGAGAGTGCACAGTGTATGCCACCCATGAATCCCATACAGAGCTGGGACACATCACGGACACTTCTGAATCTGAAATCTTCACAGAACCTCATGTTTCACTGCACTGGTCATATCCTCTTCCCTGTGGCCATAGCCTGCTCTTTCTGAAAGAAGAATACAGTTGAAGCTGAAGATGTTCACATGTGAGGCTCTTAGCAAGTTGTCAGTCTACCATACACCTGGACTTCCTTGTTGAAGAATTTGCCCCAAATCCCTGCTTACAACTTACAGAAAAACCTATCAGCAGAAGGGTTCCTTCTCAGTGTTACACTTATGAAATTACTGTAATCTGATTTTTGTGCACAAGACTATTAGGAATACAGTTAGTGAATTATTCATAAAATCTTAGGTGCTCTGCAAATATCATCCCCTTACTTTCTTTGGAGCTTTTTGTAATCAGTTACGAAGCTTGGCGCTTCTGCCAAGAGAAAATTATTAATAAAGATCTACATTTTTATTTGTTTAATTAAATACTTTTCTGCATCCTTCTTGCATAAAAGCCCTAATTATATGGACCATTCAAGCAGCTGTCTGGATCTTAACCTAATAATGAAGTTCTTGGTGGCATTTTTCAGTCCTACAAATCTGCCTGCCTCTGCCCTCCACTTTAAATTCCTGGCTATGACAAAATCTAAGTTTTCTTTCCCATGCTATCTCAATGGCCATACTCTTTACTTTCCAGTAGCTGGGTTACTTGTTCCATAATTCTGTTTTGATGCAGGAAAACTGGACTATTCACTCCTTTTTCTGAAGTGTTCAGTCCTGAAGAAAACTAAAAGGACATCAAAACACAAGCATATAGGCACAGGTAAGTGTGAGGAAGAATTTTTAAATGTAAAATAAGTAGGACTGTATTACTCACAAAAATAGTAACAGAGCATTTTTCATTATCTGGTTTGGATTAGTATGTTGGAAAATGGTTAACTTTTGATGGTTGCTCCATGGTACACGTCAAACAGGTTCAGTCTCTATATAATTGCTAGATGACAGGTAGCCACACTGCTGCAGTTGGGAAAATCTGCAACCCTGATCTTTCCAAAAACTGAACAGGATCAAGAGCTGACCCTTTCCAATCTCTACCGTTTTCACATTAGAACTGGACAAGCCAGCAAAAGATGAGGTAAAAGATTTGGAAAGGAATACTGTGCGTCCTGTGTCTTTCAGTATTTAGGGACTGTCTTCCAGTATATCTTGTTTGCTATAAAATAACTATTTAAAAAGAGGAAAAAAAATCATAAATTCTTGATGAACAAGGGAGGCTATTTTTCAAGGCCCCTCCCTTATAACCTGCCAAAATGGTTAAATTGTAACACTTGAGAAGTCAACAAAAGAGGAGAAAAATGACCCAGCTCCACATGACTGTTTGTTTAATGCATACCACACAAAACTATAACCAATGCAAAGTCCAGCTTTTGTGTTGGGTAGTATCTTGCCTTACCTTTTGCAATTTCAGTCACTAATGGTATAGCTGGGACCAGTCTTCATTTGTTAAGTAAAAACTTAAATGGATAGAATCTCTCCTGTATGACCTCTGGCAAACTGAGTAGGTTCTCCTCATCCCATGTTCTTCGGACGTGGGACTAATTAAGAACACTCCTGGTGCTCTAAGGTTAAGGGCTCATATAACAAGAAGCACTGAAGCAACACTGACAGTGTATTAGTAAGTAGTAAAAGCCTGTACTCCTATGGTGTCGTTCACACCCAATCTGCAAATGTTGACAGGTGTTATTTGATTCTCCCCATTGCTTTAAGTTTGGTGAATAGTTCCACATCCTCTCCCAAGTATTCCATGGAGATAACACAGAACATGGTAAAGTAATAAAACCACGCATGATAATATGCACACACCAAAATTAAAACAAACAAAAAAGAGAAGTAAAAACCCCAACTCTATTCCAAATCTGACATCAGCTCCTGAACATTCTCTGCTCCTCCCCTACATTATTCTTTATCACTGGCATCTGTGACTGCATATCACATATTTGACCAATTCTGTAGATTCACTTCTTTGAATCATTACGGGAAAAGGAAACTATTAGTCTTTCCTCAGAGGTAGCAGTTTCTCCAGCTCTGGAAGCCTATCAAAAGGGACTAAATTAAGTATTTCTTTTTGACTGAGAAGACGGGGCCAGCTCCTAATGACTGGTGCCACATATCAGTTCAGTCACAATGACAGTGGAAAGCAGCCTCTGGGATTTCTGTCCCTCAGCTTCCACATTTCTTAATTTGAATTAGGGTCATCATATAGTGCTTTCATACAGTCAGACACCCCAAAACACAGCTCCTACAAACCACAACAATAAATGGTGATGTTAAAGCTGAGCAGATAGGCCTACCTCACCTTGGCATTATTTAGCTTCTGATAAGCTTTAGCTTCCACTCACCTGGAGCTAAGTGTTTAAGGCTTGAGTCAACCTTTTCTAATGAAAAACTACACGAGGCCTCCACCTCATCACCTACTCGTCACAGCACTCCCCAACACGGTAGGAGACTTTCTTCAAGTCCTTACTCTTTCTGAATTTTACAAGAACTCTTGCAGTCAGGGACTCTCATTCTCATGAATTATTGGGTTAGATATTGCGGGGTAATTCTCTTCTCTCTATGCTTCTACTTTGCATATACAAAGTATCCATTAGCTCTTAAACTAACTTTCCATATCCCAGGGGAAATATCCAAAAGTATTATAGGGTAGAGAAGGGATAAAGACTCCAGCAAGAATGTAACATTCTAGGTGGAGGCTTTGAAACATGCGTCAAACATCACATGAAATCACTGCCAATTTTTACTCCAGCACTTGCACAGAATATAAGCAAGATTTTTTTTTTTTTGGGTGTATCCAGTGTTCACAGTCTAGAAGAAATTTAAGTTATCTGCCAGAACCACATAAAACAATGCTGAAGGTGTGACATAAAACACACATAATACAATAGGTGAAACTCAACATGTGTTTTTCAACACTTACCTACAATGAGGTGCAAGTATGAAAACATTCCATTCAGAAATGTGGTTCAGAGACCACATTTCCTTTACATTTATAACATTCATATTCTTTAATTATCTTTAAACTGTTAAAAAAACTAAAAACCATGGAACGCTTCTACCCCATTAACTAAAGTTTAGAGCACATTATGCCACTTTGTCAAGAATCTAAACCATACTCAAAACTACTTTGCAGAAATGTGTTATGCAAAATAGCATAATGGCAATAGCATTTATAATTCCCTTTAGGGATCTGATCTATAGGTGATTCTTTACACAGCGTATATTAGGCATGCAAGTACCCTTTGATATTTGATAGACAGCCTATTTATATCATTTAAGTTATGCATGTGCGTAACTCCCTTGCCAAATAAAGGTATTTTGATCTCAAATCCACATAGCAGTAGAAGCAAATCATCAATAGCACAACTCTTCATGTTAATATTCTACACGTCTATAGCATTTTTCACCAAAGAGTATCAGAGCAAGACATAAACTCTTTGCAATCATATTAATAAAGACATATATAAAAATATGCTAATATGAAATAAGATAAGATTTCCCCCAAAGGAGTTAATTATGATTTGGAAGGAAATACACATAATTTTGGCTTTTTCAGCATTCCACTGTCTGTTGCACTGCCTCAAGCCATATGTTCCCTGTGACATTATACTGACTTGGGACCCTTTGTCACCACAGAGTAAATACTCTGAGACAGCTGCTGTGCAACTAAGATTGAAACAGCAAAGGAGCAAGTCAGTCCAAAAGAGGTACATGGAGAGTAGATCAGGTCTCCAAGGGAAAGTAACAAAAAGAAGATTGTGAAGATTATTAAAGAAGACTTTCACCCTATTTTTTTTTTTTTGCTAGTGATCAACCAGAACTGAAACAAAATGCCTAGAACAAAATGCCTACCTATACTCATGCTTTCTTAATTTTTTTCATTTACAGATGGAGTAGTGATGATGAAGCCATATTGCTTTCAGATCTGATGTAAAGAATAAATAGTAATAGGCATGTAAGATAAAATCTGAAATATTGTCCTTTCAGGTACTTTGCAAGCTCTTTAGATTTGCAAAGAATGTATGTCTGTCTTTGTAAACAATGACTTTAACAACTATAAAAACAGCTATTGGTGACATAAAGGCAGTCAGCTATCCTAGGTGAACAGAATATTCTACTTGTTAACTTACAGCTCTGGGTGGTCGTTTTATGGTTTGCCACCACTAAAGTAATAACTGTTACATATCTGGATAAAAAGATCAGTGAAATACAATCCTATAAGCACCAGGTTCTGGCTGAAAGCCTGTATCACTGCTCAGAATGCTACAGATCTCATATGAGCTGCAAGAATGGGTCACAGAATTTAAATATTTTTAGTTTTATGTTGTCTTTTATAATCTAGCACTTCCACAGTAGGAAGTTTTTTTTTTTTTTAATCTTGCTTTACCATTCACTTTAATTTGCTAATTATTACTTGATTGCCTATCCTTGACTTTAAAGTACACAATTGTGAACCTTACTGCTGGTCAAGAAAAGGTAAATTCCTGTTATTTTGTCTGCATTAAAAATAAAATATCTCAAGAGCTCAGAAAAGACTTTGAAAAAGGGACAGATAATTTCTCAGTTAATTTATACCACATCTACAGAGGACTCAACTGCAATTTTTAATTAAAATATTTAACTGTTTTACTCATTCCCTACAAAAAGCTTTTAGTAAAATTTCTACTGCTCCAATAACCTAACGGACTTTGAGAACACTGTTGAGAATTTCAGTCATAAATAGATTTTTTTTCCCTATCAATTAATTTCTCAGGTGAATTCCACTTTTGTAATTGGATTTGTACATATCTTCTTTCTTCAAAGAAAAATAAAACTCTTCATTTCAAACATATGGTTTGCATATTTACTGCCTAATTGCAAACTACCAGTGTTGTTTCAGATGTTATGTCCCTGCACAGAAATGATGGATTAAGCTGTTCTTTACTCGCTTTGAGGCAAAAATGTTGCCTGGCCCACTTTACCTAATAAAAAGAGGTGTAAAAATTGTTCTCACACAATTTCTGAATTAATTTTTTACCCCACTTCAAATATTTATATATGAGCATGTTTTGGACACAGTAACCAAATGATTAGATCGATTCAATAGAAAATTTAACATGGAATAGAACTGAAGTAGATTTTTTTTAATACTGAAATGCCATTTTGTTTTTATTCTTCTTTACTATGAAAATGAATATTATAAAAAGTAAAAAAAATCATAGGGTTTTAAACTCATGCTAAGACATAGCATAAATTGATAATAATATTAAATATGCTCTTCCTTCGATATCATTGGCTAAGGAAACACAGAACAAGATGAGAAATAGCAGTAACAAGCCCAATCTAATCAAGACTCCAGTAATCCCCAGTAAAAGGTGAAGTGGAGCGATGCTGGCTTGGCAAGAGAGATGCTAGGCATAACAGACTGTTGCAGTAGGGGAAGAAGTGAAAAATCAGAATGTCAGGAAGCGATAAACAGTTCTGAAGGGAGTGCGAGTGTGCAGAAAGACCTACATACCCACTGAGATCCAGCATATAGCAGGAAAAGTCATAGGAGCCAAGATTTTTTAGTTTTCTGCCTATAATAACGTAGACAAGGAAAAAGTCAGGAAAAGAGCTACATTTGACTAGATTAATGACTGTGTTCTGCATGTATGGAATTGTGAAGATGTAAGTCAGGAATTCAGAATGTCTGTTGTTGTGGAAACAAAAAAAGGAAAAAATTACGAACACTGTAAAATAACCTGCCATAAACATGTTTGTACAGAATCACAGAATGGTTGAGGTTGGAAGGGACCTCTGGAGATCATCTAGTCCAACCGCCCTGCTCAAGCAGGGGCCTCTAGAGCACACTGCACAGGATCGCGTCCAGGCAGGCTTTGAATAGCTCCAGGGAAGGAAACTCCACAACCTCTCTGGGCCACCAGTGCTCAGTCACCCTCCCAGTAAAGTTTTTCCTTATATTGAGAGGAAAACTCTGTGTTTCTGAAACAAACTGTGTTTCAGTTTGTGCCCGTTGCCTCTTGTCCTGTCACTAGGCACCACGGCGAAGAGTCTGGCCCCATCCTCTTGACACCTTCCCTTCAGATATTTGTGTATATTGATCACAGATCTCCTCTCAGTCTTCTCGTCTCCAGGCTAAACAGTGCCAGCTCTGCCAGCCTTTCCTCATAGGAAAGATGCTCCAGTCCCCTAATCATCCTCATGGCCCTCTCCATGGCCTCTCTCCAGTGGTGCCATGTCTCTCTTGTACTGGGGAGCCCAAAATTGGACACAACATTCCAGATGTGGCCTCACCAGGGCTAAGGAGAGGGGGAGGATCACCTCCCTCAACCTGCTGGCAACACAGAACTGCTGCAAGAAAAGAAAGTCAAAATAATGCAACTTACATGATCCATGATGAGTGTGGACAGCAGAGATGACTACCTTAACACAAAAATTTCATCTTGGGCATGCTGAAGAGTTGCTGGCGATTTCTCTTATCTGTCAAGACACCTCTGCATATAAAGCACCTATGTTCCCCATAAAGACTGTATAGCATAAAGTCTGCATAGCACTGCGCAATTTTTGAGGACCTTCTTAACACTGCAGATATCAGGAGTACCTGTGAATTCTGGCTTTGCTAGCCGGATCACTTCACTCCTACTGTATGACTCCTACTTCCTGTGCCTCTGCAGTCTTACAGGATCAATTTATCCTAGGCCACAGGTGGACTGTTTTAATATCACCAGTCAATTTTTGTTTTTTTGACAGTAAAGCTGACATCAATAAAGCAGTCCAGCTGGAACACAACTTCCTCCCATGCTGGCTTTCAGGTCAGACTGGATGAGAAAAGTCTCCATGTGCGCTCTGCTGAAGTTCCTCTTAATATAACCAATAGAAACCTGAAACACTGTAAATAAGTTAGCCTCTCCAAAATATAAAGAACAGATCCAAAAAGCCTACAGACTCTAAGGCGTCTCACCATTTTAGGACAGTCCATGAATAAGACACTGTTTTTTTCCTAAAAATAACATCAACAAGAACAGTGTCAGGGCCCTGAGTGCATCCCCCCTTCTAGGAGTACAGTGAGCTGGGTTAAGTTTAACTTACTGAGTTCAAGGTCAGCTCCTTCACTGATAAAAGCTGTTTAGAAGAAGGCTAGAAGGCAAGAGGCAACCCCTCCTTTCCCTTGGGACCTGCTTTTGAGGAGAGGCTTTGCTGCTGGCCCTCGCCTGTGCTGCACTGCAGCTGTGCAGCAGCTGTGTCCATGCCCTACCTTCTGCCTCCTCCATTTGCACCCTGACCAGCGGGCTCAGCTTCCTGGCTTGCTCTTGGACCTGCCTTGCCACCATGGACTTTCTGGGCGATTACTGAACCACCCCTAACTGGCTGTAGTGTCTGGACCCGATCCTGACCCTGACTTGGGTTCAGCATTCCCGCTGCCACCTGCCTTGCTACCATGGTCTGCTCCCAGCACACGCCCCTTGAAGAGCAGCCGGCCCTCCTCGCTCCCTGGCAAACGGCAACAAGCTCACAACAGTTATTTCAGATGCGCAAAGGTGCCTTTGCAGCACAGTGTCAAAAACTACCAGAAGACGACACATTTTTCTATACATTTAAATACACTCAAACTACAGAGTGAGGTGTGCAAGTAATGAAACTGCACAACATATCAATCTGAGCCATATTTTGCCGATTCCTGATTTGCCGATTCACGGCGTGCCCAGCAAGCCCCCTCCTCTCTCGGCCTGTCCTTCCCCTGGCACCTAATAGACACCAACCCCATGAAAGTAGCTGGGACGGGCTAGTCAGAACAGCCTACGGCGTATCCTAAGATGAACTGGAAAGTCCCAGCTTTTTGCAGTCAATTGACTGCTGCTGTTATAACCTCTCTCTTCCAGGACTGAGGGCAATATACACCGGACTTTGCCAGGCTTACTGAAACAAGCCACCCCGCTGGGATCGGGGCGGCGGCTCTCCGCGACCCCTCAGCGAGGAGGGCGGGCCCGCCCCGACCGCTGAGGCCGCCTAACGGCCTCCAAGCCGCGCGCGCGCGCGCGCGCTCCCCGCGGTTCGCGCCACTCGCTCCCGCCCTCGCCGCAGGTGCAAGCAGGCAAGCCGCGCATGCGCCGCGGGGAAGCATCCACGCGCCCCGTTTATTAAAGGGCCAACGGCTGCCTGCTGTTCAGCCCACCGCATGCCTTGCTTTATCCTTGCTGGGGTGGCTCGTCCGCAGTGTGGGAGGCAGGCGGGCGGGCACCTCAACCACCCCCCCCCCCCCGCCTCCCGGGGTTGTCAGCCTGGCCGCGCGGGGGCCGCAAGCAGAGAGGGGTGGGCGATGAACAGGGCCCTGCCCCGCTGAGAGCGGGCAGGCGCCGGATTCCTTGGATTGCAGACATCGCAGGGCAAATAAAGCAGGCGGGAGGGCGGCTGCGCCGTCCCAGCCGAGTTCCTGCCGCTGGGGGCGGGGAGGGCGGCTGGCGAGAGGCAGAGGGAGAGGTGCGGAGCCGAGCCGAGCCGAGCGGGAGCCTGCCCCGCGCCATGGAGCCCGGCAGCGGGAGCCGCCAAGCCGGGCCCGCCGCTAAACCGGTGGTGGCGGCGGTGCTGCCGGCGGGCGGGAGCGGGGAGCGCCTGGGCGGCGCCACCCCCAAGCAGTTCTGCACCGTGCACGGGAGGCCGCTCGTCAGCTACACGGTGCGGGCGATGGAGAGGTAACGAGCCCGGCGCCGCTGCTCCCCCGTGTTCCCCCGCCGCCCTTCGCCGCAGCGCGGGCCCGGCGCCGCGCTGCCCTCGGCCCTCCCGCGCCGGCGGCCGCCTGGGCCTGCCGCCCTCGAGGCCCGAGCCGCCTCTGGCGAGGCTGCCCCTGCCTAGGCTTCGGAGGGTTTCGTTCTTCGGGGGCATCCAGCTCCCTCCCCGGCCGGTTAAAACGTGTAGTAAAGGGCGGCGGAAAGGCGCCGGCCTGGCGGGGGCAGGGCGGGGCGGGCCGCAGGCCGGCGGGGGCAGGGCGAGAGCCGTGTGCCCCCCCTGCCGCGGGACGCTGCCGCCGCGCCGCCCCCCTGCCGCGCTGGGCTGAGTCGGAGGAAGACGTGTTTAAAAGCCCTCGGACTCGAAGCTCGAGGGTTTCTGTCGCTGCCTCGGCTAGTTTAAGGAGCTGCACGCCTGCTTCTGTCATAGCCGTGGGGAATGGTGTTAATAGCCTGCAGGGGTCTCGAAACAAGGTCTCGTCCGATCGTCAAAGCGGGGAAAACCCAGTGGTCTGTGTCGAAGACCACTACGATGTACTTCACCGTTGCGGCCCGTGATGTAACGTCTTGCCTCAAGAGGAAACCTAAATGGTCCTTTGGCTTTGGTTAAAGTATGGTTACAGGACCAGACGCTGGTAGTTCACCGAGTCGGAGGCTTCATGCATGACTCTGTTTACATAGGAGCAAAGAATTTAAGTAATAGGATATCTTAGCAGTCAGGTTTTTCCTTTTAATAAGACTGTTGAGTTCTAGGCATGTGACTGACAGTTAATATATTTTTGTCCAATGTTAACATAATGTAAGTCTTGCATCTAGTGTCACTTGAAACATTGCAGGTAGGAGTGGAGTGTCAGAAGCAGTCTAGATGTTTTGCAGTAACTTGTAGAAAAACCTTTAGACTTTAGAGGGAATAAACAGGGAGGAGAGGAGGGTGGAAAAGAAATGGAACTGCCAACTTCTCCCGCAGTTCTTAACTCATGGAAACTTGTAGAACATCAAAACTGGGCCTCTTTTTCCATTCCCACCCAGAGAGGCTTCCCTCAGGTCACTTATTACTTTACGAAAGAAATATTGCTTATTTTCTTTATTTAGTTTTCAACAGCAGCCAGTCACAAAGCTAAACACATCAGTAAGCAAAACCAAAGCTTGGAAAGCTTCTAATCCAAAGCTTGTCACAGCTGTAGCTTCTGCCAAAATGTCATGGGAATCTACAGAGAAAAAGAATAATATCGTCACTCGGTATGTTAGAGACCTGGAAGAAAGAGCAGAATGAGGTTTGGGAAGGAAGTGATATTCACAGGAAAATAAAACATTTTTCACAAAAAGTCTTTATTTTTTACTGCCAATAAGTTCTGGGAAAAAGACAGTTCTTTGAGCAACAATATTACACTTATGTTCTAAAGCTGCAAAAAATTAGAAGACCGATTTCTAATTGTGCAGTTTACCCAAGCGCAGGATCCTAACTAGATTATGAGAAAATCAATCTAATGCTTTCTCTTAGCTTTAGGAGTGTGGTAATGGGTGCCAGTCTTCTCCTAGGCAGAGCTTTCTGCCTTCTCTGTACTGATTTGGAATGGAGTGTTGGTTGGTACGTGTGCGGATGGGGAGCTGGGAACAGCTTGGAATGACTCGTTTTCATCTCAACTCCTTTACTTCTGATCCTAAAAGTGTAAAGGAGGTACCTTGTTCTTATTTTATGTAAATGTAAGCACAGAAATATGGTATTATTGAGAAACTGCAGCTTGTCACATCGTCTGCCACCTAGAATTGGCAGATTTTCTGTGTTTAGCTTGATATTATCTTCTGGTGTCTATTGTTTACCTGCTCTAATTGAATAAATCATTGACTCATTAGGCTATAATAAATTCTTACTGAGTTTCTGGTTACCTCACCTACTTCAGCTATTTTTAAGCTTGGGGCTTTTGGTCCAGAAGAAGCCGTAGCATCCTACAGACAGAAATATATTAGCAAACCAAGAATTTACAGCTGCTTTGCATGTGCCTTTTAAACATGAAGTGATAAAGATTTTTACACTAATCAACTGAAAGTTACGAGACCCTTAAATATTGATGTGAGAAACTGGCAGACAAGAAGACAAGAGCAGACATGAATGAAAAAGCAGCATCCTGTTGCCTAGGATGACAGGATGCAGAAGGTTGGCCTGCTGTATAGTAATCAAAGATAATGCCCCTAGGAAGAGGAAGTAAGAAAAAGTAGGATAGGGAGGAAAGATTGCTTTTTATTACCAGTACAATGGTACCTGATAGGAAGGTCAGGCCCAGGTACTACCTTGGTGATAAAAATAAAATATATTAGAGAACTTAAGTGCATCAATTTTTCCATGGATTTATTTCTGCTTTTGTTAAACTCTGTGAGGCTTTTGCAGTATCTCCAGCAGAACCACGGCGGCATTCTTCATTTTTGCTTCTATACAGACTAGTAGGGTTCTTAACTTCAATTTAATTCTTTAGTATATGTTTATTTACAGTAGGACCTTTCCAGTTCCTTTTTTGAGGCAGGGGGGTGTATGCATGCACATGTGTGTGCACACACGTGTACATATTGAAGAATTTTCGTAAGCTCTGTAGAGCTTAGATAGCGGAATGCTATCTAAGGTTTAAAATTTTGGGACAAATAAGTTGCCCTGCTCTCTTGCCCTGCTCATAATTCACTAACCACTAAAGTACAGTGCAGAGTTAATGTGTTTACTGGAGTAAAAACAATTATACAGTGGTTTCAGCCAGCTGCTTTGCTTACAATAATGTAGTCTCACAAAACAGGTGGCCTGATGTCAAAAAACATCACCTAGGGGAATCATCCAGAGAATTGCTTTTTTGGAAGCGTCTTTTTTAGTTTACTTGCTAAATGTTTTTATCCTCGTTGTGTGATGCATGCTCGCTAGTTACCTAGATCACACAATTACATTTTTGATATATGTAGACTGGCACGTTAGTTTTGCTTGTCATCATTAGCTTGTTCTTGAAATTGCTTACCAGCTAAAAATAAAAATAGCAAACAATCCAAATGTTTTACAATGTTTAACAATCCGAAGATGATAAAGGTATCATCTTTGTTATCCTTTCTGATCAATAAGGAACCCTAGTTTAGTTTTTTGGGGAAAATGTATCGTTTCTGTATGTGAGATGCTCAAAACTTGCTTAACGTTTCTAGGAAGCTTTTCAGACTTTAAATCTCCCTGCTTGCATGCAGTGTAAAAAGTTCATATGTATTTGTATACTTCTCATATATCAAAAAAGTTAAAAAAAAAAAAATTAAAAAAAAAAAAAAAGGAGGGGGGAGGAGGTGGCAAAAAAGTTATGCTTGCTTTTCAGTATTGACAGTCCTTTTTGTCATTTGCTGTTTGAATAAGTTCACCAAAACTAATCTAGTAATTTGTGTTGTATCTCTGAAGATTCAGTTTCAGTGGCAGTGAAAGATCGTATATTATGTTACTAAAGCCATCTCGGCAGTCGCTGCCTGACTCTGGCCATGTTTTGCTGATGCTACTGCGGATTTCAGTAGGTTATATGCGAAGTAAGTTGCTGTCAGTCTGGGTAGGAGTTGCAGAAATTGACTGCAAGTGTTTAAGCTTTTTATTGGATTTAAGGCTCGGAGTTGGTACTTTTGTTTTGTATGCGAGTAAAGTAGTAGAGGGTTAAAACCTCAAAGTTGCATTGGTACCTGAGCCTAGTGTTAGGTGATAGTCTCAAAGCATGACCCATCTGTTATTTCATTTCCTCAGCAGTCTGTGTTTGTGAAGTCAAGTAATCTGTTTCTGAGTTAATGAACTATTTTTCTTGGACCTCTAGCTCAGCTAATACAAATGCATACACTTTCACTGAAATTTAATGAAATGGTATTGTTTCCCACTAGGCAGCTGACCTGATTAGAAATTTTACAGTTCAGTAAAGGATGACCAGCAGGACGGTCTTAAAAATATAGTTCTTTTTTGCTTCGTTGTTTTCCTTTCACTCATCTTGAGGTTGTCTCAAGGCACTTGTGAAGTGATTAGTACTAAGATTGTTACTTTTGCTTCATTTGGTCAGACATGATTTTCCAATATAGGACTATAGTCTATATGATGTAGAAGCAGTAGAGTTTCATATTTATTACGTTTTAAAGCACATTGGAGCACATTATTCAGATCTCTTCCATGCCTTATTCTGATTATTTCTAAAGCTTGCATCATCAGACAGAATGAGAGATTTTTTTCCTTGATTTAATATTTTAAATTATAAAATGGAAAGGGTATTTATTATTTTAAAACTGATTCTGAGAAAGTCTTGAATTTACTGTTATTTTAGTATGAAATCTGCTTTCGAAAGAAAAGAGTGTGACAGATTAAGGAAAACAGATCCGTTTTCTACCAGGTTGAGTGTCCACTGACAATCTTTATAGTTCATTCATTAAATCACTTTGCAACATTTCCATAACCAGATCTTTAAAAGTTAAAGCACCGGTGTGATGCACAGTTCCCATTCATGGGAAGTTTGTAGCATACTTTACTGAATTAGTACTCTCTTATGAGTTTTGTAAAGCACTGCTGATGGGACGTTTTATGCAACAAAGCACAAACTGTTCTTCCACCTAATCAATCTACAGGTTGCCTATATACTCCTACAGGAGTAGGTTGCATCTCTGAATTTCAGCTCTAATCATAGAATACTAGTCCAGAGTGAGTTTAGGAGGGACATACTCAAGTTTATGAATGCATTTATGCAGACACAGGGTGGAGCTGTGACCGCGTCCTGTCCCTTTTCGGTGAATTGTACCACTGCAGGCCTTGAGCCCTTCCAACCCCCTTGTGCACAGATTTATCAGGGGCTGGCTGGTACTTCAGTTCTCTTCCTAGTTCTCTCATGATGCTGTGTACTCCACAGTTGCATCGTAATCTTTTTCATTTGACTCCAGAATGGGAAATGTCAGTGCTTTTCTTACACTGTCACTACTGAGTATGCAGACTGTCTTCTGTTTCTGCAAACTGTACAATTCCTTAATCTTTCTGCAAATAGAAGTGCAGAGCTCTTATTTTCTACAAATGTGAAATAGTTCTCCTTGAGTTCTGCTTTATATAAATGACTGAATCTCAGTATGCAATGAAGATTTGAGATGAGTCCAATTTGCTTGCCCTAATTTTGAGTTGAACTCATGCAGAAGTGACAAGTTTTGTGGCTAAGCGTAGGACTGCGCCAGGACTCATTTGAGAATTTTGTGTTTGATGAATCTGTGGTGAATCACAAGTCAAAATGAATCTTGAAACTGTATGATTTCCGATTTTACATGTGTACAACTTGACTAAGAAATGCCGAGAATGTTGATGTAGCTGTTTTTTTCTGCCTTTGTTCACAACAAAACATGAGGAAAAAATATTTTTTTATTTTTAACAATGCTGATAGGACTTCCATTTATTTTATTTTTAATAGTTCTTTTAAAATTCATTAGTGTACAGTTTTCCGTGGAGTTCTGTTAGTTACCGAGCCCACACAGAAGATGGAAGATGCATTGGTGTTTTATATAGTTCTAGGGAAATGACTTGTCTCACAGGTGACTTCCCTTTTGGAGTAAGGGTAGTTCCTATGCGATACCTGCTCATGTGTTGCAGTAGGCACCAGGAGTTTGAGCCTGTGCATTTCTGAAGAGCTATAAACTTTTCACTTTTATTTTTTCAATTGCAAGGGTTTAGTGACCTTAGTCCTTCTTGTGTCTGCATAATAATTTTCAGTAGCTTTACTTGTTTTAGTTGTGAGAAAATGCCATACTTCTCCCTGCGAAGCCAGATTTGTAGGCTCCACATGAATATAGTAAATAATAAATTATATTTTTTTCAATTCATTGTTCATCTGACTAGTTTTGTATCTGTCATGCTAAAAAAAAGTAACTGTCACCTGTGGAGATGCAGACAGGAAACAAAATAATGTTAAATCCTTTTTGGTGTTCTCTACGTAGCATTTAGGAAATGAAACATTTCAGTAATTGAATTTGAATTGTGGCATTTTCATTATTTTGAAGTATAGTATGCTGCATATGCCTGTAGTTTTTGTTCTTGGATCCTTTGACCCACGTATGACTTCAGCCAAACTTCAGTTATGACTGTTTTTGATCTTGTGTGTTCCCCTCTTCTTCCCTCATGGCAGAATTAGGATGATACCTATGTTAGCAAGCCTGAAGTTTTTGAAAGCACTCTTTTCATGTGGTGGTAACTGTGGCTGGCATAACTTCATTTTCATGTTTTGCTACCTTCCTACAGTAGAAATCTGTGTGCATGTGTGTGTATATATATAATGTGTGTGTGTGTATTTATATTTCTTCCAAACTACTAGTGTAATACCTTCTGCCAACACTCAGGTGTAATAGTCTTGGTTCATTAGCAGTCTTTGATTGACATTCACATATTGGTAGAGATATTCTCATGCAGCTGTCAGTGTGTAAGGGATAAGCTACTACTGTACTATTTGTGCTCATGTCCGCCTTGATACAATGATCTTTGTCTCCAGAGCTTTTCCTTGGTCCCATTGCTGCCATGCAGTTGTTCACTTGTATGTAGTGTACTGCATACTGGAGCTAGGTATGTTTCACTCTCCAGTAAAATGGCAAATTCTGGGATCTGGATTTAGGAGAAACTAAAACAGTAGAAGGCAGATGATTGATTTAGGAATTACATTTGAAACTGGTGATGAGGCTGGAGTAGGAATTGTTTTGAAGGCTTTTTGAAGGATTATCAGAAGTTTTATTTCTGCAAACTTGTTTTTTTGAAAATGAATTCCTAGAATTCCAATTACTTTGATTGACATTCACATGTTGATAGAGTTACACACTGAGAGCTACACAAGAGTAAGGGATAAGCTACTACAGTACAAAAAAATATGAATACCGGAGAATATTTAGATGCTTTATTTAGCCATCTTGATTTTTCATGTGAATTTCATGTGAATTTCATGTGAATTTCTTTGTCTCATGCAGATATTTGTAATTTTTTTTGTCATTTATGTCTACTCTTTCTGTTTCTGTACTATTTCTTCCAGGATAAGTTGGATATCTGACATTATTGTGGTGGTCTCTCCTGAGAATATTGAGACAATGAAGACTATCACTCAAAAGTATGGCCACAAAAAAGTTACGGTAGTAAAAGGTGGAATAACTCGTCACCGATCAATTTTTAATGGACTGAAAGTATTTGCTGAGAATGAGTTTTCCAGCTGTCTGCTTCAGAAACCAGAAGTAGTGGTTATCCATGATGCTGTGAGGCCATTTGTTGAAGAAGATATTCTGTTAGAAGTGGTTATGGCTGCTAAAGAATATGGGGTATGTACTAAATAGCTGTGCAACACTGCAATGTTCTTATATACCGTACAGGGTAAAAGTGGGATCTCCTGGGACTTGCATTAATGCATTCTGTTGGTTTTTAAGTAGAATAGATTCAGAACAATGATTATGCAGAGAGGTCAGACTGGGGGAGACATTTTTTTAAAGGCAGCAAGCATTATTGCTATGGAGAATAATTGTTGCCATAGAGGCTATCACTAAGGTACTAAATTAATCTGCAATGTGTTAGTTAAAGCGTAGTTTGCCTAATGATAATTTGCTATATTTACCTTGTACTTCACTTCCCCAATAGTAAACAAAATAAATTAAAACCTATTAGCATAAAAACCAGGTGAAATCTATTAATGGCATCAGATTGTTTAGGTATTAGGAAGCTAGGAAAATCTACTGCTGCTTGTCTCTTTCAGGAAATGAGGTAAGTGGTAAGTTAATTGACAGATGTGTTTGCAACTTTGACAGCGGAATAAAGAGTCTAAAGGATGAATTTAGGTATTTCCTTAGCTTGCTTTTTTTTTTTAAAATGTACCACCTATTACATAATTTTCATAATAAGTATTTTAAAGGCTCTCAGAACATATTTGCATTGCAAATGTAAACATATATACCTTCCTAGCAATTGGCCTATACTTTTGTAGTTTAGCTTGGTTAGAAGTGGAAATAAAACAGAAACTGTGCTCTGTAGTTTTCAGTAATACAACACTTTGCTTTCCACAGTAACTTGAACTTAAATTCTGTTAGAATATTGGCAAAGTTTTTGACCTTTCTTATTTACTGGGAAATATCTTTCTAGAGTTGGTTCTCTGCCAAGGATTTTAAAATAAATTCACTCTGTAAATCTGTTTTAAATGAGATTCTTTGGGATTAGTAGAAGAATGGAATTAATTGTGCTGATGTGGGGTTGAAATAGAATAACCGTTTCCTGAACGTGTTTGTGTTTAGGTGTCTTTATGGTTTATCAGCCCTTACACTTGGCTTTATGTATTTTAAGTTATTAGTGAGAGCCAGAAAAATTTACTTGTTCACTTTTTCTTGAACCTGTTAATGATTTTTAATTTAATGCTTTTTCCCCATTTTTCCTTTTTCTTCTTTCTTAATTGGGTGTAAGACATAGCACCATATCTTCAGTAAAACAATAGAGAACCAAGGCAATCTCCATAGACCTTCTCAAGATGAGTACACACTCATCTGAACTTCTGCCTGGTAAACATCTCTTTGCCTAGATCACCTAAATAACATATGATTTTATACAGGTGATCTTATACATCATAGTCCTCTTTTCCACTATATAATCTCTTCCTAAAATGTGTGTGGTATATAATGGCTCTGTGGTGATTTCTTATGTTGACTTAGATCCACTGAATTCATTGGAGCTAGACCATCAGAGAATTAGACTCCAAAAGCTGTTAGCTACTGATGTTACTTGTCACAGTTGTTGAGTTGGGCAACGTGAGAAGAACTTCATGTTACGCAACAAGCTAGCATTGCTGCCTGCCGGAGAGAGAGGTGGTTATCTTCACCTAACAAACGTACAGAATTTTGAGGAACTAAATGGAAAGCCAAGGCCTTTTCTCAAAACTGACATGCATGGTTTTGAATATCACAAAGATTTTTGTGGAGCAGAAGCTATCGTCTTTAGTTCTTCTTATAGCCGAATTCTTTGCATATCCAGAGGAGGGTCAATTCTTCAATCTTTCAGTGCAAAAAGTAATTACTTCCTTTTGCATTATGTAGAAAGGCACAAAACCTGGCAGAAACATCATATTAAATCACTAATGTAATAGGAATAATGCTGTATTGTTCTTCATCTGCATACCATATAGATAGCATAATTACGAGAAGCTTTAATGTTCTTTAAAATGGCAATTGATCAAGTAAGTTACTGCATTTCTTGCTGCCAATTGTCAGACAAATAAATTACTTTATTACACTTACTAATCAGTTTGTTATTTGCCTGTAGGAATCAAAATGTGCAACTTATCCAGAACTAATAAATTATACCTTAAATCTTTGAAACATCCCTTGATTATGTGGAAATATGACTTTGTAACCAATTAAATTCCATTTACATTTTGGGGGTAGTTTTATAATTAAAGTTACATGTTTCTAGAAACAAATTCTTTATTGCTAGTAAAAGTTGGGAAAAGTGGAAGCTTCAGAAGGCATCAGTCCAACGCCTCTGGCAATATCTCACTGCCAGCATTGCATTTTAAACAACATAACCAAGAAAGTGTTTACAAGAATAAAATCAAGAAGTGGGGGTGGGGGATTCTTGTCAGCTCTGCTGTGGAGAGCGAAAAAAGCTCACCTACAGCCAGAGATTCTTTCACTAGCTAAAATATCAACTAGTTTTGAAAATATAGTTTATTTCTCTGAGGAAATGGACTGAAATCAAAACTTCTACATTCTTAAAATTAGAAGCTGGATTCTGGAAATGGTTGAACATTGTTAGTCTTTATTCATAATTAGCAAGGATTGGAGCAAAGCATGCATGCCTGTACAGATACACTGTACTACTTAGTCTCATGGACTTTGATTCACATACACAATCAGTTAAAATAATTAATCTCCATCCAGAAAAAAACCTTCACATATCATGCTTGGTCTGTTGTCTCGTAGTTTACTCAGATTCAGCGCTGTGATACCAGTCTTGCTGTGATACCAGTCTTGCTGTGATACCAGTCTTGCTGTGATACCAGTCTTGCTGTGATACCAGTCTTGCTGTGATACCAGTCTTGCTGTGATACCAGTCTTGCTGTGATACCAGTCTTGCTGTGATACCAGTCTTGCTGTGATACCAGTCTTGCTGTGATACCAGTCTTGCTGTGATACCAGTCTTGCTGTGATACCAGTCTTGCTGTGATACCAGTCTTGCTGTGATACCAGTCTTGCTGTGATACCAGTCTTGCTGTGCTGGAAGGTTGGAGCAGAAAACATGAGCATGCATACTCTTCTTTAACCCAATTATACAGCAAAATAAAGCACTTTTATGATTGTGGAGTTGCATTAGCAAAATATGGTGAATGGCAAGCCAAAATGCAATGCTCATTCTCCACTGAAGGTGCAGGAGGACTTGAGTGAATAAATAGTAAGGCTCATCAGATACAATATACTGAAGTGGGGCAGGCAGTGTTGGAGCAATTCTGCTCTCTTTTCTTTCACTGTTCTTGTTCTTTTAGAAGGAATTACATTCTTAAATTTTCTTGACTCCTCTGTTTTCACCATATTTGGAATATTTTACACGTGATCTTTGCCCTCTCTGTTATACTCTAAGACTGTTTTTACCCAGCTCTAGAGGCTGCCTTCCTTTGATGACCAGTAGCAAACAATTTACAATTCGTATTTATATACTTGGACCATCTGAAGTCATTCTATGCCCAGGGTTCCCGAGGTCTCTGCTATCATCCTATGCTTTCTATTTTGGGAGGCTCCTGCTATCCTGTCAGACACTTGTGCAAAAGCAGAATCAAGAACTGATGTCATATTGTCATCTTGAAGTGATTTGTATTCCACTGATGATATGAATTCTGTAGTTCTGACTTATGTCAATGCAAAAATATTTATTAATGAGTTTAAGAGGTGTTACAGAGCAACATTAGAAGAAAACAACATTTGGAGATCTATGTTCTTGTTTATGAAGATCAGAATACGTTCAGTAGTATTGTAACTTTTCTGAACGTGTTAGAAAATCAAGGTTCAATCTTCTGGAACTTGTAAAATTGGTAGATTTGATATATTTAGTTGCGTTCAGCTGATTTTATTTCCCTTACTTCAGTAAGCTTTGGAAACCCCTTAGTGTGGGGAATTGTGATTCTTCATATTTGATAATCATGAGCTAATTATCTATATATACACAGTGCAACAAAGGACTCGTATCCAGTCTTCACTGCAGGTGGTCTTGTATCTTATTCCACACACAGTTCTCCCATCCCAGCTAATCCAAAGTATTACATCATTCTCAGTGTACTTTCATACTGCGCAAGATTGTTCTCAATATACTTTTTTTCTTCTACCTGATTTAGTTAGTGGTTAAGAGCAGTTTGCTACCAGTGTTCAGACACTAGCATTGGAACCCGATCCCTCTTCATGGACAGTGATAAGAGATGTTGCTTGGCTGTTAAGGCCTTTTTAAGAAAATACAAGGACATTTGTTAAGGAAAGCAGTGATTTTTTAAAGATGTAAATTTCTACTGTGTCAAATGTATAATTAGAAGTTATTAGAAGCTGCAGTTTATTGCTTGAAAAAGTACTTATTAAAATATATTTTTGTTGTAGATAATCCTTGCTTTCAAAATCAATTCGTAGGACTTACTACATGTAAAGACTTGAAATTGTTCTGTTAAGGCTGAACTTCAAATCAAATATGTAGCAGGCTTCTTCAGTCTGTCCAGGTCTGTTTGTTAAGGAAGTTCTTTCCTACTGAAAGATAGAGATGTGAATGGTTATAATCATATGATTGAAATCAATGCACTTTAAGAAATTGAATGATTAGAATTAAAACACAGAATAATAGGCCATTTCTTAATATAAGATTCTTGAGTATGTACTTGCTGTTGAATCCCTATGTACAAGGTTCCTTGATGCAAATAGTAAGGTTCCTGCTTGAAATCCAAGTGGGAAGTCCGATATTTGAGAACATCTCTATATTATTGAATGATTTTATTTTTCCCTCTTCCTTTGGGTTTTTAGATCAGCACTGCATTGTGACCACATATTTCAGTCACAAATTCTTTATCGTTTACTCTTCAGTGCATATATATGTAGGATCAGCATATTCTCCTTTAAGACAGAGTGATTGAAGAAGAGCAATAAATAACTTCCAGCATATGTGAAATACTTCTCAAAACACTTCCAGCATATGTGAAAGGAATAGAAGTGATCAATATGTGAAACTATTTCAAAACTTGAAACTTAAAGCATCTTCAATTTAAAAATGGCATGGCCTTCCTAACTTAATGTACAAAATTAATACATGAAAACATTTGAGGTCTAACTGATGATTATGAAGAAAACCTTTCAGTGGGCACATAACTATTTCCATTTCTTCAGGGTTGATAATGTAAACTATTTTGTTAAAAATATTTAAAATTTCTGAGACATGAGCCTCAAGCTCTAGCGGAGGTTTATTTATCACGTTTTTCTGTATTGTATGGTAGTGAACTGAACAATTCAAGTATTCTTTATAAACTAATAGAAAATGAGGATTGACATCTTTCTCTTAGCTTAAAGGCTGAATCTTAGGAGTCAAATGTTTTTGGGAGATGACGACATATTTTTAGGTTAATGTTTACAAATATTTAACCACTTACTGCTGCGGTTGTATACCAAGCTTACTGTCATGGGTAGGAAGGGCAGGCAGATAGGTCTCATTGGCAGAAATGAATTGATTGTGATTTTACTGACCTTTGAAATCCTGGATCTTGACATTGCACTTCAAGGCTCTGGCTTGCACCGTTCATGATTATGTTCTGACTTATATTTTAACAACTATGAACTAGGTTCTGTACACGTTGGGATTTTTTTGTAGGCTGTTTTTTTCCCTTGGTTCATGTGTGACCCATGCGTTACCTGTTCCTTCATGTTTGCTTTTAGCGTTAACATTGTCTTCACGGGTTATCAGTTTAATTTCAGTTATTTGTTGTTTGTCAACAGTTCATCAGTCAAGTCACTGACAAATTAGCATCTTTGCATGCTACTTATGACACTACTTTGGTCACAGTGGCTATACAATGATGATTCTGTATTTGTTTAGGAAAATGCATGCAGCCAGTGTAGATATCTTGCAGATTTAACTTCATTAAAACCCAAAACGCATGAGTCGCAGTCTCTCGCACGTAAGTGAAGAAGTGCTCTTACAGGAAGTGTTTGTGGACTCATAGCAGTCTTATAGAGTTAATGTTGGCATCCTTGGCTTCAAATGATAATATCGTGTCAAAACTTCAACTGTTTGCTTTTAATGTGTATATTTGATTTTTTTCAGCTTTTCTTAGTGTGATTTTGCTGCTGTACAGAGAATAACCAGACAGTGGATTATTATTTCTCTTTCAGCTCCGTAGTAATGGATGACTATCAGAAACATACTGATGTTTCCGTGGCTTATAGCATTATTAGTGCTGTAGGAAGATATAACCTTCTCAGCCATATCTTTAATTGTTTTCTCTGTTGAATGGGAACTAATATATTGTTAGCAAATACTTGAAGTCTTTGTCCTAACAAGATACAGTGTTTGGCGGGAAAGCACTGGTAAGGGGAGAAAAGACTCTAATTTCCTAGTCTCAATTAATTGACTTAGATGAATCATTGCATTCATTAGGAGAGATGCAGCTCAACCAACTCAAATACAGAAATTGTAGTCAAAAATTTAAATTATAATATCCCTTTCTGCTTTGAAATGTTTTTGTATTTTACTAACAGAGCCAGAATACTATGCCTAATACATCTAGTATTTAATACTTTTTAAAAGATGATTTCATTCATGTTCTTTAGCTTCTGGAGAACTGCACGTATAGTAATTATACCTTACTTTCCTTCAGGTAGAGTACAGGTATTCTGGAAATACATTTCAAGCATAGCTTCCTGGACTTAAAGGTAACTGTGTAAATGAAGCTGCTGTTGATTTTGGATAAAATCTGCATGCTTCATCTCAAAAAAACAATATGACTTGGGAAAATGAAGTAGCCTTCAGCAAAGATGTATTGTATTTAGTTATCAGCTTTCTCTTTCATGCAGCAGATAAAAAGAATAGTTCCTTAAAAAGCGGGAAGGATGTTCATGATATATGCTCCTAAATCAGGATCTAACTTGAGAGTCAAAGCATGAGATGGGGAGCCCTGGGAAGTGGATGGGGGCTCAGGTGATGTCAGCCTGAGTGGAGAATCTCACCTTGTGGAATGGGTGTGAGGAGTTGAATAAAAGCCTCATCAGCCCCTCTCGGTGCAGGTGTGTGTCTGAAGAGGCGGGAAGCAAAGGCTTGTCTGTTTAGTTGGAGAGCTGGCGTACGTGAACGGAGCAAATGAAGACTGGAGCATCTGACAGAAACAGTGAGATACTATTCAGTAGATTAACTGGTGTTTGTTTTTAATAGTAGCTTTTATAATTTTTCTATTCAGCTCAAGCTAATCTAAAAAAGAATACAGCCAAATGAGAAGTGTTGTAGTGGTAAATTACAGTTACAACCTTAGCATCCTTTAACGACTCAGTTCAAAATAAAGTACAAAGTGAATTTCTGTAAAACTGAACAGGGCAAAAACTGGAACTTGCACTACTTTTTCCCTTCAGGAGGAGCAGATTTAGTTTCTGGATAGTGGATTTCAAAAAGACATGCCTGAGAGGGAACAGAGGAGGAGAAAATGATGGAAGTAGCAAACATTTCTCTGTACTCTTGACTATCATTTGTGATCAAAGGCTTGCAGGAGGAATCAGTTCTTTTTTGCCATACCCCTTGTTGAGGAGACTGGGGAATTGCTGCAGGGGTGCAAATAATCTGAAATCTAGGGGCCTGTATAGTGGAATCTTAAACGTAGTATTTTTTTGTTCAGATGCAGATGGCAATCTCAGATAAGGCTTAAGCGTCTTAATCTATTAATGTAATTTGCAGTTAAAAAATCAAATGGTATCCACATCAACATGTTCATTTCAGGAGCTATTTCATGCAAGATTAAGAAATTGGTTGAAGATTAAAAATGCAAGAAAATGATTTCCTGGTCCAACAATGAATAAAAAGTAGATAGGAAAGAATATGACGAATTTACTCTAGAATCTTTAGGTGTCTGTTGGATAGAAGTAACAATTTCATTAATTATAGACCCTTCCTTTTGTTTAAGTCTATTTTAAATGCAAAATGATTTCATAAAGTTATCCAGCTTACGTCGGCTCGTTTTCTCTTACTAATAAAGATGAATAGTAATTAAATTTCATTTTCTATCAAGCGACTTGGGATATCTCTGCCTATATACATAACGCATCCACCAATATTGAAAATTAAGAATCTGAGTATATGTTGTGGCAGAATTACCATACCATTCTGATTGGCAAAAGGAAATACTAGTTTTAGTATAGAAGTGGCTAAATGCTCATTACGATGTTTTAATGTTTACCGAGCAGCAGGGTAAAAAAAATGAATCTTAAGATAAAGAAGTTAAGTGATGGTCTACTGCCTGTTGACTTTAAATGGTTGTTAAAATTGATGATTGAAATTTGGCTTACATCTTTCATCTTGCATAAACCAGGTTAATGGGTATGAAACATCAAGTTTTATTTATTTTATGATGGTTTTGAGGTAGGGGGAAGGATTCTGACTGAAACTTTTCATTTTATCAGTGTATCATTTTACCATCTCTTTGGGGCCTCTCTTGCCTAAATGATCTGTAGCACTGCTGTCTTCATGTCAGAAAAAAATATATGCTCAAAACAATAGAGCATTCTAGCCTCCTCTAAATGGCAGGATCTGGAAGAGGTTGTCAGCCACATCATCTCTGGCCAAGGATTAGGCATGAACACCTTCCCTCATTTTTCCCTCCTTCACCAAATATTGCACTGAAAAGAAATTTGATTTCTTGCCCAAAAGTGTCCCCAACTGTGTGTTAGCCAAGTCTTTGATCTAGGTGGTTGTGTCAAGGACTGCATCTGCCCTGTAGGTGAGGTGAAGCCTCTGTAAGCCAAGTTGGCCTGTTTCATGTGCTGTAATAGCCTGCCAGACTGATTCTGTGCTTATCCTCACATTTCTAAGAGTGTCGGTGGAGTGCTTTACAGGTGGAACAGAAACCACCTTAAAGAGCATTGGGGCATGTAGGAATGCATTCAGTAGGTGTCAAGTTCACAGTTTTTTTTGAGTTTGACAATTTGAGCCAAATTCAGATGATAAGAAGTAAGGATCCATTTTACAAGGCCCCTGATGACAGAGAAGTTCTAAGATGATGCTGGTAAAAGAAGTGACTTGCGATTTTGAATGTAACAGGCTGTGAGAGAAAGAAGCTTGGGTGGAAGATTTCCTGCAAAGAAGGGAAACAAGCAGTTCAAGAAGAAGCTGCAAGAACTCAGAAGGCAAAGACCCTCATTGAGCAGGCACAGCGCTGCTTAGGGAACTGTGTGGCCACGAACCATAGTGCCTATGTTTTAGGTTGCTCAGGAATCGGGGGAGGGACAGAGTTATGAATTAAGATTGCAGTTTTAGATTTGGTCATTTAAATTGTGCACAAGTCTCACTACAGCACCCCAAGATTTTTTCTGATTTCTTTCTTCTAGTGTGTTGTAAATCATGTGTTTTATGGTGTACAGTGGCTCAATAGCTGGCACATGATGTTGTAGATTTTGTAGTAATGTAGATTTTTTTAAAAGTAAAATACAACTTCTCAGCGGTAATTGTAACTTTCCTATGGCAATAATTTCAAGGTTTATACTCCCCTGAAAGCAAATATTAATTCCTCTTTGTATTGCCTCAATGTCATTTGCAAACTCCTTTGTTATACAGTGCACCCTCACTGACAGCTTTTTGTGATGTGAATCGGTAATTAGAGCAAGAAAGATGGCTCCCTGATTGGTTAGATGTGGTTCATTACTTGCTGATGCAAGAAAATACTGTGCAGTCAAAGTAAAATAAATACCTTGATAAGTTTAAAAGCTAAGATGATTTTCATGATTTCTAAATTTTTATAGCAAATATTCTGTTTAATTTTTACCACCTAGACCTGCAGTAAAACATGAGAAGGTACAGGAAAATGCAGGTTGTTCATGTTGTTGTCGTCATCTGTTGATTGAATATAAAAATTAAAAGCTCTCTGTGTGCGTATTGTTTAATTTTGTTGAAATATTTCTGAAAATAATTGAAGATTCTTGGTAACATACTGGCCAAGTGATTTGCTGCTTTGTGTTTATATTGTTTAGGAAGAAGTCTACATTTTATAGAAACCACCATAATTGTGTATAACAACGTACAACTATTGCTGACGATTGAAAGGAGTAAATACTTTATAAGAAGATATTGAAACAGCACATCACCATGTGTTGCTCTTTTAATTGGTGAATGCTATATGTAGTCTGAATCATGTACTTAGTAAGGATCTTTGGTAGCGTTATACAGGCTTTATACAAACTTTGAAATACTTAAACAACCAACTAACCCTGACAAGAAAATAAAATCTTAATGAAGGAGAATGTCTCATTCAATGTGACAATTTTTGCACTGTGACAAAAATTTACTGAATTTGTTGACTAGTGGAGTAAGACCTTACAACTTGACTAAAATAGAATAAAATTTATTTTATTGAATATACAACACTTATTTATAGAAAAAAAATTCCTTAACTATTCTTGAATTTCTCAGATGGAATGTACAGATGAAACAGACTCACTGGAAGAAATGAGATATAATATTTATGACACCATTAAGAATGCCTACATTTGTGTCATAGTGCTAATTTTCATCATTTGTACTCTTTATTGTATTAAAACTTCCTGATTTATGGTAGTGATTCATGATAAGCAAGCATGCTCATGATAGAGCAAGATAAAAGAATTAGTACTCCTAAAACTTATTTCCAATTTGCTATTTGAAAAATATCATAATTTTTTATATTAAATCAAATGTTCACATAAATTAGTCATACTGGTTTTGTGTGCAATACTGCTCTTTGCTTTTTCTCAGTGAATGTGTGCTTTCTGCTTACCTCTATTCCGCTTTCACTATGTTCTTGAGCTTATTTTTGGTACTGTTTGTTGAAAAGTTTACATGTTTGTCCTCCACCCCATATTTATAATCTCAGTTGCATATTCCCATCCTCCTGTCTTTTCTCAGGGTAGATTTACATTTTCTTTGAGAAATCTTTCTTTTTTTCCACAGAACAACATTTGGAATCTAGTGTATTATAGATTTGGTTGAAGCACTGTTTACTGACTCTGTGGAGATAAATGCTTTATATGCATAAGAACAGAAATTATGTGAAGTTTAAAAAAAAAAAAAGTGTGCAGTCTTAATTTTTGAGCTGTCAGCAAACCTCTTTAGTTTGCTATAGCTACTTGGGCTCTGACACATCTTAATGTACGTGTTCCATCTCCAGCTACTCAGATAATATGTACTGATAAAGGTGACCTCATTAGAAGATACATTTTCTTTTTCTTAAACAGTGTCGTAAATATACAATACATTTGTTTAAGGCATCCTGTCTCTTTGAAGTCAGTTCAATGTACAACATAGTGTCAGCTCATTAACATTGGATCAAAGTATATATTAAATTTCTGATTAAACATCCCGTCTTTTGCAGCTAGGAATAAACACAATTATAACTTCTTCCTTCCTGATGTTGGTTTAAGATTAACATGTGTCCAATTTTAGTGAGTTCTACTGTTGTTCCTAGCCAGCTGGGTAAACAGACTTTAAGGAAATTAAGTAAAGTCTAGCATACAAGCCTTTTCTCATGGTGTTTGAAACCTCTTACATATGTTCTAATTAAGTCTCTTTTTTGTCTGGCTGATGATTAAATAACATATATATGTTGCAGCAGGGTTGTTTAACATTTTAACCACTGCTGTCCTTGGGCAATTAAAAGCTGCCAGAACAAATATATCCAGATAACTGGAATTGGAGTGGTTGGTAATACCTACCACATTGATGAAATTTTAGTGGGCCTCTCACTTGTAAGAATCAAAGGTGGTGTGCCCGTATTACTGTTAATTTTGATAAATATTTTTTCAACAAAATTCAAAGTTAGGTAATTAAGATTTGTTCTTGCTGTTTAAAAAAAAAAAAAGGGGGGGGGGGGAGAAATCTTGCAGAAAGAAGCCTACCTGTTTTTTATTAGTCAACCTAATCTTTAATGGGTGTGCAGCCTATGTCATGGATTGTACTTGTTTGTCAGTAAAAGGAATCTTCCCTGTCCCCATTGAATAGATACCACACATTATGTCTATGCTACGTGGTAGAGGCTGAATGCAAGCATAGGGGAGCATATGATATGCCCTGGACTTGGGTTCTGTGTTGTCACATGATAATGAAAGTACTTCTACGTTTATTGTGGTCTGCCATTGATGTTCTTGAGTCATCCTGCATGTCCTGTAGTCCTGATTCCCTGCCACACCTGGCCCTACAAGGAAAGAGTGTGCAGCTGAGGTATTGGTTCAGGGGATGTTTTGAATGTGACATTATCAGGAGGAGTTGTGAGGACAGGCTTGAGTTGAACTCATGAAGCCAAGCTGGTGCTTTGCCTGTCCATATAGCAAACAGATGTGTTCAAGGTGCAGAATGGGGTTATGAGCTCTGACTGGAGTCAGAGTGGACTGAGTGCAGGCTTGTATCAGTTCAGTTTGGAAGTTTGACTAGTTTGGGCTTGAACCTGGGTTCACACCTAAATTTAAAAAACCATAAAGTTATAGACAAACTGTAGTTACCAGCTGTATTTCTGTATTAGAGTGGTAGTTTATAGTTTGTGTCATTACTTATCCAGGCCCAGATCTGTTCCTTTCAGATGGAGTTGTTTTGCCAGGATTTCTGTGGGTCAGAGCGGTGGGACTGATATGAGGAAATTCTCAAAGTCTTCCTTCTCTGCAGTGGTATCGTACAGTTTCTCATAGATCACAACTTTTGGCAATTGCAAAGACAAAGTGCAGACCTAGACAGCAGCTAGGTACAAAGTATGGAAAAGGAAAAAAAAAAAAAATCTAAAAAAGGAAAATAAGATGGGATATTTTAAATTACTGTGAACTACCATGAATTTGCATTGGAGGAGCTTTTCTGACTGCTTTATTAGATGAGGATAGTTACATGACTTTGTTTTATTAAATATTCTCTATTTCAGGTTTAAAATATGGAAAATTTAAAAAGAACATCCTCTTAAATATGTTAAATATTTTAATCTTATAATTGTTTCAGCTTTACTTTGAACAGCTTTTTGCTGTTTTATAAATTTGAAATAAGAAATCTTTCAGTAAAGACAATTCTGCTAACCTAAATGATAATTACTGAGTGTGGCTGAAGCATGATTACTGTAGATATAATTAGCTTGAGTGCAGACACCTGAATAGAAATGCATGTTTCTACCTGTTTCATGCATCACAGATGCTGTATTTATTTTTATATTTTTTTATATATTATAGGTGACTGTGAGTGCCCTTCATGGCAAATAATTTGTGTAAAAGAATACTTTCTCTGTATTAACATGTGGAAACAGTTGGATCAAATAAAATGAGAAGAAATTAATCATAGTTATTCTGAGCTGATTTGCTGATTCATAGCCAGACATAACTTAGACTGAAATCCTTGGGAGACAGTAGTGTTCCATAACTTAAAAATATTCTTTCACTTAAAAAAAAAAAAAAAACAAAGCAACATTCTAGGACATACTTGTGAATTGTTACATACCTGGCTTGTTTAAATTAACGCACTCTATTATTCATTGTTACTACTGTGTAGCTGAACAGCGTACTTAGGCAGTCCTTGTCTTCGTGGAAGACTGAGATAAATCATTTATCTATTTACCAAACTCACCTCTGCAAAATTGACTGTAATGGAGTTGCACAGTGGATGTATTTGTCCTACCAAGTGCGACTAAATCCACAATCTCCAGCATATAGTTTCAGAGAAGTCAGCTACTTTGAAGTGATGAAAATGTACTTCTAAGTCTAGTATATTAGGTGCGGAAGACAAGTTTATTTTTTCTAGGGCAAAGTAAATAAAGCGTTTGAGAGTGTTGATTGAGTGCTGTTTTGCTTGTCAGAGTGGAAAACAACTCTGACTGAAGAAAGTTAAAGTTAATAAATGTGAATATTGAGAAAACATGTAAAAACATGAGAATGGGGAAGTTCCTTTAAAGGTGGCACTCCTAGGCTTTTCATATACGTATTTGATATCAGGTCTATTTCTAAGTACTTTTAAAATCTTTGAATCTAATGCTATTAGGGTGACTGAAATACAGAATGTATGTTTGCCTTATACTAGGATACAGAGGAGAGGTGATAGTTTAGGGAAAATGGATTTCAGGAGAGAGAGAAGCTATGAATGGAGCACAGAAGAATTGCTCATAATTAGAAAGTAGAAGGGACTCATACTAGAGGAATGGGAGAGTGTTCATTTAGAACTAGCTTCTGTAAAGTTTCAGGCTGATTCCCACCTGCTTGAAGTTCAGTATTGTGAATTAGCCATGTAAGTGAACTTTGTGGGTATGCATTAGTACTTGGGGTCTTTCTGGGGGGTCAAAGCCGTAGCTACTTGTTTTAGTATGCCAATCTGCAGGACTTATGGTTGTCTGAGCTTGTTACCACACTATTGTAAAAGAAAGGGAATTCCAGTTGTGGTATTTTTAGTATTTTGTGCCACTGGAATTTC
The DNA here is from genome assembly GCF_040807025.1 of Struthio camelus. Lineage (NCBI taxonomy): Eukaryota > Metazoa > Chordata > Aves > Struthioniformes > Struthionidae > Struthio > Struthio camelus. Next base: position 33,944,615 of record NC_090943.1, on the reverse strand, counting down.
CTAGACTGTATCATTCATGTTGTTGAACTGTACAGTTATTTGGTAGTCTTCTATTTCAAATTGGACTGCCAAAAGGAAACATATCAGGGATGCAGATGTGCTTTTTTTCATGCTGTTTTTGAGCTTGTAGTTCTTCAAAAACTTGTTCTTGGGAGATTGTATTTTAGACATGGAGTGTTGGTCTCAGCTGTAGGTGTTTAATGTGTCTGGGATATCTGCAACCTGGATAATGCCTTGCTTGTGACATCAGCCCCCAAAAATCCTTTTCAAATGTTAATGGCTTCTGATTGTTTTAAAATAACATGAGAATTTTCGGTTTTTATCATTATTCAATATAAATAAGTTATATTGCGTTGTTTTAACCAAGTTGTTATTCTGTCTTCAGGTTTCTGTGCCCTATACGTTCTGTTTCATTTTATAATAAAAGGTGTCATCAGCTTAGGTTTTGCTCCCTTTGAATTGACTGGGTTTGCTGATACTAAAACTCAGCCTGGTTATTTATTCACTGAATACATGCATCTAAGTAATTTCCGTTCAGAATTAAAGTATGATAAAATGAGAAAGATGCAGTGCTGTTGTTAAATGGAAAGGTGGACTAGTATGCCTTGAATCTAATGAAAATACTTAATGGTACCTTGTTTTACTGACCTACATGATGCACTTCATTCTTTAGCTTTTTTTAGCCACCGTTGAATCTTTAAATCTTGTATGTATGCTATACTGTATGCAGGTATGTGAAAATTGAATAAAAATCTGAGTACCTCATTGTAAAAGTTTTCAACTGGTGATGTTTAAAGTGGATAATAGAAGACCCTTATTGTTTCTAAAAGTACCTAAAGGCTGGTTCAGTTTCCAGCAAATGGACAAATGAGCTCACTTCTGTGATATGCTAATCCGTCACTTCCATTGAAGCTGATGGAAATTGTAGGTTCTCAGGACGTTTTAGGGTTGTTTTAAGTCAATGGTGGAGAGTACAAGGGTGTTCTTTCATTCCAGTATGTTGTCTACAAAAGAAAACTAACCAGTTAACAGCGTTTGTTTCAATGTCTGTAAAACTAAGAATTATATTTTAAGAGCTTACTGACAGATATTTTGCTACTTTCGCATATTTTAAAAATCTGTGAAGCAGGAAAAAGAAGTAGACAAATATCCTGTACGTGCCAGGTTAACCAGAACTAGTGTGTGACTGTCTTTGAAGTAGTGTGGCCTGGTGGCTGTAAAGGGGTTATTTAAGGATATCCAGTTTAACTGTCCACTTAACATTCAAGAAAGGTATATGATATAATTCGCATATAACTTTGAAGCAAATCCATTTGAGATCTGGGTCAAAAAGGTTAGAAAGTTGAAAATGGGAACTCTGGATAGGGAAATGTTAGTATAAGACCCATACACTTCCTGTAGATGCATAGGACTTTTATGTTGTGATAGGCTCATTTAAAGTGTGAAAATGATCCATAAATCCATATTGACATAAACAAGTATTTATAAATTTAAATATGCACAGATTTCATTTTCTTAATTTTCTTAAAATCGTGTCTGAACCTCTTCCTGAGAGCTGGGCCAAATACCTGTACATTCCTAACATAAATAGCAAGTCAAAGCTTCTCGAATTAAAACAAGTAAAATTCAGATAGCTGATACTTAGCATATATACTTTATCTGCTAATATGGAAGCAGTTCTGTTGTTACTGATCTAGTGCCAAAAGAAAAAAAAAAAAAAAAAAGGGAAATTTCTTGCAGAGATTAAAAGAGTTGGCATCCTAACTGAATGTAGGTAGGCAGGCTGGCTGGCTGATCTTGTTCTTTGCTTACACTGCGTGGTCATAAGGGGCAAAAATCCCTTTAGTTACAGTGATACTCAGTACTACTGTGTCACGATGTTTACACTTCTGAACTAAAAAATGTAATCTATAGCCCTATCTTAAGTACCTAAATTCCATGTTCAATTTATTGGAAGATTACTAAGAGAGGAATTAACAAAAAAAGACTTTGTGCTGGGTAAAGAGGACGTTTAAGCTAACCAGAAGTACAACAGAGTGAACAATGTGTCTTAAACTGTTTCCCTCTTTGGCATGTATGGCAGATGAAAATTCACGGCTTAGTTATTCTGGAGTATGTTGCCAGAAGTACTGTAAATGCAAGAAAATTTCGTGTTGTGGACTTGACCTTGTTATCCCATATGAAAGTAATGTAGGATGTACACAGGCCCATATTTATTCTTGTTTGATCCCTGTTTCTCCTGTTCTGGAGGTGGTCCTGGGAGCTAATGCAGTTCTTGTGCCACTGAGGTAATAAACTTAGCCCCATGTTGGGTCACGTCATCTATTTCAGGGAAGCCGTGCATATGTGCTGGCACAGAGAATGGACATGCAGAAAGGTTATCTAGTATTGATGAAAACAAACAAACCAGTCTTTATACCATGTCTCTCGATTTTAAGTTTTCAGCCCAGTGATGCACCTTAGCTAGTGAATTCTAGGTCATAGCTTTTGGATTATACAAAGCTGTTGTATGGAGTAGGTACTTACTGGCTTTAGTGAGTACTAGAGCTCTGCATTGTGATTTTAGAGTATGGAGCAGTCCTGAACAGAGTCCTCCTTTTCAGAATAAAAGCTGATTCATCATCAAATGACTCCTTGTTATGCTGTTGCTGCGTACATGGTTAAAATTTCTCTCCCTCGTGTGATCTGGAGTGAAGTGAGCCATAATTCTTATGCTTTGTATTGAAATCCATGTTTTCAGTGTCAGGTACAGTTTGAGTGGCCTTATGACGTGAGATACCTCATGATGTTTAATATGTGATTTCTTAATGAAACTGATGGAAAGCAGGTGCTAAGATAAGCTCTCAGCTTGTCAGGTTGGCTTCAGTTCTGCGGTAACGCAAAACTCTAGTGGTTTAAAAATGTCATTTGTTAAAATCTAGGTGCCAGTCCTGAAACTTTTAATTACTTGAGAAGTTAAATTGGGGTTTTAAAAAATATCATGTTTGGATTTATTAGGAATTAGGTCTTCGTGTATCTTTTAGAAGAGCTAGGCCTAAGCTAAGCAGGAGATGTGGTTTGTTGTTGTCAAAGATACAGCAAGAGACATTAATGGATTTTTATTGTGTAGTAAACCAGATGTCAAGAAAACAATGTGTTTGAGAGCTCTTTTAAGAATATCATTTTGAGTATTTCATTTTTATTTAGAATTGCAGTTGGTTTTTTTGTTCCTCAGAGTGCGTGTTTCAGTTACAAGATTTGGTTACGCAAGTCACATTGTATTTTATTGGCCTATTTTATACTCAAAATGTAACACGACATGATTGTTAAAAACTGTAATAAAATATTGGATCAGCCTAAGAAATCCTACTTTGCTAACTGGTTTTCTCGAATAGTAACTATTTCAAAAAAACCCAACACAATAGGCATTTTTAAATAGACTTAACTAATTACAGAAAAGCTGTGGCTAGCATGCTGTTCTGTTTCTTTTCCCATGACCCTCTAATTTTATAACTTTTTTTGTATGTGACCAATTAAAATATGACGGCAGAACAAAATAACATTAGCCAAATGCCCAGCGGCTGGGATGTAGAAGAGGTAATAATCCATGTCCTAGAATCATAGAAAATAGAGGGGGGACAAGTTGTAGATAATTTAGTCTCTCTACTTCTGCTTATTCTCTCCCTGATACTACATCTGCTAAATTTTACTTCTCTTTTAGTATGTTGATGTATTACTAAAATCATAATGATATTTAGTTTTGTCAGTTTCTTTTCTATGACAGAAGTCAGACTGATACCCTGTGGGTTAGGGAGATGGCTTAGGTGTACACTGTTTTTCTGTGATTTCACTGTTCTCACTGATCTTCCTGTACTGTGTTTTGCCTTTGGATAACAAGAGATATCATTTTGCTCCATAGAGTGTTTTATGTAGGTATGTCTTCCCCTTTATTAGAAATAAAAGGAGCTTTTAAGATTTTGAGAAAGTGATTCAAATAGTCTTCAGTCCTATGAACCTGTTGAATCTCTCCTCTTTAGGCATGAGAAATTGATTCCTGTCTGTCTGCGTTATGTTTTTTAAAAAAAAAAAAAAAAAAAAAGGAGCTAAGATTTTAGAACTTAGAAAATGCTTAGCTGCGTTCCTCTTGGTTTTATTGTTCAATAATGTGAAAGGGGGAGGGAAGACAACTGCAGCTCTTTGTCTTCCAAGAGGAAAAAAGTGTCTTAGAACTCACTTTTAACGTCTCATTTTGCCATTCACTGCTTATTTGAGGTCAGAAACGGTGCAAGAAGTGACTTGACTGTTATATACAAGGGCAGGATTTCCCAGCAGAAGTAAAACGATATCAACACTTACGTCGCTCTTATTTTATGTGATAAAATATGTAATTTTTTCTGCAGCAAAACTTTCTGGATCTCTGAAGATCTTCTGTGGCTGCAGTGAAAATGTCAGAATTTACCATTGGGAGTGGTTGCTAGGTATACTGATCTAAGATGCTGGATAATTCTAAATATTTGGAACAGCATCAATTATTCTTTATTATTAAAGACAGATTATAAAGTAATACAGTATAAGCATGCCATTCTCAGTGGTTAGCATTGTTTGGGGAATATGCTTTTCTCCCTGTGACTTGATAAGCGATGTTTTACCATTCCTTCCTTTTCTTCTTGGATTAGGTTACAGAGTACTCTTGTTCCGGTTGCCTTTAGCTTCATTTCAAGTTCATGTGACCATATTATAAGTGACTGACAAAGTTTGGATGGTTTTTTCGTATCAAAATGACCAAAAACGAGCTTGGAGAGCTCTGTTTCAGAAATGCCATAGAACTGTGAATGATGTTTTCTGTGATCTTTAATACTGTGTATTTATGGAAAGCTCAAAGGAATATATTTAATTGGTTTTACACCTAAGCAAAACCAAAATTGAAGTATCAACCTTTTAATGTCTGTGCTGGAGCACAATGCTGCTGGGTATTGAATACTTTCTGATGTATGCTGTGTTCCTGGTGACTTCACTGGTAATTGGAAATGCTCAGTATTTTGAAGGGTGAATTCAGCATGGAGGAAAACTCAACGCTCTGCAACTTTTCTTGTTGCTTATTTCAGAGTAGTTTGGCCAAATTGCAATCAGTGAAAACAACGGGAGTTGTGGATTGTCAAGACTGCTCAGGTGTGTCTCTTTGCTATTCTATATCTGAATAGGTCTAGATCTGCCCTCACAGAAACCACCTAATATGTATGTAGAAGAAAGAAAAACAGACCTCTTAGATCTGTACATGTATTTACAATAGATGTGTATGAAGAACTTGAGGCTCTTTTTTGCCCCTCTTTATGTACTTATACAATCTTCGAAAAGGTAAACAAGTAGAAGACCTATTTTAGAACTGATTTTTGTGACTATGGCTATCTGATATACATTAATGTTAATAAACACTTAAGGCTTTTTTTTTGTGTTTTGTTCTACAGGCAGCAGGAGCAATTCGTCCTCTAGTTTCTACTGTTATCGCTTCTTCTGCAGATGGCTGTTTAGACCACTCATTAGAACGTGCCCGGTATAGAGCAAGTGAAATGCCTCAGGCTTTCTTGTTTGGTATAATCTATCAAGCATACCAACAGGTAAGCCTTTGAGTTTCTGATAAGATTTTTTTCATCCATTTACTCTTAGTAAAAAAGAGAACTTTAGTTCTCTGCTCTCAAAAATAGAGATTCAACATCCATTTCAGATCATATAAAATTGTATGTGTGTTGTTTCTCTGTAGTCTTTTGATGACAGTGCTTTATCGTTCTCATCTATTCAAATTTTTCCATTATCAAACTGCCAAATATAAATGTGATAATTTGGGGCTTTTAGGTGATGAACAGAAGTATTATTCTTGCCTAATGGAACATGCTGAAATGTGTATTTTGTATGCTGAGTCATATTTCCTGCTGGTTCTATTGTAGCAAATTAATTTACACCACCAGAGGCTCTGGCCTTCCAAACATACTGTACTTTATAAATGCATTACACTTCTCACAGCTTTAATTTGCTGCTCTCTTCTCTAAAACTTCTCTAAAATGCTGTGAAGTTAATTAAGGTTTTTAAAGTACCTTTAAAGATATTTGTAATACCTTTATATTACTTTTTCTTGCTTTCTTTGCTTGCATTCATTGTAATTTCTGCCCCTTACATCTTTTTTTCCTGTGACACACTTAATTTCTTCTTTTTGCTTCATATGGAGATGAGTCAAGCAGAAATTCTGCTTCGTTGTGAGGCATCTGAACCATTGGAAAGACTAATGTACTTTGATTTTTATTGCATGTTCAATAGAATACTTAAATAAGTGGCCTAACGCACTTAAAGTTAGGTATATATTAGGTATGCACTGTCGACTTAGAATATCTCAAGTAAAGAGTTTTGGATGAGGGTTATGATAATGCCATATGATATTATGGTGGGACACAGGCTATTCTAAAATATTGGGATGTTATTAACTTGACACATCCAAGTAAGTAAATTTAATGTTTCATATTATATGTGTTACAGCAAATGATTGTATTGCACATACTTTGATTAATGGCTGAATATATTTACATAGTCTCTCTGTTAATTCCTCATTTTTTCTAAGATAGTGCTTTAACATCATCTTTATGAAAAAAAAAAAAAAAAGGGAGGGGGAGTAGTCTAGTAATCTGTGACTGTTTTGCCTTTATTCCTGTTGATGACTGCTTTCATTTGCCCCACCCTGCATTCACAGTTTACTGGAAGCACGCCAGGCTTTCTGTCTCAGCCTTCTACTTCCTTTTCATTCATCACCTTGTAGAAATTGTCTGTCCTCCAGGTATCTTCCAGGTTGACTTAAGGCCTTTTTGAAGGCTTGAAAGTTACCAACAACAGAACAAATGTGTGGACTGCCACTGAAAAAGAAATAATTACTTGTTCAGTAATTGTTTTGCTCTGAACTGTTGGCACAAATTCCATGTCATACCCTTCATGCTTTTTATCTGAACTTATTCTTAGACGGTGAAGATGAGGGGCTGTCCACAATGAAGAGCTACTCAAGTGATCGGAGTAACTCCAGCTTTTTTGCTTTTGATGGGAAGCAGGAGAATGTTGTTGGTACAATGCTATCACAGCAAATACTTCTAACTGAAAGTCACTGACTTGGATATAGTGGGCATATGTGTTGCCAATGGCACCATGTATGTGCGTGGAATACATCTCAAGAGGCAACAGCTACTGTTGTTTATACAGCCTTTTCTTTCTTGTTGATGTGCATCTGTTTTGAAAAATTACGTGTTTATATGTTATTTCTGAGGGGGGGAAAAAGTATATTATTTTTTTCCTACTGTATTTACTGTTAGTTTGCAGATACAATAGAGCTGGCAAATATATAAAAAGCTTTCTTCCTCAATGACTTGCTCAAAAGGCAACTATATTTGCACTCGTTATGCTCCTCTGAATGCTGAGTGCACTCTTCTCACATATGCATTCCATCAGTCTCTTCTTTGTATCCCTGCTCTTTCAACAGCAAGCCACCAAAGTTGTTAGCAACCAACCATAGCTATGGTTCCTTGTCCCCAGTTCCCTTTGCGTTGGATAAATTCTGGTCATTTGAATGCTCTGTGCCTTAGAGCTCTGGGAAGGGTAACACTTCACTAAACCTCTGAACTCATATTGTTTGCTAATTATTTATGTTTCAATAGTGCCTAGCTGTCCAAGTCAAGGATTAAGACCCTATTGTTCAGGGAACTGTACAAACAAGTAACAAAAGATAGATAATTGTTGTCCTGAAGAACTTAGTCAAGCTACTGTGGAGGACAGATTTTTGTAGGAATGAATGCAGCTCAGGATGCTTCGTAAATATTAATATAACCACCATTAGTTCCCACAACAACCTCGTGAAGTAGGTAAGTATCATTCAGCCAGGTTGTTTGGATGCTTTTCTTTGTGTGGCCTCTGATTTTTGTGTGCTGAATCGCAGTTTAGATTTCACTCTAGTCTCTTCTGGTGCCTGTAACATATATGTTCCTAACAGATTGTCTGTGTTCAGATCTGTGTTGCTTTGTGATTTAACTCTGACCATGTCAAGGTTCCTTACATCATAACTATTAACTTCACAATTTATGGTAGTACTGTTGTAACCTTATAGATATTGTCACTCAAAAATTGCACACAATTCCGTTGTCTTTTTAATGACTCAGAGGGCCCATTAAAACATTTTCTTTCATTCTTCATTGGCTTGAATATATGATATTTAAGCCCCATTTCACAGGCCTTTTCAAAGGGTAAAAAGCCAATATTTTTATTTTTAATGTAATTTTTCTGGCTTTAGAGTTTTTTTTATTACAACCACTTCCTCAAAAAATATTTTCGACTGAAAGTTGCATCAAATGGTAATAGAGTCTGGTTGGTTACTCAGAGACAGGGTTGAGTACTCCATCCCTTACCTCTGAAGTACGCTTTGGCATAATTTCTGTGGTGTTCTAATTTTAATTCATCTTAGGTGGCAGAGGGGGAATTAGGCAGTTGCACGAAAAGATACTTATTACATTATATTATTTTCAAAAGGGTTGCTGGTTATCTCTAGTTACATCTCCTTTTGCTAGCTATGGCAACCTGAAATCTTCTACTCTTTGGGGCAGTTCTCCACTTGCGATTCCATAATGTTTCTTGATTATGACAGGGAAGTTATTTCTTCTTTCTACTCTGCTGATGTAAGGTAGCCAAGGACTTCTACCTGTAAAGTAGTTTTTGATTAAGACAGATCCCTGGAGAAGTAAATATATCTGAAATGAAATGAGCAAGCCATCAAAAACACTTGGCCAGTTGGTGAGCTACTGAGTATTACTAGGTCTTGCAATAGTTAATTTTGAAATTTTTTTTGCCACACTGAAGCAGTAGAAAAGATTCATGAAAATATTTCCTTAAAAATAAACTCATACTTTTCATTTAATTAGAATTAAGTGCCAATTATCTGATATAACTTTTGTAATATGCCTGTGTATATGCTTGAGAGGGAAAAAAAAAAAAAAAAGACATCCAGGTGTCTCACATCTTTATTGGGGGAATGCATACAATTTGAGAACCACTGTTGCTTCTTGGTGGAAGAAAAATTGGTAGTGCTTTGTCTGCTTTTTTGTGATGCAGCACATAACAAGGAGAGATGTAACAAGGAGGGGAAGTCTTGTCAGGTCTCAAATGCTAGCGACTCCAATGGAGTGAGGACAAAGACCACTATTCAGAAAAAAACCTACTCCCACTCCAGAGTAGTTATATTGATTTTAACGTTTTTATAAAATTCCTATTACATTGTTATATATACATTTTACTCTTAGCTACGGAGACCTTTTGGCCTACATAATTGACATCACTGAACTGTCAGCTAAATTAATGTTAAAGTGGTTGTGCGCATAAGCCAGACTAAAAACATTCAAAGTCAATATTGAAATTAAGCGACTGTTCAGAAATCACAATAGACAGTGAAGCTAAAATGGTGTCTTGATCTTAAAAGGCCTCATTACTCTGACTTATGTGTCATTAGATAGCGCACTTAGCTATAAGAAATGAATAGGTGTAATGGGATTTTGGCAGACACAGGCAGTTACCCCTGTATTTAAAGTTGCTTAATGCTTTCTATTACAAGACTTTTTGTTCTGTTGGCTTGGGAAAAATAGCCATATGTACTTATATTTCAGTGAAGTATTATAACGCCTCTGCTGTAACAGGATTTTGGAATTCAGTGCTGGGATGGTCTTGACATTAGAAGTGGGTGAATTACCTAGGCCTTGTTATATGTGCTTCTGAGTGTCACTATGTTGCATATGATATATATGCCTTCTCACCTCATATCCTTATGAAGTGCAGCACTACTTACATGCCCTTCATTTTGTTAAATATAGTCTTTATTTGGTATGATTATGTGCTTGACATACAGTGGGCAAGTGGCAGGTGCAAAGAGTTGCAAGAGGAGAAAGAATTTTATATAATGTGTGGTATCTCATAGGCACGAGAGTTAGGCCTTGCCTTAACCAGGGGCCTTTCCTAGGGATGTTGGGTGAAAGGTCATATAAATGCATTAAGGGGATAAACTTAATGTCACGTCAGTGATCTTAATTCTAGTATGTCCTTATTTGTGAGTGCTTGTTTCCTGAGCAATGTAAAGAATGTACCACTAAATGTCAATAAATACTTAAGCTGGAAAAGTTAAACGTCTTAAAAATCGAAAGTGTAACTGTAAGAAGTAAAACCTATGGAAAGGCTTTAAAATTGCAGAAGCCAAGATTGACTTCTGTTCTGACTTACCTGGGACAAAAACAACTAGTTATGTCTTTTTTTAGGTTAATATAAATTAATTTCCTGATTTTTGGAAACACATATTTTTTCTGCTTATATCATCCCTTAGGGAAATCAGAAAGCTCTAAGTGTTAAATGAAAATCCGCCCTTTCCAAAGATAGCAAATAAAGGATGCATTTTTTTGGACCAGACTTGTTCATTTTTGCTTAAGGTTATTTCATATTGCTGTTCAGCTTTTTAAATTAAATAGGAGGCTTTGCAAAATATGATCACATAAACCTGAGAGAGGGGAAAAAAAGGCTTCACTTACCAGAAGTCAAGGGTTCCCTGGAGCCGTATCTTGAGAGGAATTAGAGCATCAGGAAGTCAAGCAGACCACCTTTTTCCTTTCATCGGAGTAGGCTGAGACCAATTTCTCTAATACTTGATTCTGACATATTGAGGAATGCGCAGAGATCTTTTGTTTTTAATCATAGAAAATATCTTGTTGTATCATATCATGTTAATGTACAAAGACAGACAACCACATCGTAAAAAGGCTGTAATAACCAAACTTAACAAAGCATTATGCACCTGAAATGTATTTGTCAAGGTAGGGAAGGTGGCAGGAACAATGAAAAAAAGCTTTACCTGTCCTGATCTGGCAGAGGAACAGTTGAAAGTGGAAACAGAAGAGAAGTATTATGTAGAAGACCCTGAATGGCTCCTATGAAGGAGATGTCAACAAAAAGCCAAGGGAGCGTTATACAATAGTTAGAGAGTTGTCAGTATCAATGCTTGGGGGTAGGATAGGATTGTTCACCAATTTGACCAGTTTTGGCAAGCCAAGGTCTTGTGAAGAAAAGAGCTACACACAGCTGAAGAAAAGTTGGGACATTTGAAGAATTCTTGAAGAATTGTCTTCTATGGATGACATGGAAAATTCTGATCAGTCTCAAGATCTTCTTCACCTGGGAGATTTTAGCACAAAATCTGCATCTTATTTTGTGCTGTTTGTATTGAGTATGTAGTTAGTTTGATTGTATGTTGATAGTAGACCTTTTGTAGATTTTGAAAGATTGTATTTAGCTAATTACAACAACTAAGCTGAAATAAAAAAAAAAAAAAGGAGCAGGAATCAGGAATATCCTCCTCTTACAGGAGGATAAACTTCAACATCAGTAGAGATGTTTTTTTGGATGCATGTCTATGAGCTCCTTACAAATATCCATAAGGAACAAACTGATGTTAAGGATTCTGTCCAATCAATTTATGTAGAGACTAGTGTGTTTTGGGACTACATTGAATTAATACATCCTCTGTTCATAGCCAACATTACCCATTTTTTGGTTAGTAAGGAATCACATTTGTTTTTGGGAGGTTACCACATCTGCCTGCATAGGAGAGAGCTGCTATATATAAGCATAGTAATGACAAGTTACAAAATAATACTGTGCTTGGGAGAATCATGCAAATACTTTGATGCTGAATTCTGCTAGGCAGATGTTCTTCCATTCTCAAAAAATCATTACAAGAGGTACCCAGATGGAGTTGTGATGGGGAGAAGAGATGTTCTGCAAAGTGGAGCAGACCTGGTCGGAACCAGGTCTTCAATAGAAGAAAAGGAAGATTTTTTTTCTTGTTGTTCTGGTCATGAAGTCCTAAAATTTTTCTCATCTAACAAATGCCTGAGAATGTTCAGGGAAGATTTTGTCAGAATAAGAAAGGAAGTTGGCTATTATTAGGTCCATTGTAGAAGTATTTCCTCAAAATATTGTCTTTTTGTGTATGTAAATAATGGGGAGTGTATTCCATGTGAATTTTGTAAACTTCTGAAGTGCTTTTTAAAAGAGCAGAATGTTACTGCGATTCTTCTCTTTCAAACATGTGTGAAACATTTTAGTATTCTCTGTAGCAGGAAGTAGAGTCAGCTGTAGCAATTTAGTAATATTTTGGCCTAGGTCAGGCAACTCCTTCGAGGCATGATGTCTAGACTGATTTGGGGATTTTCCTGTGGGTTCATTCTTTGTTAAAGAAATCAATGATGTCTGTCAAATTAGCATTGCCAGGAGCAACTGGGGATTAAATGAACAGTAGTGGACAAATTGTTGACTAAAACCTTGGTAACTTTGGGAGCAAGGGTCAGACTCAGAAAAGGATTCAAGGGTCAAAATGTAAGTGAAGCAGAATTTGGCAATTAATTCTAAAACCGGATTCCTGAAAAAGGACTTCTCACCTACCTCCTAAGATTAGAGATACTTAAGGCTCAAAGGCACATCAACTTTTTCCTTTTTTTCCTTCCATTCACCAAATATTGAACTTTGTGTGTCTGCCAAGGCATCTAAGTTGTGACAAGGCTCAGCAGCTTAACGTTTAGCTCACTTAGAGCTTCATTTGGAGAAAAAAAGGTATTTAAAACTTTGCTTTATGCCATACAGCCATAGATTGATGATATGGGTCACAGCTGTTTGTTTTACACTGCAAAAAAAAAAAAAAAAACATGTTCAGTGTAAAAACACTGAAAAGAGGTAACAATTGTTTCTGACATGGCAAAAAGTTGGTAAGATTATGTAGATTCTATCATAAATTGTAATGGATTATATTGCTCTTCCTTCAACTCTTTTTTTTTTTTTTAAAGAGGCAGACATCTTTTATTCGGAAGGGTATTATTTTGTAAGGATGATCAGTTTACCTCATTCTCTTCAAATGTGTCTTGCAGCTTCTGTATATATAGCGTGTGTGTGTATATATGTAACATATATACACACACACACACACGAATGTATGGAGGTCCACTTCCTTCCTCTCACCGCAGCTTTGGTCACCTGCTTTGCTATACTCTTTTTTTTTTTTTTTTTTGTAGTTGCATGTTCAAGTCTTCTAAACATACGCCATGTGATGTTGTTGTATTTTTCCTAACACTACATTTCATTGTGTATCTTTAGGTTTTCCTTCTCATCAACTGCATTCTGGAAAACTGAAGGAATAAGTGTTTTAGGGATTAGTCAAGAGCTAGCCAAAATGAGTAATAGTAAGCTACTAGTTGTATAGCATGTATGAAGACAGACAAGCTGGTCCCCTTCCTGATGTAGAGTTCTAAAGGTAGCATACTTCCAGCTGCCTATAAATGTAACAGGCACTTACAGGTTTAAGGTAATTGCCTACTTGATTGGCACCATTCAGCGTACTTGGTTGAACAGTAAAGTAACTTAGGTTGTTTCAGCTTGTTGACATTCCCACTCCAGTTCCTTTGATGTCAGACAGTATAATAATATAGATTTTAATTAGCTGTATAATAGTATCAAGATGGAGAATGTCTTAAGTTTTTCATTGTGTAATCCAAGCATATGAAATAACATAATAGAGGAAGGCCTTTCTGCTGATTTGTCTATGGGTAATTAGGATTTTTAGATCGATTATTTGAAAGAAAAATCTGTGTAGCTCATAGTAGCACATTTCTCTGTACACGAGGTGGTCTTGTTTTGTTAATGGCCTCCCTTTCATTATTGTGGTTCATTTCTGTTTGGGTTTTGTCTCTGTTTTTAAACCCATTAAAAAAATGATTCTTTCTGAATTTCAGTACAACCTGACTTCTGTTCTATTCCATTTCTGTTGAGAATAGGTACATTTTTGCCTTGATTCCAAATTGTAACAATTCACTTTTGCAGAGAATTTTGATTTGCCTTTCTCTGTTCATCTTTAGGCTGATGCAGACAGCCCATCACTGAAATATGGGCTCATCGGTCTTGCCTAAATGAATGCCCTAATTTCTGTAGTGTTCAGGTTGTAGTTGTGATATGCTTTCCAAAGAGATTTTACGGTTGCTTCCTTTGGCCTTTTTTTATCCCCACAGCTCGATCCTGAGCTTTAGACTAATAAATTGTTTGTGTTTTTTCTTTGCCCTTTCTCTGCTATTAAAAATCTATCCAATTTTACAGAATTATTTTCAGGATAAATGTATTTATTGATTTTTTTTCAGTAATGTTTTCATTTATTCAAAACCTAAAGCTAGACTGGTGGTCTGTTGAGAAAACCATGCTAGTTTAGATAGCTCTGTACTTGATTAGTTCTTTGGCGCAATGGTAAAGGCAGGATATTCTATGAATCCCCACCTTGCCCTAATTAATTTCTACCACAAGAATGTTTGGAGAAATTCTGATGCCTTGCATAGGGGAAAAAAAGAAGTTTTTTTGCTAGTGGGATAATTATTTCCATTCTATGGCACTCCTCATCCTGTAGGATCTCAAAACACTTTGCAAATTTGCATTCCAAGCTCTTGGAACTATTTAATGCAGTAGTGCAAAGCTGCCGTACCTGTTGTGAAATCCAAAATCTCTGTAGCAGTAAAAAGGAATTCTGTGTTCAGATAACGATTTGGAGGGGTTATGTGGGGAGACATATTGCAGTTATTCAAATTAGAGATTAGACTGGATTATGAGAATGTTGTTACAAGTGTCACAGGATTAAACCTCGTAAGTCCTGAAGTGTACTGTATCCACACTAATCACCAGTTTGGCCCAGATTCAGAAAATGCCAAGTACTGAATGAGAATCACTGTATGCAGCAGACAGGAGACCACCCATTTAAATTATGATCTGCTGGTTATTTTGAGAGTGAAGAAGAATACAAAGTAGTGATGCTAGGACTTTTCATCTGTGGGCTACTGACTGTTTAATGTATCCAAAGGCAAGGAAAAGGGTTATTTATGATCTTGCATAATTTCAAGAAGTGATTCTCCAAGTAAATTGTGCCAAGAGAGAATAATCTTTTCTATTTAAAAAAATATAAAAATAAAACATATACTTATAGCTTGGCCTGAATTTGGTTTACCTCTGCCTCCAACCCTGATCCAGTTGTTGGTTGCTGCCTAATCTTAGAACCTGATATACTTAGAAATCTCTTTATTGAGGGACTGTGAATAATCATTTCTTTACATTTTCTTAGAATAATGTTAATCTGTAGTTTTCTACATTGGGGCAGGTTGTTTCTGTTGTCTTGGTCTTGTCCATCTAACTCTTCTCCAGGTATTTTTCCAGTTGAGAAGAATATGTTTTAAAGTATTAACAACACATCTCAATACAGTATTTTGACTACTAGTGTTGCCATGTAGAATATTAGCATTTTCTTATTTCTTCCTGACATCAGTAAAATATGACTTTAAATAACTGAAATTGTGAATGAGATCTTAAATTCTATGTTCTACGGGTAGATCATGGTCAGGTGCATACTCAAAATGACTCCTGTGTCCTTTTTTGATATCAGAAAAGTCAATACTGTCTCACGATTACTCTGGATCTTGTTTTATGAGGCCAAACTGATGAATAACTAGCTCTTATGTACATCAGATATTTCATCTTCATACCAATATCCACTATCTATTCTCACTCAGTTTGTATTCTTGTTTTCATTATGCCTGGATTTTGTTGCAGTGACGCTGAGGATATATCTACGTTACTGACTGGTGTGGCACAAAGAGAGAATGATGGGAGCATGTGTTCTGTGTGTGTTTTGTTTTATTTTGTGTGTGTGTGGTCTGCTATTGTTCCAGGTTCGTATGTCCATACCGTGTCTTTATCAGCAATGAAATTCATGCCAGTTGCTAGGTATGTGTATGCAATGCATGTGTAGAACCTTGGCTGCCAGGGAACTTTCTGTCCACCTTTCAAATGGGGTGCTTGAGCTGGTGCCCTGGTATGTGACTTCCACCGTGATCCCACCAAAAGGGATATCAACTGGAGCTCTCCGGTGGTGGATCAAGTGCATTCTGTATCATTTTGTGTACAGATGCAGGAAAAGCTTGCTCGAAAAAGAATCCCTCTTGCACATGAAGTTGCTAATGTAGACACCCCCCTTGACATTTCTTGTTTTTAAGTACTGGTACGCTTTCTTTGGTCAGGTAATTGCCTGCAGTTATTCTATGTTGAGTCTTTTTTTTTTATTTTTAATAGCAAAGGCACACTTTCCCTCTTTCCACAGGTTGAGCATGATTTATCTAACAGACGAAACAGACCTCTTTCACTGGAAGGAATGAATTATGGCTTAGGCTGGCTTTGTAGGAGTTAAGGCTCTCCATCCAGTCTTCAAAAAGAACTAAGGACTTTCAAAATGATAATGTTAGTGTTTTTATGATTCTAATGTGAAGTTGAACTCATGTACTGCTTTAACAGAATGATTGGTTGGTTTGAACCGCTCCCCTTGCAGAGACAGAAGCAATAGCAGTGAGAATAAGATAAAGACTTAAAGATTAGATTTTAATGATAAAAGTACTATCATAATAAAGGATAACTCTTATACTTTCTCAAGACAATGCTAAAACTGGGTTCCTCTCTTTTATCCAGAGTCACTTCTAAAGTTGCTGGGACTTTCATAGCCTTATACTGGGATCTAGTGTTGTGATTATAATTCCTCTCCTATTTCATTTTGAGGTCAGAGCTAGATAATGATAGTTAACAAAATGAATCTCTGCTAATTAGATAGCTACCTTATTTTAAGGGTATTTCTTTGGTGATTCCAAGCTAAATCTACGTCGAAGTAGATGATGTTGATCCTGAAAATAAGTTAGTTTCTTTTTGGTTTTTTATTTGTCTAAATTTAGCTCTTTTCTCCTAGATCATATCTTTTGGTCACAAAAACCAATTGCTTGTATGCTGTTCTAGTTTATAACATTTGATTTGAAGTAAATTGCAGCAGCCTGCCCAAAATGGATGGAAATATCCATGTGAAAAATTTATTCCCAGATCTGACAAACAATTTTTGTTTAATTTATGCTCATAAGTGCAAACTTTATCTTATTTAAATATTATGTTTTCAGCATCCATATGCATTTCTGAATCCCATTGAGCTTTTACCTACGGTGATAGTGAGTTCTTCAAAAAAATTTGTGCTTTGTATTAAAAAAAGAAGGTGACATACATACATAAGGAGATACAGACGCATTAGCGAAGTGGTACCCAACCTTGGCTGATAGGTGAAACTTTAAACAGTTACAAGGAAAGCAAATTTCATGTTGCCCACACTGAGTGCTTTGTGCTCAGCATTTTTGCCTATGGGATGGCTACTTCTAATGTCTAGCAGCAAATGATGTATAGCTAACAGTAATTGTCAGTCTCAGCAGATCATAAACTGCTTTCCAAGAAGGCTAAGAGCAATAAAATGCATGGCAGGTTTTACTTTGAAGCTAGCGTGTCTGCAGCAGCAGTAGAGAATGTGGTTGCTGATGATGGCAGTGTGGACTGCGTTCATTGACCCGGAAAGTTTGTTACAGAAACAGGAGAAGCAAAATTACTCTTTTCATTTTTTTAAAAAAGGTGCTTAGGAGCATTGCTTGTTTTTAATCCTTGTCTCAATAACTTCTAAACTCTTTGTTCAATTTCAAATCAGAATTGGCAGGAGGACAGAGATTTCAATGATGTTAAGTCAATGTACAGTCAATATACAGTTTTTGAAAATCATCAGCTGGGAGGACGAAGGAAATGTAGATGAATGCTGTCACTGAAAGGAGAGTTGGTACCTAAATTAGAGCCTTCAGGCTCTTAGGCTTTCAGCTCTGCTACTGAAATGTGAGTTCAGCTCTTACGTCGTTTTTCTTTGTGACAGACCTTTTAGCGTATGGGATCTTGGAACCAACTAACGCAGAAGTTGTTTAATTGGTATTTAGTGGACTTGGAAGCAAACTGAATATCAAATGGGCAGTCAGGAAGTGATATGGGGATCTAAAAGTAGAGCACAGGGAAATCATGACATGTTTGCAGAGAGCACTTGGAATTACTGCAGTGAAAGACATTGGGATATAGGTTACAGAACTGCAACCCCTTCACTTCCCCACAAAACAGCAACCAGGGTTGCTTAATTCTGTTACAGAGTAAATTGCCGTATCTTTATCTATCTTCCCTGTGAACCACTACTACATCTGGATGTATCTAGTGCCAATTTTAAAAATTAACTTCAGTAGAAATTGCTTCAGAGATGAGTTTATTCCAATTTACATTGATGTCATTGCTTCTTGGTTCACCTGTTTCTTCCTCTCATCCCCTCTTAAAGAAAAAAATAATAATTTTCAGTCCCCCAAAATGCCTTTTAGCATGTCTTTGAATATTGAGCAGTTGAAAAGCATTTTTTAAATATTTTTCTGTGTCATTTAAAAAGCTAAACTACTCTATTTTCTTGCTATTGTGGATATGCTTTGTATCAGTGTTTCCAGCTGTTTCCAACATTTCAAATCTGTGGTTTGAAACTTAAACCATGTCTATTGCTTCACAAAGCTATGTGTGCATGACAAGTATGGTTAACTGTTCTGTGTCAAGCTTTGTGTTAAAAAGTCTTTCAATCAAAATGAGACTTCAGAAATAGTTATGGTTTTAAACAGATTGTTGTAACGTAAAGTGGCTCTGGATGTGTTTGGGATGCCTAGGTCAGTAAGAATTTTGCTTAAAGATAATCTGTAATTTTTTATTACAGGCATTCCTTCATAATGCTTAATTTCATTAACTGACTTTCTTGGAGAATAGCAAAACCTTCACATTCTGCACCTTATATATGGATTTTAAAATTCACTTATATAGAGCTGTTCAGCCTAGTAAATACTCTATACAAATTAAGCTGGTCTTGAGTTGATACTTTTATTTCGTTGTTCTCCTCTCAAATCAATGTATTGGACTTGCAGAACAGTACACTGTGACAATATTTTTAGGTTTAAACAATTATAGATAATTAGAATGGTAAATGTCATGAGGTACAAGTGTTGGTGAAATATGTTTTTAATTATTACTTTGTGTCATATTTCATCCCTTGAAGTCAGCAATACCCTCAAGATGCTTTATCCCATTTATGGAACTTTTCCACTCCCTAGTAATTGTGTGTAATTAATACCTTGCTAAGAAGTTGGAATTGCTTCATCTTGTCCTAATACCATTTGTTGCCCATATATTTAAAATTACAAATTAGTTTTATTTAAAATTAAAGCAAGATATTCCGAAGGTGAACTTTCCTAAAACTTTCTCTTCCATTCTAAGGCAAAAGAAAAATCTTTTTTTTTTTTTTTTTTAAATGTGTGTGTTATAGGTGTTACTAGAAAATAGTTTGCATTCTACCTGAAGAATTTCCTCAGAAGGAAAATATTTTGGTAATAAATAATTGGGATCCAAAGTTACTAGCCCATTGCTAGTTTCATGGGGGATTTATCTCTGAGTCTCTGTACTTGAGAGATTTGGTGGTTCTTTAGTTCCTTATTTAGTTCTTGTATAATTTTCTTTAGTAATCTGAAAGAAGTCCTCTTTATATTTTTAGGCTCTTTTTTATCTCATTGTTTTTATTTTGTTTGGATACTCAAAGCAATTGAAAACTGCTGTACAGAAGTGTAAAGCTTAAATTAATTTTCTTTCTAGATGAGTTGTATAAAAGGATCTTCTTTTTGATTGCAGTCATGAAAATCTACAAAGACAAAAGTTATTAATTTAACATAAGAATGACAACTATAATTTTTCTAAGACCTTTCTGTATATTAATAATATTATTCGAATGTATAATGGTCATGAATTTATTGAACTTTAGTGATGCATTATAAAACAAGAATAGAAAATAAGAATTTTCTTTTTTTATTAAAATTCTTCAGGAAATGAAGAAAATTAGCAAGTTATATTTCAGCACTCTCACTCAGATCTTCTTTAACCACTTTAGACTTTTGCATTCTTGACAATTTTGAATTCTTAGATCTCAGAGGCAATGCACTTTTCCCTAAACATTTTCTGATTAGTTTTGATTTAAACTATTTCCAAGAAATGGTTTTAATGAATGTATTTTGGGAGAGTTTGCGGTTGCTTTGGGGGAAAACTCTGAAAGAGAATTCAGAGCTACATACTTTTTCTTTACAAACAATATAAAAAACCAAATCCTCTATATTAGGTATTGGGCATTTAGAATCTCCGTTAACTCCAAGGTAGACATTTAAGAGTGAAATGAAATGTCTATATTCCCTTTAGCCTTGGTACCAGGGAATGGAAGTTTTGCAATGCCCATTCTTAAAAAAAAAAAAAAAAAAAAAAAAATCTCTCCAGGAAGAATTTATGAATTATTAAGCATGATATCTGAACTGCATAGACTGTCACATATTCTTCTAGGCACTGGAATTTGTGGACACCTGGTTAAATCTGACGTACTGGAAGGGTTATTTCAGCTTTTGTAACGGTAAGCTGCCTTGCGAAGTTACTTGTAATCAGCAGACTTGTTTAAGGTTAATGAAGCTGATATGGTCTACGTGGATTTTCATAAGCTATTTGACTGCAGCATTTACTCTTTCATAAACTGAACAGTTTTGGAATAATAGGGAACAGCCCCGCATGAATCAATTATTTCTTGAAAGATAAGAGACAGGATAGGCATTCATGATCAGTTTTCGTAGGAGAAAATCACCAGTGCAGTTTTGTAAAGACCTGTAAAGGGTCTTTGGGGCCCTATGCAGTTCAATGTATTTATAATTAATTTGGAACAGGAAGTGTCACCTGGCGAGACTCAGTTTTTAGTATAGCTTTTTTAATAGAACCTAACTCAGAAAGGTTGCAGAAGGATCTTAGGAGACTGGGTATTTAAAATGAAAGATTAAATTCAGTGTAGAATGTAAATATGCTGTTCACAAAGGGGGATTAATTCTCATCGTGTATGTGAAATGATGGAAACTCATGTGACTATTGCTACTGACAAGTGAGATCTAGGCTTATGAAGTCTGATTTTAAGAAAATGTTAGCTAATGGCTCAGTCATGATTAATGGCAAATCAAACATTAAGAATAAATAAAGAAGGCAAGGAAAGGAAACTGGCAGTAAGAACATTATTGTACCATTGTGTAAATCTTGTTTCTTTGATACTATGTACAGTTCTAATTTATCTATCTCAGGAAGGATATAATAGAACTGGAAATGCTTTAGAGAAGGGTAAAAGAGTTAATCAAAGCTACGGAGTAGCTTCCACACATGGAATGACTGAATGAATTTTGGACTCTTATCTGTGGAAAGAGATAACTGAGAAGAGATACAAAGGAGCCCTAAGAAGGGCAGGGAAGGAGGCTTTGCTCTCCCTTTTCTATCAAGATAGCAATGGGTAAGAGATGAAAAGAGCTAATATCAGTTTCAAAACAAAGAAAATAAAGGGGATTTTGTATTGCAATATAAAGTTGAAACGGTGACACTTTGTGATGCAAGGTGCTATAAGCCTATCTCTGCTCAAATAGGAGCTGGGTAAATTCAGGGCTCATGTAATTCATTGAGGACTGTTAAGATGTTTACTTCTGGTTCAGCTTCCCTCAGGGACTTCTTAATTCAGGGGTTTCCTAAGCCAGGATAATAGCTTTATAGGAGTCCAGGAAACTCCTATAACAAGATGTGATTGCTGATGTCATATGTGATTACATATCTTTGACTATCCATTGCTGACCTCCACTGTTGTCCACACCAGGACATTGGACTAGGTAGCTTGTAATCTTAGCAAGTGCATCCATTCTTATGAAAGACTCTGGCTTCAATTCTCGGTCCTAGTTACATGTAATTCATGTTTCTGGGCTGATAATTTAGCAATATGAAAATAAACTAGAATTTGCCTATCTTAATCAGGCCAAGGCATTCTGAGGTAGTCCTCTCCGATAAGGCCGCATTTCCTGCTTTGGGACCTAACTATACTTTGGCTCAAGAGAGATTCTGATCCCTAACTAGCCTTCAAATATTGGAATTCTTATAATCACTAACTATAGGAAAACAAACTGCTTAGGGTATTTTGAGAGAAGAATGCCTTTTCTAGTTGACTGAAGGATGGAAAAACTTTTGTGCAGTGTTTTTTTTTTTTTTTTTTTTTTTTTTTTTTAAACCTAGGACGTTTACGGTGCAGCATAGAACCTTGCTGTTTTGTGTGTAAATAACTGGAGAAAAATGTAGCAGAAGCATATAGGGAACATGGAAATTCTCAGTGAATATCCTCCTTTTCTGATGCTTAAAAAAAACAAAATAGACAAAGCATTTGAAGAAAATACCATGCTTCTGCTGTTAAGAGTGCAGAGAACAAGCTAATATTTTTTTTTTCACTAGTTTGATTTCCTTTAGTGAGGCCTCAGTTCCACCAACAATTTTTCATAAATATAACTTCTTATTGATTTAATCAAGCTCATAAAGTTGTAGCAAGATACTGGCAGCACCTAATTAGATTCTTTTATAATTTTAAACTGTTTATTTAATAGCATACAATTTTGCTGAGTAGCTAGAATTAGGCATAAGCTTTTTGGAAGGGTTTTATTTCTGATCCATTCTGAACCTACAACACGCACTGTTCTGGACAGGATTGTTGAGAAGTAAGATTTGATTAATGAAAGAAGTGTTTTATTACTTAAAAGTGTATTTTTTAAGAGTGACTAAAATATTTATTCTTTTTTAATAACAACAGTGTACTGACCATGACCTGGACTATGGAACTGAATGTTTGCATCTAGCTCTGAAATACTGTAAAATAAAGGCCAAACTTATTGAAGGAACAGCTGACCTCTGGAAGGTAAAGACAGTATGAATCTCTACTTTTTGTATGTTTATTTTAAATGAACAAAAGTAGCATGCCAGCTAAATTTCATCTAACCATAAACATTGTAAACTGTCTTAAATTGTGATACTTATGCTTTTCTCTTCCAAATTTCAAAATTTTGAATATACAAGAATGTTTTATAACAATTAAGAGACCAGCTTTCCTGGTATAAATGCTTAGTTGCTCAAAGAACTAACGCTTATGCTTTCAGGAGCTGGAGAAAGAGAGGGTTCTTCCAACCTCTGCCATCTAATCAACATTCTTCATGCAGACTGGTAGTAGTAGTAGTTTTACTGTCTTGAAGTTGAAAACCCATTAAAGATCCGAGCATGGGTTAAGGACAGCCGAATGCTTTGCAGCATTCAGTGCTAGGCCATGTAGTAAGGAGACAGTAGGGTCTGCTAGGGTAGGTTATAATCCTTCAGAATTAGGGAGGGAAGCTAGGTCTATCTGAGCAGGGTACTTTTGAAGAATTCCTGTTACAAGTTGATTGTTTCATACTGCTTGCAGTACTGTAAATGCAACTTTTATGCATAGTAACAAAAGAAGCAGTAACTACTTTTTGGAAAATTATTTTAAAGTAGAAATATAGGGCTGAATCTAGAATTTAACATGTGGAGAGATTCCATTTTAATGAATTTTAGTTCAGCTGGTATCTAGTAATGACTGTGGAACTAATATTCTCTTAAATCCATGCTTGCAGTTGGAGGCCATATTACAGGAGTAAATTTCTGTAAAAGTGTGGATTGAGTGTGACAGCAGTTCAGCGTTTTTGTTTGGGTTTATAGCTAAAACAAGAAAAGTATCTGTCCCAAAATCTAATGCTATATTCTAACTAGTGGGGCAGGGGAGAAGGGAAATAAATACATACATACATACAGTAGAGTGAGATGAAAAAACTGTGCCCCTGTACTGTACATCTGTTCCTGCCTCTGCCATTGTCCATTGAATGAGTTTAGGTAGAGTATTTTGCCTTTTTAACCTCTGCATAACCATAAAATAATGACTAATCCCCTGATAAATCACCTTCCAGAAGCAGGATTGTCTTTCCATAGATATATTAGATTTACACAGCTTAGCATGTAATTTGTATATATACTTTTAAACTTCTTTTGTAAGACTTTTCAATGCTGAGATTAATAGCATTATATATGCCAAGAGTTAATGTGGTCCCAGTGGTCTCAGTCTTCTTTTTTCAGCACAGGGGGAAAAAGTACTCCAACTGAAATAAGACCTGAAATAAGTAATCATGCTTCGAAGGTCCCTTGAGTTTTCAGAGTATGTGTAACAGAAAAAAGTTGCAATTAACAGAGAACAATTTCTAAAGTCCCAGTGTAACATTTTCTGTCTTTCATTGATGTTAAGTTTTGCCTTTCCTCCACAAAAAAAGTGCGTATGTGCACCAGTGAGACCCTCTGCTATTTTTCTAGTATTTTTTTCCTGAATAAATCAGCTTCATTTGACTTCCTTTTCCTCAAGATATGCATCAAATGATTACCTTAGTATGGCAAGTATTCATGTATCGGTATAATTCAGATGATGCCTACATATGGTCAAAATTATAAATTAAAGTTGACTTGGAAAACATTGTACGTGTTTACTTTCTAAAATTTTAGGATATTAGAATTTCTTTCAAAATCCTAATATTATACCAACAATTGATCTTCATCTGCTATCCCTTTGGAGATGTTCGGGTCAAATTTAAAGTCCTTACCTGGTCTGCTATATTCAATCAATAATTATTATCCCTTTCCAATAACTGATGCTGAAAGATGCTGCTGAAAGATAAGAGCAACACACTCTTAAATCCTACCATTTGAAAGCATCATTAATACAGATCTAAAATCTTAAGGTTAGTCATGTAAAGCTCTGTTGTTTTAAAAAAAAAAAAAAAAAAAATCCTGTATGGACCTTGAATCTTCAGAGAGCAGACCTACTGTTTGAAATATTCTCTTTAGATATTAGGTGTACAAGCCACATAACATAAAATGACTTATTGTATGTGTATATATTGTTTTCTTGATTTATCTCTAATTATTCTACCTGACTGCTGCCTATTCCTAGTATGTAGAAGGAGTAACGTTTCCAAAAAAAACTGCTCACCGTCAAAGTTTAAGAAAGTAAGAGGTGATTTATTTACTTTCTGGTGTCAAATTACAAAGTTGAAATCATTCTTCATAGAGACAACAATGAGGTAGGGACAATGACTTGTGTTTTAAATATTTATAAGTGCTATTACATAATTTTAACTATTTGTAATATATTTAGGATCAGGTTGGCAAAAAAGGAAACAGTGACATTGTCAACACATTATCTGTTTCTCTATTCTCTACACCTTTGAAACAAAATGGTCTTGAATGCTGTAGGGCAACATCCTCTTAAAAAAGTACAGAATCATGAAACAGAATACAATTGGTGAATCCTAATTTTTATGTGTGTATACATGTATGTATATGTGTGTATATATGTATATCGCGTTTGTATATATATATATGTATATAATGGAGGCAAAAACTTTATTTTAATATGGTTTTACGAAGATTGATAAGCATTTAAAGACTTATACTGATAGTACAAAATATCCTTGCCATTTCTGTAAGTCACAGATTATTTTCACATCCTAAAAAAAAATCCGATACAAAGGGGATCTGCATGAGATCTTAGTATAACAGAGGGAAATATGTCATTAAACTAAAATGTAGTGCATTTTGTAAATGTGTGATTATAACTTCGTTGTGCTTGTTTGGAAAAAGTGGTATAAAATATAAAGCAGTAAGTTATGCTTCACATTTAAGAGAGTTTTGTAAATCTGAAATTTATTTACTGTATATTCAATATATAAATACTATATATAATATATAAAAATTATAGATTATATTACATAATATATAATATTTATATATTTTGTCTATAACATTTAAACTATGTCTTTTATATTATCATATATAATATTATCTATATTATATAATATACATATTATTATAAGTTCATAATTAAACTAAAGTTTTTCTTTCACGGTTGCCTGCCTTTTGAATAAGTCTAATTGCAAGAACATCATCTACTCAACATGAGAAAATCCACATGATGAGAGAGTTGTTATGAATGACCATACCATAACAGAAACTTTGATTGGATTTAGTATGTTATTCAACATCAGGAGAGATGGAGAGAATCCCTCCCTCCCTCCCTGACTGATATGTAGCAGCCACCTGTGGTGGCTTACAGGGTTTTTTTTCTCTGTCCAGTTTACTATTTTCATAAAGCTTTTAGGAGCTTGTTTCTGAAATTTCTAACCCTCTGTCAAAATAGGTTGAAATTAGTGTATAGGCTCAAAGGCTACGAAGGAAATAAGTATGGATGTTTTGATGTTATCTCACGTTATTTATTTTTGTAGGAAATCAGCCTAAAACATATTTTCTAATATCTGCCTCTGAATCTCAGAACTGATTTTAAGGCTTCCTTCTTAATCTTTATGTGCTGGGTACCTGTTCTTTCCTTCTATCAAGGAAGAATCTTTAAGACAGTATTGCTAAGTAGTGATTTGACATCTTATTTGCTAAAAGTTCCACATGACAAATTTTGAGCCTCTTTGTTCTCCTAGGATTGCAACACAAGATATGTTAATAATTATTTGAAGCGATCTTTGGGGTTCTGATAATTTGTAGAACTTATCTTTTCAGACACCTACGACTGTGAGTGTTCTCAATACTCATCCCCGCAGCCGTGATTTCATTCGTAGTATTTGAACAAGGATAGAAACTGTGCAAACATCCACCAGTTAGAAGAGCAAAAGGAATGATGGGGGCGGGGGGAAACCATGATACTTGACACAACAGCTGTGTCCATCAAGTTTTCAGTGCGGTCTTTTGGAATTGTCTGGGTGGAAGTTAGGGACCATAGAAAAAAATTGAAAAAGCATATCCTGCTGCCAGAAGTCTTTTGGTTAGTGAGTTATCTCAGATGCAGAGAGAAAAGAGCAATGATAAAATGTTTGAGAACAGAAGCATCAGTGTATAAGTTTAATGTTACGAGATTACTGTCCTTGCACATGCAGAGAATCACAGCTTTAAGAAAGCTGGTAGTTGAGTATTCTTCCCTTAAAATGCATATAGTTTTGTCTCTCTCAAGGCATGCTGCAAATTCACAAATGTGAAGCCTTCTGCAATGGCTAAAGTCACAGATACACGTACTGTTCAGTGAAAATGTCCCTGAACAACTGTGCATAAAAAACCTGTGCAACAACCGCAGTAAATAACGCATCTTGAAGGCTGAGCCTACTTTATGAAGTAATTTCTTTTTAAAATCAGAATATTAACAGTATTTTTGTGCCTCAAAGTACTGTCAACCTGAGAATACATAAGACCATTTTTCACAGATCAAAGGTAGTCTTGTTTCTTGAAAGGTGTTCAGGTGGTAGTATGTCATAGATTTGCTGAATGTTCAGTGTTGAGGCACTGTAGAAATAGGTAATTAGAAAGCAATCTTGCAACAAAACTGGTCACTCAATATTTATTTATCCTTGCAATTATCTGCAAGTCATTGATTTTGCTCAACAGAATGTGAACTTAGGCAGGTGCACTTTCTGAGGCTTGATTCTTTCTCTGGCTTTCCCTCCTGCAGGACAAACCATAGATGTAAGCTAGGGGAAAGGATTGATGAGAAAGGCAGAATTATTCATCTCAGTGTGACTACAATATAAAACTTAATTTGAGATGGAAAGGAAAGCAGTAATTAGAGTCCTTATGGTAAAATCAAGTAATAAGTTACGTGGAGACGAAACAAAATGCTAATATGTAAACAGTATACTTCAGCTGTAAGATTTACTTTGCAAGACTAAAGCTTTTGGAATACTATTCATTCCATTTCCAAAACATATAGCAGAAAAAAAGTTATTCAGAGCCGAATATAGAATATTCATATGGAAACAATGCAGAAAATTCAGTAATGTTTTATTTAACATAGCAAGAAGCTATAGTAGCAGGAAAGACAAATATTTAGTAGTTATCAGTTTATAATGACTGCACGTCATTATAAAACAGCAAGTTTGAAGGACATAACTAGCAAAGGCTGTTGGTGTCTTGGCTATTTTTTGTTTTACATAGTTTTCTATGCAAAGACTAATACTGTGATTGTCAACCACTGTGATGGTACAAAGGCAAATAGGAAAGATGTTTTCTAAAAGTACCAGGTACCAATATTCAGCAGCTTATTGTCCATTTAACTTGATTTATGTCTTCGAGAAGATCTTACTGGTGTTCAACTCTCTGAATGCTCATACAAAGTCTACTGTAGTCTCTAGACTGACTCTCACTGATTAGTTGACCTCTCATTAACAATAACAGTCTTACACTGCTTGAATAAGTGCACCTATATTACTACTGGAAATAACTAGGTGTCTGCCTGCTTGTGTTTATGATTACAATTTCTTTCAAACATTCATCTTTTTCATGATAAAATTACAGAGTAGAAATATTGTTTCTTAAGAACTTATGAAAATCTGTGAAAATCGGTGTGATATATTTTTAATGAGCATTTAAAGGGTTAAGGATAGGTTTAAAATGAGTTCTAAGCAGACCTAAGTATTAAAAAAAAAAAAAAAATTCTTTGGAGTCTCCAGTAATTTCTACAACCTCTGTTCTCATGATTTGCCAGTGATATTTTACCATGATGAAGAAATTGACAATATCATTTGTTTATGGTATTTCAAATGTAAAGAATTGCCTTCAGGGCATTATTTTATTGGTTTTACATTCCGGTAAGATCTAATGAGGTTTATCTGTCCTTTAGGTGACCTACAAGCGGGATCTGTATGCAGCTGAATCAATTATTAAGGGTATGTGTTCATCCTTGTGGCTGTCAGTTTGCATATTCCTGAGTGTAATTTAGAATTTTGTGTTCTCTTGTTTTAAATGCCTTTAAGAAAAGTTTTATGATGGCTAAAATATGCTGTTATTGTTTTAACTTGTTTTCTGGGATACTTATTTTATATTATGCATTATTTACCTTACATGATTTACTTTACTCCTCTTAAAAGAGAAAACCGTATAAAAAGCTGTGTATATGACAGAGTCAAATAGAGATTAATTTTGAAGGAATAAACACATTCTTGTTTCTTAGTTCCTGTTCAGTTCTGAATATGCTGCAGCTTTCTAATCTTAAGTAGTAGACTGAAAGGTATGTATTAACTTTTAAGGGCTCTTTACCTTCTTATATACAGTGGCTTGTTACCTGAATTGATATAGCAATGATACGTTGAAGTATTCCGTTACTTTTTATAAATACTGTGTTGAACTGTGTTTTAACCTTTTGCTATACTAACATGGTGGTTTAATAGCAGTCTGAAAAGAAACGATCTGGAAAGAAATAAATCTTAAGTACCATATGTTGAACAGTCTGGTTATTCTAAAATGATAGGCACTGATTTGGGGGACTTTTGCTTGAGTCCTTATTGAGAATTGGGAGATAAAAGTCCAGAAACAGATGAATAGAAAGAGACTTTTCTTTGGGTTAAAAATATCTTTTCAGGGAAAAGAGTTAGTGGGTACCTGTTTAAGAAAAACAGAGTGAAAACCATGTCCTATTAGAGCATTGATGAATGACCAGCTAATTGTTTACTTTAGTGGTTCATTTGTTGTTATAAGATTCAGTATCAGTTTAGCTTCTTATTTGGGTAAATTAGTCAATGCTGAGCTCAGCGCTGTCACGCTAGACAAGCTAGCTAGCTTAAACATAGCTGAGATCTCGCTGTGATGGTTCTACGCACTTCTTGGCTGCTTTGCTTAATTTTTTTTAGATCTAATTCTAGTAGTCTGAGATACAGAATTGCAGGAATAGAACTAGTCGGAAGCTTCTAGTTGCTACAGTGAACAAATATTGCATATTATAATATATGAATTGGTATAACTACATTACTCAGTGTTTTGGTAGCCTGTCATGGAGAAAGGATCCTGGAAACCTCAAGACGTTCTGTTTTTAATTAGGAATTGGCTTTTGTCTCCATAGTTGGCAGCCTAGAATTCCTGAAAACCTTGTTCTGAGTAGGAATCTTGGAGGTTCCCAGAATCCTATATCTTTCACGCTTAGGATTTCCAAAGATATTAAAGACAAGAAGGTGACTGGGAGTAGTCAGCAGGGATTTGTGAAAGGGAAATCACATCTGACCAACCTGATAGCCTTCTACAATGAAATGACTAGCTCAGTAGATGAGGGAAGAGCAGTGGATATTGTTTATCTTGATTTCAGCAAGGCTTTCAATAACATCTCCCATAAAATCGTCATTGATAAGCTGATGAAGTACAGACTAGGAAAGTGGAGAGTGAGCTGGATTAAAAAGTGGCTGAACTGCTGGGCTCAACGAATTGTGAGATGTAACACAAAGTCCAGTCACTAGTGGGGCCCTCCGGGGTTGATACTGAGGCCAATACTGTTTAACCTCTTCATGAATGACCTGGTTGATGGGACAGCACACCCTCAGCAAGTCTGCAGATGACATAAAATTGGGAGGAGTGGTTAATGCACCAAATGGTTGTGCTGCCATTCAGGGGCCATGACAGCTTGGAGGAATGGGCAGAGAGGAACATCAAGAAGTTCAACAAGGGAAAGTGCAAAGTCTTGCCCCTGAGGAAAAATAACTTCAGGCACCAGTACAGGCTGTGGGCCAACTAACTGGAAAGCAGCCTTGCAGAAAAGGACCTGGGGTTTCCGGTGGACATGTTGGCCATGAGCCAGCAATGCGCCCTTTTGGCAAAGAAGGCCAGCAGTGTCCTGGGCTGCATGAGTTCGAGAGAGGTGATCCTTCCTCTCTGCTCAGCGCTGGAGTGCTGGGTCCAGCTCTGGACTTCCCAGGGTAAGAGAGACATGGATATACTAGAGCAAGTCCAGCAAAGGCCACAAAAACCATTATGGGATTGGAGCATCTGACATAGCCTTGTACCCTCAGAGGCTGAGAGCGCTCGATTGTTTAGCTTGAGGAAGAGATGGCTCAGGAGGATCTTACCAATGTATATGAATGCCTGATGGAGGAAGTAAAGAAGACAGAGCCAGACTCTTCTCAGTGGTATCCAGCAAAGGGACAAGAGAGAACGGGCACAAATTGAAACACAGGAATTCCATTTAAACATCTGGAAAGCCTGGACATTCTTAAGGTTCTCAGGTTTTCTATCACAAAGGTGGGAGGCTGGAAGGGACACTGTCTGTCCTTGGTTTCCTAGGAATAATTCACTCAGCTGAGACTGTCAGTATACATGTCTTGAAAGCCAGGGGTATGAATACCACATTTAGTCAGCAATTATTAAATTATTTAGTTATTACTACATTAATACTTTCTGGATAGTATTTTTAACTTTTTCTAGCTTATGGGAAGCTTTGAAAGTGGGGGTCTGGTCTGACTTGAACTAGAAAAAAATATTTCAAAAAATGTAGTTTTCCTAATTTATCCACTTATTTTTGAACAGTTATAGATCCTATTGGATATTTACGAACTTGATGGAAGCAGAATTCTTTCTGCCATTAACAGTTTCTTCCCAAATAAGATCTAGATAAGAAGTTCTTGATCTGACTCTATGATTATCGAAGTAGTTAATTAGTGATGTTCTGAAATTCATGGTTCTTGGAAAAGTTCATAGTATTTTCATTTAATTTTAGATGATCTTTCCTTGGATAAAACAGTTCAGCTTGAATATAAATTTTAAAAGCTCATATGTTGTAGTTATTCTTGTCATGTGAGCAAAATGGCTGATATGATAAAAACCAATAATTAATAAAATACATCAGTGACGTCATGTTACAATATGATTCAAAATCAAGCAGTGATTTTTTTTATCTCCTTGATGAATAGGAACCTGAATTTAGTATATTTTTTTAATACTTCAGTTGAAGATAAAAAAGGGAAGTCTGTAATCTTTGAGAAGGGCAAAAGTAATTATATAATAAGATTAAGGGTTTTTTTTCTAGTCTAAATATAGATCCCATTCCATGGGTCATTATGCATATCCTTAACTAATCATCTGACTGGAGCTTACCCGATGATCTGACTTGTCCCATTGACTTAACTTCTGTGTTTACAATCAAGTAAATACATAGCTTTTTGCAGAGTCAGTACCAAACTAGATTGGTAGTTTAACTTTTAAAACATCTTCTGAGACCCATCAGAGGCCAGTTTTATTTCTTCTAGCAGTATGCAGATCTGGCAGTATCTCGATGATAGGAGTTCTCACTGAATTCCTAATTCTAAAATAATGAACTCTTGCTCTAACAGTACAGATTCTGTCTAAATTTGAAGCGTTGTCTGTAGTTTTATGTATAAGGAGAGACTTTCAAAGAACAGTTCCTTCTGGTGGTAATGTTAATAAGGAAATGCATAAACATGATGCAGCCATCTGGATATGCTATTTTGTTACAATAATTATATAAATAGAATTGATCAATGTACTTCTGTCATTCAAGCTTGCTGAGGCCAGTCATGCCAGTATAAAATGATGTAAATGCCAAGAATCAGCTTGGAGGAACAGAGAAGCAGCCACTGCAAGATCAGTAGCCACGCATCTTTTCTCTCTAGGGTTTCACTAACAGCCTCTGGAGAGAGGAAGGGCCTTCTGCTGATTCTGACCAGTCTAAAGAGGTGAACTTGGCTAGGAGACATCCCCCATGAGTAATAATAGAGGATGATAGTTCCTTTTTGTAACAGGTTTTTGAAGAGGACACCTGGACTGAGATGCAATGTTGTGCACCATATAGTACAGCCATAGTTGGGTGGATTCAGACTCAGGTCACCTAGAGTGCCTGAAGCAGCAGTACTGCAGGATGCTGTAAAGCTAGGATGCCAGATACCACTGCTCAGCATGCCAGCTGGCATGCTGTCAAGGTGCTCTGGAAGAGTCTCAAAAGCTAAATAATGTGAACAGACAGGGCGTTAGGTTACTGAGGGCACTGTCGAAGTTGCACTGGCTCCCCACTACTGATTAAGTCTTCACAACTGATTTCTTTATTAGCACATAATCACATTTACTTTTCTGGATGCATATTTTATTGATGGATGTACTTAGGAATGTGATGAAGAACACTTCATGTTATCTACAGTTAAATTTATTAGCGAACCAAACTGATTTCCTTCAACTTCAGACACTGTTAGTTATCTTTTCCCTTAACCACTTTATTTAGTTAGAAAATCTATTTATTTGTTTTGAAGAGAGTCATTCAGCTGGATGTTCACTTTGTGCTTATAAACTGTATTTTTTTCCTTTTGAATTACGAGTTTAATTCAACTGCTCTTTTAATATTCTAGCATACAAAAATATGTATTTAGATTATACTTGTGCCTGTGGACAGTTTTGCCTATGAACTTCTGGCTCATTTTTACATGTTACTTTGCTATGCTGTTTATTTTTGAGGTACAGTTGCATTTGTGTAGTTTCTCCATGTTTTAAATTGCAAATATGTAATTAATCAAATTAAATACACGAAAAATGATTATGGTAATAAAATGATGTTTGACAAAAGTACAGTTCGTCATTTGATTGTAATTATGAGATTGTGTCTTTAGTCAGCTACATTACAAATGTAATTCTACATACGTAACAAGTCCCAAATGTTTCATAGAAGCACAGCTGGATTTTTAACTGCTGGCCTAATGAGGCTTATTAAAAGGTAGATTTTAGCTTGCTAAACTTGACTCAGATATAGGTGAGAAAAACATACATACATACATACGTGTGTGTGTGTATCACTCGTACTCAAGGCAATGTAAAGAAACTTCATAGTGTAGAAAGACTGATGAGTTATTTATCTTCTGAAACTGTTTTCTTAAAACATGACTTATTAATTTCCTTAGTTCCTCAAGTCTTTCCTTTACAACTGTATTATGAAAGTCTCAGAATCCTAGCATCATTTGTTTTATAAACAGTATATTTAATGCTTTGCTTTACTTCAGCCGGTATGAACTTGTAGGGTATGCAGACAAGGTGGCACATGTCTATTTTTATTAGTCTTGAAGTAAGAAAACATTGTTTTACAATAAGGGTAACTCATCTAGAAGTGTAGTTAAGTTCTTGCTAATACAAAACATCCTAAAAAATTTCCATTAGGACTGTTACCCTCAGGGTAAGTATCTTTGAACTCCGGTTCAAACATGTAAACTTTAAATGTAGCTTTTCAGTAGAACTTTGTAATTTAGAGTTTGACTGTTTTCTCTCTCTGGTTTTCCTCTTCTTTTTTAAGGACCCTCCTTCTGCAGCTACTTTTTTCCATGAGTGTACACCTGCAGATTGAACATTTTGCCCTCATATGGGGCTAAATAAGTATTGGCTTATCTAGATGTATATAAAATTCTTTATTTTGCGGGTGCAAAGAAGACATGTAATTGTCTAATGCATTGTAATACATTCAAACTCTGTTTATAACTGTTGGAAGCTAAATGCCATCTTTTGTCTTATAAGAAGAACCCACGTGACTTTAGAAAAACGCTTTTTATCAAAAGACAAATGGCAAAAGGATTACTAGCAGAAAAAAGAGGGTAGGCTGCAATCTCATGGGCGCACTGCAGTGCTCATTAACTCGTGGCTGCCATCTACGTTGAGGCAATGAATGGCAGATGGGGGAAGTACCGCTCATAATAGTTATTGTCGGATGAAAACAACTCTCTTCCCTGTCTTCTACCACAAAATATTCCTCTCTTTCTTACATGCTAATATTGGTAGGTGTAGTGTCAAGTTTGGCTTTTGGTTTTTGTGGCTACGGAGAAATGGGGAATGGTTAAACAAAGAGTTTTTGGGTGTTTTTGGTTACCTGTGTTGTATGAATAACAATTTCAACTTACTCTCTTAAGTGTGAATGAATTAGATGCGTGGCAATAGTTATTTCATTTTTCTTCTATTTACCGTGGTAGAAGCAACTCTGTTATGAGATATTAGGAGTGCCAGGGAGAACCATGCTGAATTTCCAGAGCCACTGTTTTCTAGCCACTAAGATGTAGAAATTGAAAATAGATTTCTCATAAGTTAATTTCCTATTGTGAATTCACTGCAGACTTGTAAGCAGATAACTACTTGATGAATAAAATATACTTCCAAAAAGGCGGGAATTTTAATGATAGATGAAGAATGCCATGATATGTAAATACATTTACAAAAGGAAGTGTATGTTTATACACACATGTGCAATTAAAACAAAAAATTACTTCTATGGGGTAACACCTATTTGTCATTCAGGGAAATTTTTATTGGTCTAGTATTAATTCTGTAGGATATGATATTTATGATCTTTATTCAAACAAAAATACTATAATTGCAGTTTGTTTGTGGCATGCTGCTTAGGGTAAACTTTAAGCCAATTATGGCAGTAGAGGTTATATATTATTTAACTAAGGTAATTCCATGGACATATACATGTTTTAATCTATAATTTTGAGTGTGATTAGGGTCTGATCTAGGGTGAAGAGCATAACAGAAGAACAACATAACCATAAGTACTGAATAATAATCTGACCTAAAAAATTATGTGTTGTAATAGGTTCAGGATATGAAAGAACAGCATAGGAGGTAGTCAGGTTAAGAATTAATTTTCAGTTTTAACCTGCGTATTCTTTTATTTGAAGATATTTTTGTCTTTTTTAGTTAAAGGTGTATTTTCTCCTTTTTAATTTTCAAAAACTTCAAACGTTCAAGTCTCCCAGCTGAAATTTCTGTATTTATTATGCAACCCAAAAGTTTTACGAAATACTTTTTCAAGATCTTTTGTTTATTGCTTCACTCTTAGCAAAAGTAGAGACTATGTAGATCATTTTACTAAACTTTAAAAAATAATCTGCTGAAATCTGCCTATCCCTAGTGGATTAGAGTAATCTTAAATACCTAACGTGCTGCATTATATAGTCTTCTAACTACGAATTTTCTTAATATCGTTGTATCTGTGGCAGGGAAACTGGGAAGTCTGCATCTCAGATAACTGAGAATTTAGGTAATAGAAGCAAAACTCACTTTAAATGCATGACCTTTTAATGACATCTTTGCAGGGCTGCTAGGGAAGGGGAATTTTCATTTCTGAAGTGTGTTATTGTTACCAGATAAATGCAGGTGTTTGTACATGAATTCCTCCTTTACTGTCAGTAGCTATTAGAAGAATGTGGGAGTGTAACAGCCATTTCTTGCAATTAAAAACAAAAAAAAAAAAAAAAAGAAAGAGAGAGAGAAGAAAAAGACCACCTCACCAAATTTTATCCCTTTATAATTTCATACAGGTCACTTTAAATGGTGCAAAATTTTCATGTGAAAGTATGTCAATGCATTACATTGTTTTAGAACCTAATGTCAGGAAATCTTTTGTTTTAGCCAGGAAAGACTTGTCTGAGGAAAAAACACTTAAGATATAACTGACTATGAAAGAAATTAATGTGTGATAATAATGGGGAGGAAAACATAGAAAGTACTCAGAGTAGTATAAAGATTAATGAATAGTAAAATTAGGTCAGGTACCTCCCTAAATTCCATCAGACAGAAAATATTAAGCGAATTCATTTTTATGGAAGTTTTGAAAAGTTGGGACACATCTAATTAAATGTAGACATTAAAAATCATTAAATATATACCGTAAACTAATAACTGATGGTTCCCATTACAGCTATTGGCGGTCTAGTCAAGATCAGCTGTGGAGCCTAGGGAGCAATATATCTTGTCCAAAAGTGAACAACTAAAATATGTCAGATAAATTGTTTCTTAAAAATGCCTGTTTATTGACTACGGGAATGCAGTGTGACTAGCTTTAGGTGCAGGCACCTGCATTGTGGATGCCTGGAGTAAGGAAGGAAGAATCCCACTAGAAAATCTTTGCTTTGTTGCCTGATACATCAGGCAACGGGAGAGGGAGAGAGAGAGAGAGGTTTAATGGAACCAGTTCTGAAATCTTATCAGATTTATCTAATGAAGAACATTTCTACTGCTTTTCTGATGGAGAAATCCAATGTTTAGCCTCACACGATTTGGCAGTGTAAAGGGCTTTTAGCTATTTTTAATTTTATGGGAAAATATGCTCTAAGTACATTAAATGTGGTGCAGTGTTGGGAGGTTTCTCCATAATCAGGCATAGCTAAGAAGTCGAAAGTAAATGGGAGATAGGTGTTGGAAAGAGGAGGTTTCCAGGAAAATAAGAAGTTTAAAATAAATAGAGGAAGGGGAAGCCAAAGCAAGAGAGAGACTGTGGCAGGTAATATAATAGTAATAAACCAAAGGATGGGTCAGACAAAGAGGAAAGAAGAGTAGAACAGAGGCAATAAGGCAGAGGAGGAATAGGCATCATCAAAGGTATAGCTAGCATGTTCAGTATTTCCTTTATATGGAATTGGTATATTATTCAAAGAAACTTGTTTCACATAAAAATTTCCAGAAATTCCATCCCACTTGTTGAGATTCAAGCAAAACTTTTGACACTGTCTCCCACAATATGCTTGTATCCAGGTTAGGAGCTACTGGACTTAAGTCCAGTCAAGGGCTACTAAGATGATTAATCCTGTCATATGAGGAAAGGCTGAGAAGGCTGGAACTCTTCACCCTCAAGAAGAGAAGGCACAGGGGGATCTTATCAATGCATTTTAATATCTGAAGGGAGGTTGTAAAGAGAATGGGAGCAGACTCTCTTCGGTGGTGCCCAGTGATAGGACAAAAGGCAACAGGCACAGACTTAAACACAGGAAGTTCTGTCTGAACATAAGGAAAACACTTTTTTTTTTACTGTGAGGGTGACTGAGCACTGGAACAGGTTACCCAGAGAGGTTGTGGAGACTTCATCTTCTGAGGTATTTGAAAGCTATCTGGACATAGTCCTGGGCAACGTGCTTTAGGTGACCATGCTTGAGCAGGGGGCTTGGATTGGATAATCTTTAAAGGTCTCTTCCAACCTCAACCATTCTGTGATTCTGTGATCACATTTTGGACAACTTGATGAGTAAAAAAAATGGTTGGATGGTTGGGTTCAAAGGGTACTGGTTAATGAGTTGTATTCTACCTGGAGGTGAGTAACAACTGGAGTAGTTCAGGGGTTTATACTGGGACCTCTTCTGTCTAACATCTGTATGAGTGACCTAAAGGAGGTGATGGAGTATATTGTCACCAAGCTGGTGGATAGCACCATTCTGAGAAGACCAGTCAATATGTTCAAAGACAAGGCAGCTATTTACAGGGACCTAGACAGGCTGGAGAAATGGGCTGACAGGAACCTTATGAAATTCAGCATGGACAATGCAAAGTCCTGCACTGAAAAGGAATAACCCTTGCAACAGTACAGGCTGGGGGCTGACTGGGTGGTGAGCAGCTCTGCTGAAAAGGATCAGGAGGTCTTGGTAGACAGCGAGTTGAACCTGAGCTAACAGCGTGCCCTGGTATTAGAGAAAGCCAACAGCATCCTGGCTTGCATTAATGGGAGCATAGCTAGGAGATCGAGAGAAGTGATTGTATCCCCCAATCAGCACTCTTAGAGTGCATCTAGAATATTGCATCAGGTTTTGGGTCCCCCAAGACAAGAAAGACATGGATAAATTGTAGTGTGTTCATCAGAGGGTCACCAAGACGGTTAGGGGCTGAAGTACATGTCCCATGAGGAGGGGCTGGGAAGCTGGATTTGTTCAATCTGGGGAAGAAAAGACTTAGGAAGCTAATAGCAGCCATAGGAGCTAATAACGTCCTTATAGCCATCATACCTATGAGAGGTTGCAGATGAGACAGAGCCAGGCTTTTCACAGTGGTGCATGGGAGGAGGACATTTCTTGTCAAAAAAGACCAGTTTTTTTTTTTTTTATCTCCAAAAGACAAAAATTGGAACAAGTGAAGTTCCAACTCAATATAAGGAAAAACTCTTTCATCATAAGAACAGTCAAGCAATAGAAGAGGTTACCTGGAGACGTTGTGCAGTCTCCATCCTCAAAGATTTTCAAGAACCAGCTGGATAAAGGGCTGAGCAACTTGATCTGACCTCATAGCTGACCCTGCTTTAAGAAGGGTGTTAGACTAGAGACCTCCTGAGGTTTCCTCCAGCCTAAATGATCCCGTGAAAAATCCATGACATCTTATGGCTTTCCAGAATGCCCGTCTGATTCACCTAAACACAAACTTCTGAAAACTGGGAATGAAGTGTGGCACACAGTTGCCTCCACTTTCAGTCGACAGAATTCATTAAACTAGTGGGAGTTATTAACAAGCATTCCAACTGCATTCATTGAATTCAATTTAATTATGCTGAATAGTAACTGGATCAGCTTATCAGAGCTGGGACACAGGCAATCTTAGAGAGGGTCTGCCCTGCATTCCCTCCAACAATGCAGCCAGTGTGCAGATCATCTAAATTAACCTACAGATTTTATGGCCACTTGGAAAAGTTGATCTTTAAATTGAAAGGGAGTTTTAAACCTGAATTAGAACAGAGCGGATGCTTTGCTATAGTGGTTTTATTAAAAAAAAAAAAAAGATTTCCAAACTTCCTTTGTACATTTTTCTTGATCATTTCAAAGAATGCAGTATCTTTTCAATGTAGGTATTATCATTACTTTCATTTTTTCATACTTTTATTAGGCTTTCCCCCCTCCCACACTATATTCCTCCTCCAATTTAAAAATATATTTTCTCACTTCATCTTGCTTTCCTTTCTTCTTTGTTAAATCTAACCTACACGTCTTGATCACCTTTTCTGTAGTCTTCTGTCCTTTCTCATTTAGATGGCAGAAAGCTAGAAATTTAAGGTAGGCGTAGAGAGTAATGAGACTGATTTTTGTAGTTGAAGCCTTTGAGCAGCCTCTTGTGAGGCTACATTTGTTGCTGCTGGTTGTTTATGGAGTTTTTTTTAAAAAGAACTAAGTAAAAGTTATGGTGCCTTTTTGGATTCCACAGCCGCCTTCCACATGTGGATTTTTGTAATAGCTCCAATCTAACCTTCTTCATTAAATTAGTTAGTTCCACAGAGTCTGAGTTCTTGAAATCTGATATGCCATTCTGTTTTATTATGTACATCTCTCTCGTATCTGCAATTTATCTACATTCCTTGTACAGTACTAAATTCAAGTGGCTCTTGCTCTCTGTTTTCAAACTATCCACCAGTTTCTATATACTGATAAGAAGAGAAACTAATTCAGTGTGGTTTCCCACTGACCCATTTTTTTAGACTATAAAGTTACTCTGTATTAAGTATTGATCAACTTTGATGCATGTTCAATATAATTTTTTTCTCAACAAATCTATTGGAATATAATTTCTTCCGCAGTTGTGGTATCCTGTGATTTGCATTCCTGTAAGAGCTGGCCATGCATTTGTTGTCATTCTCACTTTCATCTGGTTGTGATGGTTTATAAGCAGATGTTTATTGTTCTCTCTCTTTCTTTCCCCTCTTCTTCCTAACTTAATACAAAGGAAGTTGCTACCAGGCTTTCCATTATCACATAATAATAATTACAATTTTGGACATCATAAATGTCCATGATTCGTAGAATCATTCTAATTATCTTTTGGGATCCTCAGTGATTAATTGACTTTTTCTGATCACAAAAATTACTTAGAAATCACAAGTCATCTTCCAATAATGTTAACTCTGTAACAGCTTTTAAATTAGTTTTTAGGTCTGTATGTCTATTTTTATAAAGAAGTCTTTGAGTTTATCATAAAAAGTGAGATGTTTACTTCAGTTAGACCTATTTAAGATTATTTAACTTACCATGTGGTATATAATTATAGAAAACCTTACCATGTGCAACCAATGTATATCTTTGTATTCAGACTTGTTTGAGTAGTCAGGCTGTATTTTTTTATAATTTCTTTTACATCTTTCAATACCAATTTATGTTGTGTTGTTGTTCTGTGAATTTTTGTCTCTGAAGTCTCATTGAAGTCTACTTTAAATGTAATTAGACTTCATGTTTTTTGAAATTTTTAGCTGCTTGCAGAATAGCTACCCTAAAGAGAGTGCAAATCTTATGTTTCAATATGCATACTAATTTAACATCTAAAGGATAAAATCCTGAGCTTGAAGTAAAAATTCCAGATTTGGATTTTTTTCATCTATTTGCCTAAAGAAAGGAAAAAGCTCACTGAATCTTTAAACTGTAGTAAATACCAGGAGAAAATACAATTCTTTGAAATATTTGTTTTATAGAGCAGACCATGCATTAATTTAAAAATATTGCTTTTGTTATCCACAAAAGAATATATATTTTTTCCTACAGCACTCTATGAGTTCTGATAAGTTTCCAGTTGCAAAACCTTTGTCCCTGACTCTGAACACTGTCTGATACTGAAATGAACAATTAGATCTCCTGTTTCCTTAAGTTCAGTCCAGTTTTAGCTGCTATTATGTGGTATATATCATGGGGAGGAGGATTTATGTTATCCAGTGTCTTCTGCTTATTTTTGCTTACTCTGTATGAGCAGCTTTTCCCAGTATTATTGATTTTGCGTTTAGTTGACCCATTGAAGTGATAAGCAATATGAATATTTCAAGAAATTACTTTCTTGGTTGTCATCTAATATCAGTAACGTGGACCTGAACAAATACCTTTTCATAGGTCTCCGTTGTTTAAGTAAGTTTTTCACATTGTATATAATTATATCAAGTATAACGTAAATTTTTGAGTTGTAGTCTATACTAATTGTGTCAACTTTCCTTGAAATAAATCTTCTTAAATATTAAATTTACAGCTATTGAAAAGGTACTGTCAAGAGATGGCAGTGTAAGAATTGAAGGTAAAGCTCAGCAGATTAGTAATTTTGTTTGATGTATTCTTTGCGTGGAATATTCTTTTTTTTTTTTCCTCCTTGATCACAGACAACCTATCACAACAAATTTGTGTTATTACTGATGTGAAGGAAGATGTGGTGCAAGTTGGTTTTCTCCTTCATGAATCTCTGAAAAGCCAAATAAAAGTAAGTAGAACTCTGTGGCTGTAAACTGAATGATTAATGTTTCTGGTTGTCACAACTCGTAAGAAATGGTCTAAATATTGTGATGACAGAAGATGAGCTCTAGTATTACAAGGGATTAGCACTAGGTGTGGAATCTACCAAGAAAGAAACATCTTCTGCCCATTTATGATACGGAAAGGGATCTTACAGATGCTCTTTAAAATGTATATGTTAGATTAGAGGAGAAATTGGATCCACACAGCAGAAAGAACTTTTTTTTGGATGTTATGGATTCAGAAAGCCCAAATTGTTACAAATATGTTACAGAAGAAATGCTTTTGTTACTTTGAAGTTTGAACTAAAGTCTAAACCAATTAAAGAATACATTGTGTTCCTGCAAAACTGCAAATGCAAAGTCAAAGTAATTGGTCTTGGTGCAGAGATATGGAAGTAAATTTCACTTAAAGGGCTTGCTATTTGAAGCATTGTTATAGAATACTGATGGAATTTTCCATTGACATTTCATTACCTTATTCTTTTTTCATTATTCCTACAAATGCAACTACCACATGTTTTCATTTTTCCAAAGATGCTTAACATTTGATAATGAAGTAATTCTTAATTGTGTGTTATGTGATGATGTCACATCTTTGTATTTCTCAAAGGAGAAATAGACTAGTGGTAGCTGTTCAAAAATAGAAGTGTCCTGATTTGCATAATGTTTCTTCAGCGTACTGGAAAATAAGACTGATTTTAATGCAGGCCTGTAGAAGAATGGGTTTTACTCATGCCTGCTCATCTTTGGCTTTCTACGCTTAATTAATTTTTGGGTATTTTTGTATAACTAACTGTTTTGCTATTTTATAGCTGGAAATGTCATTTGACATTATACTTTATATATACAGTTTTTATACGGAAAGAATTATGTTTACTATGGAAAATCATGCTTTATATTACTATATATCTACAGGTACAGGGGCAAAACACTGAAACGGTTGAATAAGAATTTTTCATGTCTGGATGGCTGTGTAGTGGAGTAGAAGTATGTTTCCATTTCACTGATACCACTTCACATCACTAGTTTTCCCTTTTCTTCTCTTGCTTTAAATTATTCTGGAAATACTAAGAATACATCGCTTACCGATGTTGGGAAAAAAAGTATTTCTTTTATGCGTTGACTTACACATACACTATGTTCGCACATAACCACATTAATAATGCCATGAGAAACACTTCAGTCCACTAAGAAAAAGCTACACATTTGTTATGTTTAAGCAACTAACATTCTGAAGCCAAACTTAACCTCAGATCAGTCTGGCACCAAAACCAAACTTAACTCAAAGAATGAAAATTTGCAATATGTTTCCAAATCTTCGTTGCAAAAATAATTTATTGTTGGGTTGGTGATACATCTAAACCTATGGTGTATTTGATTAAACCACAAATAAAATAACCACCAAAAATGAGGGCATCAAGTGAAGGGATTCCTAACGATATGGGACTGATTTTTTTTTGATGACTCTATTGAATCAAAGTCAAACATGAAAATAGCCTTTCATATTCTTGTTTGCATGGTATTGTGAGAGGAGTGTGTGTTGTGTGCATATATGGCTGTGTGTGTGTGTGTGTGTGTGTGTGTGTATGTATATAAGACTGGATGCATAGGTTGAAAAATTGCAGAGTAATACTGTTTTGAATAGAAAAAAAAAAGAAATTAGATTCAGCTAAAGCTTTCA
The DNA here is from genome assembly GCF_040807025.1 of Struthio camelus. Classification (NCBI taxonomy): domain Eukaryota; kingdom Metazoa; phylum Chordata; class Aves; order Struthioniformes; family Struthionidae; genus Struthio; species Struthio camelus. Next base: position 33,901,227 of record NC_090943.1, on the reverse strand, counting down.
GCTGATGCCAGATGGCTTACACTTACTTACATTTAGACTGAGGAGCCTTGCCCACACTACCTATTAAAAATTAAATTTGATAAGATGCTGAGCACGCTTATCCCTATCCAGCAAATTAGCTTGTGTTCAGTTTTAAGCACGTGGCTGGTTTCACTGGTGTCATGCATGGACATGGGCAGAGCTATGCATTTTATATGAGAAAGGATTCTTCTGAAAGCAAATAAGAGCTACACGTTTATGAAGATTTGAGAACTGAGTTCTTTATACATTGAACAACTCACCGGAAGAGGAGTGCGTGTATTTATGCATATACCACACATACATAAGTCTTGTTATGATTTTTACCTGTGTTCCACCCCTTCCAGAATATAGACCTTAGTTGTGCCTACTTTTCCAAGAGAGGCATCTGGTCGTCTTTTTGCTGGATAATATATTTGTGAAAACAAAGACTCGGTGTACTGTCATATCACATCATTCAAATTAGAACTCTGATACACTGTATTCATTTTCAAATGTTCGAAAATACTTAACTTAATACTTGTAGCTTTTCAAGGAGAAAAATAGTAGGCTTTCTCCTTTGAATCATGTTCCATTTACCTTCTGAAAAGACTTTGGCATGCATTATGTTCCTCTTCATTTGAGTATGTGTAAAGTTGTGAAGATAATGGTGATTTCTGAATTTACTGCAGAAACTCAGGCCAGAAGAGCCCTCGAGTATTGCATTTTCCAGTATTTTTAGTAATTCTTGCCTTCTGTGTTTTTTTTCTCTTGTTCTTCAAAATATTAAATAACAGCTATTTCGAGCTACATTATCCATTTTTTCTCCAAAATGGCTTAAAAATCTTAAATGCATAAATCTCAACTTTGAGTTATAAACTACCTTCCTTTACAAACAAGTTAGCCGCCCAAGTATTACAAAAATATACAAATAGAAGTACTACTTTAGATAATAGTGCAAAGCGTCTTTTAGATGTGGTATTTGGTACTTGTGTTGGATTGTGGATTAAGGGACGTTTGAGGGAACATAGCAGAGTATATCAGTTCTTTTGTTTGCTGTTAGCATATAGGATCTGTTCTGAATTGAAATAAATCTGAGTAGTGCAACAGTAAGGTTAACTGGCTAAAGAGAAGCAACACGAAGTTTTTGGCCTTTCTTTCAACTGTTTTTATTGGATTTAAAACTCTGTCTTCTTCTAGGGAACAAATTCCCCTTCCAATATCTGGTTTGCCAATTTACTTAAAGCAAGCTTGAAGCTGATGATATAGTAGAATCTACTTTTTATTTTAATTAGGATAAGATCATTTCTTAACTGGTGTTATAGTTAAGGGTTGCAAAAGAAATGTGATTGTAATTAAGACATTATTTTAAGATATTCATTGCAGAAATGCTTTTTAGGAGACATTCTAAATGTTGCTTGCTGTATACAGAATTCCAGAATAGCTGGGCAGCAGGAATTCCATATGTACTTATTTGTTTTTTAATTGCATGAAGACCATGTAAGTATTTATTGAACATTGGAGAGACTTACTCAGAATTAGAAACTGGAACCCTTTAGATAGTCTTGACCCTGTGAACAGTCTTTTTCTCTCTGGGAATGGTTAAACATACTGAGACAGTCTGTAGTTCTAGTGCCTAGAATACTCCCTATAGCAGAGGAGTGGCTGTTTGGAGTGGCTCCCTCTAGCAATATGCTGAAGCAAAAACTTACAGAGAACTCAGCAGGGTATTGAACTTGATACTTCACTGTTGTGTCACTTAAAAATTTGAGCAGGGTTTTTAAATGACATATTAGAAATACTCTTTGCCACTATTTTATATCATGTGAATGAACAGCTCCACCATAATTGTGGAAGCTTCAGCAGGTAATTAATAGTGAAGTCAAATTTGTGAAGTATTTTTTTTCCCATTAGGTTGAAGTTATATCGATATCTCTGTTCGAAAATGATAGCCATCTACAGAACATGTTTTCAGGACAGTGCTACAATTTTATTTACATACATGTAAGTAACATGGATTCATGCTTTCAGTTTTAAAAATGAAACAAAAGTATATTAGTAATGGTAAATGGTAAGCACATGTTGGAATAATAAGTTTCTTATTTCTAACCTCTTGGTATATCCATTCCTGTGTTTGGTATTTCTGATATGCACCAAACTAGTCCATCTAGTCCATTCTTTCTCTTGTGTTTTTTATGCTTCTTCCATTCATAGGTATCTTGTTAAACCAAACATGAAATTCTTGAATAAGAGGGATAAAAATGAGAGTAGTTTAAAATTTCCTTTCACAGAGATTGTAGGGAAGTGGATTGTCTCATGAACAGGTATACCCTATGTGTGGTCATCGAACTCTGCCTTGCTACCGTGGTCTAAATTAGTATTTACTATTTTGGACAGATGCATGCTACACAATCTATATTTGGGTCCCTGTTTTAGATCATGAGAATTTTAATTGAACCTTATTTGAGACCGATGAAGGGCCTTAAAAGATGTTGTATATATTTCCTAAAAATAATATTATTGACCTCTAAGTTTTTCCATATATCCATAACTCTATCAGACAAAAGCATTACAAATATAAAAAAAAATGTACCTTTTTTTAGTAAATAAGATCTTCAGATTCTATTTTTATAAATAACTGATGTTTTAAGTAATTCTAAACATTTATTTTCATTTAGGATAAACAATCTGCATTTCAAGAAACCCAGCTACTAGTGGATATGTTGGAAAAATCAAATATTCCTCTCTTATACCCAGTTGTTCTTATTTCGGTAGGTTAACTCCTGTAAATTACTGTAGTAAACATCTAATGAAATGTTTTTAAATGTTAGACTTCAAACTATTTCAAGAGACACTGCTAACTGAGTAAAATGGTAAACTTGAACTGTAAATTAGATTGTAAGGAATGTCATTACACTTCAGCAAATGTACTGCATGCTGCCAGGAAATAAACCGACACTAGCAAAAGCTTATTAGTTATATCTTTCTTTAAAATACTCATTGTGAGTCGTCACATTGAACTGTTAGCTCCTGCTTTGCTGTTGTGCTCCACGTCTGATGGGAGTACTGCAGAATGATGTATTCTGCTGGAATGTTCAGTCAAAGGAGAACTAAGTGGCTTTATTTTCATCTGTGCTTTGTGGTTTATTTGAAGTTTTAAAATTATTATTGCTTTTCTGGTTCAGGTATTAAAAATGAACTTTGAAGTACTGTGCAGTATAATTTTAAAACATACATATGACTGAAGAATCTGTTCTGGTACATGGCAAAAGTTTTATAGTGTATTTTCAGGTGAAAATCTAATTATTTGAGTACTTCTGTCAGAATAGCTTAATAGTTCATGCAGAAGACAGCTGAAGGTATAGCTGAATTTTCTTTTACTCAAGCTGTGAAAAAGAAAATGTGGGTAAATTTGAAAATTTTAGTGCTATGTAATGAGACGTAATCTGTTCTTAATCTGAAATTTACGTTCCGTAAGTGATGAAGTGTTATTACCTCTTTAACAAATAAATGAGATATAATGAAGATAATTACTTCACAAATGAAAAATTTCATATCCTCTCCTAATATATGTTGTTGTCTCTAGTCCTGGGAGAGTATGACATACTCTATGCAGCTGGAGATTTAGCACTTTATTTCTAGTCTGTTGTCTTGACCATATTTCTGAGGAATTTCAGGACGGAGCTTCAATTTTACTAAATTTTCAAACAGAAGAGAATTCTCTCTGCATTTGAAAATGAGAGTAATAATATACCTCTAATTCTGATGCCAATTTACAAGGCTAATGGAAAGGCAGAATATTCTTTACTGGACTGAGAATGTTTTCATTAGCCCTTCATCAACAATTGCAAAAATGATTTCTTTCTGTGTTAAGTTTTGGGGGAGCACAGTTAAAGAAAGTTTTGTTAATCAGCTAGATAATATTACAGAGTTGAAAACATGCTTTTTTTTTTTTCCAGATTCATAGGTAATCTGGACTGGAATCTGGAATTTACAGGGACTGTGAATTATTATTATTATTTTCCCTATGACACCTGGAATGTGAGAGCTTTGTTTAAATAATTATTTAAATAATTGAATAAAACTTCTGACTTAATGTTTCCAGAGAAATACATAAGGATGGAAAAAAAAATGCTTACACAAGCTCACTTTGAAACTCTGAGGTTTTGTGCTTAAGATACAGAGATTCTGAAGTCATCATAGAATCCAGCATTATCTTTAAAATAAGCCTGCTTGCTTGTGCAGCCGACTGAAGGCACAAATAATTTAAGCAAACACCTTTTTATGCAGCCTCAGTAAAAAATGGTATGGTTAATCCCTTTTGCACTATACTCTAGGTGACATATTTCATGCAGTAGTTATTCCTAAGAAACATTTGAAATTTCCCTAATCTAACCAGTGAGAGAAGAGTCTTGCAACTAGGTGGAGAGTTGCTAACATTAAAAACAGATACAATAACATGTGTAAAAAGTGTATCTCTCTTTTTTTTTTCTCTCTCTTTTTTTTTTTTTTGTAGTACCCTAACTACAAAAGGGCATTTTGTGCTACACAGCCTAGTTTTATGGAATTACCATATTATCTTTTAGAAATAAAAGATGGGAAAAAAAGGAGGAGGACTGGGAAGTATGTTTCAAATGACTAGTCTTTGATTTCAGGACACTTGTGACTCCTTTGTAGTAATCGGGCAACTGAGAGAGTTGATTTTATTTTTCATCCCAGTGTTCAACTTGTTTGATTGTAAGAATAACAAGTCTTATTATGGCACCAGATGACCAATTTAATCAGCCTATTAACCAGCCAAATTATCCCAGTATAAGCACTGGATAGAATGATTTCTGGGCATATGGCCTTTATGAATTGCACTAGGTGAAGAAACAGGTGCAAAGGCTGTCCCTCCAGCCTTTAGGACAGAGGAAAGTTTCAGGAGAAACAGGGAAGCACAGAGGTAGACTTCATGCAATTGTTTTACCTCTTCCCTGTATCAACCCAATATCCTGTCCAAAAGCATCTTACTCTTAATACTTTTCTGAGTAATTTGTGTACACATTGGTAGATGCAAGGGTCTCATTGAACAGATGTGATCTTTTTGATTTTGTAATAATTAGTTAGGGCTGGAGAGTAATACTTCATCTCTGTAATTGCCAGTGTTTGCACTTCAGCGCAAAAGCAAGTCTGAGGAAAATCTCTTATTAATGCTGCGGAACAAGGTAATGTAAAGGTATTAGATCGTATCTCTCAAAACAGGAGGTTTAAATTTCTTGGGGATAGCTGTAAATGAGCAATACTTAGCTGTGTAGTTGTGTTTTTGATTTAAAAAAAAAAACCAAGCCCTTAACAAAATTATGAGTGTTTGAAAATTAATTTCTGCCTGTGTAGTAGAAGACAATAGCTTGCTGGTGAATATTTCCACAAAACTTTTCTACTTGGAAATGTGCACTTAGAAGGTAAACAGTTTTTAAAAAGTGCTTTAAGGGAAATGAGTAAATGCCTGTTATCTGTCAGGATAGATTGAACGTAAGTTACAAAAGGAGCTTGAAACATTTTTCCCCAAGTGTGGATCTCTGAGGTTAGCTCTCTACTTCCACCTCTCTGTACCACTGGCTGATACATTTTATGTGGCTGGAGTCTTTCAACCAGAAAAGTAGTTCCCTTTCTTTTAAGAAGATTTATGACTTTAGCTATTCATATTATTAATAGATGCTTGAACTTTTTATGTAGAAATAATCATCCTTAATCTTGATTTCTATGTGAAACTATGAGAACACTTAAGCCCTGGGAAAGAGTTCAGAGAGCCCTGAGCCAGGTGACCCAGTTGTTATCTCCTCCGAGATGCTAGCACAGGTCCTGTGGGACGAGGCAGGGTTGTGCAGCATCCCGGCTGGGTGAATGAGACTTGCCTTTCCTTGCCCCAAGCGCTGGTCATATCCCTTTTGAAGTAGTCTCTGCTTTTTAAACTTCAAGTGTTGTGTTGAAATGAATGCAATTGAGGCAACTAAGATGCAACACTAAAAAGATACTAAATTTAAAGTTCCATTTTGAAAACCTTCAAGGTGCTTGAGAAAGACATCTGAGTTTCTCTAATTTCCTGCTACAAAAAAATTCCGTGGAAGTTAGTTTAGAGCTTAGAAAAGAATTTATTGTTTGTTTTCTGATTCAATTAAACATTTTTAATATGCAATTAGAAGCTAATTAAGAAAAAACTTTTGTTAGCTTGTATTTTTGTGTGTGCTTAACAATGATATACTAATATTTGGCAGTCTAAAGTAATGCATTTTGAAAAAGTGGATTTTTTTTGCATCTTTGTTCCTTTGCAGGTGCATTTGAATAGTTCAGAAAATGTTTCTTGCAGCATTGAGATGGAAGAACTAACTAGGATCAAGAAATTTGCAAGGGAAGTGAAAAAGAAGAATATTTGGGTTTATGGTCTTGTTATCCACTACAAGGTATGTAATTCTCTTTTTACCTGCAAATTATCTACTTTTGTGATTTTTATGATTAATGATAGAATCTTAATTTTAAAGAAAATCAAAGAGAAATAAGTATGACATGAAAAAGGTTTGTTGGAAAGATTCTTGCCTGTTCTTGTTCAAAATTCAGAAGCGCCTCTGGTTACAGGCAAAAATGTAAGCATTTTGATTAGAGGGGAACAAATGGTAAACAGTTTTTCAAAGCATGTGAAAATGTCAGGGCCCCTTTTTTCCTCTTTGCTATTCTATTTAAAACGTGATTTTTTTCAGCATTTTAAAAGTAAAAAATATTAGAAGTATTTTCGATAAATGATTTTACAAAATTTTGTTCCTTATCAAAACAATGTTGAGTGTTGAGGTAACAGAAAGGATATGGCATAGAAGTGGTGAAACAAACAGTATCTGTGTCTCCAGTAGCAGCAAACTGTCTCAGTTGGAGGCAAAAAGAGTTAGCACTCCAGCATCCTTTGTACTCAGAAAAGCTATTTAAAATAAACCATTTTGCCTGGGAAGGTGTTCTGCCTCTCAAAAAAGTGGACTGCCTTGTCTCCGGTGCGTATATAGTTTTCAGTGCTTATGCAGGCAGTTGTTTTCTTAGTCAGTAGTGAAGAGAGAAATATTAGATGTGCAATGGAAAATTTAATAGAGAAGAATAAAGGTAATATTAACTGATGTTTTAGATTGCAGTAGGTGTTTAGATTTATATAGCATTGACTAAAAAAGGTAAACAACCTGTTATAGTCTTGCTGAGTTTGAATTTTTTGTTGGTAGAAGTTGTGCATGTGTGCGTCTGTGTTTGTGTGTGAGAGTGTATTTTTATATACATATATGTAAATACACACACATATATTTATATATATGTATATAAAATCATTTCTTGCTCTCTATTAGAGCTGCCTTTCTGCTTTTATGGTGCTGAGATATTAAATTCAAGTCTAGTAAGATATGTGATATAATAAAAACTAAAAATAGGAAGGATTGTTACCTTCACTGGTGTATGCTTTTAAAAATACTTTCCAGTAGTTTGGATGTAACTTCAGACAGGTAGTTAAAGACCGTGACAAGTATCTGCACCTGCTAGAAAGACTTAAATACCTTACAGAAGCACTAGTTTTCTCATTCTGTTTGGATTTTGCATATGTGGCTTCACTTCGTTCTTTTCGTACTGATCTCGAATCTTTTCTAGTGTTCATTTTTCTGTCTTTTCACTCCAGTCTCTGTCATTGTGCCCGTTTCTTTAGTTTGCTGTGATCTGTAGAGGAGTGAAAGTAAGCTAATTTGTGTAGGGTTTAATGTTTTTAACCCCCTATTCCCTCTTCTTCATTTAGTAAAGTCTATTTTGTATTTTAGAACTCTAGATCAATTCAAACGTCGATAAAGTTTCTTTACAGTATTGCAGGAAAGCAATGAGGAAAACTTTGCAAGTAGGGTTGCCTGGATTAGGACCAGTAAGAGTGGAGGAATAAAGTACAGGTATCTTTGTGCTATTTGGGGAACTGTGGAAATGGAGATATGAGGATATATAAATTTTTTCATTCTTTTTTCTGGTAGTAGAAATCCTATTTTTTCCCAGAGTGAATTCTGAATTCCTTTGATAAAAATCATTTGTATAACTGTTGAAACTTTGCTTAAAGAGGTCATACAAGCACATTATCATGGTAAAACGTAACATAGCAAGTACGGCTTTAGTGAAAGTGGAATGTTTTTCTTAAATGAAGGTATATATGATTTTATATATAAGTGGGTTAAATGGACATATGCGAATAGCAACATTTCACGAAGCTGACTGGAAGAAAAATCTCTTATAACCTTCAGCTGATTTTTGTGAACTGCATTGTTAGCAAGCATATATAACAAAAATAAAAGATCTGAATTGAAATTCTTAATCCTTGGTAGTGAGAGAATTGCTGCAGAACACTATCTTCCTATTTTTGAAAATGAACGGATGGAACGATTATGTAAGATCACTGCAGGCAGCATCCTCATCTATTAACGTGGATAAAGTATTATATAGAATAAAACAGTTTGCAAAGTGATTAAACCACTTCTAGCTCTCTTGACTTAAACAACTTTAAAACATTTTCTTCTCACAAAGACAGGGATATAATCCTGAGCTCCTGCTCATCAACATTCGATAGATAACTAACAAATAGATTATGCAGATCACATATGATATGTGTCAAGTTTTCTTACAGCTGCAGATCTACGAAGAACACAATTGCTTCTAGGTAAGGTCTGGCAGAAAGAACCGACATAGAAATCAAGAAATGACATAGCACAAAATGTATTGCTGGTCTGGGGGAGGTTGAAGGAGGGATGCCGTGAACGAAAGCAATTCATACAGTGAAAAGACATCTTTAAAACATTGTTTTTTTTTAACCTGAAAGCATGATCTGAGTGTCACCGAGGTACTTCGGTTTTAGTACAACCTATTAGTTTATATGTGAGTCCCACTCTGTGTCTAGCAAGGAGAAAGTACGTGCGTGCTAACTTTTTAATCAAGAGTCTGTCCCACTAGCAGGGTCTTAGGGTTGCAAAGACTCCTGCTTTTAGATATGTTATCAGTTCACTGTTACAGTTAGCAGCAAGGGGTGCTGTCACATTCACAGCGGTTCCCTACTTGAGGGTGGAAAGGTTACTTTCATACTGGCATGATGGGGGGTCTGGATGAAGTGCAAACACCAAAAGCACCTGCTGCTGTAATGCAGGGTATTCGCTCAGCCTGCTGTTGCAACAGCTTCTCTCAGTATCCAGACGTCCCTGACAACTATAGATTATTTCAGGAGATGAGTGATGACAAATTACTTCATGGAGGTTCTCTCTAGCTGACAGGTTATATCATCACTACCAAGCATGCAGGGTTGATATGCACACTTTAACTAGCTTTAAAACAGGGGTAAAATGTAATGGACAAAGCATTAATTGAGACACATGGCCACAGAAAGGTTGAGGTGAAATTGCTTTACAGCTGTAAGGGATATATCATTGGACGTGATGATACGTTGATACAACAAACATGAAAGAATATGATGTCACTCTAATGTTCTGCATTAGGAAAGTAAATTTGTTGAAGTTGAGCTATATAGTGTTTTTATATGTTTTAGAAATAGAAGCGAAATGCTTTTGGTACCTTAGAGTACAGTTTTGACAGTACTGGAGGCAAATTGAAGGCCTAAAAGAAATTATAAATCTTTATTTTCATTTTTTAAATTAAGTGTTTGTTTACTATTTAGAAAATATACCAAACAGTTTTATGATACCTGAAAATTACCTTTATAGACCTGATTGTGAAGGAGCTACTCAGGAAAATTGAAGTAAAAGGCTTTAATCTGCTGTATAAATGACCTCATTTGTACCTTCCATTTTCTCAAAGTTCAGAGGTTGAACACAAATAACTATTTCTACCAGAAAAATTGTTCATGGAATTCTAAAATATTGATAATGATACAAAGATTTGATTCACTTAACAGCTCTAGTTTGCATCTGGAAAAGAACACTGATCTAAAATTTCATTTATGAAAGTATTTTAAAACAAATTCTTTTCTAAAACATTTTTGTAATGTTAGAAATGTTTTACATATTCAAAACACATGAGAAAAGAGTTTCGGAAGATTCTGAACTTGTGATAGCTCCTGAGGATTTTTGAGACTGCCAGATGAGTCAAAGGATACAGCTGGTAAGCAAGGTGAATACAGAGCAGTTAACTCTGGCTATTATGAGGAAAAACTATAAAAAGCCAATATATTTTTGCATAAACAAAAATGACATAAAAAGGAATACAAGAAATATTTCCTAACATGAAAATGCAAATTCAGAAGCTTGTAAAAGTTGCAATAAGAGAGTCTTGATCTAGAAGTTTCAGCAATAATTGCTTTTCACAGAGGGTATAATGGAGCAGTTGTCATCTAAAATGAAGTATGTAACATGGATGGATGTAGGAAACCACAGGATTTTAAATAATCCTCCTTCAGTGAGGCACTGACAGAGCATCAGGTTCAGAACAGCAAATACATATTTTTAGGATTCCCCGGGCTGTGGTAGCCCCAAGTACTTTTGCCTCTGAAACAGCTTCTTGATTCAGAGAAAGGAACTATTCACTGATGTAGCCAGAACAATCACTGTCCTTACCTTAAGAAGAGACAAGTGATGTAATAGAATAATTGTTATGGAGCTGTTTGAAACTAAAAGGAAATTGAACCGTGGGTGATTTCTTATGCATACATACTAGACATTCATTAGTCTGTAAGACTTTTTGAAAGCAAGTCTTAAATATGCTTGGTGACTGAAGGAATACTTAAAGTGCTAAATGTATTTTCTGTTTGGTTGGCAAAATCCAAAAAGTAAATGTTTCCAGTATTTTTTTTTTCAGTAAAGATCACTTGAAAATGGTGGTAACTGCAGACATTAAGGCAGTGGTTCCCAAAACAGGGATCACAGCTCTGAGTGGGGTTATGCAAGTTAGCAACTGAAGTAAGATAATGAGCCTGAAGTGCAAAGGAAGTGAAATCAGGAACTGATAATTTGAGAACTTGTTGAAATCAAATGAGCCATGCCCTACATGACGCCTGCACACAACACTGCACATAATTCATTTCATAATCAGCACAGACTTAGGTCAGTTGATTGCAAGCTAATAAGAGTGTTTGGAATGGGGTCTAGAGATCTCTCTCTTCTAAAGATTACACTTTTATATTTCTACCTATCAGCTGCAGTGACCTAAAGCGTGTAATGAATATGGAAACCTAAATCTATCCATAAAAACGCTTAGGACTAAGTAATTACTATTTATTATTTTCAGGAGCCAGAAACTGTAACTTTTAAGTAGCTGTGGTCCTACAGACTATATTCACTCTTTCATCACGGAAAATCGGGCAAACTCATGAGTGATGAGTTAAAAGTACCAGAGTGATCTAGGTTGCACAGGGTGCAGAACAGAGGGAAACCAAATCCAGCTTGAAACTGTGTACATGAGCAACCTCATTGAAATCAGCATTTATAAGCTTATTAATGCAAAGGTCTAATGAGTCATTTACCACTAATACTGGGGACCGATATTTACGGAGACTGGACATTATTTGTTCTGTTGAAATTAGTTATTACTACAGTCTGAGATCAGACATGACTCCATATTTTGCAATAAGTAGAGCTGGCAAGATGAAAATGTTCGCAAACATTGAAGTTTTAAATAAGCCTGTAAGTAACTATTCTGATGGAATTCTCAATGAATAAAAGATACAGAACTGGGGCTCTATTAACTTGGTACCCGAGAAATCGAACAGAAAACAATCATTTTTTCTTGGGAGTGGCCCAAGTAAAACTGGTAAATGTTCTCAGTGGGCCTATCACCTTTAATGCCATGGCAAGTTGATAATAATAGAACACAGTATCTATAGATGTTATTTTGCATATGAAAATTTTCCACTCTTCAGTAATTACAGTAGCATTTAATTTATCTTCAAAGTTGCTATGCAAATTTGCAAATGCTCCATCAGTCTTTTCACACACAGAAACAATTACAGATGTTTTCTGACTCACCTTGATGCTTTTGTCTTTGATTTTGTTTTGAGATCTCCAAGCAACAGCTCAGCATTCAGTCATATATTATACTGAATGTTCTGAACGTGTGCACATCACAAAAGACTTTGTTTGAAAAGCTTGTGAGCAAAAAAAATTGATCCATCTAGTTGATTTGATTGTCAGAAATTCTTGTCTATGAGACTTACTCACATGAAAGCACATGTACAGCAACGTCTAAAAATAGCACAGTTTTTAAATATATCTTTGTCATACTCTTTTTAACAGCTTCCTATTAGCACAATATATTTTTATATTTTTTTCTTATTAGTATCAAAATTAACAGAGAACTCTTTTAAGATTTTAGTTTTAAGATTTCTCTCAGTGAAATATTTAAATTATTTATTTAAACAAAATTATTCCCTAATACAAGGTATGAAAGCTGGAAAGCTGTGTAATTGCAAAGAGATGCTTCTGTATGTGAATATTTGTTTCTGCTTTGTAACTTATACAGAAATAATTAGCTGCTTAGATAGCTTTCTATTTTGAACTGAAATCTCTGTCAAAACCTGCATTCTCAATCTCTTCTGTCAAGCCATGTCAAGAAAAAATGTTCACATCTCTGGAACATTAGTCAATTGAGAAATATTAATTCCAAGTTTACTAAAATATTAATTAAGCTTTAGGCTTTGAGTCGGGAAAGGATATAAATAAAGACTTGAGTTTGCTTAACACGAAAACTAGAAATCTCACTCTTGTTCTAAACATTTTGATGTGTGTACCTTTACGGGAAGCATAGTCACATGCCTGGACTGCTGCTGCTTTTAGTAGATGCTCTGAAGCCAAATGGTGATTGTTCAGGGTATTAACTAGTGTTTCTGTCTTGAATGCATGTGTACATGCTTGTACACTTGTTTGCTCAGTCTCTCTCTTTTGCACTTTTCCTTCCTTGTTTCCCGTCAAGTCCTCCTCAAAACAGATAATAAATTAGTGGATTTATTACCACAGTGAAGCCTTCCTAAAGGTGTTCAAAGAAGGTATTTCCACAAGCTAACTTCCCAGTGCAGTACTAAATTCCCAGTCTGAGGAGGATGAGTATTTTGGAAAAATAATTGATAACCTTTTGGGTTTTGATTAAATAATTGTATAGATTTTTATCACAGAAAGGTCAGAGAATTGCTTAATTTGTCTCTGCTGTTACAGCTTCTAGGAATATAACAAGCTGCATCGAAAATAATGAGATTAATGTTTTGTGCCTTTTACACATGACCTTTTTAGACTTATTTCAGCTACTGAACTTTTAATTGGACAAATCAGGGTTCTCACATCACCTAATTAGCCAAAATGATGAAGGCATGTGATTTTTTTTTTTTAAAGTCATGTCTTCACAAAGCATTCTCTAAACTTTCTTGCTTTTGTGGCCTGGGTTCGACCATTCTGGCTAGTCAATAGAGGTTATTTGGGGGATATTTTTGGTGATTTTTTAATAGTAAAAAAAAATTATTCTAAAATAGTTTAATAGTATGGAGTAAGATTTTGGGGAATAAACGATTTCAAAAGGTGAAATGCCAAGCTCTCTAGAGAGGAGGAAAATATATAATATAGCAAGGTAGAAAAGTGCATGTTTTTTAATTGTGCTAGATGTTTTAGTGTGATAGGGGATAAACACTGAATTGTAACAAATTACAAAAACAAATACTGTGAGCATCAAATCTGAGTTTCATCTTCAAATCTATTATTAGTTAGTCTGACATTTTTTCAGTATTATGAAAGCTTTGATGTTGACCTGCTATCTCTTAGTGGAAACATAAACATCGAAAATGAAAGGATATTAACACAAAAATTGGTTTGCAAACAAACTGCTTTTAATTTGTTTTTTAACATTGTTAGCTTGCCTAATAGAAACCTGTGAAGTCCATTGTATTTGTTTATGGACAGTTTCATTTTCAGATTCTTAGTGCTGCAGTTCTTGCATTAAAGCAATGCTTGTATTCTTTCACTGTCTGAGTAAGCTGGACATCAGGAGCCCAGCCAGGAGCATCAGAAGTTAGTCTTCTCACCTTGCTTACATACTATTCTCCAAAGTTATCATTTAGCAGGTACCCATAATGCTCACCTATAGAGATGAGTACATCTACATTTTCTACCTTTAGCTCTTCATACATAAAACAGCAACACAAAGAACCTAATAAAGTTCCTATGTATGCTTAGGAGGCCTTTTGAAAACGTTGCCAACTTGCTGTTGTGTTTCCTAACGCTCTTTTGAATTTTGGATGCACTTTTCTAAGTTAATTTTTTTTTCTAATAACTTTTGCCAATTTCAATGGAAAGTTGAGTTTTATAGATGAGCTGTAAAACAACTCTGAAAATAGGATTTTACAGAGTCAATGCTAGCTTGACTAGCAATAAAGTAGTTGCTTCTGTAGCAATCAATATTTTACCTTAGAATTATCCTCTCTGAAAGATGTATTCTCTTTTGCCTTATAGGTTTTGTATTTCATCATAGGGTAAAGATATGTAATATTTCCGCAGAATTTGAGGTCTCTACAGGCAAAGATCAATAACTTCTACTCCATTAATTTACTCATATCCAGAGATAAAGATATCAGACGTACTTTAAAATTGTATACTGAAAATTGTGTACTGTGCTGGATAAATTCCCCCCTCCCCCATATCTGTTCCTCAGTTCTATAGCGTAAGTGTTTTCATTACTATATTTGACTGGTGAAACTTCTGAAGTGCTTCAGCCATTTAAACAAAGGAAATCTGTCGAACCATTCTCTATTAGTAACTGGAGCTATTCTGTGTCTTTTCCTGTAGAAATTCTTGCAGAGGAGGCCATCATATCTATATTGGAAGTGTTGGAGTGTTAATTTCCCACTTTCACCCTGCCCCTCTACAAGCAGGAATCAAGTAATCCAGTCCCAGGCTGACCTTTGGGGATTTCCTTACAAGGGTGGGAAGCAGCACTTGTGGTTTCTATATGGATTTGGGATAGTAAGCTTGAAATCTTATTTTTTGCTTATAGCAGATTGTTCATGTGAAAGTCATCCATGATAGAGCATGTCTGATGCTAAATGTATATATGTATAATATTAATAATAGCAAATTAAATGTAAATTAATTATATTAAAATTAATAACATATGATTATATATTTATCGCATATATATAATATGTGATATTACACTTGATGGCAAAAGCACTGTAACATTAGGAATGAAAAACACACTGGACTCCCCACAGCCTTCAGATTCCAATTGACTCTTACTGTTATTTGGAATGATGCACATTCTTATGTATAGGATGAATTGAGAGTTTACCTTTTCACAGAGTCTTATTTCTGCAGCTATTTAAGAATACTTCTTTTAATACAACTAACAATACTTGTATAACCCTTATTATGTTTAAACATGCAGTTAAAAATTGCTAATATTAGAGCACTAAGGGCAAAGGGTAGAAAAGAGCAGAAAACTGGAAGAGGGTGTCTGACACAGGACTGAGTTCCATGTGATCTAGTCATGCATTCTTTTCATAAACTAATCATGCACTCTTAAGAAGAGTTAGTTTTTTCCACATCCTTTATTCTTATTGAAAGGCTAGTTGTGATTATGTTTTTACTGTATCCACAGTGCATGGCCTTCTCTGAATTGTTTTTTATAGGATAAATAATCCAAGTTCTTCCATCTTTATGTGATAGCTTCTCTATTCTAGTAGCTCGTCTGTGCACTTAGCACACCAAATTCATCTCCCTTTCAGCTTTCTGCAGGTTGTACAGATATGTCACTTACCTGTTTCATTTGGAGCTGTGTCTCCTGATACATCCCAGCTTTAGGTTTCATTTTCTTTTTCTCTTTTGGGGTGAAGAAGGGAGGAGACATGCTTCATTATGCTACGATGTAATACCATCAGCGAATGGTCCAACTGTTAAGTAAATGCCTATGAAAGAATGAGAACAGGGCAAGTATACTTTCCCTTAATTCTCTCCTTATTTTCAAATATTATTAGCTTAAGTACTTCCTGAGCCAGAGTTGTTTTCTGTGGAAGTAGTAGCCTTTTAATAGATTTCTGTTCCATGCTCATCTAGTCTGCTGAAGCGCATGCAAACTTTTAGCATCCACTGCGTTCTCTAACAAAAAGCTTACATAGCCTGGAAAACAGACAAAAAAGATGGTTCTTTGCAAAGCAGTGTCCCAAGCTCTTGTTTCTGGGAAGTCACGGTCTGCTGATATCCCATCATTTTAAGTGCAAAACGCACGTTATATTTTACATTTGTCTATATTAAGTTTCATTTACCTTTTTATTGCCTGAGAGTTCAGTTTATAAAGGTCTTCCTACAGTTCATTTCAGTCAGCCCTACCCTGAATAACTATATCATCGGCAAACTTGTCTTATTGCTTACTCCTTTTTCCAGTTCATTTATGAATGTGCTGAACAACTGAGATCCTGTAATAGATCCCACCTGAACTCTACTGGCTATGTTCTTGAGAATTGACCGTTTACTCCTACCTTCACCATTCTGTATTTTCAGTAAGCGTTTATCCATGTCAGGAGTTCTATTTTGTACTATGGCACCTTAGTTTTTTAAAGACCTTTGGCAGGGGATTTTGTTGAAAGTCTTTTGGAAATACCAGTAAATTGTATCAACTGTATCATCTGCTCCTTTAAAGAATTTCAGTAAGTTTACAAGGTAAGACTTCCCTTTACAAAAGACACATTGGCCCTACCATCATCTTTAACCTGATGTCCACTATTACTATTCATTATTTTAATTTTTGTTATATTACCTGATATAGGCTTAAGGCTTACTATCCTATAGCTCTTTACATCTTTCCAGATTTTTTTAATTTTAAGTTGGCATCACATTTACTACCATCCAGTACTTGGCTACTAGGGCAATTTTTAAGCTAGAGATTATGTACCACCATTTGGAGCGGAGCTTCAGAACTATTGGGTGAATGCCGTATAGTCCTTAGGATTTGTTACATTCCTCCTCTTAATTTCTTCCATACCTTTTCTACAGTAACTGCAATTTTACAGATCTAACAAAGAAGGAATCCAGCACGTGAAGTAAGCACCAATTCAGAGAATTAATTTAGTTTCTCTGCAATAGCCTTGTCTTTTCTGAGTGTTCATTGTACCCATTGATCATCAGTGGGTCCTACAGACTCTTTGGCAGACATCCTGCTTCTCATGTATGATAGGAAAGACGTACTATTTGTTTTGATTCTTTTTGCTAGTTGTTCCTCAAACTCTTTTTGACTTGCCTTACTGTATGTTTATATTTAATATGTCAAAATTTATGATTCTCTCTATTTTCTTCATTTGGACATGTCTTCAGCTTTTTGAAGGGTACCTTCTTGTTCTTATGACCTCATTTATCCTGCTATTTACCCGTACCACCCTCCTGCCCTTCCTCAAGGCTTTTTTTTTTTTTTTTTCCACAGGCAATATGCGTCGGCTTTGTGCTTTCAATACGTTCACCTTTAGATTCTGTATTGGCTCTAAGGATTTAATTCTGTTAGCTGCTCATTTCCTTTCTCTTTAACAAGAATCTTCATTTCTTTCATGATTATCTTTCCCTTATGTAGTTTTCATTTCTATTCCTTTGGCATTTTATAGCCAGTTTATGTAATCCAGGCTGTTCCCCTTAGCTTTGATCCATACTATGACAGATCTGTATTCTAAATACAAAGTATAATACAAAACATTCTTCTTATGTTGGTTTTAATTCCTTGCTCTCTTTTTTATTGTTCCTCTTGTCTGCAGATTGTTCTGTCGTCTGTATTCTCCCTCAGCCTGAGGACACTGCTCTCCTCTTTCTTGGGCTCTGGATCTTGGCTCTTTCATAGTTTCCGTCTCTCTCCTCCTAGGTCTAGCTGCCTTGTAGGCAGCTTGTAGATAGCTGCATTATGCAGATTTTGTTGAAAAATTTCTTATATTTTGAACTATTTCTCTTCTATTTACGGGGATGCTAAACCTATCTTTCAGTTCTATTTCTCTTCCATTGTCTTTTCTTTCTCTGCTTTGGCTTTATTTTCCTATGCTTTTGTGGAGCGTCCTGCTCCTGTTTTGGCTGTCACGCTGTCTTCTCAGCAGATATCTGCAAATTTTGTGTTGCTTAGGAAGGCTTTTCTTCTCCTCTCTTCAACCATGACTTCAGGTCCTAGCTGAATCTTCCCATCTGAGATTTCTAGCAGAAAATATTTCATGCTTAATAACTATCTTTCAGGTTCTGTATGTTTGGTTTTTTTTACTATTTGTATTATTTTTATTGCTACATATAATTGCTATTTTTTTCTCCTCCATAGTGCTATCTCTAGAGAGAAATGATGAAGGAAAATTCATATGCAAGCTTCCCTGCTGTCTATGAGAAGCTCTTAGTATGCTTTTGTGCCCATGCCAGCCTCATTATCCCGTTTAGCCATTTGCCTCATGCTATCTTTGAAGTTACTGTGTTCAAAGGTGCAAATATGCTCTTGCTCCTTCAACTTTGCTTATCCATACCCACACCAAGCAGCTGACAGACTTTGCTACAAGCAGCATCTAAACCAGCTACCAAGCAGGAGACAAGCAAACAAATTCACTTACCCCCAATAAATTCATGTTGTTTCTCTCCAGCAAGGATAAGGCCAAAACAATCTCTGAGTGCATCCTGCTGTTGCCTTCTGGTTGCTGAGAGCTGTTTACTTTTCAACATTACAGATGACAGGAGCAAATCTTGTGGCAACTTAATTTCACTAATGTGAAGTCTCTAAATGTTTCTGCTAGCTTTCATCTAAATGTATTTTGGAACACCTGGATGTGAAGATGTGTTCATATCTCAAGACAGTCTGAGATGCACAGTGTTTGAAGTTAGATTAAAGTCTACTGTGGATATTCTCTTAAGACATGGAAATGCATGATCTTACAAACTTAGGATTAACAGTACTAGAATGATGTATTGTTGTATTTCATTAAAAACAATCTTATAATTAAGAGAAAGCCATATAGTTCATAGGAAAATATCCATGGATAGTGTTTTTCATCCAAATTCTGTTGTATACTGTTTTCTGAAGGTTATTGTCCTTTCATATGCTTGGATTAAAAAAGGTGCAAAATGTCACCATCATTACAGAATTTCCAGCATTTCACAATCTGAACTAATTATATTTGACTTTAAAACATTCCTTTGAGCTGATATTTGCTCTAGCCAATTTTTATTCATCCTTTTAAACAGTATTTATGATATTCCAAGCTTTGCAGAGTAATTTCCCACCAGCTCAGAAAAGTCATACTTTCTACTGATAGGCAGAGGCCCATTACTTCACAGTGTACTAAATAAATATACTTGATTTATAACTGTGCCTGTGTTTTGATCTCTGAAGTTTCCACTGAGCAGAATCTTTTAGAAAATGAAATTGTTTACATTTGAGTTTGATTCAACCTGTGTGGTACTGGCAGCAGTGTGAGCATTCATTTTTGGCAGAGCCTGTGCCTTCAGATTTCTCACTGGCTCAGTTTTTCCATTCCTGTGCTCATATGTGTTCAACTATCTCTTGCTTGTGTAGCTGATTCCAGCGTTCGGTGCTTATATTTATCAGTCCAGGTGTTGAATTATATAGGCAAAGTTTCCAGCAAAATGTCTGAGAGACAGAGCAAAAGAATGTGTGATCTCTACTTAAAAGAAAGCAGTAAAATGAAGTATTTTTTGTAAGCCTGACAGCACGAAAACTTTCATGTCCACTCACTCCCATAGCTATGCAATCTTAAAAAGTTTCTCCCTGTCCTTCATTATACAAAATGGGATAGAATGGCTTCAGAGCTTTCCTTTGACTAGGTCAGTTACTTATTCTGTAGTTCATCTTTTGATTTTTGTGTTCCAAGTGTGCTTTGCACTTGCAGTGTTTGAAGCGCAAAGATCAGTCCATGGAATTATGGTGTAACTGCCATTATAAGCTCATGGAGTTTATGAACTAAAATTGTTGGGGCAGCACGTGCATTTTCCTCTCAAGTTGTCAGTAACCTCCCTCTTTCGATTCTGCTGAAGAAGCTTAATGTACCAGCAGATACTCTATCACATGCACGTTTTCAAGAACACAAATGTAGAAAAGGCAGACTGTGAATGCTGCACCCCTACTCTGGTAAATTTGTACTCAGATGGGTGGTCCCACAGGAGAGGGTGGGTTAAATGAAACACTAAACAGAACATGGTTGTAGGTCAGTCACTGTGGGAGACCCAAATAAGCCTGTGGCTCATGTTCGATACTTCAGCTTTGGGAGGGTGGGGTTTGATTAGTTTGTTCATGTACTTGTTTCTTGAAGTACCTGACTGAAGATCAGGAATCCTGACTTCTGGATAGAAAATAATAATTGAATTTTGGATATACCTGCATCTTTTGTGTAGAAGGAATTGTGGTACTGCATTCTTGTGGCAAATCAAAATAGTAAAGGGCTGAGAGGCCTCAAGCCTGAAAGTACAGTTTCCCAAATTGCATCTGTGTGCATTCAGGAGGATGAATAATATAAAAATTTTATCCTGTTTCAAAGCATTAAGTACTGTTATATACAGCTATGGCTAGCTTTCAAGAAGTTGCTGCTAATTAATATTTACTTTTTAATGAAGGATGGGACAAATATTTCTCCCGTTTACAAAGACAGTGAGCAGCACAAGGCTTTTGTGGAACATCTGTAAATGAAATAAGTTAATTAGAATTTAAAATATATAAACAGAGTTAGCGCTTGAAAAGTGCAGTCGGAAGTTCCTTGTTTCCTCTGTTGTATTGCTGCAACACCTTCACTAGTCTGGGTAAGTTTATTGGTGTGAAATGCTACACGTGATCCATTGTATCCAAAAAATGAAAAGTGAATTTTTCTGTTTTGGACAGGAAACCAGGGATTCTACAATAATCTGTTTTTGCAGTCTGCTCTTGAAATAAGAAAATCCAAACCAAGCAAACTTGCCAGAAATACATTTAATAATTCTGAAAATTACTTTTATTATCACTATATGTGGTTAAAGATACCAACGTACAACTGTAAGAAGCTTAAGAAAGACAACTTCTCACTGCTACTAGGTTCTGTTGTCTTTGTCAGAGCGACTGCTGAAATTTTCTAATTATTCTAATAGAGCCTTTCACAGTCAGGATGTGTGTCAGACACAAAAATGGCAATGGCATCCATGCTTTAGCAGATTAGCATTTTTGTCAGCAGCAGTGATGTTTTTGTTGTAAACATGGCTTGTATGTATAGTGGAGGAGCAGGTATGATTCCATGTGTCTCCTGCTCCGTGCTACTCTGGTTCTAAGAATCTGAAACTGCTCTATTTCTAAAAGAAGTGGAGTTGATACAGTAGTGAACAAGATCAGTGGTTAATAATGTTTTTCAGACACAGAAATTATCAAGAGGAAAAAATGTAATAGATCATCCAGCCTCTTCTACTCTACATGTAAGATTATTCCTTTAAGTACACGTTGTCGTCTTTGCCTTCTGTGTTGGTTTTAGTACTCTAATCCATCTTGCACGGGTAATTTGATACCTCATGTCTGAAATGCATATTTGTTTTGTATACCCATCTATTTAAGCTTTTCAGTTTTTGGCAAAAAAAAAAAAAAAGTTAATTCTAGGTGTTGTTCCTCTTCTTTCTATTATGAATTAGGCTTTTCTCCCCTTCTATTCAACAAGTATATATTTTTTTGTCGTAGTTAATAGTACAGAGTTGAGAGAAGCTGCTTGGAGGCTTCCTGGCTCAGTGCTTAATCATTATCTACATATTGTTGGCTAAGTGGAACACATGCGAACGTCTTTGCAAACACACAGACATATAGAAATGTCCAGGCTCGTTATCAAAAAGCGACCTTTTTTTCCATGTAGTTCTGTGTCCAAACCACAGTGATGTTCCAATTACGTCTTAATTCAGAAGTCAGGAACTGTCTTCATCTTGCTTTTTAAAAATGATGTTCACTTTTGCTTCAGATACAGGTACATTCTGCAACTGGGATTTTTTTTGAGCAAAGTAGTCAACAAATGACAGAATTAAGCGTTACATCAGGGCAGACCTGAACTGACATTTTCATCAGAGACAAATTTGGAGAGAGTATTTATTTTTAAAATAATGTTTTGCCTAAGAATGTGTAGTAACACTGGTGCAACTATCAAACTGGCTTTTCAAAGATGCTCTTTCAGTATTCCACATTTGATGCAGATACTGGAACATGTGCAAAGAGTTTTCCAGAATGCTTATATCAGTATTTCTCAAACTATTCACACATGCTGTGAATACGTAAGAGCTGCAAGTAAGAACTGTTTTCTAAAAGAAGTGTAGCTGCGTTTTATATGGTACTTGTCAGGCTAATTAGGGATGCAAACGGTCAGAATCACTTTGGGTAGGAATATTGAGCAAAATAGCTCAGCAAGTGCTAATTACAGGTGCTTTACCGTTCAGTATTTTGGTGTTAATTAGTCTTGGTTTAGTACAGTCCTGTGATGTTGGACCTTTTGTTACTCTGATTTTTATCATTGGTAGCAGCGTGAGCATTATTTCTACAAGCTTTATGCACTTTTTGCACTGTAACCAAATGGATAGCCTTCCCTGTTCTAAACAGAAGCTACACACTGCATCTAGTCCAAGCACATGCCATCGCTAGGATTCAGCTTCATTTTGTAGCTAAGGGAAAAAGTACAAGAAGTAGGTAAAACTGACCAAAAACTTTCTGACTTAAACGTAGATTGTTTTTTGGTTGGGTAAGGTTAGGAGAAACTATCTTAGGTCAAAAGAACCACTGCTTTCCTAAGATGCAGGAATGGTCCATAGGTGTGAATGAGTATTTTTGTCATCTGGTAAGTGGGTAACTGAAAAAGATATCGTTAGGACTCTGTTACGGATTTTCTTAGCTACCCTGTTGGGCACTTCTTAGCGAGTATGTTGAGTTATAAGCTGTTTCAAGAGCAAAGAAGTAAAGACCTTGCTACTAATAACTCAGATCAACGGAGTAATGAATTTATTTGATCTGAACTGGAGAAAAAGGTATTTTTCCTAATATTTTCCATTTTTTTCTGAAATATCATCAACTTTTATAAAAGTATTATTTTGCTGAAGGGTAGTCCTAGTGAAGATGCATTCCTTTAGACTTGTGATCTAAAAGTATATTCTCCCTGTAAGAAATTGTATACAGTGTTATGTAATTATTGTGGTTCTACTTAACTTCTTGTCTTTGATGATCTTTTCCAGCAATGGCAAGGATGTTCCAAAAAACTACGTAATAGCAGCGCAAAGCTGAATGGACTTAAGAGTACATATTTAGTGAAATTGCTTCCTATCTGTACAAAGAATTTAGATAACTAACTGCTGCATTAGAAGATTCCAAGTAGAAGATTCAATTCTCTGTTCTAAATTAGGCAGAGATTTGAATTTGCATCTCCCTCATGAAGATACCTAGGAATTCTTTCTGATAAAAAGAATAGTTTTTAAAAAAAATTGAGGAAAAAAATTACAGGACTGCCAGATGGAAAAGGTACTTAGCTTCAAGCACTGCTTGCAAAATGGAATTGATTATTTAATACGTTTTGAGAAGGGCTTAAGCCCCGCTGTGCCTTTGGCATTTGTTACTGCTTTGCTTTTAGATTTACAGTAGGCACTGTGCTTTGAGCTGTGTGATTTGTTCATGGGCTTAGCAAATGCTTATAGCCTATCCTAACGCTGTTTTATGAAAAACGAGCAAAATCCTGTTTCTTCCATTGATTAAGTGTACTTTTTTATGTGTTAGGTTATCATCACTTCTTCTATCCCCTAACAGAAACCCTTAATAAGGTCTGTGCAGATAGAGACTCCCCCCAGTAGGAGCCGAGAGTTGAGCTGCATGTGGGATTGGAATATACAGTAAATAAATAACATTTTATTTTACATTCTTCTTTCCCACTTTTTTTTCTGAAGAAAGTAAGCTACATCCTGTAAAATCAGTAGAAACTTACTTGGTCACAGTGTCTTCTTGTTCTTATATATGATTAAATGTGAAGGGTGAAATCATACGCTGTTTGCAAAGCTCCTATAAAATTGAGAGAGTCAAGATTCACCCCAGATCCTTATTTAAGTTTCCTATAAGCAGAGTTGGTAACACAGCCTATAATTGAATTGCCAGCTACTTATTACAGGATATATTTTCCAGCTGCTTGCAACTCTGCCAGATTTTAACTATTTGTACTGAGATTTCCCATGACCACTTTATACTTTAGCCTGATTTTTTTGTTGTTGTTGTCTAGAAAGTCTCAGGAAGAATGGGCCACCTGTTTTGAAGAATAAGCATACATGAGGAAAAAAAATTTCATGCGCCTTTTAAAACAAAGTAAATCTTCAAGTCATTTTTCTAGTGAGTCTAGGAAAACAAAGTAAATCTTCAAGTCATTTTTCTAGTGAGTCTAGGAATGCTTCACTCCTGGGACTTGACAGTTAGGGGCTGGAGGGGGTGTCACATGATATCAGGAATATCTTTTCCTGTTTTTCTGTAAACCTTGACTGAAATTTAGCCAAGTAATGCAGCTATATAAAAAGTATCTCTTGTACCTACACTGTTGATGCTAGGAAAAATTTGAGGGCTGCAATTTCTAGATGTGCATCTGCACTGATCATGCTTTGTTGTTCCTGGGTCTCAACTGTTCCTTATGGCTATCATTTCCAGAAAGCCTTTGAATAGGCATAACCCCGTTAGGGAACACATTGCAGCTCAGCATTTGATGCTTTTGCGCCATGTGTAATAGTTGAGGTAGAATGATTTTCCTGTGTTCATAATCCACCTCAGCCTAGACATCTGGTGTCAAGAAGGGAGAATAAGGGGTAAACAGACTAACTTTAGTTGGAGGAGAAGAATAAAAGCAGGGAAGGAGTGGATGTTGCAAACAGACAGAAGGCTCAGAGTAGGACATTGGGACTGAACTTAGCTTTGTATGGGCCCTACATACAGAGGTGCAGTAGGTCATGGGGTCCCACAATCTTTTTACCAGTCCTATTAGTCTGCAGCACTAGATTAGCAGTCTATTTTCAGTGCAATCCTAGTGGGTCATGTGGAGCAAAAAAGTGAGTGATCATATGGCTCTTAACACAATCATATGGTATTAAACTGCTCTGTATAAAAGGCACCTAAAATGGAGAAAGCTTACTTATTGGAGTTCCTACTTTTGAATGAAGTCTTTGGAGTCTTAACATTTCTAATATAGCTTTTTAAATAGAAAAGGGATATGATAAACAGTATTTTTCCTCCAAATTTTCTCAGAAGTGATCTAATATAAAATTAATCATAAATACAGAGGAGCTGGCTCAATTAAATGTAGATCACTACCCACAACGCTTCCTCAAAGAACAGGAAAGGCACTTCATTATCTCTGTAATCTCGGAATGTGAGAAGTCTATTCTACTCTTACTGACAGAATTTGGAAACTCTATCAATAAGTACTTCATAAATACAGATGAAAAACTAGTCATGTTTTTAATCTTCTTTCTAGAAGATCTGAAGCATTTAAATTTAAATTTACAGTTCAGATGATGTATCCCCGCTTGGCAATCGTAAAATAGGCCTTCTTTTTAATATTCACTCCAGGGATGTAGTGAGCAAAATAAGATTAAAGACACGATTTTAAAATAAGATATAAGGTGTCTGAGAGTTGTGCTTTATAGGCATATTTGGAAATATGTGGTCTAATCCACTGAGACAATGTTTTATTACATATAGAAGATATTTTAAAGATGTGATATAGGACAATGAACGTGCATTTTGTATAAACATATTTTATCCAGTAAAAAGCAAGGACTGTCTTGAATAGATTAATTTATTATCATGACCATAATATAAATCATGAAAAAGATAATACAAGACAAGACAGCCAGAAGGGTTAATCACTGCAGTCCAGAAGTGAATTATTTATTCACCATTGAAGTAATGAAGACTGGATTTTTTAACTGGGTGAGTATAAAAAAGTGTTGATTTGCAATCCCTGCAGCATAAATAGTACATTTCTTCATCAGTCAGCAATACTTTTATTACTGTAATTATACTCAGAGGCAATAGGATTTTAGGCATCTGATTTTATCCAGATGATAATTATATATTTATTACCCAAGTTTCTAATGTTTATTTTGATACAAGACATTCCTACGCATGCTCATGCGTGCAGGAACACTCCAGACCTACCAGGAGCTAGGAATGTATGCTATATTGAAGAAACATGGTGCATTCGTGTTATTCTTTTAATGGATCAAAATTCTCACTTTTCAACTGTGGTTATTTACTAAATGGATTAAAATATTAATTACTATTAGCAGTGTCTTTTAATGGTGAACTATTGAACTGTAAAGTAGGAGGAATTGCAAAGTTTTATTGTGCTCAACCTGTCAAAGATGCTTGGAATGACCAGAGATGCAGATCATATTTTAGTTATGCCATCTTTCTCGACAGCCTGAGATTATCAGCATCTTTCAGTGGAGAAGAAAGTAGGATGCAATGTTTTTAGCATAAGCAAATGCAGAAGAAAAAACTTTAGTAAGAATTAAAGTAACAGAAAGGAGTCTTAAATCTCAGAAATAAAACCATTTTCTCTTCAAAATTCTTTGTGAAATTACCTGCCGTGAGCCTTAATTTCTGGGCTTTTGCTAGCCTGAAATCAGCATCAGTATCAAGTGAGTAAATTGTTAGTGGCTTTAGCTGAGCCATTTTAGCTTTTTTGACTACCCTCATTGAAAACAAGGTGCAATGATGAGTAGCAGTTCTTGAAAATCAAGTGAAGTTAATGCTCACTGAATCTCTACACAGACACTGTCTTTCAGAATTATGGTGGCCCAGGGCAAGTACCTACAAAGGAGTGCAATGCATGTGGATTCACAGCTTTAGTTCACAAGATCTTGGTGTGATTCTGCCTTTTTCTCCAACAGTATTTTATAACTTTTATTTTACCTGTCTGCTAATTTGAGTAGTCTCAGAGTTTTTTAACTTTTCATTCTTAGATTTTCCTTACCATGCCCTAGGATAGATAAGTAGCCTTCCGTATAGCTTTTTATGTGTTTAAATATCTGACTAGACTTCTATTTTCAAAAGGAAACATATATATATATATATATATATTCTTTTGGAATTATTAATGCTTTCATTGTCAGTGAACACTATTTATGAGCTATTCACAGAATGATTTGTCTGTTTTCAAGTATCAACAAGCTATCAAGTAGAGAAAGAAGCATTTATGCTCCTTTCTTTGCATCTTTGATTGATGAGAGGACCAATGAGGCTGTGCTCTGTGCAGGGGAACATATTCTAGGAAACGCTGTGTCTGGCCAGATCTTGAGATACAGATCTTAGTCTCTCTGTCATCTTCTGTAAAATGATTTGGGAGGACTGAACACACTGGATCAAACTGAAAGAAAGAAAAAGAGTGAGGGCGTTCTTCATCCTAAGCCTGACAAAGAGAAAAGGCTCTACCTCATAGTGAACTTTAGTTTGAATAGTTTGTTTTTACCTTGGTTTATTTTGATTTATTTGGTCTTGTTGGTATTTCACAGCCATAGTCTTTAAATAAAACGCTATTACTCTGAAATACATTTTCTTCGGTGGCATTCATAGTAGCACTGCACTATTTGAGTGTTTGTTTGGGTTCCTTATTTCTAGTAAGTACAAATGTATATAAACTGTGCAGTTTTGGTTAATTATATTCAAGAAAGCTGAATTTCAACTAGACAGGATAGGAGCTTGGAGCCTAGAAGACCTTGTAGGAGAACAGAGGGTTTGTCTGCGTGTCTGGTTATGAGAAGCAGGGTGTAGTGTTAAGGTCCATGCTGCCATAGTAATTGTACTTCAGTATTTTGGCAAGCTTATTTATGGATAGCTCTGGTATAGCTACATTACAGTGCAGCCTGCTTTAAAGAGCTTGAATCGTTTAGCTAAGAAGACGACAACCTGAGAGCAAAAATAATGATTTTGGAAAATAAATATGGGGTAGATGAGGAAAGAGAAGTACTTCAACTATTTAAGGTCAGTGATATAATAACAAATAAATGTAACTAGTAATGAACAAATCTGTGGTTTCATTTCAACTCTTAGAATAACAGGACTGACATTTTGAAACATTCTGCCAGTGGCAAGGTAAAGGGAAGCAACCCGACTAGTATTTTAAAAATTTTATCAATTTGTGAATGGCAGTGAGTGTGCATGTCCTTTCCCTCAGTAGCAAGAGTTTGGACTAGAGGACATTAGAGATTTCCTCTAGTCTTATGCTTCTATTTAAGAAAATACAATTCCCCACAGCTGCACAGTTATGAAAATGATTGTGCCAGACTAATATCATATTGCACTGAATACTCACGCTAAAAAGTGTTTCTCAATGTCTGATGGAGATTTTCAGTGGAGACCTAATTATAAAAATAGTTCCAGTGTCACTTAACCAGATTCTGGAATGATGCTGATATATCCTATTCAAAAGGAAAAGCCTGCTGTGCTTGCAGACTGATTGATAATACTGTTAAAATTGGGATTAGTGCAGTAAAGTTCTTAATTTCAGACACATTAGGGAGTTCATTAGTAATGGTAACAACATTCTGATGCAAGATTATAAAGCTGAAATAAAGCAGTATCAGGGCTATTTACTCCTTTAGATTTGCAAAGTAAAAATATAAAGTCTGAGCCTATTAAAATAAATATGCAGATATGTTAAAATTTGCAAGAATAAGAAGCTTCTTCCTTAAATATCCTGAAAATAAATAAATATCCCAGTGATATTTCCTGTACATTTTTACTTCAAAATTGTGTTTTTATACTGTGATGCACCAGAACATGATTTGGACAAGTTTGTTTGGTATTCCTGCCTGACTTAGGCTGGCAAAATATAAATGTTTTCAGACCGTTTCACTGCTTGAGCAGCCGAGAAGGTGGAGCTACAAATGGGAATCTGTCTTTCCAGAACAATCAACTGGTATTAGCATTGTGATAGGTGAGCATAACTGACAAACATTAAGTATCTTAACAGAATTTTACCATTCTTTGTTTTTGTCAGTTTTAACATTAGTATAACAAATGGAATAACTATATATTGTATTACTGCATATGAAGTATACTGCCAAGATGTTCTGCTCCTAACATCATAGACTAAATCAGCTAGATTTTTACCATTGATATCAGTGTCAGTCGTGACTGTTCCTCAGGTATAAAGTTTGTAGGAGGTTTGACATGTAGTCTGAAGGCAGTTTCAATACCTGATCATATCACCTCATATTACTTCATGTAAGAAAAGGATATTTTCTGTACAGAGTTATGTGTAGCTTGCAGTATTTATGGTCTTATGCTTCTATTCTCATTGCTCCATTTTAATAATAAAAATACAAATAAAAATGGGATTAAATAGTGTAGCTCTTAATTCCTTAATAGTGTTGCTCACTAATGAGCTTAGACTTCTTGCAAATGGGTATATGAACTTGGATTCCTTGCATATGTGTGTGTATAAGTATATTTGTATGTCACAGATACATATTTTAAGCTTCTTTCATATTAAAATTTCTATTGCAGCTATGCCTAGAATAATAACCAGCTGATGTTATGAAAGAGCTTGTGCTGTACCACCTGTTAGAAAACTGTGTGTGCATGAGCACTCAAAAGCCCTGAACTGATATACTGTGACCAATATTTTAGATCTTTATAATATGAAATGTTATAATGAATTATGAAGTATAAACTGATGTATTTTTAAAGGTTGTATGCTGGATTTTTTCCCTAGGGTTTGCACTGTAAATTAACATTGTCTTACTGATTCATTATCACTGTGAAATTTTAATTTAAATTTCATGATGAAATTTGCAGTGTATATCATCAGAAGAGAAAGCACATCCCAACCATCCATCTTTCTTTTTATAGTATGTAAAACAGTGAGGCATGCACTACGTTTTGTTCTTTACCAGACTTCCTGGCAGTTTTACAGCAAAATTGAACTTGTTTGGAATGTTTTATTCAAAGAGATGTCAGTCTTCAACTTTCGTACAGTTGTGCTTCTCTTTTTCCTTCTGTCTGTTATGGGCTTTTTTAATATTGGTCTTCATTTAGTGACAGATATCAGAAAATGTTGCTTTTATAGTAACATATTTTTCATCATTTCAAAGTCTAATAAGAATTGAGGTCCTTCAGCTTTTTTAGGTGTTGTCTGTGTATCTTTTGTATGAAAGTTATCTTTGAAATCTGTTTAACCTTCTGATTTGTATTCTGCATATACTCTGTATATTTCAGATAGCACCAAATCATTGTAGACTGTTTAGACTTTTTAAGTTTAGTTAGCAGGTATACCAGCAAATTTATCTCAGGCAGAAGAAGCTGAAGTTATGGTCTGGGGTTTCTTTTTGTTTTTATACTGGTAATCTGCAAGAAAGTATACCCTTTTCTTTACAGTGATTTCAAATAGAATTTGAGAATTACTCTTTTATTATACTGTAGAATCTGTGTCTCATCACAAACTCAGTATTGCGTACTATACTGAGGAATAAAGAGGCATTTCTGTTAGTCCTCTAGTTGATAGTAATGGAAATGAAGGAATATAGTACATTGAATCTTTCTACCAATAAGAGAAAAGCAGTATTTTTTTGGAGTCGGCTATCATTTAGTTGCTCCTTTTCTGCCAAGTAATACTCTGACTTGTACTATTTTGGACTGCAAGCAATTCAGTTCAGAAGTGGATTGTGCTTTTGAAGTGAGTCTCCCAGTTGCTCCATTTACCATGCTTTGAAAAGAGCAAAATTTTATGTAAAACTGAAGACCTGCCCTAGGAGCACACCTAGTGGGCTACAAATGCTAGCAGAGCACTAAGGCTGTAGTGAGTAGGCGACAATACTGCCAAAGCTTGCAGTATATATACACTGTGCATCCAGCAACAAAAGACCTTTGTAACATCAAGAGCTCACAGTCTTGATGAAGTGCTTGTCATGGTATGTAAAGACATGGACTTTCACACTGCTATTAACTGCCTGTGCTTAACTCTTTGCAAGCCATTCTCTAGCCCTTCATCTTTTACTGATAGCCGTGTTGCTCTGCTGGTGCTTGCTGAAGGCAATGCAAGCAACTGCTGAAGAAAATGGTCATTGCAGTTGGAAACCAGATGGACAAGGTCGTGCACAACCTCCCCAAGACTGTTCTGATCACAACATGCAGCCTTAGATGAGAATGTTGGTATGCAGTCTCTCTTGCAGTCAATCAACTAAAAGGTATATTCTGTCTCCACACCGCATTTAGTAAGGATGTTGTTAAACTAGGAACATGCTCCATCGTTGTTCGGGTGACCTCATCACCCATCAGTTTAAGATGAGTGCAGGGTTTCTAACACTAGAAATGAATAAGCTTGACTGGGAAGAAGATGCTAGCATTACCTTTGAGGCCAAGGTCAGAGTCAAGAAAACCTTGGTATTGTGAACTTCTCTGTGAAGCCTCTTCAGATGCCTTGTATCTGCTTCAGAGTTGTACCAGAACTTGCAGGATAAGGATGGCAGCCCTTGCAATTCATGTAATAACAGCTGTCCTGAGCAGGGTGGGACACTGAGGGACTGTGGATCCTCTCAACAGCATCCATACATCTTGAGAATCTGCATGGCCCAGAGTACGGATGTCTCATATTCACACTGTTCAAAGAAATAATGTTTTACAAAGTGCCCTCAGAGATCTTGATTACGGCTTTGACCACAGTGGCCTGGCTCACCTCTTAGTGACTTGATTGATTAGTAAGACTCAAGGGTCATGTAGTTCATGAGATGATAGCGGATCTTTCAAACAGTTGTAGGCACCTGAAATTTAGTGCAAGTATGGAGAAGTCATGATCCCAGCTCTTGGCAGAGGGCTTTGAGTGTGCCTGTCTGCATCCGGAAGTTCTACATGTACTGAGTGTATCATCCCATGGCCCAAGGATGAGACAGTTCCATTCAGAACTTCTGATGGACTGGAGGCAAAGCAGCGGTGGTGGTAGAGACTCCTAAAAGATGTTGTTTGCCTCTCCCGCCTCAGACTGAAGTGCCTCCACGAGGTCTGAAGTCAGTTCATATGGGATATCTTCATGGAGTAGCTACCATGGCTGCTGTTCCTTCCATGTTAGTCATTGACAAAATAATGCGCAAAGTCAGAACTGGGAGACTCCTCAAGGCTCTGTGGTGGCACACGTATTAAGAACTGAAAGCACTTGAACAGAAACAAGGCAGCCATAGGAAAAGAAACAGAAATAAGGCTTGACTCCATATATGAGGATTGTAAGGGAGACACATGCCACTTCCCCTGCCACCTAACATTATCAGATGTGACAAACAAAAGGATGATGTGGTGCTTTCTAGAGAGTGTTCAGTTGAAATACCTTCTCCCTGGAAATCAAAGATATATGGGATAACTTTCCTTTGAACTGCTGAACTATTTGATTTGGGTCTCACATTAGAGCTAATCTGAAGTAAAACCCCCAAAATGTGTATTATGTAGATGCAAGGTCATCAGTAGCTACTGCATCATTCTATTGATCTGCTCTTATTGTGCTGCTTTACTTGGTGAGGAAGTCTGAGTTCAGGGACCCCCCCAAGCTACTCTTTACCTGTTAAAGTGTTAACCTGAGCCTTTCTATGCATGGGCTTTCGCCGGTCTGTCCCTCCCACGTAGGGAAGCATCAGGCAGTTCTCTCCTACAACTGCTGCCACCCTTTCTTGCTCCCCAGGCAAGTCTTTCCTTTCCTCTTTTCAGTACATATAATTGCCTTTTCCTTACTCTCACCTGCCGCAAGAGAATCCCTCTTGTAAGCGAATAGTCCTTTCCCTACCTCCATTCAACAGCAGAATTACCTATTACTTTTACTATTAACTCTAAATTGTCTTTTCCTTTTTCTTTGCCCTGCCCAAAAGTTGCCACTCAGCTCCTGTACCTCTGAGCTACCTGTATTGGGGTCTGGAACAAGTCCCCTTTGGTTAAAGTGAAACCTGAAAAGCCTAGATCCTGCTGGTGTAGAGGCTGCTGCTGAGAGAAGACATCTTCCACCGCAAGTCGGCCCCTGACTCGGCTGTTCTTGCTCCATGCCCCCTGTACAAGTAGTATGTCTCTCTCAGCAGCGTTTGGTGCTTAAATAGTTGTTCTCTGACTCTTCCTATAGATGCTGTGCCAGATGGAAGGATCTGTGTATTGGAACCCTCGCACACTGGCTATTTATTTTTGGACTTGAATGCAAAATATACTCTAAATGAAAGCACTATTAAACACTTTGCATAATGCACCTTTTAGCTCATTTATTCCTTTGCTAATTGCTTAAACTCTGGATCAAGCTTTTTATAATGTAAATAATAACTACCAGCCCTCATTTTATTGCTTTTCATTGCTTCAGGCAAACGTACTATTTTGATATTTAAATAACTGGCAACAGAAAATTGCCAGTTACTAGAAAAGTTACAACAGTGAATCATCAACTCGGACAATCATTAAGGAAAAAAAGGGTGAGGGGGAGATGGGACTGAAAAATGACCTCCTGAGGTTATTTTGTTTCTGTCTCTTATCAAAAGAAAATATTAACAGTACTAAATCCTGAGCAAGCTAGCCCAAGTAGGTAGCATTGCTCAAATACTGATAATTAGAAGTATTTTCTGACATCTCCCAAAAGGCAGTAAGCACTCTTCACTGAACACATTGCGGTAATTAAAGTCATTCTGCAGCATGCAGAACAGCGTGATCCAAAGTGGAGCTGGTGGCTGTGTTTCAGTGTCGCTCACATTCCTTTGTACTGACACAAGCAGCCTCCACCCAACGAAGCTGCCTAGGGGATGTCTGTGGTTATGCTCACTGCTAGGGTTACAGGAGGGCAACACTGTCGCTAGTAAACATACCGTGTACCTAAAACTGATTACAAAGCCGACTGTAATGGGAAATGCTGCACTAAGTTCAACTCAACATTAAAAAGTTATTTGTAGATAAGGTTTTTCTTTTGGTAGCAATGAACTTAATTGATTATTCTTTTCATTTTTATTTTATAGACTGAAAGGAATTATTATTAATGTTTAATAATAGGTATTATTAGTGCTAAATGGTATTTTGGTTGTTAAGTGGGTAGCCTTTTATAGCTCAAAGTGATGGGAATGTACTTAACATGAAAAAGGATTTTATCACAGTATGCATTAAAAGATAAAGCTAAGTGGTGTTACATATTGATTTTGTATAGTTTTATACAGTCTGTTTTTTGAATGTAATGCTGCTCAGACTTGATAATGTGCTTTTCTTTTAAATTTAAGGACCTATCTAATGATCTATTCAAAGCAAATGATTGATGATTTTCTGATTTTGTGGTTATTTATAAGGCTCATCTGTGAATAACGTATTCCATCAGCCATTGTCAAACAACTCCTCTGTAAATGCCTTTTAAACTTTGTTTCGGTCTATCATGCTGAAATTTTGCTGAAGCCTAATCATAGCGGGGACTACTCCACAAGCAAAGTTATAGCAGAAGTGCATCAATATCTACATTAACTTTACAATCTGAGTTGAACATTACACGTCCTGTCATGTTGATAGCACTGCTCAGACTTTTTTAAAAGACATCTTGATGTTGCTGTAAACTTGAGGCTTTGGGCTTGGTTCCATTCTTGCCTCAGTATATGATCAATTGAAAACCATGTTACCCTAGTGTAATATGGGTTTTAAATCTAACCAGAAAAAGGTTTACTTCTGGAGTGTAACTTAGTGTTGCAATATTATGTGTATATATCTTACAAAATATTACTGTTTAATGTAACCTATTACTAGGTTAAGCACACTACTTGTGAAATGCACTGACAGCCGGTTCAGGAAAGCCAGAATTTTATTTTTGAGGAGAACGCTCAACCTGAAGTGGGAGCTGCTAATCTCAGAACTTTTGGATCTCATAGCTCTGCCCTAGCAGTATCTGAAACAACTTTATAGGGAATATGGCATATTTAATTGATCACAGATAGCAAAATTATTTGGGGTAACTTGAACACCTTTGTGTAGTACTACTGGATGAGATTACTGAACACTGTTCAGTAGTGTACTGTGTTGCCACTGGTACTCAGATTTGTACTGCAAATATCATGTTTTTAAACCCTCCTCCTCAACTTATATAAATCACAATCCTGCTTGTTTGAAGAGTTGGTTTTAGTATCAGTATGCAAAACAGTGTTCTAAACATTAAAAGAGAGGTAAGTAGTTGCAAGAAGCAATTATTAAGAGAACAGCGAGGATACACCTGCAAAGTTTTCACTAATGCGCTGAAATGTATTATACAGCTGAGGGTGATATTTCTTAGCAAGTATGATGATAAGATACAGTGTGCTGCTGTTTTGGCTTTTTGCCCTCAGTTCTGCTTAGTATTCTGCTTTATATTTTGCTAATGAATAGTAGTAGTCAGTACTTGCAGGCTGGTGGCCTGCTATGGCACTGTGTGAAAGATCCTCCTGTAGTTCCAAGTCCCATTACGTTCTAAATAAGTCCTAGGAACGGAGTGGATATTAGCATAGTTATTTTAACCCCCTCCCTCCAGTAAACTCTTGGATATGGCCAAAGAGAGATGTGTCTTCTCATCCTGCCGTCTGAACATGCTTGCACATGCTGGTTTGCAGTTTGAAACAGCATATGGGTTCACATAAAAATCAATAAATGGTATCTTTGCATAATTATTACCAAGAAAGAGATGATGCAAGAGCCCATCTTGTGATGAGTGATGGCTTCCTCACACAGTTACTTGCATATAAAAATAAATTTGTTGCTATGGTAAATGCACTTATATTCCAGCTGCTCAGAAGCAGAGACACTACATAACAAAAGTCTTCTATACAGATTTTAGTGTTAAACTCAACAGGTTTTTCACTGCAATTGAAAGAGAGAAAAAATTATTAATACAAAGAGTGGACTTAAAGCATACTTTTTATTAGTATGTATGCAATTACAAAACTATGATTGATATGTTTCTTAGCATCATATATGGTTTTATATAGTGTGAAGAACTTGGATTTCAGTCCCTGTTTAAGTCAGTATAAAAATTTACCTTTTGTCTCAAATATTTGTACAGTATATTTTACACGATGTTATTATTTAGTATTCTCAGTAATCCCTTAGGGAGCGGAATCATATATAGAGAGATATACAACTTTAAGCAGGGAGATACTTTTTCAGCAGTACTGTATTGTAAGGAACAATTGGCTTTGTAGCACTTGTACAGTAGGCTTTGGCCACTTAATTGTTCTAGGCCTGTGGGAAAAATATTCCTTCTAGCACAAAATTAAGTATAGTATCACAGCAGCTCTCTGGTATGAGTGATCAAAAATAGTAAGCTCTTTGCAAACCAAAGCAATGTAAGAGTGGGATATAGGAAAGAGGTTGTTTGCAAAAGATTTAATTCTGGGTGGACTTAGAAGTGGTAAAACAACTGGAGTTCCTTTCCTCCAACTTTTAAAATACAGCATGTATGCATGCAATTTGAAAACTTGACTTTAGAAAAATCAAGAATATTTGACTTTTGAATAGAGAAGATTTGTAGGGGGGCACTGAGTAGGTGGAACAAGGAAACATCTCTTCATTAGCAATAGTTTTCTCCTAAGTGAGGGAGGGCAGAGCCTAGTGGCGTTCCTCCCTGACTTCCCTTGTCATTTATGTTCCAAGCGAATTGTTGCCAACTGGTACAAATTGGAAATGCCCAATTGTAAGCTACATTGAAGCTAAAATCAAAGATTCCTGAAGCTTGTTTGTTCTTATTTTGTCTTTCCTCTTACCTTCCTTTGCTCAGTAGTCTTTGCAACTTTGTTTATCCCATCTTAGGTATGCCTGTGAGTTCTGTACGAGGAATAAACTATACAGTTAAGTGAAGCAACTTTATTTATGCGCTCCAGGAGAGGTGGAATTATAAGTACGCTGCCACTTGAAACTCCTCTTTGTTTTAATGGTGCTGAGAGAGAAGAATTTTAAAGGTATTAAAATTCTGAGGCATTGTTCAGAAAACACTCAAGCAGCGAGTGGTTGCTGACCTTTATAAATTAGAGAGCCATACTGTTAGAAGGCAGACAAAAGATGGCAGGGACTTTGAACTATTTATATCTACTAATATGCATCTTTTCTACATCTAGTGCCAGGCTCTTCTTAACTATTACAAAACTGTTCATAAGTACTTGCAGGAATATGAGCTCAACGATATTTACTTTGTTGCATGTTTGACTTCATTAAGTATTTCAAATACACAGCTAGAATAGCCTATGCAGAAATTATGGTGTTCTTGGGGAAAAAAGCAAAAACTGTAAAAAAGAGCACAGTAAGAAAATATTGCTTCAGAGAATGAAAAGAAATTAATATGATACTGCATGGATAAAATAATCTAATATATACAGTAGTAGAATTTTTGCAAACTAAAGAGTGGACAGTTATTTATTCAGAAATACACTGAAGTAGAATTTTTTTTTATACAGTTTGGCAATAAACTATAGTCTTCAGGCTCATTTAGGCTCTTCCTGCTTTGCCTGTACTTGAATAAAGAAATTATATAAAATTAGTATTACCACAGTCTCTTACTATTTCCGTATTTTGCTATTGGTATTTAAAATAAAATCTTTTGTAGCTATATATCTTTCATCACCTTAGGCTCCGGGAGCTGCTTATATTATACAGAAGGATATTTTTACAACCTTTATTTTAAACCATTTCACCATATAGGTGATGTATTTTGCCTTGTTATGGATTATCTGTGAGTTTCTGTCAGCTCAGTATGTTAATTAAATGTTTATTTGTAACAGTCCAGTTGTTTACCTCCTCCTCCAAATACTTTTCACAAACAGTTTTGATTTTGGACATAAATATTGTCAAGTGAATCCTTATCATGGCTGTCTTATATTCAAAAGTTGACTTTATTCCTGTTGTAAATTATTCATCTATTAATTTATTTTATGTATAAGCACATACCCCTGGACGTATGTATTATCCTTATCAGTAAAGTCAGCTGTCACTCAATCACTGTTTATATATGTACCCTAGGAGGGTGTAATTCTCCACAACTCCTTTCAAAGACGTTATACTATGAAAGGATACCTCTGACTGGTACACATGCCAAATTTCTTACTTCTTTATGTTGCCTTTGGAATCTGACTCCTACATTTATTTAGTAATTGGATTATGCTCTTTACCCATTTATGCTATAGGGTACTGTTCTACCCTCTGTTTTTCATTGTTTACTTTTCATGTGCTGTCTCAAACCATAGAAATAAAGCAGGATTTTCAAAAGGGATTTAATTTTTGAGAGTACAGAACAGACTATTAGCAGAAGTTATGGACAAAATGTACTTTGGGCAAACACAATGTCATTCATGCTGATATCGCCATTTGGTGACGTACCATTTGAAAATGCAGCAGAAGTTATTATGGGAGGTGTTCTACATGTTTTATCTAGACTGTTTTAAAATGTATTTGAAGTAGAGATCCTTGTCAATGACACTTTGTGTCACAGATAAAGTGAATAATAGATTTAGCATCCTAGCTTAAGTACAGTGAGAACACGTTAGTGATAAATAAGCAACTCAAATCAGAAACTTTATAGTTTTCTGAGAAAGCTGATCACTGTGGGACGCTGTCATAGAGTCTTGCAATGCACTTGGCAAAAGCCATCCTCAGTTATTACACCTAAGTATGTGGTTGCAACCCTCATTTCTATGACTTCAGAGTGTACCTGCTGATTTATTGTAAGGTTGATGGAATTTGTCATTACCAACAGTGTTTGCTGCTACTGTATCTTTAACCCAGAAGTTTTGATGTTTTGGTGGTGGTAAATTTTAGATATTTATATCTACTTAAGGTGGAACTGACAAACTGGGCAATCAATAAAGAATCTTTTAGAGTAACTTGTGAAGCACTATTTTTTACAGTTCTTGCAGGAGAAGGTGGTAGTTCTAAAATAAGCTTCAGAAATTTCACTAATAATTCATTCTATAAGTGCAAAATATATAAGGTATACAGTTTGTATGATAAAGTCTCACCTTAATACAAGGATTCACAGACTAGTTTTTTGATGAGTATATATACCTCAGTGTCTTGAATTTTGATCTTTTCGTCATGAATTACTACCGTTTTGTAAATTTGGACCTTTGGAAATGTTAGTTTCTTAATTTTGAGGTTCTGGGAACACATATATGCTTATAGAGAGTTATACTAAGTTAACAAATCACTTCATTACATTGGGTGCTAGCAGAATCTTGCAGTCATGCGGTACCTCTGCTTTGTAATGTTGTTTATGAGACTATTTTATAGTTGATTTTGTCTGAACTGAGTTTTTGTTTTTCTAACAGGTTAAGAAGTTGAAAATTGACTGATAACAACTGTCATTATAAATAGCCTCAAGGTTCTGGAGCAAAGTAATGTTCTGGAGTTGGCTTGCAGTGATGTCATTCACAATAAATATGTAGACATGTTTTCCTTATTTTTAAGTGCATTTTCTATTTCATATCGGTAATCCAGGCATTTCAGTCGTGGGTGGTAAAGCTCAATAGGTGTTTGTTTTCATGCCTTATAAAGCTACTAGAGGCAAGTTACAATTGAAATACACTGCCTGTCCTAACTTATTACAGCCTATATATTATCTATTGTGTAAATACAGTTTTGGTTCCTTTAAATACATACAACAATCACAACAGAAGGTAACATAGCAGCAGCCAACACTAGAACTTAAAAAATTGTCAGGTCTGTGGCAGCTTTCTCAGCAGGTTATCAGTTAAGCCCTTAAGTAAAAGATTGCTTTTGTTAACTGATTTGGCTTTAGAGCTCCCGATGTTTACGGACTGCAGACTATGTTACGCAGTCGTCGTTGGCTTCTGTGTATATTTACTTGAAATGGTGATAGCTGCAGAAACAAACATTCTTATACAAAGCTCTCTAAATTCCTTGCTTCCCAAAATGAATCTTAATGACATGAAGTGAATTGAGAAATGTTTTGGGAAAGGGGATTTTGGCCTTATTCCATTTTATTTAATAAATAGCTCTGCACTTTAAAATATGTGCTTTTTGATATTTGGTTTGAATTTTAAAGACAGAAAACTTCTTGATTAATCATTCTAATTGTCATTACAAAATTATTTATATAGCCCATAATTGCAATTTATGCACTGGTGGAAACCACAGATATTTTTCTCTTCTTATGCAACCACTTTTTTTTTTTTGAATTTTGTTTGGACAAATTAATTTTAGTACTTGCTGTTAAGGTTGTGAGACTGGTCATAAACAAGCATACAAACATTAAAATTGAAACTTTAGATTTCCATCCTACTAATACAATTCTATAGATTATATTTAAAATATTTGAGAAAAAAAGGAAAAATAATTTTGATATTCTGCTATCAATCAGAATAATATCTTTGCTGTGTCAAAAAAACCACTACATCTAAGAAAGACCTGATGATTCTGTTTTATATAAAAGCAAAATCTGAATCTTGAACATTTGAGTTTTCAATTCTTTAAAAGCAAAATATTGTCGAGCATGTTAGTAAGGAGAGTAGGAAGCACAAAGCCCCCATCTCTGAAAGTATTTCAGAACTTTAAGGGGAGTGAAAGCAGGAAGTTTTTTTCTAAGCATTTCTATTATGCTGTGCAGTTTATGCAAAAACATGTTATGCAAAATCAGTATTATAAGAAAAGTGAAATGACAGAGACGTGGAGACGAGGATATTTTTTCCGATGAGTATTAGGTGGAAAAATTCCAGAAATCCTTTCTGTTAGTGTCAGATCTGGTTAAAGGAAGGGATATCTGGAAACCTGTGGGAAATAATCAAAAAATAGTAACTCAAAGAATGAGGGTCTGTAAATCCCATTTTTAGACCGGAGCTAGTCCATAGACACTCTCAAGTGAAAGACAGTTTGTGTTTTGTTAATGGATCTTGAAGGGAATGCATAAGTTATTAGTAGATTTGTTTGACGGTGGTAGAATGGAATCTCACTTTGAGCATATAAAAAGGTATTCAGTAGCACTGTTAATGCCATAGTTCTTAAAAGGTAAATAACAAGAAAATAATAAAAGTTAATCTCAGTAGTTAATGTGAAGGAGACATGGCTGAGACTAGTAGTGTTAAGAAATGAAGTTGTGGCATGTACATAGTGCTGAAGACATAGTTCTGCTTACTGAATGAACAGCACATTTATGGAAGTAGCGCATGCAGGGTAAAAACTGAGGCCAAGAGTAGACACAAGGGAATACAGTTTGTTGAAGACAAAAGAGATACTGAATCAAGAAGGGAATTAGTGGAAATGGAATTTGAGATTCCTTCTTTTGTCTGAAGGAAACTTGTAAAACATGACCATACACATTCATCTAATCAATACAGGCTAAGGGGATGGACAGTGTGAAATCATCACCCATGTCAAAAGATAGATCCAGTTTTAAATGCAGCTGTGAAATTGGAAAGAAGCAAATACTGAAGCTGGAAGGAAAAAAAATGAGTAAAAGAAAAAGTTAAAGGTTTTCTTTCTAGTTAAAGCACCAGGAGACTCATTCTTAACCAGCACCTAACTTTGCAGTTAAACTAGTTTTTTAATCTGGATAAGACTTACACGGAGCTACCTTCCCCTTTTTATCCAAACAAATCTGTAACATGACAGTTCTACAGCCTGTAACAGCTGGGCTCACACAGGTTTTGTCTAACCAATTTAAAATTCCTCTGAAGTGTTAAAACTTA
Source organism: Struthio camelus (assembly GCF_040807025.1). Classification (NCBI taxonomy): domain Eukaryota; kingdom Metazoa; phylum Chordata; class Aves; order Struthioniformes; family Struthionidae; genus Struthio; species Struthio camelus. The sequence goes on along the minus strand of NC_090943.1, from coordinate 33,859,603 downwards.
TGGCCAGCACCTCTAATGATCAACATTACTGCTGTCAAAATTACCATTAAACTAACGACTGCTTTGTTCTACTTGCTTCCATTGTGGACAGTTGTATTCAGAAAATAATCCAACTGTTTTTTTCAAACTTTTATTTTCAATATTAATACCAATTGGCATTTTAAAAGTACTTTAGAGATCTAGCTAGTTAATTATGCAGTTATTTACTTAGTTTCCAGTATGGAGGACCTTGCATCACTTCTAAATATTGGCTGTAGCAGAAGAAGCTCTGGGGAAAGCTGTGAAACAAAAAGAGCATATGTGAGCAGGCTACAAGACAATAACATAGCCTCTTTTACCTTGCTGTCTTGGAAGAATGGTAACCTTTTTTATGAGAAAGGCTAGAGCTTCCCATCTCTGTAAAAATAGCACTGATTACTTGTCCTTAGCCCATTGATTTCAGTTAGCTCTGGATGAGCAAAATTTTAAAGTGAGGAGTAAGCGATGCAGTAAAATCTTATACATCGTGTTTGGTCATGCCCTTGGAAACCTTAATAAATAGTTTCTTAATCAAATGCCTATCACAATAAAATAGTAGGGAGAACTGAAGTTATCTTTGCAGACAGTGATAAGGATATTTATAGCTGCAGGTATGCACAAGATGGTTTTTGGATGTTTTGAAAGGAAGCTTTGGTAGCAATTTAATTGAAAGTGTTAAAGGCTATAAAACATAGACAGCTTAAAATGCAACATACCTGAAGGTTTAGATTAACATTGAATGCTAATCTCATAACAAGGCATGAAGATGTGTTGGTAGCTAACAAAATATTTCATCTATTTTCATTTTTAATAAAATATCTTAATTATGGAGTGCAATTAGTCCATCTGCTATAGCAAAATTAGTTATATTCCTTTATTTTTTTAAGCAGAAGAAGAGGAAATGAACGAATTAGTTTTAAAATAACTTTTTTTTTTTCCTAAAGCACAAAACCAAATCTTTGTTATTTTGCAAAAGTTTTATCACTTGAATATATTTTCATTTTGAGCGCCTTTGTATATAAACAGGCTATGGTGTTACATGGTTTGGACTGATACTAGCTGGCAGAAATAAAGAGAAGCCTGTCCTGGCAAACCTTGAATTTTATGTAAGAGAATATCTGTGACATCTATCTTTATGATGTAGCTGGACTCACATAGCCTGAAAGAGAACTAGAATCTGAAAGCAAGCACATCTGTCACCTTAAAATTGTAGATGTTACACTTTTTGAGTTTAAGGACACTAGAGAGACTGCGTATGCATGCTGTTTGCTCATGAACCCTGAGGAATGATACTCACTGCTTTACCTGTCTGCTGTATTTTAGCTACAAGGCAGGTCATGGGATCTCTTCTGCTTTCCTGCCACCAGGCTTATACTCAAAAGATCATTCCTTTTGGAAACTGGCTCTTAGCCCCTCCAGCTATGTGCTCATTTCACGAATAGCTAGTGACAGGAGAGACTCCTGATTGCAATTCAAGCTGTCATGGTCAGATTGGGGCCCAGACTCATAATAGATATTACAGCATGAGCTACCTGTGGGCTGCAAAAAACACCTGAGAAAGAAAGTACACGTGTGATTAGTCCATATTGACTTTTTATGCTGTTCCAGGTGTATTGCTAGCAAGTTAATTGACTCGAAGATACCTCAATTGTATCCATAAAATTGCGCTTTACCCCTAAGCCCTGTCCATCTATTACCATTTGTGGTGCAACAAAAGGTGCATCAGGCACCATCCTTCCTCTGGAATTATTTTTTTTCAAGATTTGTCTGCTCCCTACACTGCTTAGGTGCTAAACCTTAGCCCCGGCAAGTGCTCTCTCTGGAAAAACAGTAAATAGAGACAAATACACTTTCTCCATCCGCAGTGATTTTGAATACCTTAATAAAAGACTCCTTTGCTCATGGAGTTGTTCACTGCCAGCAAGTAATGTAAGTTCCTTTCCTGCGCTTTGCATCCACTGCGTGAAAACTGCTTTGGAGCACAGACCAAGTCAGTATTTTGTGCAAAGGCCCATTGAAATCAATTAGAATTACTGAAAAATTAATGTATTAAAAATATCATATTGGTGTGAGAGACAGACAAAGGGAGTGAATCATTATTAACAACTTATGTTGTAATTTGTTCTTCCCATGCTAGTTGCAGTCCTCTTACTCTCCAAGGAGAGATAGCACCTCATGTCTTTACAGCCTCTTGTCCCATTTATGGACACTTCTTCACCACTCTGGAATTTTTATGTTGGGGGAAAGTAGGCTATCTTGGTCCGACCTCAAAGTCTTGAATTGTAAGCAATTTACATTTTGTCCTTCCAGTACGCTGTAGACCCTCAGCTGTACCTTTTAGTACATTTAGAAAGGAAGATCCAGGAAAAGAAATCAGAAATGAAGCATGAACTGTACCTAAAGGTTACCTGAATATCATCAAAGAAGTGGAATTTGAATGACGAGATGAAAGATGTAGGGTGGGCATTCAAATCTAAATATCAAGGTATAATTGAAAAATGATTTTAAATTTCACTGTGTAACTTAAACATGAAGTATGCATGATTTATTCTATAATCAGTCACTCCTCACAGAAGGATGAGGTGTTGCAACTCTTGAGCCACTTGCAAGCAACATGCTTAATTCTCATTAAAAGCATCAAATTAGAGAAACCTATGAGACCCTTAAAAATGAGCTTTGGGGCAGCCACTCCATTTCAGTGTGTCTCATTATCCAAAACACAAACATCTGAATTACTTTAAAGCTGCTTTTGAAATTTTGAGAGACTGGTTTAAAAAACATTCTAAATGAGGTCATCTACAGTAAAAAGTAGTTTTTAAAGTGTAATTTCAGTTATATATCTGTAATTGCAGAATAACTGTACTGGTAATACTGTAGTTACTTTGGTTTATATTTCTGTAACCAAGACTGGAATGTGGCCTTTGCCCAACTAAACTGACACTATCATCCTAACAGTTTGGAAGCCACAAGACTGGGGTGTGAACAATAGCACAGCACATGTGTACCCATACTTTTCTCCTCAGAATTTCTTGGCTTTTGTTTCTTTCTTCTCCAAAAGGAGAAGTTTTAATTTTATTTTGTAATAGGCTGTACAGTTTTTCTTCTGAACCATCTCAAATAAATTGTCTATAATCAAGAGGAATGTTTCCAATGAGTTAGTTACTGCAGCTACATGCTTATATTTCAGATTATTCACAGTCTGTAGGAGCTGTATAATGAAGATATTAATGACTGATCAGGAAACATATAGAAATGGATACAAATTTTTGAAACATACCACTTCTTATGTTGGAGGCAGGGTATCTATTATAACACATATAATGTTCCATATGAATTTGATACCTAGAGGAGAGAAGAAAAATGCTTTAGGCTGAGAGAATGGAAAAAAAATGCTCTTATTTCCTCTGTATTGGTTTTCAGCATCCCACAAGAGATTCAAATGCATCACTTATTCTTCACCTGGACCTTCCCATTTTGTTACAGTCACAGTAATTAACTGTTCCCCAGTCTTTCTGTATAGCACTGATGATCAAAATCACAAAATATATGGCCATTATTTTTTCAGTATAAAGCATGTCATGCACATGTGTACACAAAATTCTGTTTGTGATAGCTAAAGCATTTCATGTGATGTACTTCATATTAGCAACTTGTGTATTTGCAAACTACTGTGTTCAATTTTTTTCTTGAAACATGCGACAAGCAGCCTACATTTTCAACAGTATATGGGACAGAAAACAAAAAGCTATAATTTAGAAATCTACTGTGTTAAAGTTACCATAAAATATGTATTTGCAAATAAGTATATATGAAGAAGTGCTGTATTCATGTCTCTCTTTCTGCATTAGGTGATTTTTGTCACATCCTGACAAAAAAATTTTATTTTGTCAGGACATAAAATTCTAAGTAGGCAACTATCAGGTACCTAGAATTTTATGGTTAGGTTGATGACCTCAGATCTCACTGTGTAGAAACGTTCCACCAGGTTCCTAGACCTTTTTTTTTTTTTTTTTTTTTTGGTTACAGGATATGACATAATTTTCCTATCAGATAGAACCTGTAGCATTGATAGTAATCTTACTTGATCTTTGCATGTCCTTTTGTATTTTGAAGATTGAAATAGTTGGTATACTTAACCTTAGGGGACTGCTGTACAGTGTTTGGATGAAATTTACTGGCTTAGCCTAAGAAAAGGTCAAAAGAGGTAAAGCAGGGGTCTGCACTTACCTTCATTTCTATGAAAATGTGATTCCCTTGGAATCCATACTGAATTTTATTGTCTAATGAAATTTGATTTTGATTTAAAGGTTTTTATATTTTTGCACCTTTCTGTAGCTTATTTAAAACAAATAAACAAACAAACTCCACCAAATTGTCTTGAAATATAATGTAGTATTTGCATGGCTTCTCGTACTTTGGCACATAAGGAGCCTTCTACAACAGATGACACAAACTTTTTCAGAACTGAGAATTCATCTGGAAGTATTTTCATTCATTGTAATATTATAGGGTGCTTTTTGTTACTGTGATGATATCTTTGTTTCTTGTCTCTCAGTAGCAGCAAGAATTATTGAGAAGAAGGTAAAGGATGATGGGCATGAAATTGAATCATGCATTAGAAAGTGTTTGATGGCTAGCTTGGTAGCCTAGAGCATTTTCCTAGTTTAATTCAAGTAGCATAGTATCATTTTGTGCCTTCAGAAATACGTAGGAAACTATGTATACATTTCTTTCCACTGAATTGCCTTAGGTGATTTAGAAGAGAGAAGAGAAAAATATTTTAAGGTAGACTATTGAAATATTAAAATATGAGCTTTGTTCAACTTGTGGGAAAAACTCACCAAGGAATTCAGTCTCAGACCCTCACTTTTGCTTCTGCTCCTTCTTCTTTTCTCCTAGCCTGTTTCCCCACCACTTCTCTTAACCTTCTCTGTGTACACATTTTCACCTTTTTATACACTGCTGGCTTCCGGTAGCTCCGCTAAGGCTAAAACAGTAGCCATCAAGTGCAACTGAACTTGAAAGCACTGTATTTCTCAGTTTATAAGTAGTAAGAGGAAAAGGTATGCTGCTTTTGCTCTGCTACTAGTCCCATGTGTCAAATACATTCATGCGTGATCCATAGTTGCTCCATCTTCTGTTGATGCCTGCTGTACTGCAACACTCTGTAAATGATTTGCATGATTGGGGTGGTAGGTTTTGCAGGAAGCCAGTATTAGTTAGCCCATTTTTCTATATGTGTGTGTGGTGGGTCTGGTATGTTTTCCTGGCCGCCTGCAGCACTTAACACTGCAGCCCATCAAAGTATTTATTTATAGACTATTACATCGCAACAGGCAGCAGAAGATCCACCAACACATACATACAGAGGGAAATACTATTATATGGTGCTGCTTGGAAGACTTAAATTCAACTCTCACATGAGTTTGTTGCTGCTATTGCACTGGTCCAAAGTTTACTGAAAGCAGAGAAAAGACTTGCCACAGCTTTAGGAGGCTTCAGCCTAATCTTAGCTTTTCAGCAGCTTGCCATGCAGATTCTCAGGGAAGGCAAGTCTTCTGTGCCTTAGGAACATTTTATTTCTCCTGGATTGACAGTAAGAAACAATTTTACCTTCTCCCTTACCTCCCTCCCTCTAAAAAAGCTTATGTTGTGTTTTATAAGGTTACCAGAGTGATACCTCATAGGGCCTATAGATACTATAGTAACATTTATGAATATTAATAAATTTAATATTATAGTCGTGTTTGGTAACAGAGTGTATTAAGATACCACCTCTAAGAAACCTCAAACACATATTATACTTCCACCTTTAGCAGGCAAACACATCTGTTAAATGGCTTATTTCTGCCAGTTTTTTTGTACCAGTTAATACAGGTCAGAATTGGCTGCTAGCTCAAGCATTAGATAGCTTTTTGAACAACTTGCAGGAGAGGATTGTTGATGGTTGGTCCTGCTGTCACTACAGGTGCAGTCACTGTTGCCAATAGCTTAGATCTAATAATGGCAGTGAGTGCTGAAGGAGAACTCTTGCTTAAGCTGCAATGATGAAGCATTATGAAAGTACTCTTTATAACACACTTTTCTGAGATTTTTTTGGTCCAGAGATTTTTATGGGTTATTTAATGTGATCACTCTAAACACCGTTTCTCAGAGGGAGGAAAAAAGACTTGGAGAGGACAGGAGCTGGGAAACATAGAACCTAACCCTGCACAAATGACATAGGCATTGGCACGCAGCTCACTTCTGTACAGAGACTGTTTATCTATCTATTTTACATCCAAAGAACAAAAATAAAAGCCAGGTTTTGGGGAGAGGTTAGAAACCAGCTTTCACTTGCTCCCCAGGTGACTGGACCTGGACTAGCCTGGGGTAACATCATTTTTGTGTTGTGACGCAGTCTATGTAGAATGAGGGTATTCCTCAACAGGAATTTTAACCCTAATCTAGAAAAAGTGTGAGGTGTTAATACTCTTCAAATAAAGAAAGTTATTGAACCCAAGTCACCTACATGTTGCAGAACATTTAAATCATGGAGCTGTTTTAAAACTCTTGGTTGAGGAGAATTCCATCTATTCCATCCGTAACAGAGAAAGGAATGACAGTCTTCCTCTCTCTCTCTCTCTCTCTCTCCCTCCTCTTTTTTTTTTTTAAGCAGAAGACCAATGTTTACCTTCAGTTTTAATTCTGTGAATCTTAAGTGAAAAGATATACCCAGTAGCATTAAACAATATAATCCTTACAGAGACTGAGAGATTTAAAATACTTGTCTGTTCTCAGTTTATTCACATAGTCATTTTAAATGTTGATGGCTTTCCATTTCCTGATGACAAACTATAAAGGTATGGTTAGTGAATATGACAGGAGAGAGAGAGATAGTTCACTCTCACATATTTATGCACAGCTTATCTGGGTTTGGGCACACTATAGCATGGATGTGCGACTATGTAACTGCAGGGAAGCAACTCAGTCAGGTATATCACGGTTAGCTAACAGGTCTATTAGATTCCAATAGCACAGTGAAATTTGGTTCTTGTAGTGCCACTCACATGTCTCTTCGCAGCTCTCCATTGCACCCAGAGTATATTTCCAAAGTCTTTCTATTTTGAGGGGTATCCGCATAACAAAGAGCTAATTGCATTTTCTTAGTGCACAGAGGGTGCAAGGTTGTGTATATAAAGGTTCAATTGTGAATCTGCTACAGTGACTCTGAACCTGGCTGTCTGTCTGAACTCAAATGCTACCTTGTCTGTTTGTGTATTACTTGAAAGGAAAGCTAAAATTACTCAGTGGAATAGTTTTCTTATCTTTTAGAATGATCTGCATAGCTATCTTCTTATTGAGATACATGATTGCATTGATATTATGTATGAGATGTCATTTATCAATAGATCCTTTGGCACAGGGATTGAAAGAATGTAATGTGGAAGCATTTTAAGAAGAAAAGAGGCTTCAGATTAGATCATACTGTTAACACAAGTGGAGGTTGCTTTGAAATGTAGATGCAATGCCACCGCATATCTTGAGTAGGAAAAATGCTTCTTCATAAATCTATCAGAGAATTCCTCACTGTGAAATTAGAATAGAGACCAAACTATATCATACTGTTGATTTTTAATAGTGCAAAAACACCCCAATATCTCCTCTCATCATCTTTCTAAATGAAAAAAGTAATTGAAAAAGAAAATTTCAAATATTGAAGTTTTTGAGGATAGACTCTCAATGCAGTTTCTCTGAGTGCAAATAAAATGCTGTCAGTACGTGACATCAGGCGAGTTTCGGAGACACCTGGTGTAGCCGTAGTATAAGTGGCAGCATCCCATGGAGTTTTAAGTTAATAGCAGCTTCTCATATACTGCCAATGGAGTCTTGTGCAATGCGCTTGCCAGAATGCAAACTCTATCAACCATTTTCTCTTCCACCTGTGCCTTATGGTTCCTGTGCCTGGTGTACACGTAGGCTCACCCTGCAAAGCAGAAAAGTGGGCTTGCTTCATCATCCCTTTTGCAGTTCCCGGTCTTTATCCTTAAGTTTACAGGAATCTGAGATACAGCATGAGTGTTGTCTTTCAGTGTGTTTCATCTTTCTCTCTCTCTGTCACACAGAAGTCTTTCAATGGAAAAGATTTCCATGGAACAGTTCATCTCAGTTCATCTATTTTTTTTGTTTTTAATGACTGTGTTTATGTGGCAGCTACATGGTATTTGTGCCTCAGTCTTGGGGTAAAATTTTACTGTAGTTTTATGTATGCTCAATCCATTTGGGTACAGAGAGAAAGGCACAGCTGTCACTTCGCAGTGATACTTAGGCTACATCTATATTGGTAAGTAACATAGGCCAGGGATGGTTCTCTTGTCTTGAGGCTAAAAGACACAACATGTCTCATGTCCATGTGGCTAAATTATCTTTTTCCCCAAAGAGGGTGGCCTCATTCAGACTGCCTCTTGGGAGCAATGCCTGGCCTATGCTGTCCCCTGAACCGTGTCCAGCTATTGTCTGGGAACATGCTCGCTGGCAGGAGCCATATTGTGTAGCACTGTCTTTAAATCATGCTTTCAGGCTTCCCATCAGCCATATAATCAGTGCTAACATTACAGTTCTGTTCATTTTTAAAAATTGTATTAAATAGAAAGTTGAATAATGTTACAGTTAAACAGAGTTCAAATAATGGAACACAGCTGTTTTATTCTTTTAAAGAGGTGCTGTATAAGGCAGAGTTAATACCTGCAAAGGGTTTTTTTTTTTCATGCTAAGCGTAATAAGTGTAGTATGTGGTTTTCAAGCTACACTTAAATTGAACTAGTGTATATGTAAGTTAAAATGCATGTATTTGAAGTTCCAGCTTAGGAGGGGGTGGAAATCCTAAACAGATTGAAGCAAGGAAATGAATAGTTAGGGGAATGTCAATAAATATTCAGATATCCTCACAGTTTCTTAAGTAAATGCACATTTGTAAAATATCACATTGCATATTCCAAACATAACTTTAACTCTGTCCCTGTATCCATTCCCAGTTTTATTCTGTAGACCAGAAAACCCCTACAGTCAGTTACTCTGCATCCAATAAATTCTGAATATGAGTTACAGCCATCATGCAATATGGTTATGTTGAATATTTTTACTATTTAATAACAGACAAAGTGGATATTTTATTTTGGAATCAAAGTGCTGTTATGTGGATTTATGGTTTATAAGGTTGGCAGTGTTTCTGAGCACTTTCTTTTCCAAAGTACATAAATATAATGTGGTAAAAGTTTTGTTTCTAGCTTATAAATGTAGTTAATCATCTGTTCAAACAATAAAAAAATTCTATTTATTAATGGCCAAGAAATGCTAGGGGTTTGGGGTTTTTCTTTTTCACAAGAGACTCATTTAAGACAACGGGATGAAATGAATAGACAGTGAATATCACAATGGTTTAAGGGAGACATTGCGCATCAGCTGATCATGTGGAACTTCAATCATTAATCCATTAAAATCGTTACTGCCTCTGAGTCTTATTTAAAGGTCACGGTCTTTTTTAAGGATTTTGCTGCTGAGCGAAAGAGCTGTTGGTGTTTGATCTGTGCAGTCCATGCACGGATATGCGTTCACGGACTGGTATGCCAAAGTATGTTCCCCTTCGTGGAACTTACAGAGCTGAGCAGTGGGTGGGCAATAACACGGGAGAGGTCTTGTGGGCTACCTGAGGATTTGTATTGATCGTTCTGTTCTTACATCCTGTTTTTTATCATGCTTACAGTATAGCCAAACATGTCAGGCAATTAGACAAGTGCAGACCTGGTCCTGCTTCATTATTTGACTTCCTGCAACTAATAATGAGATTTTTGAAAGATTTAATACTATACCATTGAATATGAAAGACGTTTGGAGGCCTGTATGTGCAATGGGATTAGGTGTGGTAGATTAAATTTGTCCTGGCATCCTTATTGAAGCCTCCCTGTAGGCACTATCAGCTGTAATCAGCACTGTTGCCAGAAATAACATTGCAGTGTCAGAAACAGGGGTGTTTTAAAGGTATAGCCAGGGGACTTGAAGTATTCACTTATTTGTTTAACTTTAAATTAAGAAAGATCCATGAGATTCTTTTTCTTTTCTGGATTATTCATTAATTCTGTCGTTTAAATTCTTGTTTATGTTCTGTATAAACACTGCTGGGTTCCTAATGACCTATAACCACTTAGGAAAAAGCTCAGGTTTGTTATGGTGCACTGAAAATGTCTCCTCAATGCACAGTAATGGTCTAAAAACGCAACAAATTGTTAGCAGGATTCAGAAGAGGAGGAAGAATACTTAAGATAGAACTGTATCATTGTATAAGTCAATGTTATGCGTGCGCTTTGAACAATGTGTTCTCTTTCATTGGCTAAAATTTCTATTTCTGCTCTCTTTTCGGTGATTATAAGGACTAAAAATGATCAACCAAACGTCAACAACTGTGCATCTGCTATGACAGTCAGATCATTACTACAGTAGTGATTCCTAGCTTAAGAACACATTTTGATTCTCAGAAAGATACCAGATATACAGTGATTTTGAAATTCCTGGAAGAGTCTGTTCTTCATGTTATTTACTACGTCTTTCCAGTAACACTGTGGCTGTAAGAATAAAGCAAGTTAAATTCAGCACATACTTAACCTTTTGTCACTGATTTCTCCTTCACTGAGAGACTGGCTACTAGGCCCAGGTATTGGGTACTGACCCTGAGATCAGTGTTACCAAGCAGGAGCAACGTTATGAATCTAAAAATTAGCACCCTCTTTGATAAATACTTAAAAGGATTTATCTGTTACTGTTGCCAGCTTCAGTACACGCTTCACTATGTAATTGAAGCCTATAATTATAATTAATAATGTAACTGTATAGAGTTAAGAATAAATTTTCTATTCCATTTTTTATCTTAAATAAGGTAATGTATATTTATTTGTAGAATACAGTTCTGGCCATTGCCAAAGACAGACTAACAGGGACCAATCTTGTATGGCAGTTCATTGTTCCTGCCATTGAATAGATTGATTTTAAAAAAAGACAAAAACCAGTAGATTTCCTAAATAGTAATAATAGTGAGATTATTACAAGTGAAGTAATTTAAAGCTAGTAAATGCATTTTTGTTTGTGCTACTTACTTTTAGTGTTTCTCCTCTTTTGGACAAATTGCAATTTGCCAGTCAATTTCAGTTTGGTTTATAGACCTCATCTGCCTACGGGGTTCCATACACAGTGCTGTGCCACATTATATGGATTACAAGTACTATCCATAATTTTTGTATGTCTTTCCTCCAGAGCATGAAAATTAGCACTAAAGCCCTAGTTTTAGTTTTAGGAAAAGTTTTTTTCAGTCTAAAGGGATATTATGGTGTCACTTTCAATCTCTCCTGTGAAAACTAAATTTCTTTCTCTTGCTTTCTTTTATGTTCAAAAACTTAAATAATTTATTACTGCAAAGGAATGTGTGCTGAATCCAGTAACCAACAGAGGATGTGGAAAGATTTATTGGGAGAAACAGTAAGAGCATTCCTGGCCAGGTGTATTTTTTTTCTTTTTTGTGAAATGAGGAAAAAATTATGCACCTCCAGCCAACTTCAGATATGGCTGGAAGCCCATTTGGAAAACATGGTGTCTGTAACTGTGAAATGCTTCTCAAGACAGAGTAAGCAAAAGTGGTGAGTGGAGTGAAGAGATTGGCACTGCTCAATGTCAAGAAATGTGTTGCTAGATCTTGAAAACGATTTCAGTGTTTGCTCTCTGAAGGGTATATGCACATGATTTCCACTCTCCTTGTACTTTGAATGGCTATTTAGACCTGTAGGGAATGAGGGAGTGAAACCCCTATCAAATTTGAGTGGTGGATTCTGACTTTTTCTTTGCACCATGAGCCCGCAATAAAAGATCCCAGAGAAGCAGAACCTAATGAGAATAGTTCTGTACTTCTCGCTTACCTGAATTCTCCATTCTTGTTTAGCCAGAGTGTGAAGTGCAGGATCTGTCCTTCAGCAAACGGTAGACACAGCTGTGATGAACATTGTTACTCTAATACAATTTTTTAGACCACTAGTAAATAATTTTACTGCATATTAAAATATATAAAATGAATTTATGAGGTGTGTAATCTTTTGGGGAGGGGGGTTACAAATTGGAACAGTTTACTTATTCAGTGAATTTTAGAACAAAATTCTACTCAGATACAAACATCCATTTTCCTGGAAAGATAATAGAGTAAACTATTATCTAATAAACTAATAAACTAGCTATTTCAAATTCTACCCAGTTCTCTCTCTGGCACGTTTCCTGTCATTTACATAAAGCACAGAGTTAATAAGAATGTTATAATACATAAAGCTATACAATTTGCAGTGTTTCAGGGATACTCTTCAGAGATACCTTTCCCTCATCATTTTTTCCTTTAATCCCAACTTTTAAAACTCCATTTTTCCTCCATACTAGCAGTATAGGGCCCTTCAGCAGTAGTCTTATTCCTTAAAAAGCAGTGGTTGACATTACCTTTTTGTTGACATCATTTTCTCTTTCTCCGTTAATGCAAGTTTCTTAAAAGTGTTATTTATCTACAAGTACTTCCTTGATTTAGCAGCTTAGAAAAATGGTGGTGAAAGGATTTACAATCAAACTACTCCATCTTCCTGCCCCAGGCAGGACTATGCCGTACTTGCATCATGTTTTACATGTTTGTCAGACCTAGCCTTTAAAAAACAAAGCGAAGCAAGCAAAAGACGCTAATGATGGAGTTTCCTTCATCTATCAGTAGTCTGTTTCACTACATGCCGATCCTTATTGTTAAAACAATTTTCCTAACTTCTGATATATATCCCAGTTTAATTTCCCTTAAGCCTGTTACTTCTGGTTTTGCCCAGTGTGGGTATGGGCAGCAGTTCTGACTCTCTCTTTGTAGCACATCTCAGGTATTAGAAGCTCTTCTAGACCCCCTTTAGAGTTCTGTAGACCTTTCTTTTTCTCTGTTGCTTCACAGAAATTGTTTCTTCCTATTTCTCTCTGTTTCAGGCTACACCTATTGATTTTTTCCCAATGCGCAAATGAAAATATTACTGGGTGCACTAGTCCAACCTTTTATATCCAATACAGTTAAGAAAACTTGGAAATCAGATAAAAGTCTTGTTCAAATCTGATCTGGAGTGCTAAGTTAGAAGCAGAGAATCAAAGTTCCATTTTATTGTTTCTTCCTGTGTTGGTGTCCATACTTGCCTATCAAAGCCACATTTTTAGCTATTTGGTATAAAGAATAGCCTAAACTACTGAAGCACCGGTGCTTAAATATGTTTCAGTTTGTGAGTTTAAGAAGTGGGTTGTAGGATACAGATGGGAGTTAGCAGGTGCTTAAAGTTATAGGTCCTAACTATGCTGCTTAATTAAATCATACATTTTATTCCAATATTTACCCCAAATTTGGACTACCTTTAGATTTTAAAAATCAGTTAGGAAAGAAAGTGATGGAATTAGGCTTCTATTTTGGCCACTTCTGGATAGATGACATTAAGTTCAGCAATTGAAATATATTCCATTTCTTTTTAAGAATTTTTCTATGTTTGCTTTAAGAGTTTTTCTTCTAATAAATGCAAATAAATGTGTTTTGATTTTTTTTCCCAGAAATCATAAGGTAATTTTGTATAGTTGAAAATGGATCTTAAACATTTACTTTTTGCACCTTTGTTAACATATTGTTTCCCCTATCTCCTTTTTTTTTTTTTCAGGACCATTTGCCACTTCAGGAGGTGGTAAATTCTGCTGCGGCTCTTACCATGGCAGTAATAAAGGACAGAAACCCTGAGCTGATTGGTCAGCTTTTGGTAGCATAAGATCATAATCATTTGTAGCTTTTAGAAACGTTTCTTTTCACCATGCATTCACCAAAGGTCTTGAAACATATTTTACCCTTTGATGAAAACTCTGGATTTATGACATTTACTATTAAGATCTTTTAACAACATATTTTTATACTTAAAATGCAAGTCTATGTTGTGTATATAAGTGTAAAGTGAAATATAAATCATTCTGAGATGCACTGGATACATACTTTGAGGAATAATACTGAAACATTTTTTTATGAGATATCGATCATTTAAAAAGGTGCACAGAGGACACCAAAGCATTCAGTCGCTGTGCAGAATTGGCTTTGACACCATTGCACGTGTGTTGTACTCTAAGACTGTATTGTGAAGTTTTGTTTAAGTTAAAATAATACTTAAGCACAACTCTTGTTCTTTACATGAAAGTATTTTAAAATTGCTGCTATACCTATTAGTGAACGTAGTGTTTATTATGCAGAATAGCCTTTCTGATGTCAATGTGAACACACATTGCAATAAGTGTTTGTAGGCTCAGGTTCCTTTATAAAATTAAGGGTATCCTTGCCTCAAAGAAAAGATGTGCATATGGATATTGAAATGCTACAGCCCAATTTTCTGCATAAGGTATGCTCTGAATGGAGCACTTCTTAGATGCTACACTTCTTTTAGTACCCATGTACCACCGTTCAGAACTTGCTCTGATACCACTACTGAGGTACCCTCAGTGCATGTGTGTGTGGATATGTATGTGCATGTGCATGCACATGCTTATGGAGAAGGCAAAAGACCAAAAAATATTTTCCAACCTAACCTGTAGGTTATGGAGAAATAAGAAGATTCTTTTGGTCTTTTCTTCTACACGATTGCAATTTTCATCTCGTGCTGGTTAGCATGTATATGTATGGAAGAAAACTGAGTGTTTTAAGTTCAGCTATACACTACATTGATATTTAAGTGCTGAAGGTTGGGACAGAAGGGTTAAAATGATGAATGGTGCATGAAAGCATCTGTCCCTCCCTACGCATCAGATTTTTGGAAATTACTGCACCTCTGCTACTTGCAAAGGGGCTAGGTTAATGCCTTAAGTACCTGCAGTGACGGGAACAGGGACTTAGTGAAATCTTTCCATCATGAGTGTTCCGTTCTGTTTATAGAGAGAGAGCGAGCTGTCAGTTCAGCTGCCTGACCGCTGCCTTGTTCTCATGAGTACGATTTCTCATATCTGGTAGCTAGGCACAAAGCCATGACATTAGAGAATTTGCTGACTACGTCCTCATGGGTCCTAGATGTAGAATATAATTTAGCCAGTCTTAGCCAGAAAAAAGAAATAGGCAGACCAAGTAAAGCAGAGAATGTCTATCTTGATGGCATTCAGAATGGATCCTTCTCCGTGCTAGGTAAACCTTCAAAAACCCATCTATCTCAAGTAAGGCTTCCAGTTTTGATCAAGAAATTTTTCTCTCTCCAATATCTAGCAATGGCTGTGGAAATTTCTTTCCTGCAGCTCAGCTCTTCAAGAGGACAGAGTGAGAAAAGCTCTGAGCATCGTGGTTCGGTAACACAGGGTCTTTTGTGGCAGTACACACTGAAAGAGTTCCCCGTCTTCCAGCCCTACTTCTGCCGTGTTCCTCTCCCTGTGATGCTCAGACAAAACTTAGTGAAGAGTAGGATGATCCAAGGCTGGTTTCTTTTTATTGTTTTCCTGTGCTCTGCTCTGTTCCCCACTCCTCTTCCTTTCTTTTTTTCATTCTTTCTTACTCTGTCTTGCTTTCTCTCTCCCCTTCTCTTTCCCCTTTCTCTCTTTTTCTCTCTCTCTTTCTGTCTCTCCTTCTCACTTTCTCTCTCTCTCTCTCTCTCTCTCTCTCTCTCTTTCTTTATCTCTTTCTCTTCTCCTTTTTTTCAGGATTATTTTAAGCCTGGATCAGTATCCTACAGTTGCTCTATCAACAGAGAAGGCAGCATTGACAGTAGCAGAAACAAGTAGTCTGAGATGGAATAAGTGCTCCTTAGCTGTTAAGACTGGCTTATTAACTTCTGCTGAGGCACAATCTATATCTCTGTTTTAAATCCCGTTGAGAAGCTGATGCTGATCCCAAACTTACTTCACTGCAAGATACAATAAAGAGTTGTTAGCTCTCTGTTCTGTATCCAAAGCACACATTTTATTCCACACAGAAATCATCCTAATACAACTAACATAGTTCGCATGCATCATCCGTTTCATTCTTTGCTTCTCTCTCCTCTCTGCTTTGATTAATAGTTTGTCCTTTTCTGACATTGTACGACATAAGCATTTGTATTAGCTCTGTGTATGCAATAGGCGTATTTTATTTGTATTTACTCATGCCTGTTCATTTGCAAAGTAGTCAAGTAAATGAGGAACTCAAGAATTTATTGTTGGCATTCATATTTTAACAGGACAGCTCTCACAAATAAATTTCCTGAATTCACTTTTAAATTAATTATTTGAGTTTGATGAAAGAATTTGTCTCACAAGCTTCTAAAGAAATGATGAAAGATATTTCTTTGATTATTGTATTTTGTGATTCTTTACACTTTAAGACTGAAATATTATCCATGAGGTGTTTTCCTCACATAGTAATAATAAAGTGAATTTAAAAAACCTTTTCCGTTTTCAGTCTACTCTAATACACCTTGTGCTACAACCTTAGCATTGGATTGTGTACAGCTTGTCATTTGCTTCATAAACAGAACCTTTTACTTTGTTATATTGCTTTATTTACCTCTTTATCTTAAATGAATTTTAATACAATTGAAAATGTTCGTGCAGTGAACTGCTGTATCAAAACATATTTAGTACAAATAATCCAAACTTAAATGGAAGATAATAAGTTTCACTAATGAACTGTTAATCATTGTATTATGGGCTTTTTTGTTTTTAGTAATATTTTAAAATAATCTATATACACCCAAAAATCTGTTATACAGGAAGCAAATACACCAACAGCAGAAGTACTAAATACGTATCTTGAAATAGTAAAAATGCAATTTGAAAGAAACTGAACTGGGATTAATGCCGTTGTGGATCCAAACCAAATTTAGATGATCTTTTGGATGAATGTTAATAGTTACAAAGGGTGTAAAGATATGAAATTAAGAAACTGATTGATTTTTTTTTCTCTACACATAGCTTCTCACGAATAGCTATATACATTAGAAACTTGGCAGCCTCTTTTACACACATGCTGTTTTGAATTTAGCTAGTGAATCAGTCACCACCCATATTGCTTTGAACATTTGGACAGAGATAACAGAGTAAATAAGAGCTCAGACTCTGCCAGCCTTGCTTACCGTACTCCTCAGGCACTCTAATTAGTATTCCTTGGGGTAAAGTGTTCATCAGAAAAAGGAGTGCAGAATCTGGCCCTAGCAATGCTTTTGGTAACTGCAAAGTTAAGTGAATTAGATTTGTGTATTCAAACAAACCTGCATCATGCGATATCTAAAAATGAAGTTGCTTCATTTCTGTTAAATCAGTTGGCAGAAGAATTTCTAACTGTAATCTTTTTCTTTAGCCTCCTAGGCTACATAGTTTGAAAAAGATGTTTTGATGGCTCTCTTAAAAAAGCTGCAAGAATGAAAACAGAAGACAGTGAAATTAAAAAACAACAACAACAACAAAGAGGTATGAAGTGAAATGTGACCGCGTTATAATCAGTGGCAAAGTTCTAGTTGACTTTAAAGCATCACAGCGAAGCTTTCAGCTCATCTTGCTAATAACATGGGCTGCAGAATAAAACCATGTCTGGACACCTTAAAGCTTTTGGTGCATTCAGCTTTGTATTTCTGTGTGACACCAGAGTCTCATCATTTCCACAATGCTATTTGAGGTGCCATCCAAAGAGCAATTTCTAAGGCTAGTTAAGATTCCCATTTGCTGCCTAGCACTTTCCAGTGGTATGGCACTTTTCCCTGGCTGCAGGTCATTGAAAGCTAGGAAGTATACCACAGACGGGTTATAGTTTTTTTGCTCTATTCTCCCTGTCTTGGACATCTGCTCCTGGTCACTGTTTTTATTTTTTTTTTTTTTTAAAGCACGTTTATTTCCAGATATACAAAAGCATTTATCACAGAATCACAGAATCACAGAATGGTTGAGGTTGGAAGGGACCTCTGGAGATCATCTAGTCCAACCTCCCTGCTCAAGCAGGGACCTCTAGAGCACGTTGCCCAGGATCACATCCAGACGGGTTTTGAATATCTCCAGGGAAGGAGACTCCACTGGCTCCCTGGGCAACCTGTTCCAATGCTCTGTCACCCTCACAGTGAAGAAGTTTTTTCTCAGGTTTAGGTGGAACTTCCTGTGTTTCAGTTTGTGCCCGTTGCCTCTTGTCCTGTTGCTGGGCACCACAGAGAAGAGATTGGCCTCATCCTCTTGACACTCCCCCTTCAGATACTTATACACGTTTATGAGATCGCCTCTCAATCTTCTCTTCTCCAGGCTGAACAGGCCCAGCTCTCACAGTCTTTCTTCATAGGAGAGGTGCTCCAGTCCTCTAATCATCTTTCTTTGTAGCCCTCCACTGGACTCTCTCCAGTAGTGCCATGTCTCTCTTAAAGTATCTCATATTTTTATGAGATATCATTTCTCCTTTCTTTCTTTTCTTCCTTTTCATCCGTAACTTTGATGTGCAAAATGTTATTCCGTCTTATCAAGATTCCACCAAGGTGTCCGGACAATGCATGTTCATGTAGTTGCGGACAGAGACAAGGTAGTTCTTGTATTCCGTTTCCATTTCATTTTTGCCATGCCTGCTTCCCCTCTGATCCTGTTAAGGAAGGTTTGGGGATTCAGAAATAGGCTCATGTTAAAAGTGTTCTTGCAGGAGCTAGGATTCAGGGCTAGAGCTATCTTTGATCTGGCCCAGTATGACCGTTCTTATAACTGGGCCAGTTAAATGACACAGAAGGAGCGTGTAATGGGATTAATTTAGCTGTTCATAGTAGTGGCTTGACCTCATATTTTTAAGTTTTTCTGATTGTTATCTCTGCTGCATAGGACAGATGCACTAGTCTTAATCGTGTCTAACTTGAAAAGAAGTATTTGTGTTATTAGATTGATGACTTCAGATGCAGCGTACTAGATGTGAGATATCTCTTTGTGTAGGTTGTGACAGAATGCTATTCAAAGGAATTTCCTCTTGTTTGTTTCAAAGGTCACTTATTAAAACCACAACTAATTCTCACTGAAACTTGGAGAGATTCTGAGACTTGTAAAAATAATAATATCTTTTAAGGGCTCCCATTGGGAACATCTATTATGAAATGTTAAGATGTTAATATTTGTTGTGATATAAAATGTTTGACTGTAAATACATTATTTACAGCCGATCTGGAAGAGATGAAGTCTGAGAAACAAAGAAAAAAATTGACCCTGCTTTCATTATTCCTGTCCGACTCATTTGATTAGTCTGATCTTTTGCACCTGGTTTGAAATAATTTGTAATTGCAGCCAGTTAGATGACTAATGCCCTTCTCTGGGTGCCTAGAGTAAGATACCTATGCAAAGTATCAAAATGAGTTCAAATCTTTGTGCCCACAATGCCAGCTGTTTCAACTTTAGACTTGTAAGCTTTTATTATGTCGGTCTCCCTCAGCCCATTCCTCAGCCCAGTTGTTTATCTCAGTTAAGTTTGTCTCATGTTGCCAACAGACACAGGGAAAGAAACAGTCACTGACACTGCATCTTCCAGTGTAAATTGACTTTGATTGACAGGGCTTTAAAGCACTTGTCTAATATACATTTTACTTGGTTATTACAGGAATACTCAATTAATTTTGAGATTTGAGAAATAAAATTTCAGAGCCTGTGCTGAGGAAAGAGTCCCAACCATGGAAGTACTTTTATGATAGAGTGTACTTGGCTTGCATACACCAACCTGAGGAGGAATGTGACATTTCTTAATTTAACTATACTTTTCAATTTTTAAGTTGAACCAGATCTTGTCTATCATCCTGTGCATATTCCTATCTCAAAAACTAGAATTATAACACAGTTAAAATCTCGGAGTTACAAAGATAAATGAGTAAATAAGAGACTTGGACAAGCAAGAAGTGATGTGATTTTAAATAATATGGAGAACGAGGGAGGCGAGGGAAAATAAACCAAAGCTCTTCCAGATGGGCAAGTCTGCAGGGGAGACCCTTGAAGGGCATAGCATGCTAAGCACTGTGGATGGTCATGCCTTCCAGGCCCAGCAGAGCCTGAGATTGCAGCTCTGTAAGGTGTTTCCCTATTCATCAATCTTTTTAGATAATCAGCTCTCTTGGATAATTATTTGTTGCTACTTCTGAATCTCTTTTTTTTTTTCTCACTACTCTACCTCCTCTTTTCCATGGCTCAGACTAGCCCTGTTGCTTCAAATCTCATGTTTCCCTTCCCTTTCAGCCATTCTTTGCTCCTGTCTTCTCCCTCTCTGTTCTCCCATCCTGTTCTCTGTCTCTATTACTTGTTCTTTCTCTCCCTATTTGTCACTCTCTTTCCATTCCTCCCAGCCCACCATCGTTGAAGCAGACAACCCCCCCCCCCCCCTTCTCCTGAAAGCCAAGCCGTGGTCTGGCATCAGAAACCCTTCCTTGCTCCTGGATCAAGAACTAAGGCAGTTGGGCTTTGGCACCTCTATGCTTCTCACAGCTGGGACCGAGAACAGATGTCACTTCCGTTGCCAGCTGAACGCAGATGAGCAGCAGCTGCCTGAAGGGATGGACCTCCTGCATGACAGCTGCTGGGACTGACACTCAGTGTTACTTCTTAACTGGAGTAAAGCTTTAAGCACAATCCTCCCATGGAAGGGGAAAAGACCTTCTCCAAGGTCTGATGCCCTCTTAAGTAGCCAGACTTAGGCCTGTAAAGTCAGCACCTAGTTAAAGAGCCGGATTTGCAGATCTATCAGAGTCTGGAAAAGAAAAATAAAGAGAAAGAAAAGAAAAAAAGCAGAAGGCAGGTATAGCTTGCAGTACTAGCAATTGGAAAAAGCGTGGTTTTACTTACAAACCTGTGGCTTTGCCAGGAGTTACTCAGAGATGAATAGCAAGGAACCCCACGTTAAGCAGTTCCTTTTCACAGCAAAAGCACAGCCTGATTCAAAACCCACTGAAGTCAATGAGACTGAGAGTGCCTCAACAGTGCTCTCAAGAACGTGTGGCATCTCCTCCCTCTGGCCATCTTCAGTTAACTTCACACATAACCATGCCAGTCCTGCTGCTGATTATATATATATATTTATAAAATATATATATAAATGCATATATGTATATATGCATTTTATATAAGTAAATAAATAAATAAATGCATGTTGTGTATATATGCATTTATTGTGCTGCAGTTTTACATGTGCGTTTATGCTGTGCTCAATTCTTTTACTCTTTAGTGGGAGAACCTTATGGTTTTGATTAATCCTAACTATATTTTGGAGCTTAGCTGTGGCTCCAAACTAAGCACCCACAGGCCTGTGTAAATGGGGCGATGGGGCACTTCTAAAGGGCAACTCAGAGTTTAAAATCTTTGAGGTTCCTCTAGCTCCAGTGACGGCGGAGCCTGAGGGGATGGTGTTATGTTTGGTTTAAGCTGGAATGCAAGGGTAGAAAAAGGAGGGGTCTTGGCCTCTTCTGGACAATGTTTTGCTGCTGTGCTCTGTACATTAGTGTTAAGGCTTGTACTGCAGTGAAGGAAGCTGAGGAAACTGAAAAACTGTTGTGTGGCTGGAAGTAATTCACTTTCAGCTGATTCGCCCAGGTGGGAAAGCTTTTGAGGAAGGAGGTAGCTCCTGACGTGCTGTCATGTTGCAAAGGGATGGGCTGGAGGGCACATAGAGCTGTGGCTGTACTGACATACATCAGCTTAAACTGCCATCGACCTGTGCCCTCAGAGGACTAGATTTTGAACTTTGCCATGATGAGTGCCTGCCAATGTCCAGGATGAGGTGAATATAAGCCACTTGGACACTGTTATGCCCCTTCCACAGACAGGTGTGTGTGAGTGAGTAAAGCAAGGGGGAGGTCTCGGCTCGTCATGTGGCCCTGCCGTTTGGCTGTCGTGTGCGGGCTTTGCAGGCGGTGGAATAAGCCGTGGCTGTGTGTTGTGACATGCAAGCCTGTGTGTGAAAATGATACATCTGAAAAAGCTCAGAGGTGAACTGCATTCCAAAACAGTAGGTCAGGATACGAAAAGGAAGGAAGGAAACCAAATGTCTCTAACCCGTTCTGGGAGTGGCTGTTAGCACCAGATCAAAGACATGCTCTTATGGTGGATATTTTGAGAAAAGCTGCAAAATGCCTTGAGTACACGACTCTAAAAGGTGTATTATTTCCCATTACTTTTTTCTTTTGCTGTTTTTTCTTTAAAGTAACTGACTCCCATATTTAATCCGCTTTCCATGGTGCAGCTTTGTGTAGGCAGCTCCACAGAAGCAGAAGGAAACAGGATTTGTGCAAGGCTTTGCAATACCCTGGCATGGTTACTTAGCGCGTAGGAACAGGAATTACAGCGGCAGCAATGCACCCCCTGGCGGTGTCGCTAAGCATTTTTACCCCAAATCTTCCTCAAGTTGACTAAAAGACTAGGTCCCACGGTGGCAGAAGAAGATCCGGTGTTTTGCTTTCAAGCTTCGCTGATTCCCAGCGGTGACAACCTGGGTCCTGAGAAGGGCTGAGAAAACCTTGAGCCGAGGCGGCTCTACAGCCGTCAACCCCACCTCAGCCGCAGCAACCACAAAGTGAATAAGCTGCACCTAGTATAGAGGAGGCTGGAAAATACGCGCAGTATGTAGGTTAATGGAGACCAGCGATTCATGCTAATCAAACAGATCGCGTGGATGGAGAGTGGCAAGGTGTCTGCTATCTGCTGGGACTGCTGCTGCCAACCTCTTCCTGCCCTGGGCTGCAGTCGTGATTGCTCACAGGGAGGGGGCTCGCAGCCCTCTCTCATTCCTCCGAAAACATGCTCTGAGTTTCATTTGTTTTAGGCTTCTGGAAAACTCTGAAACACAGCCCAAATGGACAACTGCTGGGCAATTCTGTGTTGAAATTATGAAACTTCAGCTGGTTTTTTTTCAATGAAAAATTATACTTTAATAAAAATCTCAGCGGTTTCTTTCTTTCTTTTTTTTTTTTTGTATCTGAAGCTAAATTTGATGAAAGCCTTATAAGCATCAGAAAAGATTTAGAAAATAGCTGTACTGCACTGTGATGGATGTAGTCAGTGACTCTAGTGAGCAAAGGTGAATAAGTGAATGACTGGCAGAAACTAGGGAATTTCAAGCTGGCATTAAATAGGAAAAAGGTTAGCTCATGCTTAATTAGCCTTGTACACAAGTTAAAATAAAAGCACCTTTGACAGGGAAGTAAAATAGGAAATAAAATCTCGGTAAGAAGTGACATCCATGAGATTCAGTGAGCACAATAAAATGAGCTGTATCCCATGATTATCATAAAGAAATTGCCTTTATAATGAATCCGGAGATTTGTGTTCTTTAGGTTTTGTATTTTTCCCCCAAGAAAGTAAGAGTTGAATCAGATGGATCCTTAGAGGATCTTTCAGGTCTCAGATACAATCTGTTAGATAGTGTAGAAGTCAAACTTATTGTAGAAAACTGTACTGCAAGTATTAATGCCTTATAAGTAAAACACCTCTCTGTTCAGTAGCTCTTTCATGCCCTCTACAGTTGAAACACTGCTTTATGTCTGTGCAGTCAAATTGTGTTTTTCCTTGTTGTGAAATGTGCTACCTAGGGTTAATGAAAACAGTAGAGCAGTAAATACTGTTGGAAAATTTTTTGTTCGCCTCTAGGCTACATTGTGGCTCCTTTTATTACTCAGGCTCACAACCAACAAACAGTGCTGTATAGCAGATGATCCTGTGTTGTGCTTGCACGGTGGTCACCGCTGATAGGAACAGCTGAGAGCACAGAACTAAGGAAAGGGGCATTCATGCATGAAAACTTTGCTGGTGCAGGTGAGGTTTCACTACATACAGGCAACCATCTATAGGCAAGTTTGGATTTTCTTGCGTATTTACTGTCAGGTAGAAGTTACGTAGGGATAACTGTATGAACTGCTTTGAAGCTATCAAGAGTTTGAGTTTCCAAATTACAAGCAACCATTCTTCTTTTGTGTCATTTTCAAAGTGTTGATCAGTGCGTGCTGATTGCATTTATGCCTATAAATACATAAAGTGATTCATCCTGCCCAAAATTTGTAAAAAAAACAGAGGGGAAAAGGTATGATTTCAAGATCAAGTTTCAATTGACTGTAACTTGAATATATTCAACTGGTTTAAAATAGAGGTCTAAATTTTGGACGTCTAGAATTGCACGTAGTGAATCATACCCCTTCTGTTTACATTCAGAGACAAATATGTGAGAGTGAATAAAGAATTTCACTAGATGAAAAAAGAAATGGTCACTCAGATGGAAATAAGGACTGTAAATTCCTTTCTTGTAGGTCCTTCTCCAGCAAAGCATTTTAACATGCACAAAGCTTGAACTACGTGAGATTTATTTCCACAGAGATGCCTCGTGTGCAGGAAAATAAAAGTTATACTGGAAGGTAGCCTGAGAAATACATTCTTCCTTTATTTCTACAGTGCCACAAAAGACCCATCCTGAAGTACTCTAGGAAAAGAGGATTGTAGGAAAAGAAGAAAAATAAGTATGCTCTAATTACGCCTAAAAATGAAATAATAATTAGAGGAGGAAAAAAGGAGTCATCAGTACTGAGAGAATGATCTACTATTTAAAAATCAAAGATGTATTTTTTTCCTACCAATGATGTATTTTGAGATTTTTTGAAGACTGCGTTTTGGTTATTGATTTTGGCACAGACTTCCAGCATGGACTAGAGCAGGTTACTTCTTCCCTCTACCCACAGCTTTCCTATACACACACACATGCACACATGCGCGCGCACACACACACACACACACATATATGTATGTATGTATATGTACACACATACACACATATAGAGTGGGAATAATAATCCTTCCTATAAACTCTCTGGGGTATGGCTGTCACTGTCGTATTTATTCATTGCTAGGTACAATACTTGGATGCATGTGCCGCTGATGAAAGTATTTTCAGAAGCAACTAATACATCAGTATAGACTGAATGCATTACTTTGGATTTCTGATCCCTATGGAGACATTAATGCACTAGGCACTTTTGAAAGGTTGTCTCTGCCCCAAGGAACTTTACTGCCCAGATAGATAACCTCAACAAGGGGGGAGCCTGGGACCAGGCCCTGGGAAGAGAACGGAGGTGCCCCAGAACCCAGAGGCCACTTGAAGAAACATGAGGTTGCTGGACAGAGAGGCTGGTGCTGTGTCTGGGAGACCCCACAGGTCCCCGCTCTGTCATACTGATTTAGTTTCTCTCCACAGACAAGCAAAGTGCAACTGTTATATCACAAGGTGAATAAGGTCCTGGGTTTAAAGCACAGGACTGAGAGTCAGGAGTGCTGGGCACTGGGGCCAATGTGAGAAAGATGAGCTTTGGCAGGTTAGTGAACATCTCTATGGATTAGTTTCTCCCTCTGTGGAATATGAATAATGGATGCTTCACAGCAGTTATTTGTTATAGTGATGATATTCCTATTTATGAAGTCCTTTCTAAATGGAAAACGATAAAAGCTTAAAATTCTTGTGAAATTCATTATTGTTAAGAGGGTACTTTACTGCACATAACGATTCTGTGTATCAGGGATTCATTGATTAACCAGTTGAACCATGGAAATTTCTTTGTCTGCATTAATTTTTCAGTGACTTGAGAGATAATAGATGATATTACTCATGTATTTGAAATATAAGCAAGGACCTTAGACTGCAGCATTTATCAGTGCATTAAAACTATCCAGCCATGTTTCTCATTTGGCTTATTTGATTTTATGCAATAGGTTTATGAATGCTTATCCCCGTTTGCGTTCCGCATTAGAGGCATGAATTGGACTGAAATCACTCTTGGACAGACCTGGGGTTATCACTCATATCGATGACTGTGCTACTAGGAATTATGTTTTTTGAAAGCATTTAATAGAGGAAACTGGACTGCCAGCTTGCGTTGTGCTAAAATTTCCTGATGATTGTGTGGCTTCAACAAGGTGTGTGAAAGAAGGATAGATCAAAGGATCACAACGAGGTAGTCAGGGACACTGAGTTGGATCATGGTGAATATGTTATACAACTGAGAGTGCTGTTCAGAGCAGATCTCAGTGCTCTTTGACATAAGTCACAGAGAACAAACCAAAGGAGAAAAGAGAAGAGAGGAGAAACACTCCGTCACTTCAGTGACAATATTAACTTTGGAATTCAGCAAATACTGCTTAAAACATCTGTTTCATCACTTGCTTTCCTCCACCCATCCATGCCAGAGCGCAGCAATCTTGATCAGCATGTGCGTAACCTCGTGGAGCTGGAGGGTGCTCCCGCTCCGGCCAGCCTGCCCAAAGCTGGCTCGCGCCCACAGGCGCTACTGGGCAGAAAGATCTGGCAGATGCCCCCCTCCTTCGCTTAGGAGCTGTTTTTAAGCTGAGGCTCTTCCCTTGATGCCCACCCTGAGCTAGGCTGCAGCCGTGTTACACCCTGCGGGACTGCAGGGCAGTGCGGTGCTGGCCTCCGTTCCCAGGGCTGCCCGCTGGCCAGGTGCCTCGAAGGGCTGCATCCTCCACGATGCAGTGAACGCAGATTTTCCTTTAATTAAGCTAAGTGGCAAAGTATTGAAGTTGCACAGCTACAAATTCTTTGAGAGACATTCTAGACGGTAAAACAATCCCATAGGGAAAGATGTGGCCTTAAATGCTCAACTAGTCCTTCCATAAGGTAATACACTGTTACAGGAAAATGCAATTTAATATCTATTCAAGACAAAGCATTTGAAACTAGCTGCATGAGTGAAAACAAAGTATTTAGATCTGGAAGCATGCTTTACTTTGATCAAAAATACTGTAACAGATGTTTCAAAATTTCCTTTTTTTTCTCAATGTCCATTCCAAAAAAAATGTTTGGTGTCTCTTTTTGGCCTTGATTTATAGTGGAAATATTCAAATGCCAGAACTGACTGAGGGATAAAAATCCTAAAAGCCGCTCAGCTCTTACCATGAAGCTGTAGTGAGGTGGTGTGGGGGAGAAGTGTGCTTGGGGAGAAGGAGGGGGCACTACTGCCAGGAATGCAGAAAGGGAGGAAGCACAAAACAGGATCCCTAGAAGCAGCTGAGATCTGGGAAGAGAGATGGAGCGAAACTAAAATACCGAGAAAGAGGAAAGAATGCCCATGACTGAGGGAATAAGGTTCTTATTAGCAAGTGATAAACATACAGATTTACTTATTCTTTAGCAATGTCTTTTGTGGGATTAACAGATGCTCTCATGAATATAAAATAGCTGCAAGTCATAGACAGTTTATACATCAAAATGAAAGCGAAAAGCAGGAGGGGAGAGAGAAGGAGGAATGCCCAGGAAGGCTGGACGGTTGCTCTTTGCAGGCAGGCTCGGTTTCTGCTGCTTGCCCTGCAGAGGGAGTATAACACTATAAATGAAGCGTTGAGCGCGGGGCGGGGGGGATGGCAGGGCTGGCGGCAGCTGCTCAGGAGCAGAAATCTGGTCAGCCAACAGACTTCTGGGGACTCCGGCAGACACTTTATAGCGTGTTCCTTGTATTTAGTACTTCCATTTGTAAAGCACACATTTTCATTTCTTGAACTATCTAGCAACTTAACCATATTATATATGATACGTATGCTGTATATGATAATGGTTAGTTAATGAGTTTGACTAAGACAAAATAGTTTATGATATTATGAAGTGAATGTGTAGCAAGGAACAAAATAAGATCTCCTGGTGTGTACACAGGTTTCAGGATTTAGACATCCATTTGAGGAATGTGAGCCTAAAATTTCTACCCACTAATGTGGCAGCACCCATGGGTGTCCGTGGAGCCCAGCCTTCCTGTGGAGCATGGAGCTTGCAGGGTGGAGAAATGAGTATATTGTTCAGACAACCCTACAATGGATTCTTTTTACAATGAAATTAATTATAATAACATATCATAAAAATAAAATCATGCATTCACTTATTAATGGCTAGGGAGAGCCAGCAAGGATTGTTGATATATTTTTGTTTAATACTAAAGGACTTACCTTCTCGTTCTTGCTTCTCTTCTTTGCAGGAACTCATGGTCTTTTTCCACGTGGGTGCATAGCAGTGCTGTGAATAACAGGCTAGAGTCAAGGGAGCTGCAGCTGGTGGATAGTTTTGGGGAACAATTACCAGCTTCCAAATGGCCAGGGCCAACCATAGTAAGGGAGCTGTAAATGACTCACTGTGATTTACTGCGTCTGGCAGATACTGAACGTGCGGACACATGAACAAAGGCAGATTTAGTTTTGCACCTGCACACACATTAATTTTTAGGTCCTGTGTTTAAACCAGTGAGGTACACCAAGGGCCAGTTAGCGTTATCCTCGGTTATCACTGACCTCTTCATTCTGTTGCTCTGCTTGTTACGTCCACTTGTCTCTTGGTTTAAGCAGTAGTAATAGCAGCATGGATAGTAAGTGCCTCATCCCAATTCACAGAAGATTCATAACTCCTAACAAGGCATCTGGACTCATTTGGTGGATGTTAAATTTGCCTAATGGCCGCTTAGTTAAATACATTTGGATGTCCTTTGGATATTGGATCCTTTGAGGAAGAGTCCAGGTATCCAGTTTAAGTGCTATCTGCTCTCCATACAACCTACAAAGAAAATCTTCTGGCTGTATCAGCTTGTTATATTCTTATTCTCTTATATTAGATTAAATATAAGAACTGATAAACGAAAAAGACTCCATTTCTCTACCCATTTTTGAGAACACACTACACTCTTCAGATAGGCTTTTTTCAGATTTCACACATTTTACCCAGACAGTCAGCTCTTTCCAATTATTCTGACATTTCTGAGACACAGAGATTGAAGTTTTCCACTAGTTACTGTTAGTATTGGCTTAAACAAGTGCTTAATAAAACGTTTAACTATCAGTGGCTCAAGTGTCATATTTTGCATATGAAGGTCTTTTATAGACAGTCATTAAAGGACCCAGCTAGGGAGAGCTGTGCCCATTTTGCACAGAGACATCATTTCTTGGCCTCCATTTACCACAGCCTTGATAGTGAGATAACATGATTATGTCTCTCCTGCAGGACAGAGGCACACAAGCATTGCTACTACCTCTTATGGCTGAACGTACCTTTCCTTGCAGTAACGTGCTCGTGTGAGCCCACTCTCAGTGAGGCCTATCCAAGTAACATCACTAGCCAAGGGGTCATTCGTTATTTTCTACTGTGAGCTGGGACAGTCCAGCTGGTTTAAGGATTTGGCTAGGTGCAGCATTTAAAAACCCATTACTAGGTTTGGATCCCAGCTACTCCCACTATGGATTTTATCGTAGTGTCTATGCTAAAGGTCAGAAAGTAACTCCAGATTTAACTGGTGGATGGTGCACAGTAGGCCTATCTCTTTGAATATGCTGTTCATAAGAAGAGCAAACAACTGCTGAAGTTGTGATTTCTTCCAGTACTTTCAGGTATGGACAGCCTAGTGAAGCTCCTTTGAAATGGGCGGATTTGATCACCTTTAGGATGATACAAATACTTGAACTCTTTCATGGAGTGCCACTGGTCTCCACATTGAAACAAAGATACTGAAAGAAACACAAGAATCTCAACTGTGCAGGGCTGAAAAGGATATTATTTGAAATGATGGTTGGATATATAGAGAAATAATGGAAGAAAAAAGAAGACAAGCCTAGATATCCCTAAGCTAACAGTAACCCAAAGCAGTCCACCCGTGCTCGCCAAGGCGTTGCCTGGTGGAGATACTAAATGATATCTTCCAGGCAGCTCAGCTGTCTGCATACTGTAGTGTGCTTGCGCTAATAAGGCCCATTTACTGCAAAATTCATGTGCAACAGAGGTCTAACATGACTGTGTTACTTCTGACTCTTCTGTTAGCCTAATTTCTGCTGCTTGAGGTCTGTCTGCACAACAGTGAAGAGCCTAGAGAGAGAGAGTCCTCCTGGGGAGGTCACTTAGAATGACATTGATGAGATGAATAACTGGTTTCTCTCCTCTCAGGAAAAGAGGGTCAACCCACTCTTTGTAAACTTACAAAATTGTTTGAAAGAAACAAAATTGTTTGAAAGAAGAATTGATTCCTGCACTAGTTTCTGCTTCTCTTTGGAGCAATCTAAAAACCTTAGTTTTTACCCAGTTACTCAGGTCCAACAGGACAACAAGAGCAGAAGTTCTGAGAAATAGGCCAAGATACTTTATAAGCTTTCTCCTGAGGGTTGAAGACCTGGAAACTATGTAGCTCAGTAGCAGCTAGTAAAATCGTTGCATTCTGGTCTCCCGAAATAGAATAGGTTTGAAGTTTCCTGTACAAGGTATGGTAATCTCAAAGCAAGTTAATATAAGAAGAGCAAAAACTGTAAGATAAAGGCGTATGGATTGTTTCAATTGACTTGCCATGCCATGGGGATTTATGTACTTTAGTGATTTGTGTACAATTCAGGATGAAAAACTAACAGCAGCTTCAGGGGTATGTGTCAAGGAGAAAGAGAAAGGTGAGCCCATTGCAGTACTTACCCACCACACACTTCTTGAGACAATATGAGTCTTTGATACTCCCGGTTGGCTGCTGGCATTTCCAAATCGTATTTCAGCCTCAGCAGCATGTGCTGCTGGCTGGATTCCCTTCTGCTGCACCAGTTGTAAAGTTCCTCCTCATTTCACAGGCATGCTGCCATCAGATGCAAATCTATCCTCTCCAGCCCCATATTCTCATGAGCTTCAAGTGTGCTTTTGCCGTGTTAGGATTCTTTCCTACCCCGGCTACCTTCTTCTGATCTTTGAATTGCAAATCTCATTGAGCAGAAACCTCCTCTGCAAACTCGTCCTCTTTCCTAGAATGATGCCATCTGTACCCCTAGTTTTCTCCTTCCCTACTCGATAATATCAGGGACATTTCTTTTCTTCTTTTTATTGAATAGTCCTCTTCCACCTGGTGCAGCTTACCGTATCCGTGTGGAAAGGGCCCTAGATAACATGCCCTGAACCTCTGGGCTGCTTTTATATTTCCACAACTCCATTTGGATTGTCAGGTGAAGTTACAGATACATTAATAGGTACAGCTAGAATTGGAGAAGTATTCAAATACTAGGAGCCAGATCCTAGTAAAAAAGGTATATAAATATAAATATAAATAAATATATAAATAAAAATACATACAGATACATAAAAATACATGTATGTACAAATATGTATATGGTGTGTGTGCATATATAATGATTATATATAGTTTATATATATATATATAGTACAATATATGATTGTGTGGATGTCTATACATAAGTATATATTTGTTTTCATTTTAATATCTATATAGTACATCTAGGAGAAACACATGTAGACAATATGCAGTTTGGAGAATGAGAATAAAATCTATCGACAGTTAAGATATTAATGTTTAAAACCAGACTTCAGGTTAGTAATAAAAGAGGCACCTTCATCAGACATGTTCACAAATATAATGAAAACGAAAGTCTGATAAAGTCAGACGTCGACCATGAAAGAGCACACAGGAAGGTTCAGGAGGCCGAGAACAATATGAAGAGATGAGGATCTAAAGGCCACGAAAACTAAACTATCTTGAAAATGAGATAGTTAAGCCTGAGTTATACCGAGTAAGCTCTGATTCCTTATTTAAATGTTTAGTGGGTGGATCAACACAAAATGTTTACACTGCTGTCATCTTTTACCTAATGACAACTTGATGAGGCAATTAAAAACTATATTGACAACGCTGAGTAGACAAAACTGGCAAATATTTTTCCCTAGCTCAGTGCTAACTATGCCATAATGATATTATAACCTTTGTGAAGCAAGGGGGATTGTGGTGTGGTATAGTATTACTGAGCCCTTCTGTAAAGCCTTGCAAGATCTAAACTATGACTGCATGTCATATGCCATACAGCTATATGCCAGGTAGAGTCAAAGCCTCCATGGCTTACCACATGGTGCTGAAGGGCTCTGTTTTCCTACCACTATGTTTGCTAAAGTAGCCTGTATTTATCATGCAGGCCCCACACTGCCTCTTCCTTCATATCCCTATTCCTTCCTTTATGTGACCCTATGAACTGGCTAAGTACTGAATTAGTAATAAAATTCTCAATTTCTAATTATAGTAGAAATGCAAAGGATAGAATTGTTCCATTTCACAAAGCCTTATTTGATTGGTTAGGAGCTTTCCAATGTACCTATATAGGAGACCCAATCCAAAAATCCACCTGAGTCAACAAAAAGACTCTTAAGTTTGTCAAAGGGTAGCAAATCAGTTTCCAAGATGGGTGAGGTGATTAGCCTCAAATTAAGTCTTTTTATAAAGGCAATAACCAGTTTTCAGTTATTTTCTGTTACAATAAGAAAAAGTAATGTCATGCAGGAAAGAAATCAAAGTGCCTCACTCTGCTAATAAGGCAAGATTCAAAGACAGAAATCCTTTCTGTCCAAACCAACACCATATTTCTCATGTATGCTTTCGAATATTTCAAAACCCCTTTGCCTCCCCTTCTCTGCCCCGAGTTCGGCTGGCAGAGGATGCCGCAGGCCCCTGCTAGCGCCGGCAGCGCAAGGGCGTCTGCCCCGCCTGGCTGCAGCAAGTACCGTGCGGCTGCCACCCGATGCCCCAACGGCTCGTGGGAACCATGGAGAGAGCTGAGTGGGGGCGTTCTGAGAGTCATCTGATTTGTTGCCTAATTGTCATCTCAATAATTGCTAGTTTTTACCCTGTCTCAGTGATATAAAGAATGGATCAAAACTTTTTTTTCCCTCAGAGTTTGTCTTAATGCCACTATCCCCTGTTTCTACTGGCTGTTTACTGATCATCTTCTTGTATAAAATGGTTGATCAAGATAGGATCAGCATTTGAAACAAGGGAAGAGCTCTTTCTGTTACTTAAATAATGTTATTTTACCAGTATGACTCCACAGTTGGATCATGCCTTATTCTGAGCCTAATCTAAGGTCTGTCTGAAAACACTTCACCCCTCTCCCTGGCTTCCAAACTCAAAAACCTTCAGCCAGGTTTAGGTCTTCAGATCAGGCACTCATACTTATTTTGCTACCAACAAGGTTCAAAAAACTGAAATAAAAAGACAAATATCTCTCAAAAGAAATATTTTGGGATAGGTTTGATGGAGTGGGCTGAGAATAGGACCGGCATCAACATCTCCTGAGTTCTTTCACACAGCTCTTTTATATCCTAATAATTAATTTATCATAATAATTAGTTAATAAACAGCTCCTTTCACTGATTTCTTTTTCTACCCCATGGTCATTCCACTAACACTGGAAATTATCTGATGCAGTGGTCTATTAAAAACTGCTAGTTGCAAAAAAAAAAAAAAAAAAAAAAAATCCTATTTCAGATTCCAAAATGCAGTATACAAACCCTCTTGAATTTCTCACACTTTGAGCGTTGGAAAGTCAGGGTTGGCAGACCAAGGTCTGGCGGTCTCCCGAGAAACATGCTGCCCCTGGCTTTGCAGGTCTGGGCTTCAGGGCTTGCTGCCAGCTGCCTGGAAGCCCTCTGAGACCGAGCATTAGCCCCTGCTACTTCCACCCGGCGCCCCTGGAGCTGGTACCCAGAGCCTGAAAGTGCAAGGCTTGGAGAGAGCCCTCCATGGGACCATTTTGGACAGTTCAGTGCTTTCTGTTAGGTTGTTGTTTCATGCTTGGAAGCCCAGAAAATGCCAGTTAAACAAGGGATCTTTCCTGGAATACCTGGCCTGAGGCTTGCTGCATGGCACGGCTGCCTCCAGCCTGAGACTGGGTGAGCCAGCACTGCTGTTAGTGAAAGTGATGTTTTCTCAGTTTCACAGTTGCTAAAATAACAGCCACAGAAGCCAAAGGACAGTCTTCAAGATGCATGTTATGTCATTGCTCCAAAAGCATTTTTTTAAAATTTCTGCTTCATAAGAAATTTGAAAAATAATAATTCATTTGTATTTGAGGTAAATCCAAATTCTTGAAAAGTTCTGCAAGGCCAGAATCCTGTCTTGTGGCCAGTTCTCCACTGGGTGGTAAACAATAATCAAATTAATGATTTCAAATTAGTTAAAAAATCATCATAACCCCAAAGCAATTATATGCAGATGGACAAACAAGAAGAATAGGAACTCGCAATATAAACAACAGCAGTAGCTATTTAAAAACACCTCTGGAAAAAGAAAAACAAAGTAAAACCTTTTTTGGGTGCTTTGGAAGGGGCAGAGCAATTGCATTAGCTAGAGGCAGTGAGCTCCACCCTGTCTGTGACTCTGCGGCAGGGACTCAGTTACCCACTGGCATCCAGGGGAAAGGCAGGAACAAAAACTCCTGTCAAGAGGAGGCTGCAGAGAGAAGCGCTGAAAATAACTCTGGAGTTTTATAACTTGGACTTGATTATACAGACGACAGTCTCCCCAGGCAGAAAAGGCCTCTGCTACCGAAGAGCAAGTGAAGCATCCCAGGAACGCTCCCAGCCACCGGGGCCAATGGGCAGGGATGGCCAGCTCAGCTCTAGCGAATATGCTTAATCTCCCAAACTGGGTGGCAGCTTGCAATTTTTCTACCAGGAATGATTTTGGAAATGTCCCGTTTCTGAACTGGCCCCGGAAGTGTTTTGAGGGGTTAGTTGGCAGTGGCAGTGGCATGAGACTTTCCTGGCAGTTTAACAGTATAGATGGTCATGATCCCTGCCCTGGAAGGTTCCCAGGCCATGCTTAATTCACTAGAATAGATGTAGGCTGAGAAGACAATTAAAATGAAATATTGTGTTTATTGAGAATTGAACTGTGATGTTTCCTGCTTTACAGGACATGAATTACAGAGATTGATTAAACCAGCGTGACAGTATTTGTTTGTCTGATTACAGAACTGCTTACTTTTCCCTCTGTGTGTTGTGAACCCCTTGGATCAGCAATGATAGCACTTCTGAAAGCCCTTTTAGGGCTTTTTAGGATAGATACAGTATTGTGTAGTTGCAATCTTGATTTTGCCAGCATCAGGAAAGAACCAGATTCATCTGCATTAGACTCTTTAATGTGACTTATGGACCATATGAGTTGGTTTTCATTGGTGATAATGGGCAAAACTGGGAAGCATCTGTTAATTTCCCCTTTTACTTTGTTCATCTCTTATCAACCCCTGGTGTGATTTGATTTTTGGAAGGTGATTTTCCTTGTACACATTCCATAAGGTTCACTTCCATCTCCATTATAATATTTACTATAAAACTCCTGATTAATGCTCTAAGGGCCAAATCCGAAGGGAGGCAGTGTCCAGACTGCTGCCAGTCTATACCAGCTGAAAACAAAGCCTTTAGACAATACATAAAGTCTAAGATAGTTGTTTTAAAGATTAGCTGTCTGCTTCAACAACAAAAGTACAATCACCTCCACAATCCTCTAGTGTAATTTTGCCTGTGAAAGGTAATGAGAGTACAATTGTTTCACCTCTTCTAACTCTTAATGATCTTGCCTTCCCACAGCCGACCGACGCAGAGACATTTACAGCCATACACTGCCAGACCTAGGTGTGCTGGACTGTGCCTCCAGGGATCCTAACCATATGGTATTTTAGGAGAGGACACAGTTCATTTCAGAGCAATCCGAATGAGCAGCTTTCTTTTCTTTATTACACCATTGCATTTGGCGGCAATCCACCAGAGGCAGATTCTCTGCTCTCTGAGGAATGATCTGCCCACTCTGTCCATTTAACAGGACGTTCAGCTCAGAAAATCCAGTTGCCGATCACACATGCAGAGCAGATGTGCGAGCATGCGTAGCAAAATAAAAAATAAAAAATCCCAGCAGTGTACTGGGAGAAATGTAGCGTAACTACTGAAAAACAGTGACACAAAAGCTCTGATTCTGAAACAGTGGTTATTGTTGTTGTAAGGAGGATTTTTCTTATTACTCTTTCTTAGGGAGAAAAAAAGGTGTAATAAATCCTTTATTATTTTTCTCTTTGGAGGTCAGGGAGGATTATTCATGTTATACTAATGTGGCTTCTTTGTTCATTTTCACAGACTTCTCTTTACAAAGATATGATTCTAACTATTTTGACCAGACTGTCTTGGGGCCCTACCTCTCAGGAACTGAGTGCTGGAAAACTTCCACTGGAAAAAAAAACACACCCTTTTAAAAGAGAGGATATCAGAAGTATACATCTTTTATCCATGCCCCACACACTTGCATGTAAAGGGAGAGCACCAGCTGTTTTTCTCATGGTGAATAAGGGTTACTTGGGGAAATCTGACTTCCTGTTTTTACATGGACAGCTACATTGTTGCATAGCCAGTTAATTTTGGTTAGGTCAATAGAGCAAGTCTAATTATTGGAACTTTCCTTATTCACTCAAGCTTCATACAGTGCAGAAGAAAGAGAGTTTACTAGGAAATCCAAGCTGTGCACAGAAGCTGAAAAGCTCATCTTTATTGATTACAGGTCCCCTTTTTATACATACAGTAGTTTGAGATGGGGAGGATTTGCTGAATGATGCATTTTGGCCTGCAAACTAAATTTATTTCACAGTTCCAAATACAGTGAATAAAAATCGCACGGACACTTAAAAAAAAAAAGAGTAATTAAAAACAAACAAACAAACAAAATAAAAACATTCAAGACACTGAGAGCAACACAACTACTCCTACAGATGCGGTGGGGAAGTGGTCCATTTTTCCGGGACAGCACAAGTCAACAACAACAAAACTTTGAGCAGCTTCATGTGCAGAGGAGGCACTATGAAAAACATGCCTCTCAAGTTGTGTCCCTCACAGCAAGGAGAACTGTGATGCTGAGATAAAATAGCAACTAACTACAGTTAAAATATGTTAAAAAACTAAGAGCATTCCTTGCACTTGAAGATGTTCATTTCTAATTTACTTTAACTAGAACATTCACAGCTAATTTTGCAGTTTCATTCAGTGACTGGCTAAGCCCCTTCTTCCATTTCATATGGTGTTACAAGTTATGGTGGATTTCTAAACCTTGGTCTTGGTTAATGCATCAAAGGACATATGGATTTCCTTCAGTTTCTCATAATATACATGTAGCCAGCTGTATGTTATTACATAACTTTAGACTTAAAGCAACCAGATCATTCTAGATACCATGGTCTATTTCTGTGTTTTTGAGACAGCAATATTATAGTGGGAGAAACTCACCAGTGTTGTTATAAGAAAAGTTTGTTTTTCTTTAATTCATATCCTTGTTCTTAATAAACATCCCAAAGAAAAATATTCAACAGCAGCAGGCAGTAATAAAGAGGCAGAAAATGGCAAAACCACAGTACTGAGGAAACCTATGTGAAAACACTGGTTGTGTCTTCCTGGTTACAGAAAACAAATAGAACTGTTCAAAGTGCTTGCCAGTAAGGGCCTGCCAAATAAAATATTGTTTTATGAAGTCAGGAAAAAACTAATTTTAAAGGTTATTGTAGGTTATTTGTGGTCACGTCTTGTGTTCATAAAACATGATGTCATCTTGAACCCTTCACTATTTTTATTTCAGACCTATAGGTCTTTGTCTGAGACGCTATCTCAGCAATTGTAGAAATTTGAAAGTTATTGGGAAATACTTGCAAAAGTCTGCTCTGCAAATTGAATGGTAATAAAATCAAATAGATTCAGGCCAACAGAATGCAAGAACCCATCAAAGCAGCTATATCTTAGGAGAGCTTACTTACATAAGTTAGTAATTTGGAATTAAGACATCACACTGGTAGCAGTAAATTTGGAATCAGAAGGCTGCAGAATAGGCCTCCTTACTTTTGTTTATAGCACTTTGTTTTGTATGATATGAACATTGCGAAACTGCCCTTCCTAGCATCCGCTTCTCTCCCCTGCCAATGCAACACTGAGAGAATGATTTTCACGGCCATTGAAATAACCATTTGGGTCATTTCTTCTGCTACTTTCTGCTTTTGTGGTGGAAAGAGCTTATTCACCTTGATGATTGAATTAATCCATCGGCTAACTGAATGTATCTAGATGAGCTGCAAATCAATGGAGAAGACAGTTGTCAATGAGAAAGTGATAATGGAGTTAAAGTTTTCTGGCCACCATTAAACCTTTTGCTTCATTTGTTTCTCTCTCTTCTTCTGTTTGACATTCACTAGCCTCTCATAATGCCAGCTGGAGATAGAGTACACAGTTTGTTTTTGTTTTTGTTTTTGTTTTTCCAGGATCAAGGCTTCCTATAAATGATTTCTTCATTTTGAAACTACATAATTAACAGCTGACTCCGATCTGAACACTTCCTTGAGTGTTGTGGCTGCTTTGGGGATTTTTTCCTGTTTAGCCATTGAAGGCCTCTCCTCTCATGTTCTCATTGTTAAAGCAGTTTTTCAGGGCAAATAAATGCTTATGACATCTTCCATGTATGCCTTTAGGGTTATGCGCCTACTAATTTTTTCATTAGTATAAGAATATCCCTCTATTTCTCCTCCTCCTCCTTCCAGTTAGGCTTTTTTTTTTTTTTTAATGGTCATGGGAAGTGACTTGACATGAACTAAATCTTAAAATATGAGACTAAGGTAGCAGATAAATTGTTCCTTTTGTTTCCATGGCTGAAGTCTCAAAAGCCCATATGGCTGCGCTGTCCAAATGAATCACTGAAGTATCCCATACCGGGAAGGAGCAGTTTGCTAGAGGCGTGATCCATCGGAAGCAGCTTCTTTTGGCTTTCTGGGACATGAGGAGATGCATGGCTGGGCGCGATGACGCTCCTGTGGGATACCAGAGGTATCACACGCACACAGGTCTCTGTCAATGCAACCTCTGACTTAATTATTTGCACTTCTTTTCTTGAAATGGGGCTCGTCCTTAAATTTAAAAGCAATTCTATGTGGATCTCATCTTCTGTGTTAGTGAGAAAAGATAAGGGGTAGAAGCCTGGGCCGTATGCCAAAGAGCACAGAGCTCATAACCCCGTGGGAGGGAGACGTAAAGGCAGTTTTAGCTCATTTCTGCACCCTCCCTAGCCCAGGCTGCTGCAAGCATCAAAGCAGCCTTCAAATTTTTACAGAATTGACATAGCCCTGAGGACTTGTATGCTCTACTGGTGACAGTGTTGCTCAACGTATCTGAAAGGCATGTGGCTTGGATCTCTGGTCCCCATCTCCACTGGGGGCTTGTTTTATGCCTGGGGTCGCTGGTGACTCTTATAGGGACAGCCAAAAGGCTTCGCTGTGGTTGCTGGAGGAAATCCTCCTTCAGCTGCATCTGGAGCTTTCAGAGGCTCTTTTCACCACTTGGGCTTTTCCCTTGCATAAAAAAGCTGCACTCAAAGGACAATTCTCACCTAATATATCTTACCTGTAAATGGCATTTTTTCTCCTAGATCAATTTCTAATACCCTGCCAATATTTGTTTTTCTGTTTTGCTGCCAGTTGGCATTGCTGTCACTATTTCCTTGCTATACTATCATACTCATGGAATGAATCTCAAGAGCGCAGTTTCTGTTAATGGCTTATCGTTTGTACTTTCTGGGTAAGTTTTACCCTGTAACTATGGTTGACTCAGATTTCTACTCCCGCTATCAATTTCATTCCACTCAGGTGTCTTCTACCTCCCAGCTTGTAAATATTTTTCTTTATAGTGCATAAATTTGTGTGGAATTCATGCTTGGAAAGCCAAGAAAGGCCTTCAGACAATTTAGGCTAGTACTCGAAGATTCTTCTGTTCCTGTGGTTACTCAGCCCTATTCAAAAGTGCAAGAGTGAAACTTAACTTAAGTAGAGGTTAGCATTTGCCATG
The DNA here is from genome assembly GCF_040807025.1 of Struthio camelus. NCBI lineage: Eukaryota > Metazoa > Chordata > Aves > Struthioniformes > Struthionidae > Struthio > Struthio camelus. The sequence continues at coordinate 33,819,918 of NC_090943.1, read as the reverse complement.
GAACAAATATTATTTTTCTGATGATGACATTGCTTAATTTGCTGGTTTCCCTCAGCAGCAGCATCCAAAATAGGGCAAAAATGTGGCACAGTGAGCCACCATATTTGTATGTTGCTTAAAAGAAACCGTAAGGGTAACTGTAAGGGTTACCATCTGGCTTCATCAGCTGAACTGTTTAATCCATATCTAGTGACACTCCAGCCAGCCAGCCATATTTAAAGTACAATTCCTAAAGCAATGGACAACAACCTAAACTGACTCTGGCTTCAGCAGGCTTCTTCCTCACGCTGTCCCCTAGATTTACAGTTTTTTATTCTCCCCCCACCCCCACCCCAAGTCTGCTCATAGACTAAAAGAGGTGATCTGTCCTGTTTTTAAAACAGGAGAAAAACCAACAGCAGGAGGTCTCAGGGTTGGAGACAGTTACACTGCATGAGTAATGTATGGGTTGGACGGGAAAGGGAGATGGTTCAGCTGCCTAATCATTTCTCTGTCATGAGACTGGAAGCACCTATATAAAATAGTAGAGGTGGCCATAGCTCTTGCATCTTAATATACATTAGTGTCATAGCTAATAAAAATAAATAACACTATTTTTATCCTAGGAAATTGCCAGTTGCTCCCCTCATGTGCCTCAGAAGGCTTGCTCGCCCTGATGTATTCCTATGGAAAGAGCCGACAGTGCAGAGCTCAAATGAAAAGTCTAGCATAGATGTGAAAATTAGGCCAGCCAGTCCTGGCTTGAATTATAAGAATCCATCTTCTGTATTTCTAACCCTACTTTATCTGGGGAATTGCCTGCAGGGATTGTTCAAGGTACAGAAAGTGTAAAGTCAATATTCGTTGACAAGAGTGCAAGCATGATGGCAGGATTAATGTACTTTTTGCCTTTCTTTAGAGGAAGTATAAATCCCTTAGAAAAATCTCCAATTTTGATCCTGACAGGAACTGTCTGTCCTGACCCCAATCCGCCGAGCTTTTTAGAATGAATACTACTATCCAATCCACGCATGTATATGGTCATAGTGGCATGTTTCATAAACTATAATGGACTTTCTTCCCCACCACACAGTATTCTGTGGAATAAGAAATTATTCTCCTCACTTTTCACTTTGGGATGTGTGGAAGCAAGGAACAAAGTAACTTGGCCCAAAGCACAGTTTTATCAAGCACAGATCTCCAATTCCTGCCTTACCTTCCAGTTCAAGCATTTTCTCTTCCCCCTTCTGGTCTACTGGTTGGACAAAGTGTTTTGCAAGACTAATCTTGGAGGTCGGCAAAGCAGGTAGGTACCACCTGCTGAAGCTGAAAGTTTGTTGCAGGAGGCACCTGCTGTATAGTTTAACAAAAATTTCATGGAGTTAACTGCCTGAATATGGAATGGATGTGCCAAAGAGTTAGCAATGAGGATTCCCCCAGAGCTCTCAAATTCCAGGGCTATTCCAGCTCCTGCCTGTCAAATTTGGCAGGAGCTCAAACTTTTGAAACTGTGCATTATGCTTTTTTTTTCTTCCACAACTACACAAGCAATTGTGTGGTGGCCTCAGTCCTATGAATAGTTAGAGAGTAATTTGAATTAAAACAAAACAATTGCAATGCTGAAGGCTATGACTGAAGAGTTTTTGAGAGAGCTGAATATTTCTAGAAGAAAACTGTAGCAAGGGAAGCCCCCAAAACACATCACTGCATTCTGAAGGGGCTCATCAAATGGAGATGATGACAACATAGCACTTACAGCAGCTTCCTCTGAGTGAGTTGAGCTATTTTTCCATAGCCCTCAAAGGCAGCCTGGAAGAGCTTCTTTCCCAGAAAAGTAGAAAGCCCTGTAAGTTAGTGACTAAGAGGCTGGGAGATGAAGATGCAACAGAAAGCTCTGGCTGCTGCTAGTTCGAGCTGGTGGGACAGAGCCAGTGACGGACACTGGACAGTTGGGACATCCTGACAAAATGCATGGAACTTGCTATGGATCAGAGCTTAACAGAGTCTCTTAAATGAGACTATCTTAAATCTCACAAACACACCAGCCATAACAGGCCACAATTTCAAAAATGGTTCTCTGTGTTTTGCAGTCTTGGTGCACCTTCATTGTCATACTATTTTGTGTGAAAAACACACAAGAAAAGTACTCCTTGAACACATTAGGGAACGAAGAAATAAGACATAGAGTCAAAATCATGGGACCAGCACATTTCTTCAGGGGAACACCAGCTTGTTCTGTGACATTGTGTTTTTGGGCAAAGCTGGAGACACAAGTCTCTTAAACCTCCATTCTGACTTCTAATCAGGGATAGCTTGTTACATATGATAGTGGACTAGACACAGGACATCTTGGTGGGAGCTTTTGATTCACCATTGTTTTCCTGAATGGTTTGAAGGTGCATCGCTGTTTCTAACTTGACCTTAAATTCCTACCTTTAATTTAAGGGTAGCTTTTCCTTATCTCATCAAAATTTTGGAAAGATTAAAAATCAAACTTAACATAATAATACATTGGCAATACTTTATATATATAAAATGAATACAGCTGGTGTCTCTTATAGTCTTGTAATAGAGGTATAATTTCATCAGAAAGGTTAAGGATCTGTTCCATCTGCATTTGGTATGTAAGAGTATGAAGAAGGATGAAAACTCTTTAGCTGTGGTCCTGTTCAGATAAGCCAAATGAAGGGAGCCTTCACATCAGGTAATTGGACATGGTGGGGAGACAAAGACTCTCCTTCATCATACAGGATGACTGTGTCTACACAGCTGCACAATCCCATTCACCTCTATCTTCATGGAGAGAGTTTTGTCAGTTTGCCATAAACAATCATTGCACCGTGGTGTTGTGTGGGCTGGCACGTACAAATTGCTCTGAAAACATAAATCTCATTGACAAATGCTTGTATTACTAATGAGCATTAGCTTAAAAATTAGACAGTATTTATTATGAAATACACCCTAAGAAAGTTTCTCAAGTAAAAAGAAAAGGAGAAGGGCACGCAAATGTAATTACACTGATTTTCAGTAACACAAAGAGGAATTTAACACAAGTATATATATACACACACATGCACACACACATACACATATATATATGTATTTCCAATCGAAGACAGCCTAAAAATTTTTATCAAAGAATGCTATTGCTGTTATTTGACTAAACTAATCACTGATTTTTATACAAATTATTATATCATTGAGTTTCTGTGTGCTTACTGCATGTAGAAAGTTTTGTTGATACCAACTTCTTTTCTTTCTTTACTGGGATTTGCATATGTAGCAAAGAATAAGAGTAGCATTAATATTCAGAGGGACCAAAAGAAAAATTTCATTAGTTGAGGACATGCTGATTTCGGTATTGATGCTCTGGGTTCACTTAGTGATAGAAAAGCATTTTGAGTGTTTGATTGTGTAAGCAAGAATTTTGTACTTGGAAATATGGTCATTATTTTAAAATATGAAGAAGAGAGCTTTTAGGTGGAAGACAAAAATACTTGATGATTCAGGGACTGGTATTAGACTGCTGAACTATTCTGTCTCTTCATTACCAGTTCAAATGAACATCTGCCAGAAGGCCTTATCTGTGATTATTATTCACTGTTTGTGTGATGGAATCATGCTAGTTCCTAGTATCCATCTCAAAAATCACCCTTGCCTTTGGCATGTATGTGCAGTGTAAGTAGAGAAGCCTAGCACTAAGCAAGCATGTACAATAAACTCCTACTGAAGTTGTCAATACATCAAGTATTTGAATTTTTCATCCCAAAACTTGCGCAGGACCTTACAGAAGACAGAAGGTGAGTTGGATCCTTTCTCCACATGCTTACAGTCAATGTCAGGCATTCTTCAGCAAAGGGACAGTGCTGCAAAGGACAAGGCAGTTGCATTAATAAATTATGTCTATTACAGCCATACATAGTGCAGAGATAAATTAATGGAAGTGGCTGACATGGGTTTCAGTTGATTTCTGCAGGTATGTCCTTCCAAGAAAAAAGTAATGCAACCAACTTCTTTAGTTCCCTGATTTAATACCCCACAGTTTCCTGGCTTCATAAGAAAGCTTTCAAAACTTACCAGCTAAAACAAAGTTCAGTAATAGGGTCAAAAAGTGTGGCATGAGCAGAATTTTTAAGCTTCCAAAATATAGTCAAAACACAGGTGGAATTCAGGAAAAGATACTACTGATTTTATAGACAATTTTTCTTGGCATACGACACTACTTTAGAATTGTTCCACTACTCTAATGTCACAAACTCTTGGCATAATTTAAGGTTGTTGTAGGCTTCAGGATAGTCTCAGGAAAAAGTCTCAGGAAGTGAGTAATCCCTTTAATTTATTTTTCTTATATTGCACATTGGTATTCCAGCACAGGCAGTTCAGTTTTAAGAAGACTTATTTGAATATATATACATATATATATATACATGTGTGTATATATGTCACTATCATTATTGCTTTGAAAATAAATGATGTTAATTCCTGGCAAGTAACATCCTGTATAAGTGGCTTCATAGGATTTCTGCATCTCCTTTATTTCTCTTTGACTTGACCGAGAATCACAACACAAAGTAGGCAAATGAGGGTTGCTGTATTTGTATCATAAGAAATATCTGGGGATTTGTAAGATTTAAGTGAATATCTACTGGTAAGAATCATATTTTTAAGTCATTCGAAGTGTATCTATTTTGTTCCACATATTATATAGCTGTATACTTAGCTTCTGGACAGATGTTCAATTTGCAGACAGCTGTGTTAGTTTAAGATGTTACTATCCCCAGCTGTTAGCTACCAGCCTGTTACTGAACGCCCTTGTCCCCAAAGCTCTGCAAGATTTTAAATGAGTTTCTGAGCTGAGCTGGGGCAAAGTCATTTGCCGATTTCAAACCATCAGCGTTGGCAGTTCCCATGAAGATGTGCTAGAGGAACACCAAGTACTGCACCTGCAGTGCCTGCTGATGGGGCCAGGAGTGGCTGCTTCCCACCGGTGAGCTCCAAGCCAGTTGAGGGCTTAATGTCTTCAGCTGGCAGAGCTAAATTGCCCCCAGAAAACATCTGTCTGCAGTGTCCTAAACATTATGAATTATAAATAGATAGTGGATGATCTCCATCATGGATTCTCAGCAGGGATTAGATCTTGGGGATACAGGGAGCAATTTAAGTACTTAAACAAAGGTTTCTAATGCCATTTCAGCTATCTAGGCTGCCTCAGAGTGGACGGCTTTGATATCCTAGGGTTAAAATGGCACTAGACATCTATTTTTTAGCAATTCATCTCCTTCCCTTGGTGTTGAAGTGGAATAACTCTCACTGATAGAAGGTAATTGTTTTATATGGAGAGCTCTTAGAAACTTTTATGCAGTACAGCCTGAACCAAGTGAGCTACAAATTCAAGGCTTACTTCAATGGCATTTAAATAATTTGAAATCCTGAATTCTTTGTGAAGAAGAGTTTTAAGAGAGAAAATTATATAAAGAATGTGTCCTTAGAGGTAATAAAATATTTCAATATTCAAATCTTTTCCTAGAGCAATCAAAGCTCCCACAGTCTTCTTCAGTTAAAATTCTCAAGCTCTCCTAAGTAGCATAGGGTAATATTTAGGAACAGCTATGAGATTTTAATGTTAATGTTTGTACTGTTGTCATTTGCAGAAACAAACCAACTACCTTAATTTTTACTCAATCTCTCCTACATAAATTGGAACACAATGCAGCTGAAATCAGTCGGAAGTAGAAGAGCGTAGTCACAACAGAAGATCCTTGAAATTGTCATCTAAAAGCAAACGAACCCTAAATTACTGGTTTTCACTTCTCTCATGAGAGACAGGTCAGGTTTTTTGGCAAAAATCATTGCTTCCAAACAAGCAAAAAAAAGAGCGCTTCTTAGCTTTACTCCTAAATCTCTGGCTTGGATGTATAACAGTTGAATCCTTTTGTTTCACTGGAATGGTAGGTATACATGTAAAAGTTGATGAAAGAAGAACAGGCATAGATTTTGTCCATTTATTATCCATTGCTTGCTTTATACATGCTTTTGCTATTTGAGTATAATTCAGAAAGTGCAGGGATAGTGCTTCCCATTTCAAGCAGGCAACTGAATCTCAAATAAGTGATTCCACATGCTGGTTGAGAAACAATCTTTATATTAGCCCTTCACTGTGCTCAACCTACAAATCATGCTTATAAGACCTTTTCTTTCTGTTTTTGGCCTATCACTTTAAATTCAATGTATCTATTTTAGTTGCAATTTAAAACAAATTGTCCCACAGTCTAATGAAGACTATTTGCTTTCAGTGCCAGAAAAGGGCATATGTCACAAGAAACAACCTCCACACGTACTCCACTGCTGCTTATTTGACAGATGACCTTGACGTGAATCTCCATTGGGGCTTGAGGCTGCTTATGTCCATGTTTGGTTCAGGTTGTCTTGTTACTGATTTCTTTAAGTAGGGCAAAGGTACAAGGTTTTTCTAATTTTTGTCTCAAAACTTCTTCGCATTTTCCATACAGAGCAATTCTGTTTTTAAGGGAGGAATCTGAGGCCTGAACTTTCACTTATTGTACATTCATTTTCAATATGTTTTACAAACACCCAACATCCAGATACCTTAGGTTGTTGTAAAATAGAAGGAGCATCATGAAGTACAAAGGGACTGAGAAAGCTACTGTATATGCTCATATCTGGCCACCTCTCTCAAATATCAGCAAGAGAAAAATCCAGTTAATATGCATACGATCTTTGGGTCCCACGTGCTTCTCACTTCAAAGCGTAACCATAAAATAATATTCTAATAAATGTTAGTTACATAGCCTGCTACAGAGCAGCGGACTGAAACATGTTTCAGCATCCTCGTGCTTCAGGCACCACAGGACATTAAAGGATTAATAATTAAGTCCAACAGAGCCATGGTGGGGTGAGACTGTGCTACTATGGAATCACAGATTATGGCTGTGGACCAAGAATATAACTGACTTTTCAATACAAAGTAACTGCAACTATTTCATATGAAGAGTTCTGCGTATTTTCCTTCTTTCATCCTGTACATCTCTGTTCCCTGTCTACAAAATGTCATACTTAAGAATACTGGCAAAATGATTTGGGGGAATTTAAATGCAAATTGATTATCGTTATGACTTAAAGTTCATTTTGAAATGACTCATCTAATAACTAGGATATTTTCATTGGGGGGATAAGTAATGTAAATAATAGAGCAATTCAGATATTAATTCACTGTTTCATGTCATTAATGTTTAATCACTTGTATACCTATGGCACCTATAAACTGAAGCATGAGGGCAATCAGAATAACTACTGGCTTTCTCTCCAATCTTAGTGAGTTCAACTCCTTTGGAGGAAAAACCATTCTTTTCAATATGCTAAGCTACTTTTTTCCCAGTTCCTAAATGTTTAAGAAGCTTGAGTTATATGATATTTTTCTCAATTTTTTAAAGTAAGTCCCTATTCTCCACAATCAATTAAGACTTTTTTAATGATATTATGTGCCTGTTGTTTCATAGTGTGATGACATCATTAGAGACACATTCAATGGCTGCTTATGCTTCATTTTGACAGCAGCTAAAAATGACACACTTCACACTATGATAAAAGGAGTTATTGAATCAGAGTGAGCGTGTTCGATGGCTGCTTACTGGAATAAAATGCTTCTTTAAAAACTCTCTTCGGAAAGTTAAGAATCTGTGGCACTTTTCTAAGGCTTTGTATGTTGTTGCTAAGGTTTTATTAGAGGGAGAAATTCAGGCAGTTTTCTTTGTTTCTTACTGTTTATTCTGTTTCCATTTTGTTGCATACTTGTGTCATGACTCAGTCCCTAAAAATAGCCATATTCTTCTGGGCTTCTAGTGCTCTAACAACTTGGCTCTCACAGCAAACAAACTTATTTAGCAACAAGTTGCCCTGCCTACAAAAACCATTTCTGAAGGTTTTGTGAGTTGGAGTTGCATTAATCTGAATGATAAACTCTCCTCAGCCTGTTTAGCATTATACCTCATTCAATAGACAGTTTAATGGATGATCCACAGCAGTACATTACATTTTTGAGCTCTGGGAATTACTCTGCACAGCCCAAGATTGGGGACTGGATTTGGTGGCTGAAATCCAAAAGCTTTTTCCTTTTTTTAAGTACCAAACATTACCTCTTGCCAAGTGGGATCATTTTCCCATCTGTTGAAGGGTTTTCTGCCCTTGGTAACAATATTCAGTTTCTCTGGCTCTTTTAGGCTTACACTAGTATAAAATAGAAGTAACAGAAGTCAGCAGTAATGACAGCAAGCAACTGAAGTCAAAGGCATTACCGAATCAGACTTCGAGGTGTGAGAACCAGGAGAAGGCCGTGTCTGGAATGGCTTAATGTAAGCTTGATTGTCTCTTTCTCCCTCCAATAAATGTTTTCTCATTTAAAAATTGGGTATCTTTTACTTCGATACTTTCTTGACTAATAAGCCAGCTGTCTTTGAAACGCTGGGAGAGGAATATGCTAGTATCGGAGCCTTTGATAGCAGGGTTTATTTCATAACCCAGGGACTGCTGAGTGAAAAACCCCTAGTTTTCAGTGTGGAGTGAGCCAGGGACACAGCATGGCATGGCAGCTAATACTGCCTATGGGCACTGTTACAGCTTGATAAGGCTTGACCTTTACGGAGTGACAACGTGAACAAATGAGAGGACCGGCTGCAGACGAAGCTGGCTGGGACAGCTGAGCTCAGACGCATGCAGCGGGGTGCTCCAGAGGTGGGTTGGTTGGCACACTGGGCACTGCTGGCACGCCGCGAATTGCTAAGCTGATGTACGGAGTGCTGAATTTGCCACAGCACAGTCCTGAAAAGATTATTTTGTCTTGAACCCGTAGAGTCTTTGAGTCCCTAGAGTTTAGATTTCCACAGTGCTAGGATATGCATAGAAAATAGGAAAAGTATGTATACATGGATGGCTCTAAAGGTAATAGACGTATATTAGCACGTGAAATGTACTTGGGGCCAAAGAAATTACTCCAGTAATTACTCCCTGATAACTGGAAAATGCATTAAAAAAGCATTTTGCATAGATATTTTTGTCATAACATATTTCAGAACAGTTGTCATCGCACTGGGAATTTATTTCCAAAAATACATTAAAAAAAGAACCTTCATCAGACAGCAGAGGACTTCAAAGCAGAGATTTCAGTGCACAGAGTTATATACCAAAAATACATGAAACCAAAGTGTTTGGTTATTACTGGGTTAGTCTGCACTGTTCTGGAAAGTACTAAAAATTGCATATAACTGTTTCAAAAATCATAGCGATATTTTCAATGTTTCCACTGAGTCAAAGCAAAAATAACTATACAACCTTTTTAGGTGATTAGATTCAGGAGCCTGGTCCTTGCTAGAGTGACTTAACACATCCATTATTGCAATTAGAATTTAGTGATAATTACCCTATAGAATTCCAGTGTTCTATTACTGCAAGTGAGAGCCCATGGAGAAAGTCAGCTAGGGTTCTGGAATGAGTGCCTGTGATTTTATAATTTCCCGACTTGTTACTTTTAATTTGGGAGAGGCTATACCTGCATCGCGTAGGTTAAAGAGTCATCTCATTGCTGATTAAAATGAAGCTCTGTCACTGAAATATTAAACCCAAAACATCTAATTAACATGGAAAATATGTTTGACCTACAGTGGTTAAGATAGATGACTTCCTTACATGAGTTATAAACAGTTGTAGGCATTACGCCAAAACTTAAAAGCAATTTGTGTTTTATGAAAGTCTATTTAAGGTTCCTTCTCAAATTAAAGAAACAAACAAATAAACAACCCTCTCATACAGTATATGCCTTCAGGATCAAAATATCAGCCCTCTGCAATCAGTATGTGACCAAAATCATTTTTGAAAACAGCATTTCTTCATAAAGCACAATGACTGTGCTGAAAGATAAGGCCTAAACTTCTATTTACAAAATTGCACAACAGTTTACAAGGAGAAAACCCTTTAATTTTGCAATACTATTTTATTTTCTAGTTTCTAATTCTCAAATTTACCCCATACAGGAGCAAGGGAGACAAATGTTAGCAACCTAGAAAATGAAGGAAAGAGCAATCGGTGGAGAAAGAGGAAGTGGGGAAAAGCTGAGGCTCTCATGGGCCAACATGAGGTCCAGAGCCGCTTCAAGTTAGTGGAAAACTGTGAGTAAAATTCAGAGGGCTGTCAGTTCAGTACAATGTCTCCTATACTGATCCACAGTTCGGTGTTTTGTTTCAGTTCAATTTAATTGAGGAAAATAAACAAATTACTGGCAGGCTGTACAGAACCCAATCTCAGCCAAGAGGTGGGACTGGTCCTCAACACTGCTCTTCAATTGGAATGAAGGGATCTTTAAATGGTTTACCAAGTCTAGTGGTGGTTTGAACTACCAAGAGAAATCTCCGAATGGTGTCAATGAATTAAGAGGCACAGCTGGGAGGTACTTAGCCTGCCAATAGCGCTAACCTGCTGGCATACTGCTTCGACAGCTATAGCTGTCAATGCTGCAGGGACTACAACCAGTGCAAGAGTAGCCAATTTTAGGACTGAAAAGACACAAATGTGAGGCAGCAACACCTCTGCATTTCTTTCTTCCCTTGCTTCATCCTGTAAGTATCATCATGCATCCAGTAAAGCCTTGAATCTGTTTGTTGAAAGACCTCAAGACATATATACTGTAGGGATGTGGTATTTCTTTAGGCTATGCTTCCAACTTTGACGTTAACCAACTTTTGAATCTAGGAAAGGGAAAAAATAAACCACATTAAAGTCGGAAGATTACCTTCAAAACAGGAAGAGAAAGCAGCCAAATTCTTGAAATTTCACTGTCCTTATTTTTCCATGAGGAATTAGGACCAAGGACCAAGCAGAGCAGCTTCACTTTCCATCCTATGATTCTGAGTGGTCTAGGGAAGAGGACAGGCTTTTCACCATATCTGTGGCCTCTTTTGCCTGTACCTAAGATGACAAAGGTTAGCTCTTTCAGCTAATTCCCAGCTGCCATGTGCGCACTCTTAGCTGCTACCAAGGTAAGGGGGGGAGAAGGAGAGGATATGAGGTCAGCAACCTCTGGTATTACAGGGTGTTTCGCCCAGACTCTTTCTCATAGCCTGCCCTGACCCTGATCCTAGTCTCTATTTTTTCTCTACCTTTGCCAGATACCCTAGGTACTCCCAGAGACCAGGAGGGTGTGTGCAACTGCAGAAGGAAGAGGAAGGATCCTTCTTATTATGGCACTGGGGTAGAGAAATATCATACCCTAAATAAGGGAGGAGGGTAGAAGGAAAAAGAAAAGAACAGCAGCCTTCAGTGGCAGTCACCCCAAATCTGACTGACTCTTTTCATCACGCCTTCCCATTTAGCTTGGGAAATCTGTTTTGTTATCTTTGTAAGCTGAATTTGGCTACCCTAAGTGCGACATTGACATTCTTCTTGCGGCAAAATTCAGTACTGTCTACACAGATAAAGAGACTTTAGACAGCTCTGCAAAGGAGCTTGATTTCCAAAAAATACTGAGCAATCACACTTTGAGGCCCTTTAGGTTATCCAAAAAACTAGTGATTTTTTTTTAAATTCTGATGTGCCTTTATGCAGTGGCAGATTTCTGGAGATGAATGCTACAGAATAGACTAATGAGCCATTTCTTACAGCACTTTTGTTTTAGGCTCAAACTGGAAAGCATAGATCCAAGTTCTACTGCCTTGGGGACTTTTTTCAACGTGAGATTTGGATCCAGCCCGCTATAAAGAGCCTATATGCAAAATTTTGAGTTTGCCCTAGGTTTGGGCTCTATCCATTGTCAAAGTTCAGAGGGTTCTGCCTGGGTATTTTGACACGGGCTTATCTCCATTTTAGTTTTGCAAATAGAAAAGCCTGAATACACTTAAGAAGGAAAATTTCTTTACAAATGAGCAAGTTACCTATCATGTGGAGAAACAATTTCAGGACTCAGCCCTCCAAATAATTACTCATGCACTGACACCCATTGTTTTCAGTGGTCTCCATGTGTGAATAATTATGCACCTGGGAACAACCATTTGCAGCAGGAGGCTGTTACAAAATAATACACTGATGAAAACTTAAAAGGTAGCTGTAACACTTGATCAGACTGGGGTAGACTCTTCATAAGGAGGCTGTCTGGATGCAAGCTATTGTCACCTTCATTTTAAGAAGCACTTTTAAACAGTTATGTTTCTCTGTCCTTGGTTTCCAGGACACCTCCTACTCCCCCTTCTAAGAGGAGACAGCTTGCAAATGCATGTTAACAAATTCGAATGTTACAAATGAATTTTACAGTGCTCAGTGCTGGCTATTCTCACCTCATGAATCCAGAAGTGTCTATGAATCTGAAGGATTGTTTTGGGGGGATGATCTCATCTCCCAGCTTTACATATTCTCTAGTTTCGTTTTCCCCTGCAACTCGTTCCACGCACTTAGAGTTAGCAAGCCAGACTTTCCAGAAAAGGACAAACTACTATTGCTTTTCTTCCTCTTCCTTTATGTTTGCTGATTGTGTTCATCATCTCACTGTGGGGCAATAGTTTTTGTCCAGGGATAGTAGTTGTTTCTTATGTTTTTAATATTTTACGTACTTTTTATGCTCTCAAAAGCAGAATTTTACAATTCCAGAGATCAAATAAATCCCAGGCTTTCAAAAATGATACAATTGCTTCAGCTTCACAAGCACAGCTGCAAATGAGGATTTAATTGCTGGCTTAGGAAAAGGGCTGAAAATGTCTAGCCAGTGAAAATGCAGTAAATCGAAGAGGTCAAGGTAATAGAGTGCACGCCTCTCTTCCACAGGGTGTAGAGTAAAAGGGTAGGAAACATTCCCATGAAATATATTGTATGAGGTGCATGACCAAATATATTTCCATTTTTATTGTACTGATAATGAAAAAGGGAAATAATTCTTCTTTCTTTTGTTATTAAATCCTTTGTGGGTGAGCATTTCACCCTCTTCAGACTTCTTATTTGTATATGTATTTGTTTTCAAAAAACTATAGGAGAGTTTTTTGGTGTTCTTTAAAAAGTTTTCTGTTTGTGTGAAGGTCAAGAAAACTTTTCAGGTGTCAGGAACTATTCTGGAAGTTCAAAACAGTTGATGGATCAACTATGAGAGATCTTAATGAGTTGCAAAAAACTCTCAAAGCTTCCCCCTAGCCCAAATTTCATGTTCCTATTTCAAAGCATGAATGTGAGAGAGATTCTCAACAAGAGAATCAGGCCTTATTTCACAGGAACAAAACAACATTTTTTCTCCCAAGAGCTTTACTTGGTAAGAAATACAGTATTTTTTTTCATCAAAAAAATCCCCAAAATGGGTCATAGGTAAACAAAAAATGGAAAATTGCTGTCCCAAATGGTTAAAGATTTACAAGCCTATAAGCAGCTGGCAAGAGGGTCAGATACTGGGCTGTGTTATTACATTTTCAGTAATAGGTGGTATTATTAGCTCAGACTGCAACTGGTATTCATATAGAGGTCAAACATGGGATGTTATGGAAATATTTCATTATATAATAAATGGGCTTCTCTGAACTAAATCTCTCAGCCTTTTGAGGATGACTCATCAGTTGTTTCTGAAACATTGTGTCTTCGACATTGCTACACAGACTGCCAAAAAGTTAAATCAACCACTGCCAGCCGCTATGGTATTTGTGATATGAATGAATTCCCAAAGGGAATTTGCTTAATTTTCACTATTCCCCAGTTATGTATTTAGGTCATCTGTTCTGTGTATTTAAGTGAAATGCAGTTTTGGAGGAAAAAAAAGTGGCTCAAAAGTCAAGATAAATAATTATGTTAAGAAAACTTTAGCTGCAATTTTTGCTGTGCCTTGTTACCTACATTTAGTAATGATCCAAATAAAATGCACACATAATAACAATAATTTTGTTTAGTTATAGCATAGTAAAGACAAAAACTATTTTGATGTTGATTTTATAAATGGTAGAGATCTGATAATTTTACTACCATTGTAAAAAACCTGTGTAACAGTTTTCTCACTCACTTTAAAATTATTTAGAAGAAGATAGAAGAAATAGAAATCACAATGTGTGGTACCTGAGAGTCCTGCCAAAAGCTGTCAACATATAACTGGAATTATCTTAGAGACCAATGAGCAGGCACTAACTTTTGATGACTGGTAGCCGAGGAAGGCAGAGTATGTGACATAAAAATTTGGGTCAGTGAAGACAATAACATTTTATTTTTTATGCATGTGATCAGTCTGTGGAATTCATTGTCATAGAAAGTTACGGATGCCAAAACTTGACACAGGTTCAGAAAGAGATTGGTTAATTCATCAATGAAAAATCCAGCAAGGGCTATGAAATACGGAAGTATAAACTCTAGCTTAGACCCTCCCAAAGACATCACCCAAGAAGGAGGTCCTTTGGGAAAGATCACAATATGTTTCTCCTGTTCTTATACTCTCTCCCTGTTCAAACTTAGGAACAAGACACCTCAATGCAGATATCTTTGGTCAGACATGGGAGAGCCATTTGCTCTTTTGTTACAGGGAATGAGTGCCTCCTGACACCACCAGAAGATGAGAATGCGGGAGTGCTCTTCTTATCAGAGCTACTGATGTGGCGTAGAATGAAATAGTTCCTAAGTGCCAAAGAAGTTCGATGGCAAATGCTGTCTTAGTGCAAAGAGAAGTGAGCGGTAACAAATCATTGCATGTGGTCACTTTTTGCTTGGTAGCTTGATAATAAAATCCTTGATATGTTGCTTCTTGTTCTTCTTCCATCCCATTTTTCTAGATAAGATCTACCAAGGTCTCTTCACCTCTTATTCCTTCTGAAGGGCTAGTCCAAATAGTCTAGTGATGAAAAAGATTTCATTTACCTCCTTTCAGTTTGTGATCTGTACATACCTGTATCATCTTATTGCAATTCCTGAACCTACCTCTGTTGATGTCTTATTGCTAGCTAGGCTCCTGCAGCAGGGAATATACACGAACCACATCAAAGAAGAACAAAATGCTACTTGCAAGTGGGAACTATTACTCTAGCAGTAGTAACTACTTCTCCAACATCTGTTATTCTTCAAGGCATTGCTCTGCATTTTTTACACTACCTATCTGTGAGCAGAAGCTGATTTTCTTAAAAATTCCTGAAGCTCAGCAAAGCCAGGAAGCAGCAATGACAAGGTATAAGCTAAACCCTGTGAAGGGAAAGCTATAGGAGATGCTACCAGAGACTGATCTGCGCAGGTGTGTTACAGAGTGTGAAATGTGCTCCTCTGCAGCTAATCACCAAGGCGTGTTGCTCCATTTCTTCCCAATACCTTCCTCACACTGCTAACCTGATTTCTGAGCCCCCCTAGACCCAGTGCCAATCTATCATATAGACATACCCAAATAAGAATCCAGCGCATGGCACTGATCAATAACTTTTCAATGTATTCACTGATGACCTGGAGGAAGGGACAGAGTGCACCCTCAGCAAGTTTGCTGATGATACTAAACTGGGGGGAGTGGCTGACACACCAGAGGGCTGTGCTGCCATTCAGAGGGACCTGGACAGGCTGGAGAGCTGGGCGGAGAGGACCCTCCTGAAGTTCAACAAAGTGCAGGGTCCTGCACCTGGGGAGGAATAACCCCATGCAGCAGGACAGGCTGGGGGCTGACCTGCTGGAAAGCAGCTCTGCCGAGAAGGACCTGGGAGTGCTGGTGGACAATAAGATAAGCGTGAGCCAGCAATCTGTCCTTGTGGCCGGGAGGGCCAATGGCATGCTGGGGTGCGTTAGGCAGAGTGTTGCCAGCAGGTGGAGGGAGGTGATCCTGCCCCTCTCCTCAGCCCTGGTGAGGCCTCCCCTGGAGTACTGTGTCCGGTTCTGGGCTCCCCAGTACAAGAGAGACATGGTGCTACTGGAGAGAGTCCAGCGGAGGGCTACCAAGATGCTGAGGGGACTGGAGCATCTCTCCTCTGAAGAAAGGCTGCGAGAGCTGGGCCTGTTCAGCCTGGAGAAGAGAAGACTGAGAGGCGATCTCATCAGCATGTACAAGCATTTGAAGGGAGGGTGTCAGGAGGATAGTGCCAGCCTCTTCTCCGTGGTGCCCAGCACCAGGACGAAAGGCAATGGGCAGTTCCACCTAAACACAGGCAGTTCTATCTGAACATGAGGAAAAGCTGCTTTACTGTGAGGGTGACAGAGCATTGGAACAGGTTGCCCAGAGAGGTAGTGGAGTCTTCTTCGCTGGAGATATTCAAAACCCGTCTGGATGTGATCCTGGGCAATATGCTCTAGGTGACCCTGCTTGAGCAGGGGGGGGTTGGACTAGATGATCTCCAGAGGTCCCTTGCCACCATTCTGTGATTCTGTGAACTTTTATTTTCTTTTGCCATCTGCTCACTGATCAGCCATTACTGCATATTGTTTTCTGCCAGTCTTTAACAGAGACCCAATTAACAACATTCATTCTGCATGTTGCATAATTGGCTATGTCTTTGGTTAAAATAACCGATCCTGTATTTCTGAGATAAGTTATTTTCAGTAATAATTATGCCATTTTTGTGGTAGCTGGGGAATGGAGATTGACAAGACTTATTTCTCTAGAAAGATAACCAAAGGAAAAATTAGAGGATATTTTTTAAAATTTCAAGCCCACTTTTGCATTTTTCCAAACCTTACTCATTGTCTTACTCTTAGTCTTCAATTTTATTTTATACTAAACTCCTCCCACTACCAAGAAGCTTCTGTTGATTTTTGGTCTGAGTGGTGCCTTTCATTGCTTGAAGTAGGTAACAGGAATTGTACATTCCTTTGAGAAGAGGAACATCCCCAAAGACTTATATTTTCTGTTCTGTTTTGAGTTTAGAGTCAAAGTTTAAAATCTTATTATTGTATCTTCTTTTTAAAAGTGCTTTTAAGTCTATTCGCATGTGGAAAATGTTTTGAGTTAGAAAAACATAGTTCATATATTTATTTCTACAAACTGAATATGTGACACATGATATAAGAAGCCTTTATATATTTGAAAGCTAGCCATATGAATTTTGTTGCTCGTGCTGCTTCTTATGTGAGTCTTTGCTGCTGATGTGGCTGAATACAATTTGCCCCATCACTCTGCTATGGAAAGGGTTTTATGAATGCATACCCACTCCTGTAGGCACATGGAAAACCCTTTCATTAACGACTGACATTCTGAAGTACCTTGCTTTACTTATTTTTTGTTAATTTGCTCAGGATCCTCTTAATGACAGAATGTTAAAAAACGTCTGTTACTGTACATGGTATGGGCCAAATTCTTACTCATTTTAGAAACAGTAAACATGGTATAACTCCTTGGAGGTATATGGAGTTGCTGCAAATTTTTGGCAGTATAAGGAAGACCAGAATTCTGCCTTGGATGCTCATCTATTCTTCACATGCTCCCTTAATTTGAAAAAAAAAAAAGTTCAGTGACCTTGCAGGCAGCTGAATGCTATTGATTCTTGTTAACAATGACTGATGGCTTTTTTTTTTTTCTTTTTTGGATTTGAGTATTTTATTAGAGTTAAGCTGAGGAGGCCATGGTCATACACCCTTTTGGGTCACTGACTTCAGAAAAAACTAGTAAATGTATTAAGATAGAGTTACCAAGGGGAATGCGAGGACAGGGTCAGATCTGTTTTGATGAGTTCAGCTTGATTCCTTCAGTTCTTTTCTCTGTGGGTGGCAACTATCTGAGTTCCCAAAGTGTTTACAGTTGAAGTCATCTTTAGACAGGTGGAGTTATTTTGAGTCCTGCCAAATTCATATTTATTTTCTTTAAATTCCAACAGAGTCCACATTTTCCTGTTGTTTCTTTATGCAAATAGATCTTACCAGAGATCTTTGTTGCCAGTACTTCTTTTTTAGATTTGCTGCATTTGAATGTATGTGTTTTATAGACATACGTGGATGGTTTGTTTAAAAAAATCAGAATTCAGGGGATCTCTGTTAGGAGAGCACTCATGTGGGGGACCAGGTGTCTCAAACAGGATGATTAGTGACTGTCTGGATGGTGATAGGAGTTTCTGTTGCAAGGTACTTTGCAATGGCATCAGCTGGATCCAGTGAGACTTCCTAAACTGTTTTGCCCAGTTCTTACAATCTACCTCACTGTGGTCCTACATGACCACTCCAGTATATGCATAATCCATTGCTATTGATTATCTTAACCTTCCTAAAAACTCTCTTCTAACTATCTTAACTATGTTCAACAGACTGTTCAGCGTGACTGTTTCTGCAACTGCAGTTTCTACTGACTACTTACATGTGTCTTCTCTACGTACCGTTTGGTCACATTTGCTGCAGGAATCGCCTGGAGGAGCCTCCTTGGTGGCTAGATTCTCTGCCTAGGACTTAATCAACACATTACAACACACAAACAGCACCTATCAATTGCTCTATGCACAGCAGGAGCTGCCTTGGGGAAATCTCAGGAAGATCCAAAATTCCCACCTGGGGAGCTCCAGTAGCTATCAGCCAAGTGCATTGCTGTGAAGGTGCCTAGGAGGGTGTTGAATCAAATGTCTTGTCCCAAATCTACTCGTTGTCTCAGATCAGCCGATTGTTCTCACCTCTGCTGGGAACTTCCTGGGCCACCCAGGCCAATAATGACCAAGCGCACTGAGGGAGCACACAGGCGCTGCCTTGACACCCAGCTACACCACAATTCTAACTATAGGACAAGCCTGAATTTCATTTCTGTCACACTTAAACTTCATAGCCCTTGCCACAGTAGAAAAGAAGTGCTTATTACGGGGTCACTGGTAGCTTCTTATGGCTGTACCATGGCTTCTCTGGGTGGGTTTGAGCAGACAAAAGAAATGCCAAGCAGATCTGTGAGGGACTGTTTTGATATAGACTAGAACATCAGCTGTCTTTGTGTTAACATTTGGAAATAGCTTCTACAAGTTCTTCTGACTGCCCATTAGTTAGGCAAAGAAGAAAAAGCCAGTGAAGCCTAAGAGCAGAACAAAGGCAATATAAAACAGGCAGAGGTTAGAAAATGGTTGTGATACATAACTTAAAGGCCCTTCAGCTTCTCAACTGGTTGAATGCTTTTTTTGACACAAATACTTTGTTTGCTTAGATTGATAACTAAATGTTACCCACCAGGGTGACATGTGTTATTCTAGATTCAGGCACTGAGATAGTCAAGCTAAAAGAGCAGAGATATGAGGCATTCTGAGGAGGCAGGAGGAGCACGTGTTCACAGCTGCGCTTACCCATGTCTATACACAAACACACTCATATATAGCTCAAGTCTGTGGCTGCAGCTGAAGACCGCTTGCAGCTTACATATATGTGTATATACACATACACGCGCACACACACGTGTATATGTATATATATGTATGTAGGGACTTATACAGTGACTGTACATGTATGTTCACATGGTCTATGACTGGCATTTGGTATACTTCCCAAAATATATCTCTCTCAGACTGGTAACCTCTCTTGTTGTATGGCACGGGTGGAAGTGGCCCCCAGGGCTCAGCCAGTTACCTGCATGTGGTGTTCCTTTTCTATCACCAAACAGCGCCCAGGGCTGGGCAATGTTGCTGCAGTTTTCTATTTTTCTGCATTCACGAAAAAAACTACAGACTGTGGGTCTTGGAGGTGGAGGTAGTTGAGAGATGTGAGTTGGGAAATTTTGAATAGCGTGTAGCAGCGTATAACACTATTTCATGAAATTTAAAATCATTTAAATCTGAAAAATGTACAGGATGGAAAGTGACTTTATGTGTTAGATGCATATGTGTTTAATGGCTTCTAATTCAGGAGGGAACGTGTGTCTGTAGGATGAGGAGCTCTTGGAAAAGCTGGCAGTGCGTTGGAGGTGGGCCAGGCACTGGTGTCCCTGCCAGCGAATGTCCCCAAGGAGTGAGTTGGGGAATGTTTGTGTCTGGGGGCTTAGCACAGCCCAACAATGAGAGCTGTGCCGGATGCAGAGCACATTTCTAGATTTAGCTTGCCCAGACACCAAGGTTTCTGAATCTGGAGTTTTGTTTCAAGCCATTTTCCTGTACTGATGGGAGGCTCTTCTGGCTTTGGTTTATGTGTGTTTTCCTATGATACAAACAAAGTTGGGTAATTCTGTAGATTGTGTTTGCTATTTCTGTTTTTATCCTGGATTTTTGGACTTTTTGTCTTTTTTTTTTTTTTTTTTTTGGTATGTCTATCTCTCTCATTCCCTTCATGCTTTTTTATTTAATATTTTTCCTCATTTTGCTACAAGAGATGACATGAGTGAGGCTCCTAATACTTGAGCCTTGAATCTGAGGTCATGTAATAAAATATTTACTGAGCCTCTGAGTCTGGTCTGTTTAAAAATTCCTCTATTGTGACAAGATCTCAAAGCACAAATGTCACTATCCTGTTTATCAAAACTGGCTCTTGAAAAATTTAAAATCAATATGAGCATTAGTCATCAATGACCTAATTTTGACCAGTAATCTATTCCAAGAAGAGTTACCTTAAAAGAAAGTTGGGTTGGTCATGTCTCACCTAACCTCAAGCATCTACACTGTAGATGTTTACCTCGAGCTTGTCACTGTAGCCACCTTTAATCATTAACAAAGAGAAATATGCACTTTCTTCCTGAGAGATATTTGATCAATTTTAAACTAAGATAAATTGCACCCTAGAAGACCTGTGTAGTGCATTATTTGCTGTGAGATGACTCTTACTCCTAAATATTACAGTTGCACAAAACTTCCAAATTGAGGGGAAATCTGTGGATTGAAATCTACTCCTTAAAAAAAATACCATAAAATCATATTTTACGACCTGATTTGACCCAGTTGTCATTATTCAGTTTGGTTGCTTCATTAACACTTTCTGACAGTAATTTCACTAACTACAGAAAGATGTCATGGATCTTTCTATTATATATTTCTTGCGTTAGAGAATCATATTTAGGTTCATATTATGCTCACTATAAAATATCAACCTTCAGCTTCCAATCAGAAGATCTCTACTTCTTTAAGATCTTGATTAAATAATTGTCTACTGTGATTTATCTCCCATTTGTAGACCTTTTTACCTCCTCTTAAGAGAAAAAGCTCCTGAAAACTCTCACTGAAAATAAAGTAGGTTACATACAGAGGTGTAATCGTCAATAGATGTTTCTAAGAAACGGTTTGACTGACATCAGTCAGGAATTACGTATGCATGACTCAGTCTGTGTTTTGCTGCACATTCTTGTCGCTCTTTTTCTGAAAGTTTCTTGAACTGAATCTTAATACAAGTAAAATCTATACCTTTTTGTCAAGTCTATGAACCCACTGCCTAAAAAAGAAATGGAAATAACTGACTCCTCAAAGGGGAAAAAATGAGATTGTTTAAAAATATCATGCTCCAACATACATACATGCACAAGAAAAATCCTGAGCTGACAATGTTTTTTTTTTGTGGTTCCCGTGACAGTATAAGTTAAAATGGTTAAGCTTTCTTCCAAACTGTGAAAAATGTTGGCATTGTGCAAGTATTTCACAAGTGTGCTTTGATGTGGCCTTACATTTGGCCACATCAAATTTTTGGTGCCTGCAGTTTGACCATTTCAGTCAAGCAGTAACTGGGGAATTAAGAACATGTTGCTGTGTGGTGATCGCTCACAAATTCGCTGGTGGCCTCCTGTGAGAATCGCTCACCTGTTGTCACAGACAGCCCTGACTAAGTCCTTCACCATGGTACAGGACACAAGCAAGGGAAGACTTTGGCTTATTGTCTTTCTGATAGACATATAATGTCCTCCTGCTCCATCTCTCTGTGAGATGTTAAGGATGCTCTGTTTATTGGAGCCGGTTGAAAATTTTCCAGTGGAACACTTTTCTGTTGGAAAATGCTGATTTTACAGAATTGAAACATTTCACAGAAACATGTTGATTCCATTGACCGTTTCAATGGAAACCAGGCAAGCAGCCTGCATTCCTGATCCCATGCCAGCCTGGGCTACTCTGGCTCCTCAGTTCCTCGGGCAGCTACTTCTCCAGCTCCCTGACACCCCACCAGATACCTCACTGCAAAGTGGTGTAGCTGAGGGGAGGGAAACATGAGACAAGGGGGCACTTACTGTCAGGTAGGCTCTCCTGAAGTAGAATTTCTTTGGAAGTTTTATTTCTATTAAAAAAGAAAAAAATCAAGAAAAACTACAAGTCACTACTTTCCCAAAACAGAAATTCCGATTTCTAAGTTGACCTACCAGCTAGGTGTTATTACGAATCTTTGCTTTCTGTTTACTTGTGCATCACATATTTAGGAATGTGGTCTTAGCTGAAAAGTACCAAGTAGATTCTTAGTGAAATAATGACGTAGCTGTCATAATGATGTGAAATAATGATATAGCTACAAAAATGGAAGTATTCACTATGCAGACTGTCACCATGTTGAAATGAATTCACAACTTCATCTCTGAGCAAACTCCCAGAGCTGTCCCAGCAGAAACTTACCATTACAAAACAAATGAGATTTCTGACCCAAAAAAATGTTTTCAGAATTGCTTAGGTGAGGAAAAATTCACTTCAATTTTTCTCACCCAATCCATGAAAACAGAATAAAAGAAGTAGTTGACTAGAAATTTCTTTTAAATGTCGTAATATATACCATAAGAATTTCTATGCTCAGCTAAAAAAGCCTTTTTATATGTTTTCATTAATACGTTTGTATGTTTTGATCTGTTGGTCGTTGAGTTTTATTATTCTGGTTATAACTTGAATTTAGAGACAGTTCTGCTCTAGGTATGACAGGCGCCTGTAGAAAACAATAGTCTCATTGCTGCCCATACATATCTAACACTGTCTCTTCATGTTGGTGCTGTTGTCATGTGCATGCTAATTGTCTCATTAACTTTATATAAATAGTGAAACTACTGACATGTAACTAATGCTAAATAATTTGGGGTGACTCCAAGTAAAAAAAGAGGCCCTATAAACCCTATGTTTGCTCTGCATTTTACCACCTGTGGAGAAATGCGTAAGCTACGAGTGTTTATGTGCGCATGTGTACCAGTTTGGACTTGGACTTAGGTGTCACACCGCTGATCATTTCTGTGCTATTTCCTCAAATTTGGTAGGTGGCATACTTACAGTACATCCAATCAGTGAATCAATAAATAATGAAGCCTACGTATTAAGAAAAGTTTAACAAATAAGTGTTCATAATTAAACTCAGTGTTGTGGGGTTTATTTCAGCGTTTTTCTGGCATTCTTGCTTTTGATCTGGGAGCTGTTAGGAACCGTTGCACCACAGATGAAAGGAGTTAGAAAATTCCATATCATAATGCAGTTAGATCAGTAATTCATAGAGCAGGTAATTCACAATGACTTGCCAGTCCTTTGATTGCACACGGTTTATGACTATTAGCAGTTTCCCCTTTCAAATTTGTATGCTTCCATACTTCCTTTCTGACCTCTTTTTCATCATTTATGGTCCAATTTGGTAGTGAAAAAACATAACTTGTGCTCAAGTGCATGGCTGTCATTCAAATCCCAACGCGTTACTGAGCAGTTTGACATTTGTGACTATGGAAAAGAAAAAACATTAAGCAGGTGTACAGAACACTAACCAGGTCCCTCGAACAATACTTTATGGGATTCACAACTTGCCTCTAGGCTATAAACCTGACTTGGTCTGAGTTTTCAAGGTAGGTTTAATCTCGATATTTACACTCCCAAGCATATCTTGCATTCAAATATAACCAAAATATAAATGACACAAACACATTTCAAATGGAACATTGTGGGAGGAAAAGTGTTACAGTAAGAGCTTTGCAATCCAATTTGTTCTTTGAGGTTTAACAACTATCTGTGCTCAGTTTGTAAAATCAAGGGCCGCATCCTCAGCTTCAATAAATTGGTTTGCTCAGAGGGGTCCTGGCTCTAATATTTTTGCAGTGGAAGTTTAATCACTTTTCACATAGTCATCTGCTATACAGGTGTGCACATATCACATTTTATTTCAGTTATACTTACCAGGTTTCTGGGAACTGATGTTGCAGCTTTACAAAGGCAGAGAGATTTCTACAAGCTGGATGAATAACATCAGGTTTATCTGTTAAAAGAAGTTACTGCTTTGTCCCTAAACAAGGTGCTGAAAAAGGCCTCCTAACAGAAGCACAACAAACAGAACCGTGAGTCTGAGTACTACGCAATTCTCTAAGGTACTCAATTAAAATAATCTTCCTCTACATATGAACACAAAAGCTATGTACAAAGCCCTTCCGTGGTATCCCTCCCAGCTTCCAGTAGCCAGTGGGTTAGGGACTTCCTTAGCCAGAGGTGCATCCGGATCGTCGTGCTTAATAGCCATTGATAGACATATCCTTCATGAATTAGTCTAATCTCCTTTTGAACCCTGCTATACTTTTGGCTTCTGCGGCATCCTGTGGTAATGAGTTCCATGATTTAAATGTGCATTGTAATGAAAAGTGCTTCCTTTTGTTTGCCTGAAAATTGCTGCTTAAAGTTGTTAGTGGGGCCACTTTTCTACCATAGCTGTTCTGTTTTGTTTAGTAGATTGAGTTGGTTATGCTGTTCATAGACTTAACTAGGTTTTTGTTTCTTGTAATGACAAAATCTGTAGCCAATGGGAGGCAGAAAATGACATTTTGGAATTACTTCAGTACTGATATATTTAGCATATTCAGATCAGAAAAGGCAGGAATTGTGAATACTTTCTTTTGGGGATTTTTCAGAAATATACCTGGGGTTGGTATGGTACCTGTGAATAAGAAATCAGTAGTGCCACAGGAGCCTCTGATAAGCTTTTTATTAATTTTTTATATACACATACATGTGCACATACTCACATGTAAGACTTAATTTCTGAAGTAATGTGCTCATACCCTTTGGGAAGCACTTTCAGCAGAGAAATACAGTAAAGACATTGTGGGCAAAATGTGGCAAGTGCAAGGAAAGTGCAGAAAAGACCATGCAGAAGAACTGTTCAGGACATGAGCACTGGCAGCAGCTCATGACGAAATAAAAAAAAAAAAAGAGAGAGAGAGAAGAAATCTGCCTCCTCTCTCTTCTTTTATGCTTTGGATGGGGTCAGCAGGAGGTGTCCATGCCCCTTATGAAATGGCAGACTCATAGACAGTCCTAGATCAGCAGCAAAAATGTACATTTTGCTGCATTCTGTTTGTCTAATGACAAAAACGTCACCATTTTTTAGTAAATTCCATGAAACAAACAGTTTTGTTCAGTTTTACTGGAGAAAAATGTTTCGTCTTCTGAACACAGGATATATTTTAGTTCCAGCAGAAGGCTTCCCTGACATTTCAGGGTTTGTCTTTTTCTTTATCTATTACTTGTTAACTCGGAAAAATTTAAAAGAGGAAGAAGAAATATAAAAGCTCAAAAACTTAAATTCAAACTGCAGAAGTATGTATAAAATATTTATTTATTTTTCTATAAACATCTGTTTAAAATAAAGCATTAGGACTTACTGAAACAGAGCTTTTTGATAATTTTGGGAAAAAATATAAAGGGAGTAAATATCTTTTTTTTCCTAATGTAAATGATTTAATCAGCATAATTTTTACTGAAGATTTTTTTCTTCCTCTATCCAGCTACATCTTTTTTTTTTTCCCCCTGTATTTTGTTCTTTCTTTTTTCTCTCAGTACCATTCTTGCTCATAGGCCTACCAACAATTCGACCTTGATTCTTGATCTGACTGAGTCAAAGCCACGCTGGACAAGCTGGGGCTCTTTAGGTGAGATCAACACAAGCAGCGATCCGTTATATTGATATGCCAACCACCCCAGTTTTCTCCTAACTTTAGAGAAAATAAATCTTGTGTTTTTTTGGCAGAGGTCTTCTTACCTATTTTCTTTTATAGGAAATAAAATAGCTCACTGACTGCTGTTGATAGAAGATCTTATATTTATCTATTCTTCAAAGTAAGCGAGTTTTCCTAATGTTTATATGTTTCTTAGCATAGCAAGGCCCTAATCCTTATGAAACTTCCAAACAATTCCACAGAAGAGGTAAGAGGAGGGATAATTCTGAGGAGAACTGGCAGCTCTTGACCTTGCCCTGCTCTGCAAAACCTGTTTTTTTTGGGTGCTAGGCATGATGGACCAAAACTGAAACAACTGAGTAATGAACTGGACCATTTACATATAAATGTTGACTGTGGATAGGACAGAGATCATCTTCAGGACATAAATGCATGTCATTCTATTAAAATTACTTCCTATTTATATTGCTTTAAACCAGTCTATTGTCAGGATTGACTTCTAAATGTGAACTCTAGTGTTATATTGTATTGCATTGTATTGCATTGCATTGCATTGTATGATATTACATTATATTATTTATTATATTTAATTACACTTAAACTAATATAGGCTCACAAACTGAAAAAAGAAAGCAACAAAAGAAGAGGTTCTACTATATTCTCCTTTCTATTTTAGCTTGTTTTCCAACTTTGACTTGTCTTGTGAATTTTTCTCGACGAACATCTTTGAATCTGAATCTACAGTCATAGATCTGAAGCAGAGCAGAATCTTCTCAAAATGAAATAAAAGTTGAGAGCCAGTGCTATTGAGACTTTAACTTCAAACAACTTCAGTGTATCAGCAAAACAGCTGATTTGAGGTTTTAATGTCAAGACTGGCAAGACCGATTCTATCATAAAATGAGAACTGAAACAAAAGGTAAGCACTGCCTTTTTTTCCAAGGTATAGAAATATTTTACTTGGATTAATAGAACAACTGTATACTCTTGGGAAAAAATGAAATTGCCTTTGTTCATTCCCTTTAACTTAAAAACCTTAAATAAAAATATTTCCTAAGCCTCAAATTTAATAATATTTTTAAAAGAGAAAAAAACAGAAGGACTAGTCCTCTGTTCAGAATATTTGGCTGCTCTTTGCAGGTGTTTGGATTTTAAAATGTTTGGGCAGAGCACCAATAATTTGGTTTACAGATTACAGTGTTGTCCAGTTTCCTGCACATTATTGCAGTGTGGAACAATGATATTACAACCCATGTCTGCTATTAACCATCCTTTTTTTTTTTGTTTTAAACCTTTTAGACTGCGTGTCTCTTCACAAACCTTAGAATGTGTCTAGGCCAGTTACTTCAGCTGTTTACCTAAGTAGCTACAAGACATCTGTTTCAAGATAGGGTACAGGCGCATTACATTTTGCCTTTCTGAAAGGGAAGAGGACATGAAACCTAATTTTGAAGTTCAGCACTGCCAAAACTTTCTGATTTTCATAGAGATGTCAGACAGTGACATCATATCTACCATGTGTCCCTTTGCTTTATGGCTGGAACTTCATGGCATGGTGGAAATGTTGCAGGAGAACGATTGATCTTGATTTTTTACCAGTGCTGTACTAAGCAAAAGTAACAAATGGTGTCATTGCTGAAGCTTGTGAAAAAATATTTGTAGTCATGGTTGTAGAAGGAGCCAAAGTTAGAGGCACTGAACCAGAACTTACATAGAACCCAAACTCTTCCAAGGTCACACATTATTTTATTTATTTGTTTTAAGTTGACTAAGTAGGTTTTTTGATCATTTAACCATGGTATCTGTTCTCAGCAGTCCTGTGGGCTTGTGAGAAAACAGCTCCTCGGTGTTTTTAAATACGATTTCAATTAAATGTAATTATTCAGAACAAATGTTTTCACCTACCGCATCACGTAGCTGCAATCCAGGCTTCTGCTTTCAAGTCTGATATAATGAACACAGGTTAAATGACCATATAAAATAATTAACAATTGCCTTGTGTAAAAACAAATACGATACTGTGGGCACTCAGAAATAAGGCTGAAAAACACCATTCTCGAGCGTACTTAACCGAAGTTGCATACTGCTGGCCAGGTTCTAAAATATTGACATTTGGGCCAAAACTTTCATGGGCTTCACTAGCACTGAATGCAGGCCACTTGTAGCAGGGTGCATTTTCAACTAAATGGTGTATGTTGGAAGCAATTATTACTAAATTTAATTACATCATGGCAAGAACTAGAAGCGTTCTTCTTCTTCTTACTTTTTCCAGTTCCACTTCTCAGCCACTCAGTCTGTATAAAGATATGGCTGTGTTCTGCTCAACAGCTGACATACACTTCTCAGAAATGGCTCCATTTCAAATTTAAGTGAAGTGATCCCTACACAGAAAGCCTAATTTACAAAATTACTGAACCTTCACATTTCTGACTGAAGTAAAAGCTAGCTGTTGCTTAAAAACCTTTCATAGACATTTCTATCTTGTAGCAGTGATTCTTTGGGTAGAAAAGAGCTACGTATTACATACATGTTATCACATTTTTATTCTTTATGCTAAATCACAGTGAAATTCATACTGAAAAAAGAACAAGGAATAGTGCAACTTGTAAAATAAAGCTTTTGCTAAGCGCTGTAAGTCTTCCCAGCTTTACAAGAAAAGCTGCCATGAGCCATCTTTTTAATAACTTTAGGAAATATTATGTTACAAATGTTACAAACATATATAAAAGCACACTAAAATGGTAAATGTTATATCAAAGTTAAGGGTCTGACTTTTTTAACCTCAAAAGTAAAGACGCTTTAACCAACCTGCATTCATAAAAGAAATGTTGATAGACCCTTAACTCTTGTGAAACCAGTGATTACTGGCATAAAGAAAAGAAATAACACATTCTGAAATACGTTACAATAAAGCTACATAGCACATAGTTTATAGATTTATAAGATTTAGATTAAACCAGGATCTTTTCCTGTGTTTATCAACAGCATTAAAAAACCAGTAAGTGAACCTGGAATACCACAAACCAATCAATAAAGTTTAAAAGCTCCAGTGAATCTAACCTATAACAGGTCCTTGTTTGGAGAACATGCTCAAGAAACACATGTGCCTTTAAGAGGTCTTGAAAGAATTTACACCCATGGACCATTACCATTTCCAAACACCCTGCAGCTTTACCAGTCCAACATGTGCTGACTGTATATCACCATGACCCTTTCACTAAAGCTCTTTTGACTGGAGTGCTTTTAATACCCACTTTCTCAGCTGAGCTCAGGAGTGATTTGTTTTACATGCCACATTAATCCTTTCCACATTTTCTGGATGAGGCAACCACAATTCCACTTGTGAGGTGTTTCTAAAACATAGTTATAGGAATAAAGCAGCAGGGTCCCAGACTTGACAACTTCCCTTCAGGCAGCTGACAAAGTGGGCCATCGTGGCTGGCGCTGGAGCTAGCAGTTGTGCCCAGCAGCCAGGGTGGGCTGCTCGCGGTGGTGAGTCGGAGGCCCAATTATTGTTGGCAATTCAGCCACAACTGAAACCCTGTAGGGATCTTCGTAGGTTTAATGTCCAGCGAACGCTGATGTAGATTAATAAAATCCAGCTCTTCTTTTATAAGCTTAAGATGAAATGCAATAGAGAGAAACAGAACTGAAAATATAAATCGCAGCTCCGTAAAACCCAAGAAGTTTATGCCTCACACCTACATGATTGTAGGAAAAGAGCTTTTTATAAATGGGCAATTAGTGTTCAGTGTACTGGCTTTTATTATGTGGTAATTTTACAGTTTTCACTTTAAAGACACTCAAAAAAAAATCAAAGGCCAAATGAATTTCTGTTGTATGCATTTATGAGCTTTCTGCATTTATAATGTTAGCTCCATGTTACTAATGTAGGGTTTTGAAAATTTAGTGTTGTCAACAAGGCTAACAGAGTGGACCAACCAATTATAAAACTATTTTTACATGTCAGCGCTGTGCACATTTTATTAACAAGTTAGTATTATACTCCATTTTTTATGTGTTAAATCGAACTGTACAAGTAACTGGAGGACTAACATTATGTTTCTTTCCAATTTAATTTATTGCTCTTCCCCCATAAATTTTACTTGCAAGTTCAATGCTCTGAGCTGAACTATAAATTAGAGTGAGGTGAGTCTCATATATAACTTAATTTACTGTGGTAATTTCTGAATGAAGTATCTGAATCACTACTCCTGTCTACAATTGTCTTTACAGCAAACTGTAGGAACAGAATGAAAAAATGGTGGCCAATTAAGATTATTCTGGTAGAGGGTTTTACAATCATATACTAGGCTGTTCAACAAAACGTCAAGCAACAAAAGCAGCTTCACGAGTACTGATGTGCAACCACTCATGCCATGTGGCAGGTATCACCAGGTGGTTTCATTCCAATCTTACAGACTTCTTTTTTTAATCTAAGCATGCAGAGAGACATTCACTCTTGAGAAGACCTACTCACTTTTTAAATTTGGGTTATATATATATTCAGTTGTGTGTAGAGGAAGCTGTGTTATCACAAGGTGTGTTATGCAGTTCGCCTCGATCTTTTACTAAAATCTGTTCTTCAGGTGGAATTGTTGCTTGCAATCCCAGTGTTAGCAATGAGCTGAGATTCCTGAACAACAGAATTGCTAGCATGCTGTTGGATTATCTCTATTCCAGGATTTATTTGTACGTGTAAGTGAAATAAGTTATACTTGGAATATAACTAGAGGTCACGTATCTGATTTCTCCTGATCTGCCAAGACACCTGCAATGTCTCTGCAGGGGGACAACAATGATGTCTATACAAATTCTCTTTCTTTAAATTACAATATGACACATTTTCTGATCTAACTTTTCAGATATTCCAAATACCTGCTGTGAGTAACACCTGCTGGGAGCTACGAGTGACCAGCATTTTTACAGGTCTCAGTTTTGTGGCCTGACTGATGTCCTGGGCATGGGACAGAACTTCTCTGCCAGTTTTGCCAGCTGTATATTAAGGCCTTGTTATCTGTGTTTTTGTGGTGGTTTTCCCTCCTCTGACTGTATGCTGGTGGAAAATTCAGCAACACAGAAACATCAGCATCACTTCTTCACATTTTCTTGTTGAGAGATGGGGGACTATAGTTCTGTTAAGGAAAAAAGAAAGTATTTAGAGGGAATTTCAGAAGTCCCTGCTTTGACATTCAATTTGTGACAGTATCACAGGCACAGAAGCCACTTACCCCACTTCCCACTGTCATGTTCCCAGCACACAGCCCATGTTCCAATGTCACGTGTGACCTAAGAGTGGACATTTGCTCTGCCAGAGTAAAACTGATACTTTGTCCCAGAAGCACACAAGTTCTCTGAGCTGTTTTAGCTAAGCTCAGGCCGTGCCCAGACTCCTCCTAATGCCCTGCAGCTGAGGAAATCTGCTGGTGCAGCAGTGCTCTGCATTCCAGAAGGAAAAGCATTGTCTTTCACAGAAAAACTAGCAGAATATGGCCAGCTGCATGCTAGCTACCCTTCCTGAAGAACACTTCCTAAGGGCTTGATCCCTCTCAAATAGAAAACCAGAGTTGCTCTGAGAATGATTCCTGCAGCAACAGGGTAGACCATACAGCCCCTGATTCACCACGTTCCTTATGGATGTGCACATGTTGTGTTGTCAAGTGTCACCTGGACTTTTTCAGGCAGGATCCAAACAAGCTAGCACATCTCAGCAGGAACTGTCCTGGTCACCATGCAAAGCTACTCATGCAAAGCTGCTATAGCTCTGGCCATATGTCAATACGTCCATGCTACTTAGCCTTGTGCATGTAATGCACTTACATATAGTGTTGCACTGACTCAGCAATAGTCCTTCTGGTTCTGGATTTGGCTGGTTCAACACCAGCTTGGATCTTCCTACCAGGTACCCCCCATCAGAGTACATACATTTCCTTCAGCCCTCTAAGAATGATGTGCTCTGGTCCACTGCACCTGTTCACGCATCCGGATCTTTGGCTCTTAAGAAATAATTTAATTCCTTAAGTTTCCATTGATTTTTTTTTTAAAGACTCTCCCTTCACAAAAAAGAAAGAGATTCCATAGGCATAGAAGGAAAAAATTTGATAAGTTCAATACGTTAAAGTGATTTGCAGCCACTTATATTGTGATAACATCACTTACTATGTACCACAGAAAATAAAAAGCAAAAAACCCTGGGCTATAAATATTATGCAGCCAAATAACTTTTCAAAATTATGGTCTATATGGTATGACACAAATTAAATCTGTAGCAAGACTACTTCCTGCAGCTTTGTGTGTGTGTGTATGTGTGTTTTTTTTTTTTTATATCTCCCTAAAATGTGAACAGTTTAGTAAACAACTTGCTTTGTAGAGCAAACAGAAACATTCTTTCATCTGCTCGTCTTTCGAAATCATTACTTATGGGTTTGGATTGCTTTTATTTTTATTGTTTTCAGTAGCCATTTAATAAGAGCTTTCTAATTGTTTGTACCTCAGGATATAGATTTTGGTCGTGAACAAGACAAGAGGAAAAAAAATCCCTCAAGCCTTTTAAAACTTCAGATAGCTTTTGATCACTTTTAAGATCCCGTACTTACAAAACTCTTTTATATGCCAATGCAAAAAATCAACCCAGCTGTATTTTTTGCTAGTATATAGCCTGAGCCACAGAAACTGCCTACTTCTCCTCTGCCTTTGGGCAAATTTTCAATGTTAACTAAACCAAGTCCATAATGTAGGCCTGCTGGCCAACATTCCAGGTAAATGAATAGCTTTTAAGGAAAAATGATGCTGTTTTTCAAAAGCTTGACATTTTTAAAATACAAGTCCAGAATTGAAACCTTCAATAATTTTTCCATGCCTATATGTTGCAAGCAGCAAAATGTTACACAAATGAATACATCTGGGATTATTTTCAAGCTGTTATTTCCCACTAGGGAAAATATTTAGAAATAAGGCTCAATTTTTGTGCTGAAACTACAAAGAGGCCAGCCATCTTGATGCTTTTCCAGATTTTTTTAATGGTTTTCCTGATATTGTATAGTGACTTTACTGCCCTGTTTTGTATGCCCTTATATTCACCAATAGTAAGCATTTATGTTGGTCTTATTCCAGTTTTTAAATCTGTTTTGTGGCATTTATGGCCTAAAGCTAATAAGGACATTCAGTATTTTCTTGTAAAATATTGAAAATACCTTTTACCATGAAAATAAAGGGGGGAATGTTTTTAAAATTAAAAAAAAGTGGCCTAGCCAAAGGCAGGAACCGCCCTTATTCTAAACTCAGGCAGGCTCTGCCACAGTGGTAAACTGCTCTTTCTTAGGCATCAGGGATCTCACAGAAACTCATGAAGCCAAAAGAGCCTCCTATTTGACCTCAGCCCAGTGAGCATCAGGTTATTGCCCAGCAGAGATTTGACAGCACCCAGGTGCAAAGTTGTACTACTGGGTCAGGTTAGGTGGAAAACTTTTAATGAAATATATCTTTATAAAAACACCAGTTGGTTGAAAATGAAGCTTCCTGCAGAAAAGGGCTTGGACACATTTTTTGACATGAGAAATCTGGAAGAATTTTCATTGATCAAAATGTTCCATTTCTGTTCTCTTAAAAACATAGCATCCTGGTTCACTCACTTGGAATTACTTTGCATTTTGGAAAACAAACCAAGTGAAGTGTAAAAAAATGTAAATAGCCTCATACGTGAAATCTTTCAGAATGAAGTAAGTAAAACGCTGCTTTGGAGGGGACTTTTAGTTAAAGAAATGTCTCAAGATTTCCATTTCTTTTTTTCACACAGATTTTTTTTTCCCTCAGAACCACAAATACTGTTGTGAAGCAGAAAACTGGTTTCTGCCCGGGATGTGTACAGTGCTTTCAAAACACGCAAGCCATGGCTTCTGGTACATGTGCAGGGGTGGTGAGTTTTGTTTTATAGACTGGAAACTGAGGTGTAGAGCTGCCTTGCCAAAGGTTAAGCAGATGGTCAGGGACAGAATTCTTGTACCTGAATCCCGTTTCCAAAAGAAAATACTGGCCAGCCCTGGCCTGGTCCGGCACAGGGCTGCTCCTGCTCGCTGCTCAGGGACTGCGGTGCAATCCCATACTCCAGGAGGCAACACACGCTGCTTCCTCGCAGCTTGTTTTCGCTGCATAATAGAGGGTTAATTTAAATAAACGCCTTATTTACATTCAAAACTGTAAAAAACTGCCTACCAAGACCCTAGGTGCCCCAACGTGCCGCTTGGTGAAATCGCAGTAACATTGAAATCATTATTCTGACAGGAACCCAGCCAGCCAGACGCCTACAGAAGCTCTTTTCCTCTCCCTTGCTCCGGGAAGCACAGCCCACAGCCCTCTCCAGCAAGCTCGCCAGCTCCATTCAGTTATTTGTTTGCTGCGTAGCCAGGTCACTAAATTCTGGTTCCTGTGGCCCGGGGCGGGGGAGAGCGGCCGAGCGGGCCCCCGCGGCGCGGTGCGGTGCGGTGCCGTGCAGCGTGGTGCGACGTGGTGGAGCGGGGGCCCTGCCCGAGCGGGGTGAGCAGGGGAGAGCGGCTGCAGCTGGAGCCGTCCCCCCTGGGGAGGCGGGGGCCATCGCCACACATCCGACAGCGCCGGGGCTTCCTGGCAAGCCACCTAGCCCCGTGTTTGCAAGGAATCGCGTGTGTTTTCAGGCAAAATCAGAGAGCGCTGGCCTGGCTCTGCGCAGGTCGGCCCCTGCCACTTCACATCGGATGTGTAGAATTTGGGTGATTCATTTACTTATCTATTTGTTTTCAATTAAAAAATGTCATTGCATTGCAAAGCAGGAAAAAGGAAGAGGAAAAACATATCTGCAACAAATACCTCTTTAAGAGTCACATAATCTACAAAGCACTGCTAAGCACTAGCTAATTATTACCCAGCTCTCCTCCCACTCCTACTTATTAGGAAAGTTTAGATATTAGTTCCCCTTTGCTGTTCAGAATAGCACAGATGGAAGGAAATGAATATGCCATTTGCTTTTGTGACCTCAGGGGAGCAGAGCAAAAAATGGATGTGAAAACATTGCCAGAACCCTGAAAGTTATATTCTCTTATTCATTCGTTTTCCTGCTTCTCTATTCCATATGCCCTCCTTTCCTTCAGCTCCATGGAAAAGCATCGACGAGCCAAATGAGTAATACAATTAGAGCTTATGTATGACCTGACTGGTCTATGTGGCTTGACTGGCCTCTTATCCAGGGTGACTTTCATGCTTCCAGAAATGCTGAGAATAACATAGACTCTGGACATGAAAGTCCTCTCCAAAACTTATTTTGACATATTATTTGTGGATTAGGGTATGTGAATCATTCAATATAGCAAGAAGTCCCAGCGCATAAATAGAAGGGACCAAATACTACATAAGGATGTACACATGGTTTTCATTTTAAGGCCTGAACCGATCCACTTAAGTTAATGTAAATCCTTCTCTTGACTTCAATGGGAATCTAGCCTTTCTGGCTAGCTCTAGGAAAGGACTTAGGCACCTAAGGCAGGATGTAGGTGGAACGGTATCCAAAAACGCTCTCCAAAAGCCCGCGCTTGGCTGCTGCCTAATCCTGGAGGCGCCTAGTCTTGCGAGGCACCTCCCTTGTTGATTTTAAAGTTCTGTGGGTGACAATAGATGTCCAGATCAGCCTGGTCTGAGCAGCTCATCAGCTAGCTCTTTCCTCAGACTGGTCTAAAGCCAAAAACTAAGCAGAGGACGCCTCAGACCTTTGAGGGCCACATCTGGTAGGCATTTTCAGAGCATCGTATCATATACTCGTGGATTAAATGCTCTTCATAATGCATTACATTTTTTAAGTGTAGTGACGGTAGTGATACAAACTAATTCTGTAATAGCGTGGTCATTGGAATACACTACAAAAGGATCAGTGTCCTCCTAGCCTAAAGGGTCTCAAACTCTTATTCTTCTCAAAGCAACTTAATTGCCCTGGATTGGCTAGTCTAGATGAGGGCCTGGCCCATCCTGCCTATTGAAGAAGGGCTACTGTATTCTTACTCCAAATCACGCATTGTCAGACTGACGCCCCAACAAAACGTTCTGGCCAATGGTCATAGAGAGATACACCATTGACCCAATGGCAGGAGACAGCCTGAGAGTTCTTGCTTATAGGTAGTGTAAGAAAAATTCTTCTGTGATGATGCAAAATGCTCTGTCTGGAGTTGCAGAATAAATTAAAGCTCGTCAGTTCATATCACTCTGCTTTAATAGTAAAAAGCCAAAAGGGGATGTCTTCTTTCTCCCACACCAAATCTGAGGAGAATAGAAGAAAGTTTAGTTTTTGGTGAAGGAAAAAAGAGTAATTTGGTGTAAATTAGAAATATATTTAATTATTGAAGCTTTCTTCACATCCCTGTTTTCGCTCACTTGCAGTTTTAACTCAGCTTTGACAAAAAGTGAAAAAATAGTCACCTAATCCCTAGATAGTCTCATATCCGGAACTGTCCATGTTTCCTATGCTAAGTTAAATGGAATCTATGTCAAATGATAATATCTAGAAATTTGTTCCAGCATTAAAGCTTTGAAAAAAAACTTTCAGTCTATAATAAAACTTATTAACAAAAAAACCCAATGCTTTTAAAGTAGACAAAAAGAGCAGTAGACTGCTTTTTGCTCAGGTAAAGCACAGTGCAGTCGATGAGGCTGAGCGCTGGGCTCTGACATTTGTATGAACACTGCAAGGTGGGAGTGTTAACTCTGTATCAGACATTTGGCAAAATGGAAATACAGAAACAGAAATAGAACATTTTCAACACATCCTGCTTTGAAAATAAAATAGCTTGTCTTCTTAGTGGTATTTTTTCATTAAAATAAGGGCTTTGCTGCTGCATTTATGTGTCAGGAGGAGCCCATTAGTCTATGATGATATTCTTTTTCCATTGACATTATCTTTTAATTATATCATTCTGAGCCACATCGCTAGTGGAGGATCGATTTTTACAGCCCAGTTTACGTATCGCTTCAGCATCTAATCCTGAGGAGGTGTTACACACTTTGAGGTTTCTGCTTCCCTTTTTTAAAATAATTTGGAACTCATGACTGCTTAAAAAGGCATCAACAAAGGTGCCTGTCTTTCCTTTGAAGTCATTTTTTGCGGAAATCACAGTCACTGACCAAAAGGTTTCAAAAGATTAAATTGTGCTTATTTTACGACATTTTAAAACAGCAGGGTTAAATGCTGGGCCAGCTGCCAGGCAGTCAGCAGCACCCATACTTTCATGTTCAGCAGCCAGACACATCTACAGCAGTTATTTCTGAGTAGTTATTCCTGAAATATGTCACTCAGAACAGCAGAGGGGTTTTAGGGTTTGCGTGCTTTGATGATGGGC
Source organism: Struthio camelus (assembly GCF_040807025.1). Lineage (NCBI taxonomy): Eukaryota > Metazoa > Chordata > Aves > Struthioniformes > Struthionidae > Struthio > Struthio camelus. The sequence continues at coordinate 33,782,847 of NC_090943.1, read as the reverse complement.
TAATGAAAATGTATTTTATATGTACGCCACGAGTGTAGTCAATTTCAGAGTTAAAAAAAAAAGGATGTAGTGGGAAAATTAGATATTTGTAATTCTCTTTCTTTGTCAACATAGGCTTCTTTCTGTTGTTTGAATCAACTTTGAGAGCCACAAATTCCTGGATATCGGATACTCGTGTCCCGTAGAGCATTATCCACATGTGGCAAAATCCTTCTCTTTGCTGCTCCCTCCTTCGTACAGGGCTGTAGTTGACTGAGGCCCAATTTACAGTCGCAGAACTGTGGGAGACACAAACTTCACATTATCTTCAATAACGAACCCGCAAAAAGAGCGGACACTCATCTGCTTGGTGGTCTGTCCTGGTCAGCACTATGGACTAAGTGGATCCTTTTTGAAGTTCAGCTGCTCTGCTGCAGTCAGGAAGTGAACTGATCCATTTTATAAATTTTCTTTCTGGTCTTTTCTTTTTAATCCTCTGGTGCCACCTGGTTTCCTCCACCTTTTTCTTCTTTTTTTTCATCTGCCTTTTTCCATTTTGAGGACTCATGAGCCAGACTTTCTCCTCTGGTTTCCATCACTTTGTATTGTGCAGGTGTTGTGGAGCGCAGGCTTAACCGGCCCTTGGGGAATTTTCCCTGCATTGGCAACCTTTCAGCTGGTGTAAAGCAGTATAAATAGGTCTTATGCCAATTCTTCTCCTCATGCTGGCACAGGCAGTGGTTGAAAGACCCACAGAAGTGGAAAAGAGTGCTCTTGGTACTGGTGTATCTTGGGGTCCGAAAGGAGCTGGTGTTAACTAGAGCCTACTTGAGCTACACAAGCTTATCTAACTTCTGCTGTGGCTCAGGCTGATGCAGGAGCAGCCAGAGTTGTGTGACCATAACCAGCTCCTCATCTCCTGCTCTGAGTGGATCTTGGCACAAGGGAGAATATGGGCCTTTTATTCTTGTCCTGCTGGCTGGATGAAACCCCACTATCCACAGATCAAAGGGGTTTGATGGACTGCCAAAAATAGTAACCTATATGTAAAACGTGCTCCATTTATAGTGATCATTTGGAAAGTTTCCTGCTACTGCAGAAATGCAGATTACATTGATTTACTGTCCAGTACTGCAAATACTGAGAGGCTTTTCAATGACTTCTATTGTATGCACTTGCAGAAAGACTGGGGAGATTTCTTCTTCCTTCCTTCCTTTCTCCTTCAGTGTATAATACATAATCATGTGAAGTACATCTTTATGAATTTTTGCATAGTCTTAGTGAAGCATGTTAACTTATGATTTGAAAGACATCATCACCTGTGCTGATGCCTTAGCCTTTGAAAAATGAAGTGCTGCCTCTTTTTTGATGTAAAGAACATCTCTGCAACGTTTATGGAATCATTTCTTTTTACCTCTCAGTCTACAGCCTTTTTGTTAGCTATAGAATATGGCCTACATATTATTTTCAGACACGTCTATATTTTTTGTAGCAATAGATCAATGTGTAATGTAATTAATCAGGTAGGTACACATGAGCACAGCCACCTTGTATTTTGAGCACAGGTCTGAATGTACGCTTGAGCCTATCTGTGATGCAGACAGCACATACCATTTTCAAGCTTCGTGTGTCACTAGATGTGCCATCTATTATTTATTTTTATCGTGCCACCGTACAGAAAAGCTGCTTTCAGAGTCCTTTCTAGAAGGGCCTGAATACCACACAAGAGGCACCAAGGCACTGCATTTGTGGACAGCTTGAGGTCAGTCTGTTATCGTAACAACGCAGAGAGATATACTACATTGAGCAGCGTGAACTGATGTGGGCACTTAAAAGTAAATTAGGGAGTATAATAGTGCTTAGCCCTCTGCCTGGCCATCATACACAGATCTAGTCTCTGTTAGCTGAATGGCGTTTGACAGAGCAGACAAAGCTGGAAAGCAAGGAGAGCAGCTATTGCTCTTCCTATAACTCACAAGTAGGCTTGTTATTCCATGTGCATGTATTGTGAAAAGAGCAAATTTATTGAAAAGTTCACCAGTGCAAACCAAAATAAAAGCTCAAGAAATGAGCAATGACCGTGGCCTACAACCTTTCAGCCAATTTACAAACAGTTATCCTCTTTAGCGGATGATAAAGAAGACACACTTGGCCTTTATTTCGTAAGTTATACTGAAGAGGGATGTGCAAGTTTTCTCTCCAATAAGTTACCTATTTAACAATTATCAGAAATACCTCTTACCACGTCCCAGTTTAACTTTTCTATATCCTTTTCTTCCAGATACTACCTGCTAACTAACAGGCACCATAAGAGTTAATTATTCTATCTCTGGATACTATTGAATTCACTCCAGTTCACTCTGCTTCCCATCTCTTAACATTCGAAGGATCAAAGCTCGATATAACTAGCTTAGGCCAAGAGTTCAAAATGCTACCATTCATATCATAACTTAAGAGGAAAGCATAGGTTACCTTTCCTTCTAACAAATCATACCTTTTTGAATTATGTTTTCTTTTACTGAAGAATTAATCCAGTTTTTCTTATTTTGTAGTCCCAGAATTCTAATCTCAAACATTTTATCACTTTGTTTTCATGCATCCATTATGAGTCAATTATTTGAAGGAGAAAAAATATAGCTATAATTGAAAAACATTGAATAAGGAAAATGCAGATGTATTTAGAAAGAAATGCAGGTTTAGAATGGCATAAAAAAGGAAGTCTTGTCTCAGCTATTTTTCCTTTACTTGTGAATTACAAAGACATTTTTCTTTTAGATCTGTGCTGAGCTCCTAGCAAGTGTTCCTAATAGCCACTCCATTTGCAACCTAAAGATTTTGCATGGAAGGGGTTGTTTTAATTAGCTTTTAAATGTGATATCCACAGCAAAGGCTTTCATAAGTTTCATAAGTTTCTGCGTTCTCATCCAAAACGTGTTGGCTGACTGTTGGATTTTATCCTGAAATCATTTCGATTTAAATGGCAGCCAATCTGCCCTCCATATTGAGATTTACTAACACATTCCATATTGTATTTACAGCAGGACCATCCATTAAAAAGAAAAAAAAATCCTATTTCTGTGTTCTATACATCACAGCGTTTGCCCCATATGCATTTTGTGCCTGTAATACATTGCAGTTGTAATGTGTCTGGAAGGTGATAATCACGTCTCCCTCTAGTGGCAGCTCTCCGCAGCGAGGCTAATAGCCTGCTACCCACTGACAGCTAATATAATGACTCATTTAACTCTGTATTTACTGGTTTCGGCTAACCTTGTTCTTGTGAGATTTCTAGCTCATTTTGGCCAGGCGCTATCACACATCTGCTTTTTGAGCGATTGCCGGCTTCTCCCATACACGACATTGAAACGAACGTTGAGGGTCTGCATGATGCGACGCAAGATGACAGGAAAGAAGAGAAACTGTGCACGGATGCGCGAGCCTACAGTCATGAGGAGGCTATCGTTAGGGTACCCCCTATAAAGGGAGAAGGTAAAAGGGCTTGACGGTTTAGTCTAAGTAACAACACCAAAGTACATATTTTAATCTTTTCAGTCTATGAAACATATTAAAAGCCTGGGCTCTATGACTGCATGTATGTAATATTCCAGTCTTTGTATCACGGGTATGAATGCTTCCTCAGAAATAAGGCACTGGAATATAAGCGTAAGCTGAGAGATTGGAAATTCTTAATTAATAATTATATTTTACTTGCAAAATATTTATCCATGTCAAATACTTACCTAAGTTATGTTGTTTATAAAAAGACTTAGAATAGTTTTCCTCTCAGTTCATACAAAAAGTCCTCAGATGGAGGTCAAACACTTTGGAGGAATAAACATGAGCTTTTGAAGTCGTGCTATTAAATTGTGTAGCGTGACTGGCACTGGCGCTGGCTCAAGGAAAGAAGTGTCTGTCTCCGCTGGCCTCCCAACCCCTCCCAGTCCCACCCACAGCACCAGCCCTTGCCTTTCCCCCTTTTATGGTGATCCTCAGGACTTTTCAACCAAATAGCCCTGCTCGGTTGTACTGCGTGGAGAATGTTTATTCTTCCTTCCCCATAGCGTTGCCTTTGCGAGTAAAATCTTGCCGAAGCCTGATATTCAGAGGGGTGAGGAGATGAGGGGAGAGAGCAATAACCTAGGCCAGCTGCGTGTGCGCTAACTGCTCGTTTCAGCAACGGCAGCCTGGCTGCAGACGGTAGACTGCTAAAGGCAGTATCATAAGGGCTGGATGTGAACAAAGGTACACAATGCTCCGTTCACATCTTTAATGGGTGATTCAGTCCTCTGTAATGAAAAAATTGCTCCACTCTGAACTTTTGTGATTTTTTTTCCTGAAGAATAGTAATAACAGACAAAACAAAAGACAGAAGAAAATATCCTCCAGCCTGCGTTGAAAGAATCTTTCTTGGAAAATGCAAAGCCATGATACCACTGGGGTCAGCTATTCAAAGGGTCTGAAACTTTGCCATAGCCTCTACAGCTGCTACAGAAATTCGTTTGATACAGCTCTCTGTTCCCTCTATGGTTAATTCATAGTTTTCTGGCAGGCAACCTGTCCAGTCTGTGGGCAAATGGGTTGCAAATATGAAGAAACCTGAATGCAGAAGTGGAATAGTTGCATTTGTGCCATCTATATTTCGTATTTCAGAGGGGTGCCGTATCAAAGCATCCTCTCTTTTTCCTCTTGATCTGAGGTGATCTTGTGGGTCGTTGTAAAGTAAGTGTTGTACTATCCATGTTTTTGGTTTATGCAGAGTACCCCACTCATGCATTACCCTGGATAACGGAAACATACCTAAATCATAGACACTATGCACTGAAGGAAACACAAGATTTGACTTCCTAATTTCATTGCCGTTGTGCTTGTGTTTGCTGCTTCTCTTAGTGAGATTATTTATTTGATCTTGGCAAATCTCCTTGAATAAGCAATTCTGTTTTTCTAGACCTTTGTTTGTGTGCATGTATTAATGTATATATGCATACAAATAGCTGCCTAAACTTTTAACTAGCTTAGGAAACTTTGTACTCTAATGAAACCCTGACTAGGTTAGGGATCCACGTAAACTCCTAGACACTTGCTGGTCCATATTTTGATATTAGATATATACTATCATGTGGCTTGACAAACACATGCCTTCTGAATATAGTGGTTATATCTTACGTACACAGATTCAGTGAAACGACAGCAAGTCACTGTGCTTCTAGTGTTATAACCACAGGAACTGTGCCTGAAACCTAGAAAACATATCAGCTTATTGCTAAACTGAGCTCATATTTCATTTGAGACAATATGATAATCAATGTACTGGTAGACCATAGTCTTTTATTAACCACTGAGCATTTTAAAGAGAAACAACTTTCAAAGTAATTGTGTGAAATGGGTGCCATGCTTCACTTTTGGAAGCTTGGATGTTATTAGTGCATCATGGATATTAAAACATTTGGCCCAGTAAACAAAACTGAGAGACATGCACCAGTACAGTAAATCCTAAAAATACAGGTGATGCACAAGGAGCCCAGAATGTTTATTCCTCAAGTGTGTTGTATTTTATATGTTGTATGATAGCTGTTAGGGATTCATAAAGAATTGCTTTGTGAATGCACTCTCACAGGATGTCCTTTTGTTTTTCCAAGGAATATTTCACAGTGTTTCTCTTTTCCATCAGATGTCTCCAGCACGACCACAGGAAGACATTATTTCCCCTTTGCTATACAGGAATATGTAACAACATAGGACCCGTGCCACGCTGCTAAACTAACAGTTCTTTAGTAATTTATTTCTTTCTCTTATTTCTCTCTTTCCAGTGGAAATACCTGATCCAAACCTGACTGAAATGACTGCAGACGTTTCTGTTGACTTAATGGGCAATGGTTCAGACTCAGTCTGTGATAAAAGAGAATGAGCCGTGCAGGACGAGGGTGTAATTCCATCAAGGAGTTCTGGTGACCTCATAAACCATGAGAGCTGGCATTGACTTTAATGGAGACCACGTGATTAAATTCCCATGCATCATTTTGAAAACGTAGGGCTTCATTTGATATTGCAGAAGGATACCAGACCTACCATGTCAAATCGTTTCTCTTTCTTCTACAGGAGCCACTAGCTTTGTGTTACACTCACTCCTTTTTGGTAGCAAATGAAATATGCCATTCTGGAAAATGAGTATTTTCTCTGGCAAAATGAACTTGAAAAGTACGTTTCATAGAAAAGCACATGTTTGGGTTATATTCTTTTAAATAAACTATCTAAAAAGATGGCCATAAATTCAAGGAAAGGTGTGGTTTGTGCAGTATTAGCTTTGCTCACAGGTTTTTAAGTATGAGGCATTTTTGAAAAATTAATTTGTATATCAATCAGAAAATGTAAGGAATGGAATTGTTTTGGACCAGTTGAAAAATTAGATGACATTAAACCTGTTTAAATTTAAACTAGGTAAGCTGGCTTAAATTGCTGATGTTGACTTACCTTAGTTAAAAGTTACTTTAACTAAAGCAATTTAACTGAATTCAGTACACCAGTTTCAGTTCTTTGTTGATAGGGAATTCCAGAGGTTGATTAAGGTTGACACGAGGTTTCATTTTGTGAAATTTGTTCTATTATCTTTGTAAGGCACCTGAAGATCTTCCCTGGCCTTCTCTCAACCTAAATACTGCCTCCTGAAACCAGTGCACAGCCACTGTGAACACCTATATAATGTTGCCCATTAGCAGTTGAAAATTAGGATCTGGCAGTGTGGCTATGATTCAGGCAAATGTGGTAATAGAGACATAACCTAAGTGCATCAACTTAGCCCTTTTTACCCTGTTTGATATGAATATTTAGCAAGGAGGCAATCAAAAAATTGCCTATTGTGATGGGTGCTTATCAGGAAAGGATCTATCCTTCTTAACTCTAAGAGCTCCGAGAAATGCTTAGTCTCTGTTTTTGCTTTCACATTATAAGCAAACTTATTGCTAGGTCGATCTGTAAATATCAAAATCTTTGTGG